>NC_061873.1:12530382-13160478 GCF_905147765.1 Vanessa atalanta
GACTATGTCACCGGTGACGATGGAAAAATGTATAATGGATATTGTTTATGTTAAAACTGGTTTTAATCGTATTTTTTCTAGAAATTTAGTTTGTGGTAGTGACTAATTATTTATTGTGAATACAATATAGTAGTAGGTACAAGTTTTGTTATTTTCTATACCAATAATACTTATTATAAATGCGAAAGTGAGTCTGTCTGTTTGTAACTCTTTCACGGCCCAGCCAAATCAAATAAAAATAAAAATATACTTTATTCAATTAGGCTTTTGTAAGCACTTTTGAATCGTCATTTAACAAACTATGAGTGAAGCAACCATCGGCTTGGAATGTAGATTCTACCGAGAAGAACCGGCAAGAAACTCAGTAGTTACTCTTTTTCAACATCTAAAAATACAGTTATGTTATTTTGGTATGAAGCAAAGAGCCGGATTTGATTACATTTTGGTATGAAGCAAGCCATCTCTCATCATCTCATCTCATCATCAATCCCAAGGAAGGATATGAGCTACTTTTTTATGCCTAACTGCTGACGACTAACCTCGATAAATCTAGCGAATCCGCAGGCTTATCACGGTCGTTGTGTTTTGAAATATTGAACACCAGTCATAATGTAATAAGATTTTTTTATTTCAAACTTTATCAATGTCATAACCACAGATTATTAATGAATTATTTGATAATTATAAAACAAATAAACACCCGATTACCTTTTTTTATTTTGAGAAATAATAGCAACGATATTAATAGATAAAAAAATTGGTTCACGTTACGAAAACTATTTTGTTAATAGGTAAAGATGTTATAAATAAACATCTAAATATTTTGTTTCAAATAATCCGTCTTTTATATTCGTATATTTTTGGCTTAATAGGTTAAAAATTAAGATAACAGGTCATTGCTCCTTCCTCAACATCTGTAGAACGATTTTTCCTTGAATACATGAGTCAAGGTATCGATAGATTCGGTTTTATAATGACTCGTACAAATTAATTGAATAACAAAGTCCCCGATTCACGTATTATTCCTAAACGCATAAAATATAGGAAAACAAATTTAATGAACTTGAAATCAGTTGTTTTCAGTTAAATGTATTTTTATTCTTTATCTATACAGATACTTGTAATTCTTCCTTTTTTGTAGGATTGTATGTAAACACTAAACTCCTAAAACGCTAGAGCGTTTTCGATTAGATGCAGTAGATGGCGCTACTAACGTACTTCTGGTTATTTAAAAAAAAAAAACTTATATTAAAACTATATCGACTAGATCATATATCGTAACGAAGTCGAGACTTGCAATTTGTGTATGCTAAAATTTGTAAAATTAAAATATAAATTTGAATGACAAATATTTGACAAATATTAATAACCAGAAGTACGTTAGTAGCGCCATCTACTGCATCTAATCGAAAACGCTCTAGCGTTTTAGGAGTTTAGTGTTTACATACAATCCTACAAAAAAGAAAGAATTACAAGTATTTGTATCTGTATAGATAAAGATTAAAATTTATATAATAACATACAAACGAGATTTTATATATATAAAATCTCGTTTGTATGTTATTATACCACATATAGTAGAAATTTTGCACAGTCACATATAGATTCTTGGGTATCATGCACGAGGGATGCGCTTTCGGATCTCGCAATTTAAAATAATTAATTATTGATAATTATTTATCACGTTCGTGTAAGCAAAATATAACTCGAATGTTGCTGCTATCAATATGTTATTAAAGAGAAAGTTCATAAGATAATGATTTCGTTGGTAACAACGTAATGTCAAGGTGACAAAGACAATACAAGGTGTGTTTATACAAGTTGTACTCGCGACGTCGGTCGTACTGACGTTATTTTTAAATCAAAATATTATCGACACAATATATTTTAATACATGTAGTCACCGATAGAAGTACACCAATGATGGTCAAAGAAATTAATCGCCCTTTTAATTACCTATAGGTGTAGCATGCCTAATATTTTATTAATAAAAAAGATCAACGGTATTAAATCAAAGATATTTGATTTTTAGCTAGGTTTATGTATATTTTTAATTATATTAATATTATAATGATATTTAATTCAAAAAAGTATAACATTTCTTCAAATTAACTTCTAATGAAGTTTAAATGTTATAAGTTATAATGAATTGATAACTATATCAAAACTATCATTATATTAAGTTACATCAAAATCGGTAAAGTGTTAATTCAGTTCAATGGATGGTCATTTTTTTTTATTTGTCCGTTTACAAAATAAGACCCGTTTACAAATAATGTTTTTTTTTTAAATGTCACATGGCACTTCTATTTATTCTCATGTAATAGCCGAATAAATTGCGGGCTATATTTCGATCGCGGTGCAAAAGTGTATACGCAAACACGCATGATACAATGGGGTGGCAATCCTACATTCACGAAGACACATAATACGACTTCTTAACTTCAAGCTATAAGCTATATAGATTAAAAAAAAAAAAACCATTTATTATATAAGTCAAATCACATTTGAATTTAGAACTTTTGACAGGTTTGTCCGAATAAATATATCAAATCCAGTAACTTGTTTTCGTACTAAAACAAACAAACGAATTATACAACTTAATACTATTAGTATGATTGATGTAGATATATTTTTTTATTTATACGAACGATTCAAAGTGCGGGTTCAATACACGCTTATCTATCTATTCACGTATTCTTTGATTGTTTATTTATTAAGCTGTGGCGATAGCTCGGTTATTATATCGTGGAAAAGACCAGGGGGCCAATTCTACTAAGAAATTGACACTTTATCGGAATATAATCGAAACGCAATCGTTGCAATTTAAGCGTTGTTCTATTCTACAAACGTAAGGTCAAAGTTGAATCGGAAACGTATCGTTACCGTTATGGATAAATTATTATTAATATTATTATTAATATTATTTTTGTGAGACGTTAATTCGAAATAGAATCGGGAACGTGTTATTTATTTATTGAAAAAGTTACACCATCAATTTATCACTTATCAATTAAAATTAATATCTGTGGGTAACATAAATAGAATTACCCCAGCTTTGACACCAAGATTTCGATATTGTTTTTTGTTATTGGATTTATAATTGATAATTGTTTGGTAATTTAACCTCAATGGCTCTTGTCGGGTAGTGTTGAATAAGTCGCAACTTCGATTCTAGTCTCTTGCAGATACCATAACACCCCATCCTGGTAGGTTTTATGGCTTAACTGTTGGGCACAGAGATACCAGGGATTAATAGTAGTTTGCTTGTGTATCGTAATTGGAAAGGAAGAAACGCTTAAGAGCCAAAATAGTGCTTTTGGAAAATGAGCTTTAAAAAGATTACTCTAAATTCCATTTTCCATTATATATTTGGATAAACAAAAGTTGTGTATAACATTTATTCAATATGTACTATCAATTACAGGTGAACAGATAATTATTGACTTTAATAAGGCAAAAATTTGCTTAAAAGTTATATAACAATTAATTTAACTTTTGTATTAATAATTTATTAATGATCTGTAGGGACGTCTATAAGCTTAAATATCTGTGATAACATTTAATTGTATTATATAAAAAATTCAATAAACGATAATTCAATTATTAAAGTACATCATCACGTGTTCTTGTGTGTGTTTGTTATTTTATTATGGGGATGGTTTTTATTATCTGTGTTAAACCGTGACAATTTATTACATCTTTATACTGAAAATTTGCATGAAGGGCCTGGTTTCTGAATCGCGCTAGCGTTTGGTTCGCCTTAATATTATATAGGTTCCTGACAGTAAATCTATATTGTTTGTCAAATTTTGTATGTTATGTTATGGTAATGGCGTTACCACGTGGTGATAATAATTGTCAACCGGAACTACAGGAATGGTTTTTTGGATTGTAAGTAATCAACTGTGTTAAAACTCACCGCTTGATGGCTCTGTGGTAGGTATAATGAATCGTATAATTTTATACCAGGAAATGTAATCGTTTTACAATGAAAATATAATAAAAATTATAAGTATTTGATTACTATGACGCCTGTTTGGCAGAATAGTAAGAGTTCATAGATCAATAAATCAAATAATTATGTATGTAATTTTTTTTTATATATAGTCCATAGAAACTTAGTTCAGGTGGTAGGACTTTTTGTAAAACCATCTGTGTACTGCTAAAATATCTAGATAATTAGTATTGTTGGTTACAGCTACGTTTGAGTGAGCCAGAGTACTTTTAACAGTTGGTGGCGCATGAGCGAGTGTTCAATACTTCTTGCAGCGCCATTGTCTATGGGTGGTGGGGAAGCCAGCCAGTTCGCTTACATATAACAGGCGTTTTGTTTATGGTATAATAGTGACCTTACTATCAACTTCGATACTGTGGCAAATCTCAACAGAGTCTGGAACTGTACTAGAAATATTATTGTTTAAAATGTGTGCGCAAACATTATTACAGCATGTAATGTGGACACTAGAAGGTGTTCCTTGATGTTTGAGTTAATCCAGATATGACGTCACGGAAGCAACACAAATCTACAGATTTAGAGGTATACTTTTTTCAGTAGTTTTCTAGAGCAAAGGAACATCAAGTAGATTGACATAAATAAAATGTAATTGGTCATTATATTTATTTTTCTTATTATCTCAATTATGTTTTGTGTTTTCATCCCTTAATATTCGACATATTTTTAATTAAGCTTTACTAACGTTCTCTATTGTAGTCACTGTTATAATACTGTTTGTTTCCAAAAGAAATTACTTCAACACGGATTCAAAGGTGGTCAGCGTTCTGAGATAAATCGAGAAAAATAATATGGACTTGTCATTTAATTTAGACGATAAACGGACAAACACACGGTATCAGCTAAGTTGATAGCTGGTCGCTTATCAAGTTTGCTTTCACTACGATTTAAAAATACGAATACTTAGCTGAGTGATAGCATCGGAAACTTATGACCGTTTCTTATCGGTGAATTCATATTTAATGGAATCATACGGTATTATTAAGCGTTAAGTTTAAATTTTACTTAATCAACCACTAGTACGATAGTTGTATACTTTGTATTTGGCTTAAAAATGACTGCATGGTAGAATTCCTTTGTCCGTTTAAAATAAATAAAAAAAAACAAATGTCAAAATGAAGATTGACATTTGCCTTTAAAATATGGCGACTCACAGTCGTGTTAAAAATAATTGTATATGTTAACCCGACAACGTTAAAATCGCGCTGAGACAAGTTATAAAATATTCTTGTCGGAGGTCTAATGTAGCAACAATTCTATTATTTACCATTTAATAGGTAGACGATACATATATTTTTAATTTAACACTTGATATAGTGACGTAAAGAGGATAGCCGTGTTTGTGGTCGTGGCCGCGTGTCCTCTTTAAAAACCGTCTTAACTCTGAGTTCAGACTTGGAGCAAACACAACTGAATTAATTTGTATTTATTTTTAATCTCGGGCTCAGATGTGAAGGAACGACGTGAGCATATCTGCACGTGGTTGATGAGAATCTTCCTTGAGTCCAACCCACATTTGAGCAGCGTGGTGGAGTACGCTCCAAACCATATCAAAGGGAGGAGGAGACTCATGGGACATTAACAGGAAGTTACTTTTTACACTACATGTATATTAGACTAAGTTAGTAAGACTACGGCTGTCCTCTCAAAATCATTAAGAAAACAGTTTCAGTTAGTTCCTTAATGTTAATAACATTGTAAATATCAACATAAATATTAGGAATGTATTAAAAAATCGTCGTTTTTATTTCAATAAAGTGTCTATGACCATTTGCGTCAAAAATCACAAATAAAATGTCTATCAAAGTTTCGTTATGTTAGGTCATATTTTTAATGTATAAAATTATAAATTTGAAGAAATAATAAGTTAGTTGTACCTATATATATAGTGTTGATATTTTCTTTCTTGATCTAAACTTGGCTTCCACTTCGAAATGAGATAGAACTAATATAAAAACTCACCAAACCACATTACGAATAACTTGCTCGCGTATAGGTTACTAACAAAATAAGACTGCAACGAAAACAATGATTTGAAGTGCTTATGAATCTCGTAAAGTACATTCTGAATTAGAATTTGGTTGAATTTAACAAGCGATTGAAAACGAAAACAAACCTTGAAGACGTTAAGAGGGCGATAACATGATGTAATGGTTGCTATAACAGATTTCGTTCAATTCAGATAGTGCGTACACTCGGCCGTAATGGAGCCCAGATAACGCGATTCCCATGCGCGCGCACTATACAGTATTTTATTGACTCATCAATAGCTTGTCAGAGATTAATTGGATTTTTAACATATTATTTTTTGGATGCGGTCTGGCAAATATGTCACCTCATGGTGAGCGATCTCCACCGCTCATAAAGCGCTATTTGCGCTGTAAAGATATTAACTATTCCTTATGTTGGCAATGTGCCGCCAACCTTGGAAGCTAAGATGATGCTTACCCTTCCAATGTCTACACTACAAAATAAGTATTGGTGTTTCGTAGAATATTTGATGAGTATGTGGTACGTACGCAGACGGGCCTCAAGAAAACTCTACCACCATGTGAATAGTACATATTAACACGTGTATATGCAGTCATAAACGAGTGAGAAAATACATCAATACTATTTCTAGCCTGCCAAATACGTTGTCAACAAGATATTCTTACAAAAAAAAACGGGTTAAGCTTTTTCCGTTTTAGTTACACAAAGGTAAATAAATATGATTATTGCGTTGGCTGTTGTAAACATTCAATAAATAATGATGTTTTCCGTGCCTAATCGTATATTCATTGCCCTTCAGAGAAGTTTCGCGAGCCTGGACATCCTGCGTAAATCTCGACACCTGGTGACACAGCCGAGGTATCTGCTTATTGAGTAAAAGCGGCGACATCAAAGGAGTATTGTGCGCGTACGCAAATAACGACGACGGCTGCACTATTGTGCCACAAAATTATGCTTTCCATGGAAGATTGTGCGTTTCCTGGTCATTTTGTTTCTGTATATCCTTAAAGAGGATTAATTATTGAAACGGTGAGCCTTTGCGGGTTTGTTTATGAACTGATGATCGTTACTATCTTTGGACATTCGTGTCTCGTGTAATTGAACACCGTATTGTAGGGATTGAATGAATTGCTGGGTGGTTTATGATTTAAACCAATGGTATATAGATGTTTTGAAAACGAAACGATCGCCTCCTCCCTATTTCTAATCATATTCAATATATGTACTTAATTTGATTGACAAAAAAAAGACCCGCTGAGTTTCTTTCGCCGGTTCTTCTCAGGTCAGGGTGTTTCCTTTTCCGAACCGGTGGTAGTGTTTAATTTGACTAATATTAAGTGTAATGCTTCTATGTTCAAAAAAGGAATTAGAGTTTGAGTTTGTTGAGACTATTGTCAGGCTATGGAATGTGAGTATTTTTAAATTGTTAGTGTATTAACTAATAATATAGACGAGATGTGAATCTTAAGCAAAGATTCGGAGTTCAAACCTGATCATGCAATACTGAATTTCCATGTGCTTATGATTTATCTTGTGCTCGGCGTTGAAGAAGAATTTCGTGAGATATATGCATATCGATAATACTTTTTTGGAATAAAGATTTGGTCATAGACTAGAGATGCGAATACGAATATTGCATACGATATAACCTAAAAAGTCGTTTATTATTTTGACTGTTATACATCCGTTACGTCTTTCAAAGCCAATTTCAGGTCGGTCAATATATATTATAGTCTTTAAAACAGTCTTAAGTACAACAAGCATACGGATGCAAGCAGGGTTCTGGCGACCCTCTCCTCCCAGAAACAGTTTTTTGAGTCCTGCTATAGTGTCTAACTGGTGGTCTTGACCATATCGGAGAGTGGTGATCGGGTTTTTTGAACTTGCTTGGCTTAAGACGGGTCCCGCTTAAAATATAATAAAATTAAAATGTAAGTTTGATAACGTACTAAAGCTGAACAAAGGTTTTATTTTAAGTGCCAGTATTACCACAGAATCTTTCTTCTTTCTGATTGAGTAAGTCAATTCTAAATTAAAAAAAAAAATCAAGAATTATATCTAGAGTATTTAGAAATAATCGATAAGAAGTTGTAATGAGGCAGATAAGCTATTTTGCAATAATTTTAAGAATACACTGTAATGATGTGTAACAACGATTGCTTATCGTTATCAGATGTTACAAGTGATGTACCGTCTATCGATATGTTTAACACACAATTTTATTATAAAAATGAAATTTCGATAATCGTTAAGATAAAACACAATTGATGTCACTCATTGAATCGTTTTATTGGTATTTATTTAAACATTACATAATGACTACCTCGTTGATGTAGTGGTTAGATATAAGTTTGCGGAACCCGAAGTCCTGGTTTTAATCACCAGGTCACTAAATAGTTATTGTATTTTTTGGATTTTTTTACCGGAGTCTTAAAAATTTACTCCCAAAATTTTAATCCATACTAATATTATAAATGAGAATGTAACTCTGTCTGTCTTTCGTTCTTTCAAGACCATGTTCGAATCGAATACTTTCATTTGTTTAATTACTCTTTTATGTATTCTTAATCTCGTTTTAAGTGAATTATAAAATTCTTACGAGAAATAAAGTTCTTAACCTCTAATATACCCGAAGCAAGTGATCGTAAAACAACTTCATCTTTAAACCTGTTAGTTACGATATCTGTGCAACCTTTACGAAGCTACGAACTAGTCGCTAAATATATGATTGTATCACTAACGCTTAGCATGGTCACGCAGGTGGGTCTGAAGCTTAACGATACGACACCGTTGCGCATGTGTGACCGTTCATTAGCTGAATCAAGTTTGAACGCACAGATGTGATCTTAGCTTAAAAAGTATGTTTTACTATTCGATGCGTGGATGTGTTAATTTCTAATACTTAAATGTAATATTGGAAGCACGCGACCGTGGGAATGAGGGTGTCACTAAAGGAGGGTTGACACCCCACGACAATACGGTTCCAATGACCCGTTACGCGTTCAGACTTGGAATTTACAAATTATAAGTGTTAAAAAGGATTTAAGTCTATGAGTCATATTTTTAAATTATATTATTTTAATAAAAGCATACATATAGATTATTATTATGATTTAGGCAAATGTATTTTTTTTATTCTTAGACGAGTCACTTTGACCAATATCGCCTAGAGTTAAACAGATGGCGTCATTTTGAGATCTGTCAAAGGACTTTCAGCGACTATTTCTTCTTTTTTCGAAAATAGAATGTAGGGCAAAAGTCGAAACGTCGAAAACGAGAATATAAATAAGTTAATAAATAGAAACATACACACAAACACACGAATAAATTATTTCAAAACAATTTAGTTAAATATATTTACTATCCCAAAAATGTGAGGCAATTGTTAAGCTATTATTATTCTTTTAAATCTTGGAAAAGGAGGAGAAAATAAATTGTATGGTCACTTTCTTATTCCCTCCTGCAAAAATGTCTTGAAAAGTTGTATACGTTGTCAATCGAATCTCTGATTATCATTTCCACAGGCGAATTTTCTGACACCGCCGCTGATCTCCGCTGATCTATTCAGACTAGGTATATCTTTATATGTATGTTGATGAAGCTTTATTTCTGTATAAATTATCTCGTGACCATAGATCATTTGTATGATTCATTAACTCATTCATTCCTGTTGCAAGGAAACTTTGTATCAGATCGAATTCAGTCTCTCATATATGAAGCATAAAGGGGATTGGTGGAAAAACCTCCAAACGTTATCTGTAATAGGAAACCTTAGCGCAGTGATTAATTTATAAAAACTACTAATATTTGGTTTTTAAGGTAACAGTAACAGTAACGTAATTTTCAACCAAATGTATATACACTTTTCGAAATTTAAATATTATAATATACGTGTATTATAGGAATAAAGAACTCCTCTAGAATCCATTAAAATCCGTTGCGTAGTTTACAAAATCCAAGCCTATAGACGGCGGGAAGCGACTTTGTTTTATGCTATGAAGAGATAATATATTAAAAATAAACTTTATACGATTTAAACTTATTGAACCTTGTTACTCATTGATTTCTCGATAAAATAATTACTCATAATTTAGTCAGACTAAAATATGAAGTTGACAAAGCGTTTTGCAGACTAATTACCACTAAATAATATATAACCGTCTCTATAATTTACAATTATTTGAGAGGGACAGATATAAAACATGTTTTTTGTTTTTGTCAAACGTGTATGTCATAATCAATGTTTTCTAAAAGTAATAGCGTAACAGTAACAGCCTGTAATTGTCCCACTACTGGGCTAAGTCAATTCCACCATGCTCTTCCAATGCAGCTTGGGTACTTCACGATGTTGTCTTTCACTGCCAATCACGATATGAATTATGAACACAAATTAATCACATGGAAGTTCCGTGGTGCCTGGGTTTGAAGCCGCAATCATCGGTTAGTATTCACGCGTTCTAACCATTCGGCATTTTCGTTCGGCTCGTATAGTCCTAATTCGACTATATTAGTAACAATTCATTGTTATTCCGATAAAAGTGTAAATGTAAATTATCTGAGTGTTGTTCTTTTCTGTGTCTTTCCTACATTTTTGTGTGTGCTATATAAATATAATCTCATAAACCTCTTCAGGCATAAGGTGTTACTAGTTCTCTTAGACATGTATGTGTTTTTATTTTTGTAGGACGTACAACAAAAGTGTTATATAAAAAAAATGAATTTGTATGTTTCTTTATAGATCTCTGTTTTTGTCTTATTTCAAATTTATTTTTATACCAAATACAAGCAATGAAACAATCAAAGGTTTATTCATAGGTCAATCGCCCGATGTTTGAATAGTGACCAAAATACTCTTGTATATTGAAACAGGACACGTTTTTATTAAAAACTTAATTACGAGAAACAAATTAAAATGCATGTCTTTTATATATTTAATAAATATTTGAATAATTAAAATCTAGTCGATCAAGGCCTCGATTAATTCGATATTCGACGTAAACCACAAATGAATACATTCAAATCTGACCCTTATCGTTTGCGTAATACGAGTGACAATACGTTGATATGTATTGACATCTATGAAACAGATATCGCGATGTATTCCCATCTAGATAAAAGTTTTAGCGAATAGATAACATTTATCGGGTGGATTAAAATCGTTCGGATATCCAACTGATTATGATCTAGATAACCTAACGTTGATAGTCAAAGCCCGATTTAAAACACTAAATAGTACAGGCGCAGGTGGTGATCATTTAATTATATTTGTGTTCGTTTCTAGGTGATCACTCATTTATACCACTTATTCTACCGTCCACCTGTGTAGTTTCTTATGGTTTCGGTTCAATATGCTTTATTGGTTTACTTGGTGGTAGGTCTTTGTGCAAAACGTACCCAGGTACTACCGAATAATCAGATATTCTACCGCCAAACAGCAGTACTCAGTAATGTTGTGTTGCGGCTTGAATGGTGAGTGAGCCAGTGTAACTACAGGCACAAGGGACATAACATCTTACTTCCAAAGTTTGTGTTGCATCGCGTTAGGAATGAATAATATTTCTTACAGCATTATTGTCTTTGGGCGGTGGTGACCACCTTCAGGTGGCCCGTTTGATCGTCCGCCCATCTATATTATATATTTGGTTAAAAATGTGTGAAATCGAGTGATCCAGTGTAATTATAGTTAGCATCTTGTTCGCGTTGGCGGTGCATCGATGATGTTAGAAGTAACAATGAGATAATTCTTGAATACTAATAATCTGCTAATCTAATAAAAAAAATAAGGTTGTCTGTCATAGTAGCTCTGTCGGATTTTTCTAACGCTTTTAATACAGTCGACCAACGTTTTTTAGTTCGAATTTTGTTCTCTTATATTTTATTTCAAAATTGTTTTTACATTTGATATGACAGTAAGCCATACGCATTGATATTTAGACTTCGAATCGGTGTATTGTAACTGGCTATACTGCTGGCGTTTTTCAAGGAGGTACTATCTCCATCCAGGTATATCTCCATTTTTATTCTTTCTCTCTTTTTTATTTATAAATGTCACTAATTCAATCTGAACCGATATAAACATCTGTTTGCAGACGATTTTTATCTGTATGGCTCAGGCTGAGCTAAATGTATTAGGAGAAACAATTTCTGAGCTAAAAAATACTTTATGTCTCAGGACTAGTCTGATCTAACAGATTTGGAGTTCCTATCACCTCAGTCGATCATCATTATGAATATTAGAATTGTAATATGTATATGAAGACAATTAATTCGCTTGTAGGTGTACATAATTTAATCTTAGAAAAACACGCCACAGGCTTGTAATTTGATCAATATCCACTCCTAAAATTGCGCCAGAAGGGATTTTGTGATAGCGTCCGTGATCGATGCTTTCACATATCTATGTAGATAACAAACTTTATCTTTGAAAAGATTAGGTTTTCGCTAACGACGTTTAAAAACCGAACCAACGGATTTGTGTTACGTCCTTGAGTGATCATTTATTCCTGAATATACCTCGATAAATTTGGATAACTCAAAACTTGTTGGATTAAATTATTATGATTAGATGTTTGATAAACAGAATTAGTTTAATTTTTGAAGAAACGATAACACCGTCCCTATATAGCAAAGTGATAGCAATACACGGAACCTGTAAAGGTACGACAACATCTGCGATCTTTACAAATACAACAAAAAACTTTCACTCTTAAGGTCGCAGAGATGTGGCATTAACCCTGAGCTATAAAACCTCTTCGAACGATTAAAATTAACTGGTGAGCTGAAAAGAACGATTTTGTTGATTTATTGATGGATTTTTAGTTTACAATATTCTAAGGAATATCAAAAAGAAATCTCAGGGTGTTTTAAAAATTTCCTTATAATAAAGACGTTATCCATCAAGCTTAGATATACATTGATGTATATAGATGGATAGATCTCGATCTCTTAGAATTCTTGAATATTCTTGAAAGATTCTAGAATCTTGATCTAAATCCGTATTTCAAATACGGACAAGCTCCACTTGCAGGTGTTTTTTTTCTTTCTTTATATTTCATCGCCTTCTCAGCGGTGAGCAAAATGGAATTTTACCGCAGTGGTGGTGGTACAAGTGGTGGAGGTGAGGACGTTAGCCCAGCAGTGGGATATTTACACTCTGTTACTTTATTTACCTATATAAATATCGTCAATTGAAAAGAAGAAGAGCTAAAGCGCCAAATGGTGCTATAGGAAAATGAGGTTTAAAGATTTTACTTCAAATCCCATTACCCTAAATCAACATTTTGGCGCTTTTGCTCTTCTTCCTTTCCACTGACATAATGTATAAAGGCATAGCGTTTGTTTTAATGTATATTTTTTTAAATTCGAAATCGTTAGCGACAATGATCATGCAATCCCAATTAGAATATCGTGATTTGACCGCGATACACTTGATTTATTTGTGCTGACTGATAAACGTTTGATGCTATCGGGAAGGGCGGATTTATGTACCGTCTGGATGGAGATGTTCGTGTACCTTTCGAGGTTTTGGATCACGAGATTGATCTGTTTAAAGATAAAGTAATTTTACTTTTCAGTAAATTAAGCTTACCTACAGTTTAAAATAAAATACAAATTCATTAAAAATATATTGCAATTTTGTTGTTTTTTTTTGTTTGTAATTAATTTACATACTTGACAAGTTTCATATGATTGACGTTCGAGTAATGAATGAGTTCTGTATGGGTCTGCAACATACGTGGTACCCTCGACGTACATATTGTCGAAAAGAAAGACAATAAATCAGCAGAATGGAACCTTCGTTATTTACGAAGTCAGAATCTATTTTGCGAGCATTATTAAATCTTGCATGTTTGACTTTTAGGTACTCCAACCGGCGAATTTTTTTTGATGTTTCCAGTCCGTACTGGTTCACATAATGTTGTCTTAGATTTTCGCGATTATTACACATTGAAATAAAACTAGTTTTTAACGGATTTAATCGCGTATATTAATTATTTTAACATCCCGACGTATCGAGCACTTTGCAGTGTTCGTGGTCACGGACCACGTGACCACGAACGACCACGAAATAAAATTCGCCGGTTGGAGTACCTAAAAGTCAAACATGCCCGATTATTAAATCTTTTTACATAATTTGACCAACTCTTAATAAGTGTCCTACTACGAATTATAAATATAAATAACATTTAAGTTACAAATATTTTCTAAAAATGTTCTTGAAGTGTTTCTTTGAGGGCGAGGTTAAGTTCTAAAGTTTTTCAACAATAAAGGAGTTTTACTTCGGTCCTGTGTACTCAATTACGTGTACTTTATATATATATCCTTTTTTTAATGATTTTTTTTATCGAGATACAAACTGATAAAAAAAAACATGTAATTATTTGTTCGATACGCGGCTATGATCTTTATCGGTATTACTTGCTACCGTTCTGTTGATAAAATGCTTACAATTTACACGATTGATAACCGTATCAAATTATCAATATTGAATTGTTGGAGAGAGTTGTCTTTGAAAAATATATCGATGTTTTTTTTTTTAAATTTACGTTCTGCGAAAATATTCTATAATGCCCAAAGAAAAAAGGAAGATATTGAACTATTGTTTTTTTGTTAAGTTTTGATTAATTTATATTTGGAATGTAGATTCAACCACTGAGAGTTTGGCAAAAAGATCAGTAGTAGTTTTTTCAACAATTAATTTTAATATAATATCGAAGCACCGAAATACTCTCTTCCGAATTGGAATTAGCTTCAAACCTTTTCCTCAAAAGGGAGAGTAGGCCTTTGCCCAGTAGTGGAACGTTAACTGGCTGTTACTGTTACTTTTATCAAACTTTAAACAAAAAGCGTCAAATAAAATTGATAACTTTAGGTATACCAAAAATATAAAAAATGTCGTTACTTAGAATAAGTTTTGTTTTGGTAAAATTCGTTATTAAATTTATAGTTATCTACAAATACACATGTAGCAGAATTTCGTTGAAATTAAACACATGCAGGTTCCTCATGATGTTTCCTTTACCGCCGAGCACGAGATGAATTATAAACACAAATTAAGCACATGAAAATTCAGTTTTTGCCTGGGCTTGAACCCGAAATCATCGGTTAAGATGCACGCGTTCTAGCCACTGCGCAATCTCGGCTCGGTGTTCGTAACGTCGAAGTACATTTCTATGAAGCTATGATTGTCGCTGTAATTAATCATAAATAGAGTCTAAATAATACAAATTCTTATTATCAGCTTACAAACGGAGTCTGCACAATTATCGACAATCATTGTGTTGATAACACCATGCGCCCATCACGCTATCCCTATCTCCCTCCCTGGTATCGCGAATAAATCTTCTATCTCTTTCACGCGGATTGTTACCAGTAAAAATATATATATAAAAAAAAATACTAATGAATATATCGGTATCGCGCATGCCTATCGCGCAGCATCCGCTAACTTATCACACGAGATAACAGGCCATCTGTCAACGGTCGATTTGAAGTACGTTAGATTAATTAGAGTTTTGAGAATTGCTATAATTTTTTTTTCGCATTCAGTAGTACATGCCGTGTTAGTTAAAATGTTAAGATTATCAAATTCTTCTGTGACGTTCTTCTATAGGAACTCAGGCAACCTCAGGTCACCTCAAGGTAACTGGTCACCACAGTCCCTTGTACATTGACGCTGTCAGAATTATTAACTATTCCTTACATCACTGCGAAACCAAACCTTGGAGCTTAGATGTTATGTCCAGTTACATTGGCTCACTCAAAATTCAAACCGGAACTAAAAACTACTAAGTATTTCTGTTTGGCGGTACCTAGGTTTGAACTCAGAAACATCCGTTAAGATTCACGTCTTCTAACAATCACAGCTCGCATAAATTATTAATAATTATAAAACTATTCGTAATTACAAACATATAATTAGACCGGTCACAAAAAGAGTACGTGTCTTATCGCCCATCGAGACAAAGACGACTGGCAATACTTATCTTGAAATTATCGTTAAAACATTACATTAAACAGTTTGTTTGTAAGTTATATTGTAATCGGTTAGTCAAGAATATTGTAATAATGTTTCGTATAAAGCTTTGGTTATTCTTAGATTTCTACTTGTATTAAAGATAAGTATTTTGTTTCTGAATTGATTTACGAAGAATTCTGAAGAAGGACTCTGAGTTTTTAGGACAGGCAAATAAAACGTTATATGTAATAAGTTTTCTTATAAAATATAAGGACTTACATGTGTACGAAATATCCATATCCATTTATAATAGTTACTGTTCATACCGAAGCAGCTTTTCCGATTGAATCGTAAATACCGATGTTCTTAGATTAAAAATGAACCAGATTTCAACCAACGGAGGCTGAGACTGTATGCTTTGTGATTAGAAATTATTTGGTAATACCTAAATAACGTCAAGTTGAATCTCTTTAAAGAGTCTCTTATTCTCGCAGATAACGTATCAATATAAATTATTAAATTCATGTGTATACATCTCACTTCTATCTAAAGTCTGTCTGGTTATCAGATTATCAGTCGAAGTGTTATCAAAGTGTAAAGGTTATCAAAAATACTCGCGGTATCGAGAAAATTTCGTTACAGTCCACATCACTGTGTAGAAAAAGATTCCAATTATAATCTGTATTTTTCTATCTTATATAATTTTCGAACGTTCATATTTCGAAATATTCATCCATACAGCCTACATTTTGTTTGATCGTATGTAGAAAAGTCCAGAACAAGTAATTATATTCGAAAAATATTAAGAGTGTATTAACATCATATAAATTTCGAGCCGAGATGGCTCAGATGTTAGAACGCGTGCATCTTAACCGATAATTTCGGATTCAAACCCAGACAGGCACCACAGAATTTTCATGTGCTTAATTTGTGTTTATAATTCATCTCGTGCTCGGTGGTGAAGGAAAACATCGTGAGGAAACCTGCACGTGTCTAATTTCAATGAAATTCTGCCACATGTGTATTCCACCAAACCGCATTGGAGCAGCGTAGTGGAATATGCTCCAAACCTTCTCCTCCAAGGGAGAAGAGGCCTTAGCCCAGCAGTGGGAACTTTACAGGCTGTTAATTTAAAAAAAAATTCGAACGTGTGAAGTTCGCTAGAGTCTCTAATATATCTTTAATTATAATTGACCTCCTATTACATGAGATATATTTTTAATTAAGTTTTAAATTTTGTTGTTTAATTAAGTAATAACGTCTTATATATCACACAGTAAACATTAACTAATTATTATTATTCTTGTCTGATGTAAATAAATTGCAATCTGAGTAAACATGGACCAATAAATTTATTTGATTATGATTTAATTCATTAATCAATAAATAATACTAATTACCTTTTTGGGTATTTGAAGTATTTAAGAGAGCATACATGAAGATCAGGCGTATCTGGTTGGGTTGACTCTCTTGAGGCAAAGATAAAAGATGTTTAATGTTTATTTAATTCAGTGATTCGCTAAGTGTTTCGCTGTCAGACCTCGGAACTTTTTTTTTTACTATCTAAAATAATATAGACGAACTGATATGTATGAAAAAGTAAACAAAGTCACGTCTTAATTTGTAATATTTATATTGATGTGTTTCATAAGACAAAAGGAAAAATAATAATTAAAAATATTTGTCTGAAGTAGTTTTGAGAAGAAAATTTGGAGCATACTTTACCATGCTGTTTCAATGCGGTTTCAAATTGTTTCCTTCATCGCCGAACCCGCAATGAATTATAAACACAAATTAAGCACATGATAATTCTGTGATAAAGATTCACGCCTGCTAACCGCTAGGGCATCAAAAAAAAATATTCAGGGCTTTAAATATTATCCGACTATTATTATAAGAAGGTATAGAGTTTATTCCACCACGCTTCACCAATACGAGTTGGAAGACTTATACGACATGCAGGTCTTAGTCATCGAGATAACAGAAGATTGCAGAGCAAATCACAATCATCGGATATAGCATGATTATTAATTAAATTCGTCAATAGATGGCGTTGTGTTCTATGTAAACATTTAAACGTAATTTAAAAAAAAAAACATTCTTCTCCTTCCATTACAATATACTAGTTAGAAAAGGATAGAAGATATACACTTCATAGTAAATTTGTTGTATCTGTATCGGATCGCGTCTATTATAACTATAACATTTTCTGATAACTGATAACAATTCCGTGTACAACATCCATTATAGATTGTAAATTCAATTAATGTTCAAAATGTCTGGCTTCGCTTAGACTAAGATTGATTTGTATGGAATAAGATAATACAATAAAATGCTTGTTTGTTTGACGCGATATGGTACGCGAGTTGCTCCCTTGATCGAGCAATAAAGGTCAAAATCGATTGAATTGTATTCTATTTAAATCGTACGTTCTGTTGTTCTATCTCATATAAATATATTTAGATATACTTCGTCATTATCATTAGCTTGACTCTCGTTTGCTTGTACCTACGAGGGATTTATGTATTTACGTGCTAGAAAAAGGCGCTACACAAAAATCATCCTCAGTGATCTCTTAATAAATACCCTTTTTGCTGTTATTTTTGTTTATAAAATGATGAGCAGTGAGATTCTATAAGAATTTACTTCATTTTTCAGTCGTAAAATATTGACTGGATTTGGGTGTTCCGCCATTTTGATGTATCGTCGCATATTACATTTTGACATTTAACGCTCGTGTTCAGTGGTGAGATTCGAGTTTCTTCTTATTATCATATTAGTAAACGTTTATATTTAATTATATTCAGAATTTTCTTTTACTGTGTGTGGTGCTAAAGGGACGACCCTGTGTAACCGCCAACTGTTATCTATTGCACAGTGAGTTTTTCCACCTTTGTAAAAGGTTTTCGAAGGCAAGACTTTCATTATTTATTATTAAGAAGTATTTGTTTATGCAAATGCAAAATACACTTAGTTCTAAAATATTGATAACATAAATGGTATTCCCTTCTGACAGATTTCGTTATGGGTAGCCATTCTATATTGACAACAGCCCAACTGCATGGAAGATAATATAATTCTCAAGTGTGTGCACACACACAGCTGCACTCTCTATACCCTGTCATGGGATGTCAATGTCTCGGAGAGCAATCCGACATGACTGAAGAGTTCAGTCAAATGATTGCTACTGTGACATGTTTGCTATAAAAACCTTATAACTTCAATTTTGACCCCACGACATCAGGATATAAAGGAAAGCTAGCCAATAGAACAACTAGAGCATAAATTATAAACACGTGGTTGCAACATTATCATAATATTTCAGACGGTCGTGATGAATTTCAAACATTCGACCCACGTGTAACTTGAATTTATTTGTGCAAGCGTTACTGATTCGCTTCTGAGTATTGCTTTGCTGTGTCAGAAATTCGTATATTATTAAGATAACATCACGATACTTATTAGATACTCTGATGATATAAATTTTAATCTAAATAAATGTAAGGTATTTCTAGTTACCTTTTGTACTTTAAAAAAAATTAATAAATCTTGCTATATTATTTAAATATTATAGCTTGTTGACTGTTACAACTCCTTGTAGAGTTGGCCTCCCATGATTGAATAAACTAATGTAAATCCTATGCCAATTGAAGAAGGAATAAATATAAACAAACCATAGATTTGCTTAGCTGTACTCTATTTAAAAATATATTTCAAAGTTCCGATAGCTGCTACGTTGACATTCATAATGCAATTTTGGTGAATCCATAAACAATATCATAGATTATTCAAGTTTTCGACCAATAGTTTCGCTTCAATTCGAATGTTGTTTATTTGTGTGTCTCTAGTGTCAGTGAAAACAAACTTGAATATATCAGAATTTATACAGTAAAAACGGTTAGCATGGTCGAAAGTAGTTAATGACATTATTAGAATTAAAACTCACCTAATCTATGGCCAGACAAAATAAGTTTTGTCGTGAACAAAACTCTAACTGTAACACAAACAATTTATAAAATCTGTAAATGTAGTTATCTCTTGGCTGCTTTATAATCTGGTAGAACATTTCTAATAACACGTAGAACTATTTGAACTATATACTATTTACCGGTCTCGTTATATACAGCTAACGCCGTCACTATTAAAGTCTATCGCTTAAAACAAAAGACGATAAACGGGAAAATATACACGAAACGTCATTAAAATAATGATTTTTTAAATAAATACAGTAAGTTTTCGTACGTCATTCGTTCCAAATGGCGGAACGATACACTGTCTCGCTCATCTCGCAGTGATAAAGCGCGATAAGGCGAGATAGCGCGCCTAATGGAGACCGTTTTAAGAGATAAGATAAAGCTAATGAATCTCTGTTTTAAAATTATCCGACTATTGATAAATAGATCTGGTTTCGTTCGAGAGAAACATTGGATGTTTGCGTTTAATTTTGTTGGTTGTCAATATTGTTACAGAATAAATAAGGTGGGGAACACTTGTAATTATATACCTATAATGGATTCACATTATTAATTTTAATCTAGCTCATATTATAATATGTATAAAAGCGGATGTCTAGACTAACCATAAACGTACAAGAGTACCGAGTCTAGAACGGTGAAATTCGGAATATATGTTTATTTCATAACGTAAGAATCTATCCACTAAGATATGAAGGCGTGAAGAAATAAGGGCGTGCTGTCCAATGATAACTTTATATAAGATTTTTACTAGAATGAAGATGTTTCTAGCATGACACTTATTGATAGTTGATGAAATACTACCACCGGACTTATGTTAAGAATGGCTCAAGACAAGACAAGTCAAGCGAGAATCGATCACGAAGGAATATTAAGCCTAGTCTTAAACTAATGGGAAAATAAGGGTAGCATTGCATTTAAAAATCGAAATAAAAAATAACGACGATGTAGTGTTGTTCATAAAAAATAAATAAATAATTACTAAGTGAATTTTAGTTTAATAAAAAAATTAAATAGTACTAACATTTACACTTCACGGAATTTGTAATGTAAATTGCTACACAGGCAACGAAATATTAGCCGTTAGATACCCGCAGATAGTATCAAGACTATTAGCGGCCGTGATTAAACAATGGGGCTGTAATCGAAAAAATAATGCCCATACTATATCTGGTTACGGTCGACTTCTGTACAGTCGGCTACAGAAAATATTTTTAGTCCTTTTTATTTATCCTGCAAAAAAAAATAACTTTAGAATACTAGCGAGACGAAAATAGCTTGTGATGAGTATGAGAGAGGACTTTAGATTAATACATAGATTTATTTGTCATTGTTTTTTTTTTATTTACTCTATTTGGACGATGCAAAGGTCAGTGATCATACATCCTAGTATATTTGTGTTAAGTAAAGGTAATTTAATTATTATACGATAAAATTATTAAACTTAAATTCGTTCATAGAAATGGTTTGATAGCGATTATATTATAGCCATCTATCGTTATGTAAGAATCTTTGTTTTTGTTTCGTTTTACGTAAATATAAGAGGTGTTTTGTTAAATATTAAATTCAAGCTATGAAGTTTAAAAAATAAACGTTAAGACGAATTCGAGTTTTAATGATATTTGCATAAATTCAGACATTATAAATAAATAATATATAATTTGTAATAAATTATATTTATTGTTGGCACAATAAACATTAGCCTTTGTGTTCGCAAATCTAGGACAAAAGAAAAAAAATACACAGATTTCATCAATGGCAGTTTATCTCATTACTATACACATGCGTTATAATTTGTTAACTTAAGTTATCTCCGTCTTACTGTACAATCAATTTGTCTATAAGATTGAAGTTTGTTAATTGCGCGTCTAAAGTAATTAGGGTTATTTGTTTTATTTGTTATCGAGGTCCCACATCGCCTTAACAATGGGGAGAGGCGAGTTTTGGTAATGATTCGATTAAGACGCGGCACTAGATTTATTCGTTAGTTTTTATGAAACACTAGTTGTCGCCCGCGGTTTCGCGTTTTAATAGTTGATCGTCAGCTGCTACATTTAAAAATGTACCCTTCCTTCCATCGTGTCCAAGCTTTCTTCATATCAAATTTCATCAATTTCGGTTCAGTGTTTTCGCCAATTTTTATTCCAAATCTAGGTACAAAATAGTATTCATAGTAAATTATAATTCAGTAGATTTAGAGAGCCGAGATGGATCAGTGGTTAGGGGCATCTTAACAGATGATTACGGGTTCAAACCCAGGCAAGCACCAATGACATTTCATATGCTTAATTTATGTTTCTAATTAATCTCGCGATCAGTGGTAAAGGAAAACGTCGTGAGGAAACCTTGCATTCTCCAACAAGCATTGAAGCGTGGTGGAATGAGATCCAAAGCTTATCTTTAAGGGGAGAGGAGGGCTCAGCCTAGCAGTGCTTCTTTACTTTTTAACATTGATAATTCAGTGCCTACCTGTTTGACGATAAGATTGAAACCTGTCCTTGTGCTGTGTTGTTTAGGACATTGAGTGGGTTATATATTATCTTAAATGACAAATAAAGCATCAAATGAAAACAATACCTATCTTGACTATTATATATATATATATATATATATATATATATATATATATATATATATATATGTATATATGTATATATATTTCTGTGCTCTCTATAACTGTAACGAATTCGAATGTACACTCAGTATATATCGCGTTACAAAGTTAATGTTGATGGCCCACCGGCGTGCTACTGGGAATTGAAATGAAGTCGAGATAAACAGGAATGACTGACCAGTGAGCACACGTGTAATTTTTATTATATATAGATAACTTATTCATTTTTTATCACTAGCACTTGTTTTCAAACGTTCGCAATCATTGGTCATATAAGGATATAAGTTGTTCTTGATTTGAATTACTTCCTATTCTTTGTTTTATTATTTTTTACATGTCTTGTAGTTGTAATTTGTGCCTCAATAAAAGCGTTAGTCTGTCTTAAAACACTTTTGAGTTTGTATTGAGTTTGAGTTTGAATATTTTTTAAGCTATGGATTATGAGACAGTATGTAACTTCTATGACCAATCAGTGGAATCTTCGTATTTGTCATAGAAGTCAAGACATATGGCGTCAAAGTCTATGGACCGACCGTGTCAAAAATGACGTCATAAAAAAAACCAGACCGACCAAAGACCAGAGGTTTGCCAAACTATTAACAATATCTCGCATTTCATGTCACCGATGGCAGACATTCTCAAGCTACTAGCTAACTGCTCAAACGCAGGTGCACTCATAATATCTTCACTCTCATATTCCGATTGGATCCGACCCGACTGCAAGGAGATCAGGCGCAAGACCTCACGACCTTTCAAAGGCACAGTGGTGTGAGCGCTATTACAGGCAGACAAAGTGCTACTGGGAACATCTCAGCAGAAAAACTCAACTATTCTTTACTGGACATCCAGATTTGTAGGCACTACACTAACGAGCTAGGTCATGATACGATTTTTATTGAAACATATCATTTTATGTTTTTTTTTTGTAACGGTTGAACGCTTAAATTCTCGTTTGTTGAGCTCCTTACATAGTTGAATATGTGAGTTAAAGATTAATAGTATTATATATACATGTTCAATTTCAAAGTGTTTGAGAGAAAATGAATAAGATCTTGTTCCTTTTTTAAATTAGAATTAATTAAGTTTTTTTTTAATGCTTAGACAAAGCAAAGATTCGCATCTGTGGTCCCACAGAAAAGTTGAATAATCGAATTATATTGAGGGGCCGCTTCTGACGCTACTGGGGAGAGTCTATGTTTGTTTCCACTAAAGAACAGTATTACTATAATTCGGTATTATATGTAAACGCAATTCAGAACTTAGATTGTATGATTGACAGCGCATCCTCGATATAATGCAATCGTACCATCAACGCAATGGTTCACTTCCCTTTTATTTATCAATTTAAAAAAGACTTATAATGATTTTATTGTGAAATTTATTTGTAAATTAACTTTTAACAATTTATCAGCAATAAAATGTATTTGAAATAAAGCACGAAGAAATAATTTATTTGTTCAGTGTGTAAGAAATAATTCACACCTCTAACGTACATAAAATACATTGCTCCACGACTATTATCTAAACGAATATCGTTCTAAAGAGACTCTACAATGTACATCGAACTTTGTTAATGTACACTTTTGATTTAATGCAGTACAACCCCTGTCTAAGGTACGATGTACGTAACCCAATCACCTGTCCCATCTCGTTCAGCGCATTGTGAGTAGTCGTTAAATAAATTTCAACCCTAACTTCTTTGTGAAAGAGTCAAAAATCCAATAAAGTGACATTTCGTCTCGACCTACGGCCTCGCGATCCATTTCATCTCAAACATAAACTACAGAACAGGCGTCAATTGTTAACAAGTTTAACAACTCTCGATTCTCGTGAATCGATACAATCGATTTCGTTTATTTTCTCGCACTAAACTCGATTGTTCCACTCGATACATTACGCTCGCGGCGCGTATGGTGTGTCAAATTCAAACAGACATTGCATTCGAATTTATTCTCTAATTGTCGATGGTTTGAGATCAGTTTCGTGGTTTTGATTTTGACACTTCAATTGATTCATCTATGATACTCAGTTTAATCGATTCTGCACTTTATTTATTCGATAATATGAATTATTTTTGATTGCACACGTAAGAAATATGTTATTTTTTGTATGGGTATTGTGTTGGGACAGTCATTTGTTTTGACAGACTGTGTATGGCCACGGTGACTAAGATCGTGCGATTGTAGAGCGTTTTAGATCGGGAGATAATGGGAACTGACACACGGACATACGGACGCGAGTTTTCGGGAGCCGATATCCTAATTTATTTTATTTGTCGATAGAAAGTTGACACATTTATTTTTTCAAATTTAAAAAAAGAACGAAGAACTATAACGAAACCATTGCACTTAAACGAAAGCTTCTAGATTTTTCTTACATATTCATCTACTACAAAATAAAATAAAACGAATATTTATGGTTATAAAATGACAGCTGACATCGCTATTATCGAAGATCCATAATGTTAAGAACGCTTAATAATATCAATTCACACATATAAAAAAAATAATTTATATGATATTTATTATTTAACTTGGCTTGTATTTCAGTTAAAATATGAAGTTAAATGTTTCCAGAACGAAACAGCCGTGTGTCAATAGATTTACATAACGTTGTTTTATTTGGATTATAATGTATGTTTGTGTGTTTTTTGTGAGCTACGTTAATGGTCCGATGGAAAGATAAGATACTTGCTACAAGCTGTTTCAGTTTAATTATACGTATGTGTAATACACACTTTCTACTTTAAGCATCTAACTGTAATAGTTGTTATAATGACTGATTATATTCTTTTAATAATATAGTAATTTAAAATAATTATATGTAGTCTGTATTGATTATAAAATTGTTGGAGAAAGTTCAAAAACGTGCCATTGATTTTTTTTTTGTTTCCGTCTTACCTCTTTGGAAAGGCAAATGTATTGCACTATACAGCCACAATGTATTAGCCATAAATATTTTTTTTTTGTAAATTAAAAAAATATATTGTATGAAAATTATAAGTTACGAAGTTATTTAAGTGTTAAATATAAACCAAAACCTTAACCCAAAATTAATCTTAAAAGCAAAACTCCATATTCATAGCCCTATATTTAAAAAAAAATGACTGAATTTCAAAAACAATCGAATATTCTTAAAAAAATACATAATTAATAACAATCAAATTTAAAAACACGGCCTTTTTCTCGTTTACCAAATTTTAAGCCTATCTAGAAAACGCATTCCCTAACAAGATACGTTTAAGCTCCTACGCACTATTGTTCAAAGCGTGCTCATTTTGTATGCTAGATAGAATCGCTGGTAACAAAAAGCAGTAGGTCTATATAAGGTCTACACAGTTCTTGCTGATACGACACAGTTTAACATTAGTGAAATATGGCGTGGCTGTTTATTATCTTAGAAATTCGTGTGCCAATTGTTAACGATACAAATGAGAGTGTACAATTACATATGTAACCTACTTCGTTATACGTTTTTTTTTTAATTATCTTTATTAGTCAGTTACCCAGATACGAACTCGGAGATAACTATCAAAATTATATTATAAATAGTGAGAAAAATTCCTTTATTAGTCTCAGATTATTATATTGAATTAAGTGTTGCACTATAAAACGTGCCAACTTTATTATCTTGGTGTGCGTGCCAGCTACGCTTGAAACTCGCCTTACGTCATACTACATTACTAGTGCGTGTGTTACTGGCCATCATTTTCGACGCGTTCTCAGCTTTGACAGTCTATCGAGACATATAAATAATCAAAGCCTTTAATAATATGTTCCCAAAAATATTAATAGTACACAGAAATAATCGAAAACAAGGTGTAAATATTAACATCATTTTTATTTTTAATCTATGTCATTTTTTATCTGTTAAAAATGTGTCAAGTACTTTACTATACATCGATTCAAACGTTAATAGCTCATTTATTAACTTATCCTTTCCATCAAAACTCCATCATAATGTTTTTAGTCACATTTCGAAACCCATCACGTGTTTATAAACGACTTGTGTTGTCAAAAATGATATTATCTAGGAAAATTATCGAGTAATCGACGTTACGGTGCGCGCGCGCCGGATGTCAAACTAATGTTCCAATTTTGTAAACGATCGTTTTATAATGTACTCTAAAGTCTACGTTTTAAGGTACATTTTTGTTAATTATTGTTTTAAACGCATGATGGTAATATTGTGTATTTAAAATAACAGTAGCCTGTTACAGTGTCACAGTTTTAGGGATCCTTTGTTGGATATAAAAACTTTTAACTGTCATAGGTTTCTGTGTTTTGGTATTTAAATGTCATGCTATAAATAAAAAAAATACTGTAATACAGTTTGGAGTTATCATAAGAAATTCTGAGGTGCAGGTATATTATGGTATATATATAAAAAAAAATATCCCGCTGAGTTTCATTCGCCGGTTCTTCTCACGTCCGAGGTGTTAAATTCCGAACCGGTGGTAGATTTTTGACTATCAATAAGCAAGTGTAAACACATCTATATTGAATAAAGAGTTTTTGACTTTGACTTTGATTCCACTCTCAGTAGTAGAGCAAACTTCGGGGTAGATTACACTCTTAACTATTTTCTATCGCAGACCGTGGAACTTTTTCCTACATATCATAATATTATTTTATTTATATACATCACATCTTATATAAACATATATATAATTAACAAATATTTTATTCGCCAATGCGCAACCTACATTAAGAGTCACTTCAAATCCGAACACAACAACACTAAATATTGCTGTTTGGCGATAAACTTGACATGATAAACATGACTTGGTGGTACCTTAGTCGGCTACATACGGAACACTTAAAATTATGAACGCATCACATAGTTACGTTTCCGATAGATTTCAGAGATCAGAACGACCGTCCAAATGGATGTCCGATGGTACACGAGATAGGAAGATTTATGTTATTTTAATAACATATTATTTTTTTCTTAACAAACGGACAGGCGAGAATTTTTACGTTATCTCATTTTAATATCTATGTCGTTAGTGCTTTTATCTACATCTAGTGGACAATTAAATATGAAATTCTTAATAGCTTATGTCGATATGGAAATGTTTTGGAACTATGTTACATTCAGTTCTGTTATGAAATTCCATGTATCATTAACAAGCAGAGCACGCGTTGCTGTTTCGACGTTATACGTTGAATTATTATATATGATTATATTTAGCCAAATAACTTCTTTGAAACATAAAATATCCAGCGGTTATTGAGTGATGTGCGTTAAAAAAAAAAAAAACTTTTTATAAATATATTCGTATTCTAAAAGTTTATAGACGATAAATGCGACTACTGTAATTCCATTTATTTTTGAAAATTCACATACAGTACATACGAGCAATCTATCAGAAAATTCATAGGTAGCAAAATGTCTGACAGATTGTGATAGGATGAACGGAATAGAAAGTGCCCTAGTGTCATCTAGCGGCGTAATACGAAGTTAATTGTATAAAAAAAATCTCTCTATAAAATAAATAAAGTGGGCACATGTGTGTGGGTGTGTTTGTGTGTGTAATATTCACGGTAATCAGTCAAACGGTGACGAACACCATTTGGTATCAACCACACGCATGACTACGAATTTACTTATTTTGAATAAATATTTATGGTTTTTTTGAATTTAGGAACTAGGAAGAATTATTTCTCCATAGTTTTAATGTTCGGATTTTAGTATTTCAATTTGAGCTAACTATGAAGTCTATAAATTATATAAAAAAAACATATAAAGTCTATGGTTTTGCTCGTATGGAAGTAACACTTAAAAATCCATCGAATAAAAGTAACCTCATGTCTACCTGTCTTAATTCTCTCGGCAAATTTGACGAGAATAGGTCGAGTTAAAACAAAACAAACAAACAAAATCGCGTTCACATTTGTAATATTAGGTGGGAAGTCGGGATCGTTCCGAGGTGATGGGAGTAACGTCTGAGTTATGTGATTGTTGAGCCCTCGATCAGTTTCCTATGATTTGCTAGCGAAAAGGTCGTGTCGATGCGCCCGCGCAGATAGACGCGCTCGTAATTAATTTTATTCTATTCTATAGCTGTTTGTTTTACAGTCGTGACCTGGCGTGTAAATACGATTAAATTTATTGGCTGTTTTGGTGGGTTTATGAGTGGAGTATTTTGGTCATGTTTCAGATACATCTTGTAATTTATTTATTGATTACAGGGTCGCAAATTATATTTAGCTTATTTTTTACGTTTTTTTATTTTCCTCACATTTCATTTTAAGTACCTGATGCTATCGTCACGTACTCCCTTCGGAAAAAATGATCCCAGATCATTATTCGGCCATAAAACATAATTTGCCAAAATGTTTAATCTCTACAGGGCTCCACGATCTTGCTCCGAACCCGTAAAACAAATAGGGATTGAAATGAGATTCCGAACGAAGACCGCGCCGACGCTTCACGCGAGTGTTGGAATTTCTGAACTGAACAAAATAAGACAATTACCTGTTGGCAAATGTTTCCGATACGGGCCGCCACAATCGCCTCACGGTCCGCAATCTCACCATCGGTAATTTGGTAATAAAATGAAAATACGCTCGCCTCTTATCTATAATCCTCTATATATCCTTTGCTATATAAACATGGCGGGTCCAGGACCATAAGGTTTCAAGTGCAAATAAATTTGCAAGCTAGTTATAACGAGATCACCGAACACTTCACTTCACAATCGTAACAGTGTTCGAAGCGTTAAGGATTAATTTCCCTTGATCGAAGCTCTCGATGTTCTTCTGCATTCGCGGTTTCGTGTCGATTTCGCGTGGCTGCAAATTTAATTTTCTTTAATAAGCTGCTTGAGTTTGTGTTATTGGAATTTTGACTTTATTGCTTGAACGGTTCGATCGGAAGTCGCGTGTTGTATCGCAGTCTCGTTGGAGGCATGTATCTCGATAGGGAGCTTGTTTCATCGGGGGAGATGCAAGGCACGATTACAGCCCCGCCCATGCTTTTTTCGTGGCTCTCCTAAGTAACAATGGGTGATCTGTTAACTAAATAACGAGTCCGATATATCAGTGGGAACGTTGTCGATGCGAAGGTTTATTTTGAGCGGGTTCGCGTCGGAGTTTTGATGGAATGACTTCAGACGAAATCGTTACTATTTATGATGGCGATGTCTTCATGTTGTATGAAGACATTGTAAAATTTGAAGCCGTTAACGACACAATACAATGTTATTAAAAATACAACACAACAAGGCATTCGTATCTGATGTCGGTACGTTAATATTTATTAGTGATTTATTTTATTGTAATTAATGCCTATTCGCACTACTGTAACTGTAATTGTCATTGCTCTAATTATGTACTAACTACAATTACAACCAATTGATAGACAACATATCAATATATCGAAAGGTTATTTGAACTTATATATCATAAGCAAATGTTAGCGAAAATAAGCAATTAAATATTTATATGATATATATTAAATGGTCGAATAAATTATCACTGCAATTAATTAGCTTGGATTATCACGAGCTCGTGATAATGATTAAGATAATCACGATTTTTTAATACTATAATAATAATAATAATGTTGGAATATAACACTAGAACTAGTTCAAGAATCAAAGGTGTATTGAGGCCAACGTTCGACGTGGTCATTATTATTTTTAATTCTTAAATCGAATGTCACATTTAAATTTAGAATGATCAAGAGTGATATGATATGAATTGCCAAAAGGAAACTTTTTAGTCTTAACCGACGACTGCGACCTCAAATCCGGGTGGTCCAATTCTTAACCATAAACCAATACATCAATACTTTCGAACTGGCAACACAATTTTTTATGTATTATATGTTCCTAAACATATAAAAAAGTAGAAGAAAGATGGTCTAAGACTATTCCAAAGTCATACGTGAGATAAGGAATTACGCCATCAAATTGCCAATACATGGCAGACTGGACCGTGATGGAAGCGCTTGCTGGAGCCGGGAGCAAATTCGAACTGCAAAGGTTCTTGAATAACGGTATTGCAGCGACATTGGCAATCTTGAAACGTTTTTGAAAATTGGCTAAATTACTAAATTTTTTTGTTGATGCTTGTATCATCCCTACAAAATTTATTAATTTTTTTTTGGTTCTTTTCGAGATTACTTACTTTTGTGTCCGTACAACACTGGAGTCTGTGGAGATTCTATAATATATGAAAATCTTTTAAAAAACATTTTTTTCAAGCCATTTATTGTATCGTAGATGAGAACACAATTAAATCGAAGTTGTGTTAAGTTGATATGAAGTACGTACCACTTAATCGCCGCATCATGACCACCTTTATTGTAACAAATTATAACATAACACCGAAGTTACATACATATATATATCCAGCTCTATTTATTGTTAGAATATAGAGTAAAATTCAGTTACATAATTCAAATTCTTACTAACAGATCTCAAATTACAACACAGACTAAAAATTAAAGTTGCTGTCACTTTAATTGCCACTATTGAGGTATCATGAAAAATAAGTGTCGTTTCACACTACCGGGAATTTGTATTCACTTTGTATTGTGTATTCACTTTTGTTGCTTCACTCTAATGTTTCACTCGCTCCATCTGCCTCATGTTTTTTTTTAAATATTAGTATCAGGTTTAACGAAAATTGTAAAAAATAAGTAAGTAATTATAAATTAAGTTAAAAAATAATAATTTATGCTTATGTATGAAATTATTTTGATTTGTCGGTTTGATGTTTTCCTCAATATATCTGTTTCATTTAAATGATTTCAACAATACAATGATATCTAAATAACTCGTGTTTCCTTGTTACAAAACAATCGATATTATTTTAATTATAGTTCGTTGAAAGCTAGTTATTGGATCGCGTTTTCGTTTGTTTGTTAAATACACAGTTTTTATTCATGCGTGTCTTATATGTATTTTATCATTCCCTTATTTTCTTTTTTTTTCCAATATACATAACAATACGGCCAGAATTATATTTATTATTCATTTGAAAAAGGTGCTCAAGGTATTAGATAAAAAAAATATTAACAAATTACGGCATCACATTCAGTTCTTAAAAGTAAATTTTAAATTGAAGTAAATATTTTTTTAAGTAATCGATCTTATTCTTCAACTATGTTGACATAACATAATTTAAAAAACGATTTTTAACGTATTCAAAACATCTGAAAAACTTGGAAATTGGTACACGTATCCGATCACAAAATTATTAGTGTTTGACTTATATAATAAAATAAAGGTGAAAGCGTATTCATCCAGGCCAGAATGACACAAAAAAAAAAAACTGTTATTATTGGTAACTTGCGTACCGTGTACTCCTAATGTCGTTAATTGTTAATTTTTGCGTGTATTTTTTTTAGACTTTTTAACCTATTATATTGTTTTTGCTTGTGAATTCCCTCAAACATATAAAACTTATAAAAGCTTTGCACATACAAACTAACTAACAACGTATATTAATATTAGTATAGATATAGATTATAATTTTCCGGATTTAGCAATTGTTTGCTTTAATTAAGTTTGTATTTTCCTCTTTTTATCGTCACGGCTTCGAGTTATTTGTGAAATACAGTTCGTTGTGGCATTTTCGATTTCGAAATCATTTGTAATTCTCGTTGAATAAATCGAAATTAAAATTTGGTCCATCGAAATTGTTTTATCTTCATCCAGCATTGAGTTCTACTGCTCTCCAACATTGTCATTAATCCTCACTACCATAAATATCAAAAACGTAAATTTAAAACGTACGTCCTAACCTAACCTCGCGAATACCTACAGATTAAAAATTGAATTGAATTTATACCGGTAATCTTGATTTTATGGCTGTTGAATTAAAAATATTGGTATATGTTCGTATTTGTTAAATGAAAATTAATTGCAATTTGTTTCTGTTGTTATGATGGCATAATCAAATTACACCTGTGCTCTTCAGTCTTCCTGAATTAAAAAAAATAAAAATAGAACGTTGGCATACATTCCAAATTCTCATATTCTATATTTAAATAATGACTACTTGAACTGTTAATTTACATTTAAAAGATAACACAAATTGTTTTGTTTTTTAAGCTATACTTTTTATTTTAATATAACAGCAATTAATAAAAAAGGTAATTAACATTCAATGGACTCAGTGGATTCACATGTTACAATATGGTTGGAACTAGCCAAGCTTGGCTTCAGAACGAGTTGTCGACGTCATCGGAGGCGGACCGATCCGCCTCTCGCCTCTATAGACATTGTCACTGTACAACTAAGCTCGATTATACAATTCAATATAAAATGTATATTTTTAGGTCTAGTGTATAATTTAAATTATTAGTATGACTAGAGTTCGTCATGTGTTCGGAATTCGACTAAAATCATTATCCAACATTTAAACAACACAAGGATTTTTTCTATCCCTATTTACAATTTCAACTTAAGTTCGTCAATAACATAAAGGACAAGATAATTAAAAATAATAATTATAGTTTTTAACTATTTTTATAAGTGTTTGATTTGTAATTATTGTATAATATTTTGGATATAAATTTATGGGTTAGTGTAATAAAAACTTGCGACATAACTACAACGAATAAGAAATCTTATCTATCGAAATAGCCTTAGCAAAAGTAATTCTATTATCCTTGCCATTAATAAATTAAAAAAAATATATATGTCAAAATATTTAAAATTGGAACATTATAATTTAATATTTTAAGAATTCACACGAGTTTCGTTTCCATAGTTACAACTACTTTGTGTACTTTTTGTTTTTCTTTTTCAATATTTTTAAAACATTACGAGGATTGTTTAGCATATAAATAAACGAAGTTGGCTCACAAAAGAACCCTGAGTAAACTTGTATCATTGACGTTGAAATGACGTTTAGGTAAATTAAAATAAAATTACACAAAAAGTGAACCATTGCTTTGTCTACCGGCCTGGGATGTACACGGGAGATTTATTTACTTCTAGTAATGTTACATTACATTAATTACTCAATTGGGGTACAAAATTGTTATTAATAAAAAAAAAAACAAAAATGAAAATGTTCATAAAAAAGTTTTTATCTTAAATAGTTTTATTTTGTGAACCTGCTTTATATTAATACTTAGGTGATGGATTTTTTTCTAAACAGGACTTCGATTATAGATTTCTAGTACAAACAAATTATCCCCGTACCGACGGAAACGCTATTAAGCAATAATGGTGTGCGGTGGAATAGGGCTGGCAAGTTTATATACTTTAGCTACCGATCCGATTTTCAAAATCTTCTGGACTGCATGTAGATGTTTCCTATAATTTGTATCGTCTCTTTGGTATTTTAGTTTTTTTCTATTGTATGAGTTATTTGTGTATGTCAATTTTCTATTTGAATATTAAAAAACTGAATTAAAAAAAGGTTATTGTCTATTAGATTGTCAAATGTGAAGCTTATTTTTTATAACATAAAAAGAAAATTAGTGGGAATATTTTTTAGGATAGATAATAAAGTGATATTTTATGTCAATTATGTAAACTTAATTATCGGGTGCTTCTCGCTTTCATGAGATTATGTACTCGGTGATCTTTACAGATGGTCAGTGTAGAGGTGGCATTAAAAGGATAACAAAATGCATCTCATAAATATGTTGCCGGTTTATGTGGAAAATTGTATTCAACTAGTCCCGAATGCAGCTTTCGAATTTTTATCTTTAGATGCTCTTTGTCCCTGATGACGATGATGATTACATGATAATTAGTTCGATTATTAAGCGTAACATATAAACAAACTCACATTGGCATTCAAAATATTAGGATATAATAGTGAACATTTACTAGTGACAGGTTTGAGTGTAAATAAAGTAAAATTTAATTTTTACGATGACCTGTACTGGTGACATGAATGCTAGCATTATTTTCCCTGTAAATTAAATTCCGACTCTATGGGGAAAAATGAAACTGTCAACAGTCAATGTAACGTCGAATTGGGAATTGCATTAAATTTATGCATTAGTGTGAGTGTAAAAATATACACACACATGTACCTACATGTTTTTTTTTTAAGTCATTAGGTATTCATTATGATGATAACACGCAATTATATTTATTATAAGCACATAAGTACAATAATAAGTGAAATAAATACTGATAAATTAGCGTTAAGTATTTTACATGCATCACACTAGTGATGTTCCAGAATCGGCTTATACAGAAAACAATTGCAAGTTTTTTTTTTAAACTCAGTCTATAATATAAAAATGTTCAAATTGGCTTGCTACTTATCAATAAGGGGGATTCATTGTATAAACAAATTAACGCCGGGACGAGACGAACAAGGGTTGCTATTAAGAAATAAATTAGGTTCAAATCACTAGGGCTGTCACTATTGTATTAGATATTGTGACATTATTACAACGCAGAATATATATTAAATAAATTTAAATTATAAGTTTAATCTTGTAATTAAATCTTTTAAACCTTATGTAACATATAATAGAGTATTATATATGTTGAGTTTCTTTTATTATTATTTATCGTTATTTTATTTAGTTTAACTCATTTAAATACATATATTAATAAAATTAATTTCCATAGTTATTAAAGTGACTCGATAATATCTATAAGTGTTGAGTTGCACTCATGAAACTATTTTTTTTTTCTTTTTTTATAAAGTATTTAGGTGGACGGCCGTGCGTCAGGTGGACCATCCTCATAGTAAATGGTGACCACCGGCCATTGACACTCGCTACGTAAGAAATTTTAGTCATTTCCAATGCACTATGAATCTGGTGCCTGTAGTTATTCTGGCTCACTCACCGGAATACAACAATACAAACTATTGCTTGGCGGTAGAATATCTAATAAGTGGGTATCTACCCAGGCTGGCTCGCATAAAGCCTTACTACCAAGTTTGCCACTTAATTTTATGTATGAAAGAAATATCGAAATCATTAGTGTATATACAATTTTAATCATATCATATGTTTTAAATTGATTTTCATTATATAATGTGTCAATTATCTACTACCATTTACTCCCTAACATAATTAAAAAAAAAATACAATTGAGGAACGTTTTTTCATCTAATGTCTTTTTATACGTTATAAAATTGGCAACCCTGATCGAAGCGTGGGTTCAGCCCGCGGCAACGCATATAAATTACAGATTTACACATAATCTTTCATTTTTCACTCTTTTGCAGTCGAACCGATTGACGGCGTCGAAAATAATTGACAGATGATTTATATTACGATGGATATTGTGTGCTAAAATACCTTATATTTTTTTTTACAAGAATAGACGAAGGACACAAATGTCGAAAAAAAATAAATTCGTCGATGAACAAAAATTACATTATAAATTTAGGACCGTTGAATAAATTCACTTATTCGATAAGATGTGGTAAGATATTTGTTATCTGTAAATATGTCATAATGATTTTTCTCTATTAACATGTTATATATAATTATGTAAGATTTCGTAGTTATGTTATTATCATTCTTATCGTATTGACATAAATCATAATTCTGAATAATCTATTATGAAATAAGTATCATGTCTTAACGATATAATTATGATCGAATTTAAATGTAATTCTTTTAAATCAGACACACGTGTTATTTGAAAAGTATAGCGGATTCACAACATCGCGACTTAAGATGATATTTTTCGATTAAGTAACGTAAAATAAACGTCTGTTTTTCATTCATTAAATAAATAAAATATATTTCATTTATCACATAAACGAATTTATCCCCATTAGCTATTGTTATCCCTACCCCTAACACAAACTTAAGGCAGTAGTAATTGTTTATTATTTAAAAAATATATATTATGTTTATTTAAATCGTACAAATAAACCTTTTGAATCAATCTGTTTGTTGATAAAAAAAGGCATTAAAATCCGTTGCGTAGTATAAAAGATCTAAGCGTACAGACGGCGGGAAGCGACTATGGTTTATACTATCTAGAGATGACATACATTAAACAAATATATCTATATATTTTTTATTCATAAAAGTTTAATACTATTGGATAATTTTTTAATAAATCACATTAAATAAACGAAACACATTTTCGTTTCATCATTTATTTATTTTGAAATCTCATCAAATAACTTGTTGTTTTCACATCGTATATAATCTCGGAGCCCTCCAGAAAGACGGGCATCGAATTTCCGCCGTGGCCTTACCGGAAGCGACGCCATGTTTACAAATCGCGCGGGAAACGTCACAGAGAATTTTAAGCAGCTGTGTTATGTTGACAGAAAAAGGCTTAAAGATGCGGATAATGTTTAATTGTAATCGAATTTAATTAAAAACAACCTTTATTTATGAATAGCTGTGTTTTAAATATTATTAGGAATTTTATAAACATAAGTTTTTATATATGACTCCAAAATCGTGACATTCAAAAGTCAGGGATATCTCGTTAGTGAAAAATAAACTATTTACACAGTATTTTTAATTTCTCTTCCAGTGTTCGTGTTAATATATATTGTAATTCGGGAGTTATTTTTATTCTATGGTTTCAACACATGTCGAGATTTTAATATATTTAATACACTATCGACAATCTAATTACAATAATTAGCTAAAAAAATGATATAATACAAATATATACAACTATAGTACTTAGGGATAATGTAGCTTTCTATGAGGGAAATTTTCGAATTGGATCTTTAGTTCTGAAGATTACCCCTTACATACAAACATACAAAATTTACCTTTTTATAATATTAGTATATACATTAATAAATAATGTCATCAGTGCTACGAACTTATTAACCGGCCTACTGAGAATTGATCAACGGAAAACCTAATAACTGTTTATTGGACGTCACAATCGTCGTTTTAATAACTAGCCAGAGAGATTATTATTATATATTTTTGAGATGGGTCTCGATGTATAATTTTCGAATCAAATGGAATTTAACCTCAGTGTAAAGTCAGGTAAGACTGCAAACAGATTGAAAAGTATCATTACACGTATAAATGCATGGATTCACTGAAACAGTTCCGAAAAATAAAAATTACCTCCATAAATATTAATAAGTGGGGCGGAGAGAAAAAATAACATTAAGTTAATTGAAAAAAATGTCACCCGAAGTAAAAATAATTCATTCCTTAATGCTTGTGCATTTTCGTTAATGTTTCGCGTAATTAAAGGTTAAATGTTGTAATTAGCATTTTTCTTTAAAATAACCGGTCTGATCTTGTTAGAGGAAATTTGAAAAAAAAGAACACCGGATTTATTGTAAATTATGTTTAAGTACTTGTAAATATATCGCTGGGCTAAGGCTTTCCTCTTTTCTCTGGGCGTCACGGTAGCATGCGAAAATAATCATATGGAGTGCGCCGAAATGACGGAGATGCTACCGCTGGTTTTTTAAGTGGGATTCCGGTGTACTGGGCACCGGCGAGTCCCACATACCCTCCACTTCAAGTAGGGAAAAAACGTAATGCGTTTTTAAAGCGTAAATAAATAGCTTTCCTCTCTCGGAGATGGTTTAGAGATTATTCCACCAGTCTGGAATGTCCAATACAAATGTATCAGAATATTTTCCGGTTGAATTTTAATGAATACTTGAGCCATTTTTTTTAAAGATAGTAATAGCATGTTTCTTGCTAACATTAAATGCGTTCATATTTCTTAGAATTTGACTATTAGCCGGAGGTGAGTTTGGTCGTCTTCTGAGCAAAAAAAATTAACAAAAACGATCAATTCGTAAGAATATAATTTATCAAGATTTTTTGGTCTATATACTTGGTGATGGCTATGTGCAAGCCCGTCTGGGTACGTACCACCAACACATATTCTGCCGACAAGCAGGAATGCTCGGTATTGTTGTGTTTTGGATTAGTGAGTCAGTTTAACTACAGAAACAAGGTACAACAACATAACATCTTAGTTACCAAGTCCACATAACTGTTTTAGGGAATGGTTAATATTTCTTACAGGACCAATATCTATGAACGAAGGTGACGAATCACCTTTAGGTGGCCCATTTGCCGGTCCATTTATATTTCATAACAAAACACCCATATTTTAAATTTGTTAAGTTTAATCATCTTTACCAATAAAATTAATAAATATATGCATTGACTTTATTAACATATATATTTTTTTACAGGTAAGTGCAGACTATAAGTCAGAGCAGTGGTATTACGTATAAATTGTAAGTTAAAAAAATTCGTTGTGCCTTTCTTATATGCTTTGCTTTTTTTCAATAATACATATATTACGTGTAAATATAACAAATGTCGATTCGTCCTTGGACCGTCTACTTTGACTATTAATTAAAAATCTACGCAACGATAAAAGTTTTCCATAAACGACACGACATACGGCTCTATAAAAAATCCCCACAACTTTACTGAGCGCGCTGAAAGGTTGAGATAGCCCACTTGGCGCGTTTAAACGCTTAGTCATTGTTCGAATTCGAAACTCGCATAATGCGCCATTTCAATTGTCTGAATAGATTAAAAGTTGGTATATCCGTGTATGGCGCTCTTTAACGCTTATTGATTCACCACAGACAATACATAAATACAGAATGCAAATAGGTTAAAGGAGGTTTTGCTTTTTTTTAATGTTCAAATATAGCCTGACTAAGAATGCTTTGAACTATTTCACATTTAACTATGAAACCTTTTTTAAGTTTGTATTTTTATTTTATCTTTATTCGTATTTGGTTTCTAGCGCTAAGCATAAGTTACTATTATCGACTTATATTTATACAAGGCTATTTTTCATTATAGCTAATATATCGTGGATGGAAAGGAAGAAAGGCTTAAGTGCCAAATTTTATTTTTGGAAATTGAGTCTTAAAATTAAGCCAGTTAACTTCATAACAATTTGAAGCTTAGCATTTGATCCTTTGTATTGGTGATATATGTTTGTTTTATGTGTGTGTAGATCCGAATTAGTAAAGTCTGTATACATCGATTAGGTGGTTGACATTTAATTTACATAATGTATATTTACCTAAGAGTACACCTTGATACTATTTAAAGTAAAAAAAAAAAAAAATGTTTATAAGAGAATAAATATAGCGTTGAATTTTTTTTCATATGTCATCTCATATCTTGAATACGAAAGTGTAAGAAAAAGAGACACAGCATCAGTTCCACGAAATCTTACCATTCGTTTACAATTGCTAACGGTACTCGATACCGTAATATAGAGCCACGTTAATTACATTCATGAATTTTGTTAATTAATATTTTTTACAATTACATGTAAACATCTGCGTCTCATTTTATCAGTATCGCGATAAAAACATTAAAATACATACACACTTCCACGAAGTATAATACATTTTATATAAAATGTTTATTATTTAAACGAGTTGAGATGTATTCAATATCGATGTGAATGTTTCTTTCAGGCTGTATTTTTAATTTACTTGTGTAATTTAAATATATAAATATTTACAGTTTATTTAAATTGTACAGTACAGGAATAAGTGTCGTGGATTTTTAAGTGTTATTGTTATTGCAAGAGATGGACGTGATGTGAACAGGTACGCAAGATGGACGAATCTAAAGGCGGCCCTTCACATGTGCGGCGTAGCTATATCGATATCTGCAGTTTAACAAAATAGTCACGTCCTTGATCTGTTTAGCGGTTATTTATTTAAAAACTGATTCCTTTTTCTGATAGCATCGATTTGACGTTCGATAGAAGAAGACAAAAAGTCGTTAAAAATCATATTCATGATCATGATATTCTTTATTCAAATAGGCTCATAAAAGCACTATTTCGTTATTTTACGGTGTAAAGCTAACATCTCGGTTCGGCAAATAGATTCTACCGAGAAGAACCGGCAGGAAACTCAGTAGTTACTCTATGCTTTTTTTTTTTTTGGGCTTTAACTTTTTAATAGGCCAAGTTAAAAATAACTGTGTAATGTTTGCTTAATAAACGTCAATTTTATGTAAAGGCGTCAGTCTATTCGCATATGATAACGATACATACGTAATAAATTTTAAATCGAAATAATATTTCATCAAAATACAATAATATATATTTACAACTGACATTATATTTAAAAGTGATCCACTCTAGCGCCATCTGTTAGCGAGGCGCACAAGCGTAGCCGTGACGAGCCTATTTCGGAAATTAAAATCGTCACGTGACCCGCACAACGATATGAACTTTGTTTTTCCTCATTTTGTTTTATAATAACGTTGATATTTGTTGCAATTATTTCTTTGTTTCATCATTAGTCGTTGATTGAAGTTATAATTTTGACGACCTCCGTGGTCGAGTAGTGTGTACACCGGTTTTCATGGGTACGCCACTCTGAGGTCCCGGGTTCGATTCCCGGCCGAGTCGATGTAGAAAAAGTTCATTAGTTTTCTATGTTGTCTTGGGTCTGGGTGTCTGTGGTACCGTCGTTACTTCTGTTTTTCCATAACACAAGTGCTTTAGCTACTTACATTGGGATCAGAGTAATGTATGTGATGTTGTCCAATATTAAAAAATTAAATAGTACTTTTTACATGATGAATTTGCTCCCTAAGTCGCCATTTAAATGTCAAGCAGATCGAAACAGACAACTTCACACCTTATATTATTTTACAAATTTAACACTACTGATTTAAACGTTTAAATCAGTAGTGATGGAAAAAGAAGTAGATATCAAGTAGATTATTATTATTATTTAAGTGTAAATAATAATTTGCATGAATTTCAATACTATTAATTTCGCCGAAGAAGTAGAGAACCTTTCATGCAAGTATACCTAAACATAATTTTATCAGAAGTATTTTTATGAGTATTTATACTAACTATCTTTTGATCGAAAATCGTTAATTACTGGTCACCCAGGGGTTCATCTGTTATCATTATTGATAATTTTATAAGAAACTTTACACTGTATGAATTTGTATTTTCTTTTTAATAGTCATTTAATTTTCGAACGTTTTTTATTTCAAAAGAATTATCGAAGGCGGTTACTGAACTGTTTTATCCTTACACATTAGTATAGATAGTTATCGCGGCTTCGCTCCGTTGTTGAGGTCGTCAGGTGCTAGACATAAAAAGCAGCCAAATTTCATCAAATTCGCTTGATTGCTTTGTCGTGAAAGAGCAAAAGTCAGACATATAGATTTACTTTCGTTTTTAATTTTAAAATAAAATATCATTAAAAAATACATTAAGAACATTTTAATTGATATATACTCAATAAATAATCGTAATTATAATTAAGTATTTCCGCATTTATTTTTATTTCGATGGATTTTAATAAATTTTACATTTCAAATCAAATAATTCAATGTAGCATCTTAGCTCAGGAGGTTGGTGGCGCATTGGTGTGACGTGACGTAAGGAATGGTTAATATTTCTTAAAGCACTAAAGTCTATGGGCGGTGGTGACCATTTACCATCAAGTAACCCACTTGCCATCCGAAAAATACATGAAAAAAATCTCTATTTCTAGTGTCTTGGTGCGTTAGTCTATCGGATTATTGTAAACGAAATAAGTCAGACATTCTAATTCATCGAATATTAAAGCAATCAACATCAAGATAACGACCGTCTAGATATTATTATACACGACCTTTGCACATAGTTTATTTCCAATAATTTATTTATAACCGCTACAGACATCGTTACATTGCGTTTATTGATAAAAATGTCTGTGCGTCTGATATATCCGTTACGACGAAGTATTGTTAAATAGACCTAGATATTTGTCAAATAAATTATTAACAATTAATTAATAATATACAACCGAATTTTCGTGTCTCGTGGCTCGGCTGTAAAAATAAAATATCGCAAGGAAACTCATATGTGGACTAACTTTTTGGATAACCTGCTCTTCAAAAAGAACATACACTTTAGTCCAGCAGTGGGATATTAACCCTATTTTACTTTAATGATCCGTAAATAACTGTAAAATAACTACTGAATTATTTTTCAACAACATTAAAGATGAAATTAATATTATCAGTTTTAAACATATTTTAAGTTTTATATATATTGTCTATTATTAATAAAAAATCGGTTTTAATCATTTTTATATTGTTTATGCGAACAACATTTTAATAATATTATTTAACTTTAGTGCCATAGTATCCGGAAAGCCATTAATGCGTGATTGTATTTTGTAAGCACTGTCGCGTATAACGAACACACAAACAGACGTCCGTATTCGTAATATATAAGTTATACGAGTATATTATATTTTATAAGACTAAATTTAAAATAAATATTACATAAAAATAAAAACGTAATACAACAAAAAATTGCCAATTCGAAAAAATCATGAGATATGTATATCGTAATGATGACATTTCGATAAAGGCGTCGGTCGAGTCACCCTCGTTACTAATTAAAATATGGGTAAACAGTGATAGCTACTTTCTCCTTATCATTAAATAACAAGTTTATCAGGACAATGCACTATCGGGTATAGGTTGTATCGACTGCAGTCAGGGCTGTGTAAAATTAAAAGTTTCGCACGAGATAATTACATATTTATTCGAGCACTCGTCGATAATTTGTATGTAATGATTTACAAAAGAACATCCGAATTCAAAAAAGGAAATTGACGACTATTTATTATCAAGCATACTAATTTAGCTCCTGAAACTGTATCCGAGGTATGTAATATACAAACACGTGTAAATTGTACAGGTCCGTAAGATAGACTTTGTGGTTAGAATATAATTTATCTAAACGGAGGACCCGGCTTTAAGCTTCACCTCGAAAGAAGATGATAAGCTGAATCAGTAGTGCCAGTTTTACATTCTTTTATACGAGTACTGTCAGTATACAGTTCCCTTAACAACAACTAGAACTCGGGTGCAAGTGGTGTTCTGACAATATCTCACCCGCAAAAAAACTTTTTAAGTAGCCCTCTGAAGCTCGGCTGTCTGAAACTTGACCATCATTGGCGAGGCGACCCCCAACGCGCAACATTTACGCACCTGCACCTTGCATTACATGCTGAACGAGCCTACATGCTGTTTCATTACATTTTGTACAATACTTTGTCTATTTATTTTGCGTTCGAGGTATTCTGTAAGCGGAAAGTCGAAACTCACCGCGGAAAATGTTTGTGAATTATAATGCAGGAATGTCACATGTGAAATTATATAATTTATAGGATACACATATCAAAATAAAGTATAACCATATATCGGTTGTCAACATTTCACGAGTGAGATACGAAGTGAATTCTTAGAGTGGACTGCTTTGAGAAGTTCACAAATTATCTTAATTTTGTTTTTATATATTTTAGTGCTTTATGTAGAATATATAAACCAAGTAGGTACTGAATTTAGTATTAAGACAAATTCTTGCTGTTTTCTTTTTAGAATCAAAATTTCGAAATACATTATTAATTCAATTGAATAAAAAATCCTGATAATAAATGCAAATATGAATTAAAAATAGTTACTGTATAAATCTTTACTGCGTGGAATGTAGGCAAATTAATTACATTTATTTAAGTATTATTTTATTTAAATCGTTTAACTTATATTTGGAGAAACTCTATTAGATATATTGTCAAAAATCTTATCATGTTACCATTTTGTTTGTTGTGTCGAATGTGGCTTTAATTTGTTTTTGGTACGTTTTTGATAACTTCAAGGGATTGTAAATCGATTTGAATTATTCTTCTATAATCGATATGTCATTAAAAGAGGTTGGTACATATTAGAAGAGTAGAACAGTTTATTCAAAAAAAAAAAAAACAATGTTTTTGAATGTAACAAGTTATATTAATTTTGTTTCCATGCAGGAAAAAATGTATATACAATTAATTGACATTATTTTTAGCATTCACTTTAAATTTTAATAAAGATAATAACATATATATAACGGATTATATAGTTCAGGTTATTATTTGCAAATGTTAAACCTAAGGTTATAAATATATTATAGACAGTACTCCGCCCGCGGCTTCGCCTATGTGTAATAAGGGATGTTAAGATAGACTGATGTTAAGTAATGCCTTCAAGCTAAATATTTAAAATATCATCTAAATCCGTCCAGCAAATTTGTGCGATTGACTAATTTATAGAAAAAATCAGATAACACTGGTTGATATCTTAATTGTCATAATATGTATGTAATATACTCGTATATATTATAATGAGTTATTCTATATATCTTTGAGTTTATACTATTAAGTAACTAAACTGCAGGTAACACGTGTAGTTAGCTTAATTTTGAATTGAAACAAATAATTCACTAAAATCAACAACTAAGCTGAATTACACTAAGCGCAAAGTGTTATTCCGCCATCCGACTGCCTCGTCGGTCTGGTGGCTAGATAGAAACCACAGATCCCGAAGTTCTTCCAACCCCAGATTGAGATAAAAAGTTATTGAGTTTTTCGTCGATAAATTCTCAGTATCAGCCCGGAGTCTGGGTATTGGAACTGTGTACACATCCTTGCCTCGGCAAGCATGTAAGGCCATGTCATACGCCTCAACTCTTTCTTAGTTTTACAACTAATGGATTTGCCGTCGCATCGGATTATGAGTGGTAATAGAGCATACAGCTTTATTTATACCGCACTTGTGCTCAATATTATGTGGTGTCTGGTCCCCCTTGAGATCGTCCACCGTTCCCGAAGTTGGTCAGGACATCAGGACGTCAAATAAATGCCACGGTGTGTTAATGCCTCTATTATTTGCGAGCTTTCTGAAATTGTATTACACCATAAACTATAATCGAATCGGTCTAACAAATACTTCATCAGTTTTAAATACATAATAGCAATGGGATTATGTATAGGTATGTTATATAGGTACGTCTTCAAAATATGCGCAATTAAAACTAATGAATAGGTAACGAGGTAACAACCCTACGTATCAAATGAAAGTGCATAACTCGATATCGAACAATGTGACACAGGCGATAGTGTAACGTGATCGCCGCGTTATCGCGACGACGCCGTGACGACATCGCGACGACGCCGCGCCGCAACAGACGCTACTCCTTCTTTTGTTTTAGTTGAGACCAAGGAAATGAGACATTTAGTTATATACATAGTTTATGTGTAAACATTATATGTCGCTGCTATTTTAGTAAATTGAAAGATTTCTGTTGTTTTTTGTTACACACTAACTCCCAAACCAGTAAAGAAAGTCAGTTATTGGAATAACGAAAATACCTATTACGTTTTTAATGTAAGTTCACTTGTTACTAGGTAAGGTCAAAACTTGCTACTAAAATTTAAACCTGTTCCACTCAATCGCCTGACCTTATGTTCTGCAGCCCTTTTATTATAGGATACGAAAGACTGTAATTTGTTCAATATTGCTACGAAATAAAAATAAAATAAAACGTATTTAAAAACGAAGTTGCTTTCGCCATATTAAATTAAATTACGAGGAATAAAAATGTTTTTAAAAAAGAAATGTTTTTTTTTTACATAATCTATACTAATATTATAAATGCGAAAGGAACTCCGTCTTTCTGTCATTCACTACCAAACCAGTGAAACGATTTTGATAAAATTTGTTATAAAGTAAGCTTGAATCATTACTCAGGTGTTAGGCATTTATATAGCTGACAAACAACCCATAAAACGCGAGCAAAGCCGCGGGTGACAACCAGTGTGTAATAGAAAGAGACAGAGTATATGGAAAGAGAGGGAAAGGTGGCATAAAACTTTCTTTACGTGTCGATTTCTGTCAGTTAACTCTGCACAATAGTTACCTACTTGGTATAGTAGTAAATATATTAAAATGTAGAGTAATCAAAACATTATTTTTTTGAGGATATGTGCCACCTGATGGTAACTGGTCACCACTGCCCATAGACAATGGTGCTATAATAAATATTAACCTTTCCTTACATCGCCAATGCGCCAACCTTGGGAACTAAGATGTTATGACCCTTGTGCCTGTAATTATACTGGCTCAGGGTGAGTACCCTTCAAACCGGAACATAAGAATACTGAGTACTGTTGTTTGGCGGTACAATATTTGATGAGTGGGTGGTACCTACCCAGACGAGCTTGCACAAAGCTCTACGGAGGTAGCATGGTAGGTAGTAAACGTTTAATATTCGTTTAAGTACTATATAAAATAACTATCAATCGAACTACACATATAAAAAAATATAATATAGGTAAAATTTGTTTGTTTGTATGTAGAGGGTTACCTCCAGAACTAAAGATCGAAATTAAAAAAAAAAATCACACGTAGAAAGCGACTTTATTATTATATTAGCGAGGTTATTATAAATAACACACGTGCGAAGCCGTTGCCAGTTACAATAAAAAAAAAAAAATTATCTGTCATCTAAAAAAATAAAGCCATTAAAAACAGTGACGTTTCTAATTTTAATACATTATCTGTAAACAAGTAGGTACGTCTGAAAACTTTTAATACCCTCGAATAATAAAATCAGCGTTTATTACCGCTTAGGTTTCACGAGATTTAAAATTTTAATATCGTTTCGATCAGTTAAGGCTGGGTTTAAGTGTAATGGTGTATAAATCAAGCCGTATCAATGTTATACCGCCTCTGTCAATAGCTGTGAGGTAGGCTGCCCGTGAGGTGACTGAGGATACGCCGATTGAGCTGAATAATAATTTAACGATTAATATAACAATATTAAATCACATATGTTATTTTTAACTTAAAATAGTTCTTTTGTATAAAAAAGCAGTAGTTTTTTCGTTGATTGTTTTTAAGAGTCTTTGATTATTTTTAAGTACACTCTCACTAAGAAAGTAGTTTGACGTTTGGTGAGTGTCAAGCGTGTGGTAAGTGGTCTCCACTAGCTATAGACATTAGTACAGTGAGAAATATTAATCGTTCCTCATTCAATACCATACTTGGGAACTAAGATGTTTTATAATATGACCCTTGCGCCTGTAGTTACACTGCCACTCGCCCTCCAAAGTGAAATGCAGCAATACGAAATAATAATGTTTGGAGTGTCAGAATATTTGATGAGTGGATGGTACCTACCCGGGCTTGCCCAATGACCTACCATTAAGTAAACTTTCAATCTTCGGGTTTGCTTTGAGAATTTCGTGACAGAAAAGCCAGATATCATTGTATTGATCCGACCCGGGACTTGCAGCCACTAGACTAGCAAGACAGGTAATAAAATATTAAATAAAATATATAGTCTTCTATGACATTCCATACTAATCTAACGTCCATATGAAGTCCATTATCGAGAGCTCGAGATGGGGTGGATAGCGACCATAATTTGCAATAAATATAAGGGCGGAGGTGTCAGATAGAGCCTTTGTTATCCGTTCGATTCCCGTTCGCGACAAATTTTGCGATAACAAAATACGTTCAATGGAGAACACGTTCATTACTTGTAAAAAATATGTCGTTGAAATGTTTGCAAATGTTTTTTTTTATATCTAACTGGTCTATTGGATGCTTGGTGATAAAAATTAATACAGACAGTATTTTAGTTAGATTACCGAGATATCCTTTAATATTTTGTACATATTATAAGATCTTTATATATTGCAATACCTGGTATTTATGTGTTCCGGTTTAAAGTTTCAGTGAGCACAATATAGGCACAAGTGACATAATATCTTTGCTCCCAAGATTGGTGGCGTATTGGCGATGTAAGAAATTGTTAAAAATTCTTACAGCTATTTCTACGGGCGCTGGTGACTACTTACCATCAGGTTCTCTTTTTGCCCGTTCACTAATATTATAAAAAAGATGACTTTTATATAGTATTTATAAGAAGTAAAACTTCTTTTGTACGCACACAAGAAGTTTTGCTTCTTCGAAAATTTTATTAATAAAAGTAATATAATAATTATTATTATGATAAACGTAATTGCTTATTTTTCACTTCCAATTTAAATTTGAAACAAAGAAATATTGCAAAATATGATAAGGTGTGAAGTTGGCTATTTCGAACTTCTTGATACTCAATTAGCAATTAAAAGAGCAACTTCATTATGTAGTTTCCCTATCACCCTGTGCGAGCGCATCACAGAATATCACACTCATAAGATGTACAATCAAAAACAAAATAAGCTATAAATGAAGAAACATCAAACTATCGGTTTCACAGATATTGGTAACGCATAAACAAACATGTTACAAACAACTGTAATATCCATTCGTATAAATAAATATTAATGTGATCTGTCTAGCATTTCCCGGTATGATATTAAAATAAGTTTTTATCTGTCTCATTTCGACGTGTTTCTACGAGATGATATCTCTTAAATCGTAATCTCTGTATCGGATCGCAGACACATTTGATGTGAGTCATCTCCCACCCAGGGTTAACGGTCCACTATGGAAGATGATCCGGGTTAGACGCTATATTTATGCACTTGAATTTATACTATATTTATATTGTAAATAAAAATAGATAGAATAGGTATGTTTCTTTTGTCGGTTCTTCTCATGTTGGTGTATTGGGTGCTTTGTTAAGGACGTATGTTCATCCTGCGTCTGGTTTCCTTCCGGACATGTCTGATTGCAGTTCACGTGTGTTGTGTTTACGAACACACGTAAATTCAATCAGGAGGATATTATTATTCATTTGTCTGTTTTATATATTTGAAATCATATTTAACAAACAATAGTTAAATGTATATCTCTAACAAAAATAACATAATGACCTGAGGTAACCTAACCTAATGTCAAATTCGATTCCTTAATTTTGTAACACATCGAGTGAAGTTACAATAAAGTTATTGCCTCTCTCTGCTGAGCTCATCTCCTTTTTGGGGTGAAGGTATGGGGCTTACTCCACCAGGCGGCTCCAATGCTGATCTGTGGTTTCCTCACGATGTTTTCCTGTACCGTTAAATACGAGATGAATAATAAACACGAATTAAACAAATAAAAATTCAGTGATGATAGATCTCAGGTCTTGGCGATAAAGAAAAACATCGAGAAGAGTCAGCATTATATGGATCAAACCCTTGTATATTCACATATTCAAATTGGATTCTTTCGTGGAATAAACTTAATTAATCAATATCAATTAATATATTATTAATACATCGTAAGAGAGATTACGTCGACGACTGTACTCGAGTTAACACAGAGTCAAAGTTGACAGCGGCTTCCGCCCAGAATTATACAAAATAAACTCCCAAACGAATTTCTCCTCAATCAGGAAGCTATTTCCCGTAAGCTGTTTAAACTTATATTTTATTACAGTAAAAATATTCAAAGTCAATGAGCATGAAGATAAAAATAATCATAATCCAATTCATTACAAACGAAATCATTAAACAGATAGAAAATGGTAAAGCCATTACTAAGACCGAACATACCCACGACATCTTCACATTTAAATCTATTAAACGACTTTACAAATTGACGTGGTCGGCTTGAACCCGTGTTCATAGTGTACGGGATCATGTCGACACGATCGTTAGAGCCTTGCTATTTACATCCACCTGTTACTGGCGATAAGAACCGGTTACAACTTGATATAACTGGATATAACTCGATTTCTATCTAAGGGCTTTTGAAGTGCTGATACATGGTGATTTGATGTAGGCTTTATTAAGAGCGAGGTATTTTTATTAAATGTTAAATGGAGTATTTTATAATTGCAATAATAATTTCGATTTTAGAGTAAGTTTTTTTTTAAATTTACTTCACAAATATTGCGTGATATTTCTGGACTAGAATTTAGAAAAAATGAACGTTATATGAAAAATAGTGGTTGCCTTTATCTCTGTAAACATCGTGGTACCGCCATCTGTCTTTTATTAGCATAACGTGGTGTCTTGCGACTTGAAAAGTGAGTTAGTCAATTCAGGTACGAGGTATATTAAATATTTACAACGTCCTTGGTATTATCGATATATCTTTCTGACTGTTGTAATATCTAAGTGCAAAATTAACCACTTACCACGAGGTGGTCACAACATAAATTAAAAAAAAAAACGAGCGTGTGTTTCATCGGATATCTCACGTTGGTAATCAATATTGCATCCAATCAGAAAATGTTTTGGTACCATCTGACGGCCACATCGCGCGCTTATAGGTCTAATGAAATAGCGCGCACTGCGCTCCCCGTTACACACTTCCGTCCCTTTTCATGAAATCACTTCTCGCGTCGAAGCATATTAGAGTATTTTAGTTAATAATATGTTAATATCCGTAACAAATATTTGATAGCAACAGTTTTTATGCTCTAACCGTTATTAACTAACTGATTTCGGCCATGGCGGATAATCTCAAGAAACTAGCCAACTACGCACTTACGTACTTACGTGTACATAGGTACACCCTCTTTTCCGTTACTCTCATAATCCGATGGGAGGTCAAATTCGACACGACCGGAATGAGTTCAGGACCAACGCCTTTGCTTGCTTTCTAACTTCCAGACTCCGGGCTATTCATGAGAATTTTTCGATAGAAAGACCCAATAACTTTTAATCAGCCCGACCTGGGGCTATAACCCAGGACCCTGGGATTTGCGACCGTATATCTATATAAGCCAGTAGACCAACGAGTCACGTATGCGTATACATATATACGTTACACAATGTTAGTTGCGGGTAAACAGGTGTTAATACATCAGCAACAAAGTGTCGCTGATCGCAGCCGATGTTGGGATGATAGAGCACGTTTTATTGCTTCTAAATTGTTTAAACAAGATATATTCGTTATCGGTTACGCTATCGGTTGCACACTTGTGATAAAAATTAAGAAAGTTCGTCGTAATTTACAATATTGTTGCAAACAAATACAAATGTTAAATAAGTAATAATATTTTATATTTCTTAGTGTTAAAGTGAGGAAAACGGTGCGTTTAGTTGATATATGAATCTATAATAGAGTACACGATTGTTTTTTATAATATATACGGCCTATATAAGTGGTCACTAAAGTCAATAGACATTGAAAGCTTAAAATAAAAAAGCATTCCTCATCTCGCCAATGCGCCAACCTTGGCAACTGAGATGTTACTTGTACCTGTAGTTATACTGGCTCAGTCACTCTTTAAACTGCAACACAACAATGCTAAGTATTGCTGCTTGGCGAAAACGAAACGGTTTTATATACGAAACGGTTGTAAGTTTATATTTAAGATAATCTTCTAAAGCGACAAAAGTAAAAGAGCTTTCAAGTATATATTTTACTTTATATGATATTATTAAAACTTGTTACTATTATTATTATCAATACTTTATATATTTATATATGTAATATAAAATAACACCCTGTAAACTTCCCATCGCTGGGAAAACGGCTTATTGTTTAAAATAGATTTAAAACTTATTTCCATTTCAACAAAGCTGCTCTACTGGGTTGGATGTGGCAGAATGGTGTAAAACCATCCTGCAGGTCTTAAGTCTTATTAATATAGAAATTATATAAGCATTGTATTATTGTTAATCTATTATAATACCTATTATACCATTTGGTCACAATATTTTCACTTTATAGTTGTAATATAATTGATATATAAGTAACTCAGAGTGTTACTATTTATCACGTCTTTGCTTGCGGGGTCGCTTGTTGCTTGGGGTTGCTTGCTTTGTAGCTGCTAAGTATAAAAAGTAGCTTACTTCATACCAAGCTTCATCAAATGCATTTCAGGTGTTTGACTGTGAATGAACAACAAAAACACAGACAGAGATACTTTTGCATTTATAATATCAACATAGATATTCTTTTATAAAGAGAGGAGAATTAAAATTATGACAAGTAAAGAAAAATGTCGGATTGCTAATCAATTTCTTAATGGGTTGAGGAGACTTGGAACTTCTCCAATTGGTTGGTTGATATACATATGTCAGGCTTTCATCCAATTCTCTCACGATGTTTCTCTTGACCGCCGAGCAAAAGATAATGCTTTCAAAGGTGAGTGCTTGAAGCCTATCTTTTAACGGTTGATTCACGTGTTATAATCACTCCGGCCATCTCAAGCCATTATTAAGATATCATAAATACTGAAACATCATCACAGCGTCCATCGTTATTTAAATCACACGCCTTTATTAATAATACGTTGATAGTTCTTAGCATGTTTTAAAACTTATGAATATTAATTGCACTATTTTACGCTATTAAATAAATCATGTTTCATAATAATAACTCATTTTAATGAAAGTACCGAGATAGCGAAGCGACTAAATACGTGTACCTTAACCAAAGATTACGGCTTCAAGCCCGGGTAAGAAAAAGGAGAGCTTAATTCGCGCTAAATACTTCTTGTGCTCGGTGATGAAGGAAAACTGAAATTAGGTGGCATGTGCATGCATCTCAAGGGGATAGAAGTCACTTTAATAGTAGAATGATATGTATAGGATTTTCTTTTATTCGAGAGAGTCAATTAAATTGGGGCTTTGTGTGAGCTTGTCTAGGTAGGCAGGCTCATTGTATACTCTGTCGCCAAGCAGTTATATATAGTATTTTTGCGTTCGGGTTTTAAGGGAGAGTGAGCAAGTGTAACTACAGGCACAAAGGTCATAACATCTAAGATCCCAAGGTTGGTGGCTCAATGGCGACGTAAGGAATCGTAAATATGTAACAGCGTCACTGTCAATAGGTGATGAACACCGCTTGTCACCGGTGGTGGCCTGTTAGCTACAAAAAAAAGGCAAACAAACAACGGTAACAAACTTCGGGCAAGTTGATTTCAATATTGATTTTAATCCTCAATAAAACATCAATTCGATTTGTAAATTATATAATAAATAAAATGTTTTTATTTATGATATACACATATATGTATTGTTTTGTTTTTAAAAACTACGGCTTTACCTATAAATATTATTAAAATGGTGAAAAGTTTTATAACGCTGTCTTCTTCTATCGATTGTCAAAACAATGATGTTAGAAAGAGAAGTCAATGGTTAACCAACCACCCTCTAAAATACGTTAATTTTGTCCTGCCACATATATAGGAATTGTATCTTTAATCGTTTACGTAAAATGGAACACAGAAAAAAAAAGTGTTACTTGTAAATTTAAAAAAAGAACATTCCCGCCACGAAGACCTTTCCGTAACTGACATTTAGCACTTCTTATAGCCGCGTTTATGTCAACTCACCTGTTTCAATTAGGTGTACTCTACATGGAGTGGCTGTATCGGGTTAATGGCGCGAGAACAGATAACGCACCTACCCCGCCACCTCCACCACCCTGCCACCCCGCCCGCTAGTATATCAGAAACTTGCAGATCGCATCGGGGTAATTGTGTGGTAATAGATAATATATTTTGTCTTCTTCGCGCTTTCTGATAACGCCTTGTGAATTATTTATCTATACCGTTTTCATCATTTAATTTATTGTTAAATCTTAGTAGTTAGTTTCAATGTTTATTAAACTTTTTTTTTATATAAAGAAAATAAATTATATTTCTTGACATACTGATCCCGTGATCGTTGAGGCATTTTCTTAATATGGGTAAAGGTATCATCAAAACAGCCTTAAAATAATTTAATATTAAATTAATTATACCAAATCTACATTAGATTTTTTTCTTGAATTAATTTAATTTATTTATAATAATAGCATTAAATAATAAGCTATCTTATAAAACTTTATTTTATACAACAGAAACGCAAGTTTTTTTTCTAAGTGTAGTCGTTACTTACAATTTATTTAATGTTGTGTATCCGAACGGAATTAAGAAAAATAAAATCATCTATATATGTAAAACTAAGCCCTTATATAATAACATAATTAAATTCATCACATTTATCTATCCTTTTATTTAGTAAGCGGTCGTAAACACCGCTACCGAATTTCGAAAAACGTCGGTGATCCATCAAGAGCTATCGGCAGTAGACGTTTAATGTATAACATTTTCATAATTGATTCACTGAGCACGCGTTTTGCTCTCCCTCCGTGTTGAGACTGTTTCCATTCTATTGTTTTTGATTTTAAAAAAAGCCCTATATAGAAAGGCAAAGACCAAACACACATATACCTTTTTTCTTCTGTAGCCAAAATATATTATATTATTTAGTTTGGTGGATAAAGAAAATCGCAATTGATATAATTATGTTGTCATCAAATTTTCAAAATTCAATAACTAGTTTCATAGTATTTTCTTTAGTTTATGTGATTAATATACGTTATATACAACTATTTTATTTGGGTTCTCCGTACACAATATTTAACTTAAATATATAAAATATCATCGAGAATTCGACACCAAACAAAATGTTAAAAGATTAGAGATCAATTAAAATTTGTACAGTAATTTACAGTTTCTTGATTTTTGTAAATTTTATGTGCCTACGTTTTTATGTATTACAAAATAAGTTTTATGATAATATAATATAATTAGAGTCTAGTAATTTGATTAATTGCCAAAAAAGTTTGAATAGTTCTGTCCGTCTGCCCGTGACCACGAACACTGCAAAGTGCTCGAAACGTCGGGATGTTAAAATAATTAATATACGCGATTAAATCCGTTAAAAACTAGTTTTATTTCAAGTTTGAATAGATTAGTAATGCTTAATTTGAAATTGCTTTAATATTATGAACAAATCATAAACATCCATTTGTGTGCTATAGTATAATTTTATTTTTTAGTTTTATATCCGTCATTGGTTTATAAGACATTGGAAACGTTTGAAGGTCATAGGGCTACGCTGTCGCTCTGCGCTTTTGTTACGAGATGCGATATCTCGCCGTACGCGGCTTATCCTAAATTATTAACAATCTTGATTTTGATTCAGTGTTACTGCAAATAAACTGACGCAAGTTAACACTACCACGTGACCTCGTGACGTCATATTGTAAAGAAAATGGCTGAGAGTGGTATCGCGATATTAAGATAAGGACTACATCATTAATAATAATAATAATCAGGACTTATCATCGATATCTATCTATATTATAACTAAATTCTGTTTTGATTTGTACAGTACAGTAACTATTTTTATATTTATATAATAATTCTACTCTTATGTAAATAAATTATTGGATTGGTGAATAAATGGTTTTTTATATATGTAGGAAAAATTGTACACCAACAATTCATTACAACATCAATGCGTCATCAACCCTGTTTACTAAGATGTTATGTTTCCTGTGTCTGTAGTTACAATGTCTCACTCACCCTTCAAACTAAAACTCAATAATACTGAGTATTATTGTTAGACGAAATTAAATACCACATCAATTTTAATACGATACATCATTTAGTTTTGGTTAATTAATTTTAATTAATGTTATCGACACTCTGGTGCGTGTTGCGTTCTCTAGTGACGAGGGGATGATGTATTTGAATATTTTATAGAATATATACGTATTTTTGAATTTTAATATATATTAAAAGTATATACTTCTGTTGGAGTTTTTTATAATTAAATAAAAACTTTTATAAGTAGATATTACGCATAGTTTAAAATACATTTAAATTTACATTAATTATTATGTAATTGTTACGAGACAACATTTCCTTGCGACACATCAGACCAGACAATTTACACAATATAATTACATAAGATAGATTAAAAATAACACTATCCCACGCCATCGCGAGGATTTATGGCGTCCCGCTATCTCCGTACCAGGTGAAATGCGAAATATTTTATATGAGATTAAAGTGAGAAGGGGCAGATTGATCATGTGGGCAGACGTTATCGGCTCTGATACTTGACGGGCGACGTTCGCCTATTCCTTACGAAACTTACACGTTCAATGAGAATTTTGATCAAACACCCGAATGTAGGAGATTGATGGAATCTATGTAGATTCAATGTTATTTTTTTTTATATATATATAGCTACTTCGATTGTAATGTAACGAGTTCTGTTCAAGTGTTGCGATTGGTCAATTTTAAGTTCTTTAGGAATTATTTTTTATAAGAATACGATGGGATTGGTCAATTTCAGGTTGCTTGGTTTTATAAAAGAAAACGGCAAAATCGAAATATATTATTTACAGGTAATCTATTATTGGCGTTTGTAAATCGGAATATAAACAAGATAAAATTAAATATTTACCGATTTACCGGTGAGTTCGGTTGGTAATGACGTTACTAATTAAAACCGGGAAGTGTCTTAGTAGTTATAATATTAATTAATTACGTATCAGTACAACAATTAAGTTCATAAAACAATGAATACAAAATTACACGCTTTTATATCGTCTATATAATCTTGCATGGTTTGTCTGTTTGTCTGTTACGAGTTTATACTTTTTATCTTTGTCATCAACTGTCGAACGAAATGATTTCCCGTAAAGAACGTTTCTTCTGATCTCATTACCTTATTAACATAACTCAAGATTACTGAACTCCCACGCCATAATCTGTAACACTTCATAACACAATCCGTCGTATCTGCGTAGATGTCGTTAGTTCGATCGCTCGAGGCAGGCCAAATTGCGCGTGACGATAACATTATCAGTCTCCTGAATGGGACATTTTTAAAATCGCCGGACTGGGTTTCAATGGTATAGACGTTGGATTAAAGCTTTGTTCAGAATACACGCGGAAAGATTGGCACATCCTCGTTTTAACTTTGTACGAATATCATACGTCGTTTTATCGATATATTAGTGACATTATTTATAAATTATTGTATCTAAAACTAGATGCTAAGAGCCTTTTCACACGCGTTAAAGGTTTTCGTTCGCTTCCGAGGGTCGAAACGTGATTTTATATCGTTTTCTTATTAATAAACGGGCTAACTAATTGACAACACTTATGTTAATTAGTTTTTTTTTTAATATTATTAAATTGTTATGACTTTTATGATGGTGAGAAAAAGAAGAAATGAAATACAATTAATCACACGAATCAGCTGTTCTACGAAAGACAAACAGTGATTTCAAGTGCCTCGAAACTGCTGGTACGTCCCCAGCACTTGTATGGGTTCAAAAAAGTTCATAATTATATTAAAATGTGTTTTGTCATATTTTTTTTGTTAAGTAACGTATTTATCTAGACAAATAGTCATCTAAATATTTATAGATAATTGTATTTAACTGAAACAGCTTTGTATTACAAATATTGGCAAAGAGTAACTACTGAGTTTCTTGCCGATATATGGGGCCGTGATTACCATGTATTATTTTCGGTAGAATCAATATATAAACTAAATACAATCATTGATTCTTATTAAGTCTTATTAAGTGACAGTTTAAATCATCAAGTCATCTGGCGAGTTCATAGTTATGTACTATTTTCTCGATTTTGGTTTTCAATTCGTTTAGATAAACTTTGAACTTATAATGATAGTAATCCTTTGACATTAAAATAATTATAAAATAAATCAGCTTTTATAAACCAATATTTCCAAATAAAACTATTGTTGATTTTCATATATTAATGCGAATCAAATTGACCACAATAAAGCGGTCGTGATAGTTAACTCCCAATATGATACAGTGGTCAATGAATACGCTTACGTGGTCAGTTTGGAATACTGGAACGGGTTTGGGGGGGATGGTTAATGGTTTAGCCGCGTTTGCATCGCACAACAGTGAGTATGCACAAATGGAATGAAATCTGGAATTATTTATTGTATAATGTTCTGTTTTTATTTTTTATTAAAATATAAAAAAAATACATTACAAAGAATTACAAAAGATTAAATTAAAAAAAAAAACTTTTTGTAGTCCCTTACAATGGAATTTATTATGTAAAATGCAGGTAATTTTTATGTAAATAGTACATTTACATTACATTAGCAGCCTGTAAATTTCCCACTGCTGGGCTAAAGGCCACCTCTCCCTTGAGGAGAAGGTTTGGAGCATATTCCACCACGGTGCTCCAATGCGGGTTGGTGGAATACACATATGGCGGAATTTCGTTGAAATTAGACACATGCAGTTTTCCTCACGATGTTTTCCTACACCGCCGAGCACGAAATGATTTATAAACACAAATTAAGCACATGAAAATTCAGTGGTGCCTGCCTGGGTTTGAACCCGAATACATCGGTTAAGATGAACGCGTTCTAGCCACTGGGCCATCTCGGCTCTGTAAATAGTACACTACTCGTTAATGTATAAAAAAAATGTAAATAGCAATTAACTTAATCTATAAGAGGTAAGGACCGAAACACTTAGTAAGGACTGTGACTTGTGACTTGCCTCGACTAAAACTTATAAATATCGTACCGATATAAATTACACATGATAAGTGCAAAATTGCCACCAAATATAGTATGTTTTATTGTGTTTATAATATTCGTATGAAATTCTAGTGCATGTAATCTGTATTCACCGACCCAGATAGGAGGGTGGTGGAATAATCTCCTACTTCCCAAACTTAAGTGCCCAGCAATTGGACTACCGACTGCATTAATGTAAATAAAAACACACTTATTTCTAATTTAATGCCTAATACCGATGAAATAATTACAATTTTAATGGATAACAATTATCTTTATAGCTTCATTAATTCATACATATTAAAGTGCGGATAATCTTGTCATTATTTTCTATAATCTATTAATTAATATTCAAGGTCAATAACTCATTGTAATTATAACATATTTTTTATCTAATTATACTATTTATTGGTTGAACCAAAATATCTTGTATTTACTGAATAGAAGTAACTAGGTCAATATGAACTTTATTTCGTTACACTTAAAGTATCATATCACTACGGATATTTTATTTAAACACTCCACAATCGAATTTGTATCTTATGTTTCGTGGGTTAAGGTTTCAATTCAATTGTTATGTGTAACTCGCCTGTTGCTCCGGATATTACCGCTTGAAGCGCCCTCTGTCGGGAATAGCTTGTAATTCGCCAAATTACACTCAGATCTTTGCGTAATTAAATCTTTTTGTACAAATAAAAGGTTTTTTTACGTATTTTATTAACTGGTTTCGTTTAATTTTACAGTTACGTACAATTGTGTTATTCGTAAAGGATTATTTTTGTTATATAATTGTTTTTTTATTTTAATTTGTATAATTCGTATTATAAGTTGTAATTTAATATTTTTTATTATTGTTATTTTATAATCTGGATTCATTTGTGTTATTTATGGAGAAAAGATTAATTAAAATGAAGGCTACAGTTGCTTTTATCATGGGGAGGATTCATCGAAGTCCCGTCGATAGCTGAATATACAATAACTATTTTACGCCCTCGGCTTTGCCTGCGTGTTGTCAGGTGTCAGTAGGACCCCATGTCCATCTTTATACACTTGACAATATAACAATCTCATGAAGATCAGCTGAGAGTTTAAAACGGTAAACCGTAACAGATGATTATCATGAAAACTTTCTCTGTTAAAATGTACTAAATAAAATATTAAAAAAATATAAAAAAATACTATTACTTCCTCTATAAAGAACACAAATTAAAATAATTAATTTGTGTGGTTATATGGGTAGGTTTATATAAGAGGATTTTTAAACGATTTAAAAACCCCTTGAAATAAATACTTTTCGTCCGAAGAAATGCAAGTCGTTTTCGGTGAATTAAAAACGATCTATATCATGTACATATGTGTTACCACAGTTGCAGGTGGTGGGTTTTTAAGTAGGTGCCAACCACTGATCAGTTATGTTACCTCGAAAGATAATACCTTATCTTAGTAGCGTCCCATACTGAGTGGTGTATAATATTAGACAAAATTAACCTACGGGTAGGAGTGCTTACTATCGTACACTAAGATAGGTAGGTAGGTATAATAGATATAATATAATATAATATATATATATATATATATATATATATATATATATATATAGCACGTAAAGCCGTTGATCCTGCTTCTAAAATATTTTCGATCGTGTTGGTTTTTCCGACCCATCGGATTATGAGGAAGGAAGGAGGAATACAAAGTGCACCCGCGGCTGCGTTTGCGCACAAATTTTTACAATATACATGTCCTGCGTAGTTGACTGGTCACCCTTATGATTGGAAGCCGTTACCGAAATCGGTCAGGACGCCATTATGTGTTGATAATACGGACACGTCATTGAGTATCATAAGCAAACTGCTTCAGATACGAAATCAGATTGAGAAACTAAAACACAAGTTAGTGGTACATTTTAGGTTTCACAAGAAAAGTTGGAAAATTTATTATTCACAATGACTTATGAAAAAAAGAATCATTGTTTTATTTAAAGAGCAGACAAATGGATCAACAGATTGATGCTGTAAGGAGACTAATGCATTTATTCCATTAAGAATAGTAACCATGGTATGTAACATGTCATGGACCTCAGTTCACCCTTTAAACCGGAACATGACAATACAGTTTATATGGTATATCTATTAATATCATAATATGAAAGCGACTCTATCTGTCTGTCTACTTAACTTCTCTTACACAGCCAAACTAACTGGTCTTACACAGCCAAAAAACTGAACCGATTTTGATGACATTAAAATGATGCAAGCTTGAACTCCAAGGAAGGACATAAGCTGATTCTTATATCTAACCTGACGATCAACCATTGAAACGCGAAAAACCCCGGGCGACAGCTAGTTTTCTTATATTAATGAGATAATTAAATCAGTAATTAGTATTTGGAAGCTGGACCAGCCGTATGTAGGTTACACGGACAAATTACCTGTTAATTTATAAAATAAAATTTAATTACAGCGATGTATGTTGTATCGCGCGCTATCTCCGTTCCCAGGCGCGCCTTACTCGATACAATCTATTTAATTAATTTCCACGTAAAAAAACTGTCCTTCCCTCGTCACACACCCACGTCACGGTAATTAATAAACCTATATTAGTATACTAATATTGCCTTAAATGATTGCCTTCGGAACAGGTGTTGCCCGAAAATGGCGTTGAATTAAAATAAAGATGAAAAGTATTTTGTGTGAGCGTGTCTAAGTCATACGTGTATCGTTATGGATGTGTGTGTGCCTGAGCATGTATTGCAATACAAAATAAAGTTGTCATTCTTCTTTTTTCGAAATTTTTCCACTACCTACGTACTACCGTCGTAATTTTTTCGTATGTATATAAAGGGCTTCCTTTTATATACATTTAGGTTCCTGCCTCATTTCCTTTATATATATCTATTATCTTTGTTTTTTTTTTCTATAATGTATTTTTTTCATAGATGTTTACGTTATAATTTTAATTATACTTTTTTGTATTTGTAATTTATTTGTTCTTTAAAAAGCACAGTCGTATTATTTGTCTGTTTCTTTACTTGTTTTTTGGTCTTACATGATGAGTTAGCCTTTAAGAGTGATGTACATGGTAATATATTTTAAGACTGGATGTATAATGTATATGTAGAATTAGACACTTTTTATATCACGTTATCACGTTGGCTGACGCAAAGTTTCACTCTTTGTTATATATTAATACATACTTATATCGCACGGACAATACAATCTATACTAATATTATTAACGTAAATATAACTGTCTGTATGCTACGTGGTTTTTCCGAACCGATACGACTTGGGAACCTTCAAGAAAAGAGTGTACTCCATCCTCGAAGGCCGGCAGCGGACCTGCAATCAATTGATAAATAACATTAATGAAGACCGTAATAAACAAATTTTCCTTTTTTAAATGGGATTTATTGAGAAAAACTTTTCCATTCCTTGCTATTGCTGGTCTAAGGCCTCCTCTCCGATTGAAGAGAAGCTTAGATTTTATGCCACCAAGCTGCTCCAAAGCGGGTTGATGAATATATGTATATATTGCTGATTTAAATCGGTCACATGCAGATTTCCTCACGACGTTTTCCTTTACCGTGAGATGAATTATAAACTTAAATTACATGCATGAAAATTCAAAAGTGTTTGCATGGGTAACTTCTGTTGAGATTCACGTGTTTTGAGCCATCGCCTCTTATCATCTGTTTTGATATAATTTCTATAATGTTCAACTTACTAAGCACGAGGGATGAGATAAGATCTACTTTTAACAAAAAATGTTCCTCATAGTCGATAGATTTATGTAACAGATTAAAAATATTGAAATTCAAAACCTAGAAAATGTTCTAAAAAAAAAGAATTACATTGAATTGAATTGGAATAAATTTTAAATTATTGACGGTTTTATTCGAAAGCAATAAAACGTTAATGAGATAAAATAATTATCATCAAGGAGCTTTAATAAGAAAAGGTAAAAGGACGTCATCGATTTTTAAATTTTATGACGATAAATTAATTCAGCTTAATAAGATTAAAAAAAATAAACTTTAATCGTAGTTTAAAAAGCAATCACATAATCACGAGTACATAGACCGCAGCGAACTCATATGAAATGTATTCAATCTGCGCGCCCGAGATAAGGCCCCCTGCGAGGCGCTAAGCCGCACGATTTTTGACCCGAGCCTGCCTCTTGACTTCGCTGATTGTTTTATGTAATTTATTTCAACAAATAATATCAGAAATATTTTACATTCTTTTTTTAAAATTTTATTAAATTAATATAAAATTTAAATATTAGAATCTTTGTTACAAATGTGACGTATCCTTTAGTTCTATTTTTAAATCATATTTTATCGCAAAACGATAGATTTTAATACTAGATATTATATGATATAGTATCGATTTTTGAAATTACATCTCTTTAAGTATTATTTTATTCAGATTGTTTTAAATATGAAGTTTTCGATTAAATATTATAATGTAAAAACTATACCGCGTATATTATTCCCTAAGTAAACAAAATCGGGCGTCGTGAACCCTAGATCGCGATAATAAAATTATTATTATTCGTACTATCAGGGCTGCCACCCGGCGATCGTATCGCGCTATCTCGCCGCGCCAAGCGTCGCTTCACCCCCTTCGTGAGGTGCTAGGGCTGTGACGTATATCGATAATATTTGGCAGTTGCATTAAACACTAATTTAAATTTAATTTAAATTGTAAGCATATTAGGTTAAATTATAAGTATTTATCTCATATTTCTTGATATGATCTTTATTGTAAAGATTTTGTTGGTATATCATTTAAATAAAATGCTTGCCTATTGTAATTTTTACTCAGAAACAAGTTATTTTCAATTCGACTACTTCGAAAAGAAGCCAAGAGCTACCAATAACTACATAGAATATGACAGAAGCAAGCTAGTTCTACATAAAAACTGGCTCGTTAAATAGCTCGTCAAGAGGTATAACTTATTGATAAATATTTAACCATAATTTATGCTCCTTCCATTCGACATTTACGATATCGACATTACTCTTACTCGGCGTTATCGTGAGTCTAATTATACAAACACCACATCACAAGTGTCAAGTCGCAGCGATTAGAACGCGTAAAGTCCGATGTGAAACAAATCGAACGGATCACATTTTCATCGATATCAGTGTCCCGTCACTAGGGGTGTAACCTGACTTACTCCGGATAAGAATAAATACAGTGGCGCTCGCCGGCGGAATGTTCTAATACATCCTTATCGTCGTCCGCACACACTCACACGCCATCACTACTCATTACACAGCGAATCTCCGGAGGTTCGCAAACATTTATCAAATGGATTTTTTAAGAATGGAACATCGTATTGAAATTTTATCTTTAAGTTCATTGGCTATGAATATTCTATTTTTAAATTTAATCGAATTATTTTTAACAAGCAACTTTTTATTGTTCTATATGACATTTAAATTTTATAGACACGTCAAACGTTTTAAGCAAAGTGCAAACAACATACAGCCAAGATACAAGAACCTTTTTTTTTTCAATATTTATTATAGAATGCAGCAAGGACAATTCTTGCGGAAATGACACATGGATACATCTCTATGTTGCTCTAATAAGGTATCAGGCAAGGAAGTCGCCTGATACCCTTATTTCAACGATAATTAACAGACGATAACAAAGGCTACACGTGTCGTATCAATCTAAAGAGGCCTTGGTTACATGAATTAATTATTTTTTAAATGTTTAGTATCTTAATATATTCGCTTTTTTATCTAGACGTACGGTTTACTTTTAAACTGAGTCCAGGGCTATGAAATTGCCTTTATTGTTATACGACCTATTATTAATATACTGGCAAGATGTTATAATATATGTTTCTCGATAAGGCGCACGCCGTAACGATCTATTTTCTATCTGACTGTTTCATTTTGATAACATAGATGACTAGACAATGAATTATTAAACAATACAATTTATATTGTAGGATTGTTTATTTATTTTGATTTAAATAAAACATAAAAAAAAATGTAACTATATTTATTAATTTAATTATTTTCATGTCTGGTAATTTCAATAAACTCTCAATTTCAATTATATCAATTTAAATAACGAATACTTGAGCTTAAGTACTGTGACAAAAAAAAAGCCAGTAATATTCGACTGACTCTTACAAGCACTTGTTATGGAAAATCTGAAGTAATGACGGTACCACAAACACCCAGACCCAAGACAGACAGAAAAATAATCAACTTTTTCTACGTCGATTCTATCGCCGGGAATCGAACCCGGGACCTCGGACTGGCGTACTCATGAAAACCTGTCTACACTACTCGTTACTGTTACAGTTAGTATTAAAAATTCAACTTTCACCGTTGCTGCAATGATCTTGATGTCATTTCTAATTAATATTTTCGCGTTATCTCATCCATCTAAGAACAAGCGGTCCGATTAATAATCAAATTGAATAATCGTGTATCGTTTCATCACTAGCTATAAACCCACATAATTATGTATGTATGTCAATCAATTGTACAGTTCCATTTGTCATGACCTTTTAATTTCGTGAGTACTATCTCAAATATTTAACAAAAACGTCAAACGAACGAATGAATCGAGATCATTTAACATACATAGTTCGTTCGCAAATCGAAATTCAAATGCGTTTAAATTTGAATTATGAGTTTTAAAATAATTCAATTAGGTTATTACAACAAGAATATTTCCAGTAATTTTGTATTAGTTAATTAAAACTAAGGTGAAATCAAAATAAACTTTATTAGTGTAGAGTTATAAGTTTTGAATTGTCATTTGACGGGATTATATTGAATGTAAACTCTACCACGAAGAACTGGCAAGAAACTCAGTATTAACTTGTTTCGCCATTAAAATAGAATCAGTATATTAATAGGGATTGCACTAATGTGCAAGTCCGTCTAGATACGTCAATCAAACAGTATTAGTTGTTCCTTAGTATTGTTGTATTCCCGTTTGAAGGGTTAGTGAGCCAGTGTAATTATACACATGGGATATAACGTTTTAGTTCCTAAGATTGGTGACGCGTTGGCTCTGTAAGGAATGATTAATATTAATATCAATAGACGATATATATATATATATATATAAGAATTACTAAAACGATTTGTATGTAGATATAACTTAGATTCTTGCCGGTTCTTCTCGGTAGAATCTACATTCCGAACCGGTGGTAGCTTTACTTCAAATAGTTATAGTACTTAGTTTAAAAAGTGCTTATAAAAGCCTACTTGAATAAAGTATATTTTGATTTGATTTGATGAAAATTAAATCTTCCTTATACCGTCAATGCGCCATTAACCGAATTCCCTTGTGACTGTAATTATATTGATCTTTCAAATAGACAGCAATACAAAATGACTGTTTGGTGTTAGAATAATAGGCGCGAGGTACTTACTTATCGAGAAAAAGCGGCAGAAACCTTTTACCTTTTTTTTTATAAGACATTAAATCTTGACGTATTTATAACGCCCACATAGGAATATTATAATTTTAATAGGAATCAATATTCATTAATAGATTTATATCTTATCTTCGAAATATGAACAAGCTGTCGCCGACTCAAAATTCGAGCGGCGATTTTTTTCTCTCAGATTGTGATTGGCTGTCGCCTTTTTTTGACATGTGTCAAGTTGACATATGCCAATTATTTTCTACGGAAATTTATTGTAATTTGTTTACATATTTATATATAAAATTACATATATAAGGTTGTGATAAAGCACCAGATTTGTTAGCTTATAACGTATATTTTTATAAAATCAGTTTAAATATGCGCTTACACGCATATACCGAATAGTAACAAATATAAATCCAGATATAAAAATAACCTCAATAACTCATACTTTATTCATCTCGTAACAAAAAAAAAATACAGATAAAACATAATTTATTTCTAATTCGTTTTTTTTTTAAAGTTCTAGTTTAACAAACGAAGGTCAAAAGAAGGTTATGGCGAACAGAAGGCAGGTGTAGATAGCGGTTATCGCCGGCTTCGAACCCGCTGTATCGGCTCATTAGCCGATAGTTATTCACTTTAACAATACCGTCTACCAGATAAGGCTAATGAGAGCCTATGGGTACCGCACTATGTTTTGATAGCTGTATTATATACGTTGGTATCTGCGTGACACACTGTCGGAACAAATAAAAATAGTATATAAAACATATTAAATATTATAATATAGCCGATATGGCCCAGTGGTTAGAACGCGTGCATCTTAACCGATGATTTCGGGTTCAAACCCAGGCAGGCACCACTGAATTTTCGTGTGCTTAATTTGTGTTTAAAATTCATCTCGTGCTCGGCGGTGAAGGAAAACATCGTGAGGAAACCTGCATGTGTCTAATTTCAACGAAATTCTGCCACAAATGTATTCCAAAGGTGGTGGAATATGCTCCAAACCTTATCCTCAAGGGAGAGGAGGCCTTTAGCCCAGCCATGGGAAATTTACAGGCTGCTAATGCTAAATATTTAATTTTAACTCGTAATCAATGGGTCTTTAATGTTTTCCATTAGCGCAAAGTTTGCCATTGAATTTATTATGTGTTATATCTTATTGGATTTCAGTACGTCTGCTACGTGTAGCGGACTCCTTATCCATCGAATCGTGAGCCATTCTTCGTGCGTTTTGACGTTTGATTTTTTTTTTTAGTATTCCATGCTATTTGACAACAATCCTCATTACCCTTTTTAAATTCTTCAAATAACTCAAGAACTCGTTATATATCTTAAGATTATTAACAAATAACTAAATTGATATATTAGTATTGTCATATTAATCGTATGTTTATACCTAATTACATTTAATTGAACTATTTGATTGTGCACGCGCGTTTGCGACGTGAAATCATACGTAACGCCGCGGCCACTTTACGTGCAGTTTCTTTGTTTCATTTATCTCGATTCGTTTGACAAACAGACGATACTTTCAAAGATTTTATTACAATTTCGATATCTTAACTAAAATTAAAGTAAAATAAAATTCGTTTACTTAATGTCGAAGCAACAGATACTATATATTGATTGTCAAATTTAAAACTGCTACTACCGATCCGGACACGAAAATACGCTGATATGAGAAGAACTAACGAAAGGAACTCGGGGTTATTTTCATGCTAGGAAACCGTTCTTGAGAATAAGGTCTGATGCCAGTGGCGTAGCTATCGTAGGGCCAGTTGGTGCAGTGCACCAGGGCCCCGGAGCTCAGGGGACCCTCTAACCTAAGCTTTGAATAGATATGACATATGGATTTGGCCTACTAATGTTCGTCTCAATGTAACCTGTATCCTATTTTTATTCCTATCTATAATTTTCAAGCGCAATATAAGTTAATGTGGAGGTGAGGGCCCGTTTCTTTTTCTATGCACCGGGGCCCTTGTCCATCTAGCTAAGCCACTGTCTGATGCTTCTGGCAAACTGTTTCAATGAAGGTCTATGGAAAGTTTGCTGGATATATCTATGACAGAAGTAGAAGCATTCGATATAAGTTGGTCTCACTAAATTTGCTTTGATCGCTGAACACATGAAAAATAGTTCTTGCTCGGCTTTGAATCCGCGATTCGCAATTAGGATTTACGTGTTCTGGACGATTTCGGCACTCTCTCAAGGGTGTTTGTTGTTGAAATGGTTAACCTAAGGTTAATTTCCTTGAAAATTAATATTTTACCAATGTTTCAGAATAGTGTTGGTCGCTTTTAATTATGTTATTAGATCTCATTGCCTAAGCTTATGGAAACCCCCATTAAGTTCTTTGGCAACGTCTTAATATACCCCCACAAACCAATAAAATACACGTCTCATACCAAAACCATGGATTTTGATATTATATTTACCATTAAGATTATCGAGACTGTATAAACTATTGGATTTAAGATAAAAATTCATTGTATATCATCTTTTAATGCTGAAATATACAGTTAGCAGTTAGTGAGGTATATTATCTTATCGTGGACATTAGCCATTTACAACGCTCAATAAACCCCGTATCAGAGCATCACTGGCCGCCGTCCTATTCCGAACCTCTACCAAGAGTTTTACGGTCAAATTTATATATTTTTAGTTAATAATGTAATTATTATGCAATTAACTTGGAGGGGCTAGAGGGAATTATAGAATTCGAAAGTTCGAAGTTCGAAAAAGTGATGGATAAGTAGATGTATGTGTGTGTGTGTGTCTGTGTGAGTATTTGCGTTGTAGATTCTCCCTTGTAAATAATAAAGTAAATAATAAAGCGATTATATTGAACTTAAATTAATATGAAAATGTATGACATAATGAGTCCGTCTCAATGTATTGATTTGTAAGTACCGTCTAAATAAATCCAAACGATTTTCATCATTTCTGCCGAGATGGCTCAGTGGTTAGAACGCGTGCATCTTAACCGATGATTTCGGGTTCAAACCCAGGCAGGCACCACTGAAATTTCATGTGCTTAATTTGTGTTTATAATTCATCTAGTGCTCGGCGGTAAAGGAAAACATCGTGAGGAAATGTGCATGTGTCTAATTTCAACGAAATTCTGCCACATGTGTATTCCGCCAACCCGCATTGGAGCAGCGTGGTGGAATATGCTCCAAACCTTCTCCTCAAAGGGAGAGGAGGCCTTTATCCCAGCAGTGGGACATTTACGGGCTGCTAATGCTAAAAAAATGCTTAGATATTCTAGGTTAATATTAAATTAACAATACTTATTTCATTGCAGAAACAGTTTACACGATCGCATAAATATATTTTTCGTATAAAAACATATCAATTAGATAAATATTTATAGTACATTGTTCGTGAGTCTATGGTAGTCGCTACAGTGCGGCAGATCTGTGAAAAACGTGAAAAGTGATGTAGATAAGAGTTTTGGCGGCGATAGCCGGTGGCAAGCGGAACTAACGCCCTTTGTAGCGCGTCACTGCTATTTCTGATTTTCGAAACGTTTTCACAGACCGGGAACATTTGTAAGGAGTTCTACTCTATTATATCTATAGTGCTTATAAAATAAATTCTCACGTCTCGTCGCATATGAATACCATAATAAGGTATACGGAAGTTAGGTGAACGTTTAACAGAATCACGTAACGTCCAACTAATACGCTAGTATTATGATTTTTATATGAATAAAAATATACAAGTGCTCAAGGTAAAAGACGTCTACAGACTGCCATAGCCTATAAAAGCCAGTGTATTAACTATAGACGAGTCAAAAAAAGCAACAAAGCCGTATCAAAAATTTTGGAATTGACAAAAGTAAATTAAAAATTAGCGACCCGCTCGACATACGGGTTAATCTTTTAATTAAGAAATTGTTATGATATAAATGTAACTTTCAACTAGGAAAAATTTTTTTAGAATTCGATCGCTAGTTCCGGAGATTATCCCTTACATACGAACACATTTGACGACCTCCGTGGTCGAGTAGTGTGTACACCGGTTTTCATCGGTATGAGGTCCCGGATTCGATTCCCGGCCGAGTCGATGTAAAAAAAGTTCATTAATTTTCTATGTTGTCTTACATTAACAGCCTATAAATATTCCACTGCTGGGCTAAGGCCTTGGAGCAAATTCCACCACGATGCTCTAATGCGGGTTGAATGTTGTCTTGGGTCTGGGTGTTTGTGGTACCATCGTTACTTCTGATTTTCCATAACACAAGTGCTCTAGCTACTTACATTGGGATCAGTGTAATGTATGTGATGTTGTCCATATTTATTTATTATTATTATTTATTAAATTTAACATATTTATTGTATTAGTATAGATTTATTTTAATATGGTTACCGTGTATTGATTTATTTCTACACAACCCTTATAAAATAATAATACATTTGCTAGAACATGCTACGGCGCGTGTGTCGGTCTCGATCAAGATAACATCTGATTTGCATATTACTGCAGATTTTTTCAAGAAATAATATATACATGCCTAATATACTGACGCGCGTGTGTGGTGCAATTAGTGCGAGTAGCGTGTCCGAGAGGGTATTTTCGGCTTGAAATTCGCGGTATACGGAACCGATTTATTAGAATACTCAAGGCTCATTTCTTGTCAAAATTCACAAACAAATATAACGTCTGTTAAGAGACCTAGTAAATTTTGAATCTCGCGTCAAGTGTTAGGTTAGTATCACAATAATACAAATTAACAGGATAGTTTTTGTAACTGTTCTTATCGGTGATCTATTAAGGCTTAAATTAAATAATATTTTACAGTAGACCCGTCCGTCTAATCGATCGTAAAACATAACCATTATTTTTTTTTTAATTATTATCAAAAAGAGCAATAAATATGTACACAATTAAGATTAAAATGCAACTAAACCAACGCACTTATGTGCATGTCCGTGAATAACAATGTTAAATAAAATAAAAAAAAAATTATAATGTAGGGTTGATGAGCCACCTGATATGTGGACATCGTCGACGTCGTCGCCCATAGATATTAGAACTTTAATGGATAAAGATTCCTTACATCGCCTATGCGCCGCCAACCTTGGGAACTAAAACGTTTGTAGTTACACTGGCTCACTCACCCTTCAAACTGATACACAATAATACTAAATATTAGTGTTTGGCGTTAGAGTATATGACGAGTACAAGTATATGATGGCGGCAGCGATGACTGAGCGTTACGATTGTCCTTTTCTGTGTTCGATGGTACGGGATCCGTCACGATGTATCTAATTAAACTTGTAGAAATTAGCAAGGATTTATCACAACAAATTTACAAATTAATTACAAATAGGTATACTGTCAGTTTCGCCTTGGAGGTGTGGGCTGATCGGTTACTTAAACGCAAGTGTCGTTATACAGTTCCCATACTCTCCAATATGACTCTGTCCACGTGACTTCAACAACAAATGACGTCACCGCTTTTATCATTTACTAATACAATCATGACAGTGACTTTTAATTAAAATTATTGGTTTTCCACGACATATATATTCCTGTTTTAATGGCCTTAATTTTTCTTTATAGTTCATCTCGTATTCGAAGCAAAGGAGAACATCGCGAGCTAACCTATGTCGAATGAACTTATGTGTGTAGAGCATGTTGCTCTATTTCGGGTTTTTGAATACTGGACTGCTGGACTTAGCCCCAAGTCTCCAATATGTTCCTCCCTCTCGTTCTTAATTGGGCAGGAATCTTCAGTAGAGAACTTTGATACATATTCCTTTATATATATTTAAGGAAATAAATTAAAAAAAGAAAAACGCTTTCCGCTCGTGATTTGAACGCGTCAATTTATAGGTCAATTGCAGTCATTCGAGGTCGTGACTCCTTGCGGGTAATGATATTTTAATGTTATTTAATTTCACCTTTTTTTTTTCAGGTAAGTAGGTTATACTATCAGCGCTACGCTGTAAGCAGTTTCGGACCGAATTCGTTTGGTATGTTATGAAACTTAATATTTTTACTCGTTATGTTATATACTTTTAATTTTAAATGTTAATAATGACGTCATAATGATTGATACAACGATTTACAGTTGCAGCTAAAGCGCTAGTTAGCGATAATCTCGTTTCTTATACATATTTTTGTGTTCCTTTTTTAAATTTGATTTTTGTGTGCACCGGAAACAACAGTGTGTCCAGCCTCGTCTTGAGCACAACAAGCACTAATCTAAAGAGTCATCTGGCGAAATACCCCCAAAATAGATTTTGGAAAAACGTGTTACGCGCTTCCTCCACGTGATGGAAAGTGGGGGGGGGGGCGGTCTCCCCGGAGGCCTGGACGCCGAGTGCGCCCAGGTACGCTGGGTTTACCCACTAAAAATCCAGCGGTACCCTCTCCGTCTTTCGGCGGGCGCCACGGTCCGCTTGCGCTTGCTACCGTGCCTATGCGGGCCTCCAACTTCGTACCTGCACCCTGGATTAAGTCCTGTGTCTGTTGAAAATGGACGCATTCATATAGTAGTATGAGAAATTAATTTCATAATATCGTATAATATATATAATGAGAAATTCGTTTTAATTGTTTCGTTTGATACTCATTGATGTACATAAGTACACAGATATCCGTTAAACATTTGTTATAATTATTTAAACAACATATGTATAATTTTGCCGAACATACATTAAGATGCGGTGTAAGTCTTCAATATCTTTTTTTTTTAATGTTTTCGAACGAAGGTCGTTCACGATAAGTATAAAGCGTTATGCCAAATACAGGCGACTTTTCTCTCACTTCCTCTTTATTATATACGGTTTGATATTACATTATTTTAGCAATATTTTTGCTATTGTTTTATTTCCCGCAGGATTATTAATATATACTTTTATTTTTACTAAAAAAATTGGTATTTCTTGTTATTTAATTATTCTCAAACGTTTTTAATTTATTCCATTATGTATGTTATTTAATGTTATGTGTCCCATGATGATGTGTCCTGCCCTTATTCCAATTTCACTTGGTGTCGGCGCAGCATGTCTTCTTCTTCCATACTTCTCTGTCGGACGTCATTCCACAAGTAACATTCTTTCTAACCATATCGTCTTTCACACAATCCATCCATCGTTTCTTTGGTCGTCCCCTACCTCTATATCCATCCACATCCATTCTCAAAACCTTTCTTACAACATGGTCCTCATTCCTCATCTGTTGTTTATTTTTTGTTTATCTATAATTTTGTAACATGTATAATGTCGTTTGAACTTAAGAAATATTTGTCGAATAGAAAATATTTCAAAGAAAACTTTGTAAGACACATTTAACGTCTAAATTGTTAGTGCTTGGTGGGTGACGTAACGGGGTGGTGGGGCGTGGGGGGTATACAAACAGCAAAAGTTCACGTCCTTATCTCATCTGTTTGACGGATTCCTACATCACCGCGTATTCATATTCGCCATAGAATAGTTTCGTTCAGAGGTATACCTAATATACATTTTAGTTAAAATATGTTTACATAAGTACCGATAGATGTTTAAATTTCGAATGCGATACCACTATTTTAGAAGACTGTACAGATTATATATATACCGACAAGATTCTTATAAGAATTATATACCAATAAAATCATTAAGATTAAAACTTAAACCTCAATAACATTTTGTATACAGTTAAGTGATCAGACTCTGATGGTTTTTTAAAAGTATTTAATAGATAATGATAACATATTACATTAACTATATCTGTAATAGTGAGCGGAGGTACATCAAGCACCTCTTGATTTATCAATATTTGAAAACGATTAGTTTATGTATACTATCCGAAGCTAAATTCCGAAATTTATAAAACTTTACCAATAGCACCCATTTCACTCCTTGAATTAAACTCAAACTATCTCCATAACAAATTTTATCGAAAGAGGTAACAGACAGACTTACTATCGTATTAATAATATTACAATAGATACAATTCGTACGTATCGCTCAATCGTGCGTAGGCTTTGACGGATTTTGATGAAAACTATTATATTGTTCCACGAGCCTGTACTATATTTTTTATATCTATACTAATATATCATGAGTGGGAGTAGGAGTTAGATTCCTATATGGGCATTCATGAGGTTCATCACCATGTGAACATAGTTGTAATATCAATTTCCTAACTCTTGTTTTTACGAGTAAATGGAATTACAGTCCTACACTATCGAAAAGAGATACCCGACTCCAACATGCTACTGATAATTTTTTGAACAAAAAAAAATTGAGTTTTGAATCCAAGACCTCGGGATACATTGATGTTAAAGCTTGCCACTAAACCAACGATTCAATTCATATACTATATATAATAACGCTGAAGTATTTATATGTGCTTAAATTTCTTCTCGAAAAAGAGATGGGCATTCAGCTCAGCGGTTATTTTGTATACTATTTATACGAGAAATCTAAAAAAAAAACATCAATTTAAAAATACATAAAAATAAAAACTTTTAAATTCTTATCAACCCTGGCAAGATCCTCCGCTACAGTTGATAAGATGTCACCGTTATCAGATCGCGTCGGTGGGCGGGCGGTATCAACGCTTATCGGCCACCCAATCACCTTCGTGTTAGGAAAGTTTAAATCAGAATTTCTTTGTACATATTGATTTTTTCCAAACCAAGAAAAACTTCTTACCAACTTTAACTTAACGTCACGTGTTGTAAGTATTGCTAATATTTAACATTGAGGACTTAAAACAAGCATTCGCTTTAAGGAACTAATGTCATGTAGTAGTTTATCATTATTGTTGAAGTAGAATTCTCCTTGAGATCCTAGCGCAGTTATAAAACATATAATATTATAATCTTTCAATAAACAATTAACAACTTATCAATTGGTACGGTTGGTACCACACACTCGTCAAAATATTGTACCAACAAACAGTAGCAATACTTAGAATTGTTTTGTTACAGTCATATATTCACATCTTAGATCCAAAGGTTGGTGGCGCATTGGCCATGTATGGAATGTTAAATATCTATGAGAGCACCAATATCTATGATGGTGATCACTTACCATTAGGTGACCCATTTGTCCGTCCATCTACATACTGCATAAATATTTAACAAACGAACTCTTTTTCCTTATTCAAGTGCATTCAAACATACAGTCTCTCAATTGACTATTAATGATGCAAGTATATATATATATATAGGGCTATTAGAATGAAATATTATAAATAAAAATTACTTAAGTGTCTGTGAATTCATTACCCTACACGCGACCCTCAGAGTTTTTGATAAAACACGCTATTTAATCAGATGGCATCTGAGGGCGGGCGGACGTTATCAGTATTTATCTCCGTCGGCCTTATCAGCTGTATATATTTCGTATCAGTTTTAAAAAAATCATAAAAATGTATAAACGAAATGAAATATCGCTCGTTGTCAATTGATAACTTTGTACAACTTAATTTTTTTTCGTTGACTATATTATATTAATCAATTGGGATTAACGTACTTGTAACTATATCAAGATATGAATTATATTTTTGTACGCATAAATCACTGAACCTTGTAGGAGTGGGTAGCTAAGGGTGCATATGTGCAATGTGTCAACATTTATTTTCCCAATCCCAGTTGGATTAGTTAAAAAAAGAGTAGTTGTTGGTTCTCATTGTCAAACTTGTATAAAGTATCTCCTGCGAACAAATTCATTGATTTTGACAAAGCAGGAATTAGTACATACGTTTGCTGTATATAAGTATGTATGTTCTACCGTCAAATATGAAATGACAGGACAATAATCCAAGTGTATGTTTGTACGATCAAAACTCATAAATTATTTGGCTCTTTTGATGGAATTTCGTAATACTGTCTTCTTTTACTTCTTAATAGTTAAAGCGTTGTGTTTTCAAACCTTTATTTTTTTTAATTATATTTTTTTTCTCATATGATTTAATACTTATGGATATCATATAATATATTAACATTGCGCAACCTAATGTGCAATAATAATCTTACCAACATCGATGCAAAATTAATTTAATAAAAGCGAATTTACAAAAATAATTACCTGCACTTGGTTCCCTATATTCGCTCTATCGATTCATTACTCTATACAAAAAGCCCGAGGCCTTGTGATAAGGCGCGGTATATATCAGATTGCATCTCAGGGCGGGCGGGCGTTATCAGAACTTATCGCTATCTGATCCGTCTGTTTTTATGTTCAAGCGACCGAGCCCGGCTTCACGTGGTTACTAACTAAATTATTTTATTATAGCACTGCAATAATTTCTTAAAACTATTTGACAAGTAAAAAGTAGCAGCCTTTCCCACAGCTGGGCAAAGGAGTCGAATACTCATATTGAGATGGTTTCGGCTACTCCACCATGTTGCTCCATTGTGAACATGTGACAGAAATAAAACTCACCGCTGACAGCGAGATGTATACAAACGCAAAAGCATATGAATTTCGGTCACTTATAATTGAACTTGCAACCTTCGGATTTCATCAACGTGTTTCAACAACGGAGCCATCTCGCCTCAAAAAGAACAATCCCAAAGTCTAAAATGTCGTCATTTTCTAATGTAAACGGATCTATAACGTTTATTAATATTCAGAAAATATTCATCCATTTGGGTTACACTTGATTTCCAAACTATCTATGAAAACACAATGAAAATCGCCGCAGAGGTTTCGGAGATTAGCGCGTATATACACGCAAAAAAATGTAGTTGTCGAGTTCGATATATAATATAGATATTTTTAGGTCTATATTTATTTAGATTTTGGTGTTATATTGCCTGTTCGCATGGCGTTGGAATAAATAAATTGCGAAGGCTGCCTTCTTTCTATGTTTTTCTTTTGACAATTATGTTAAGCTTAAAATTTTATCGTTGATATTTAAATTGTATAATTGTTATACATTTTGTATAATGAATGATATACGTTATATATGTATATTTGTATGCAAATAATAAAAAATAGTGTTAATTTAATACCAATCGTTTATACCAATTATTGATCAACCGCCGACACAAACTAAACATTTTATGATGAAACTCTTTGATGTTAATAGTTTACATTCTAGCATTAAGAAATTCTTCGTTAAAGACAATTGGTTCGTGAGTAATATAATGTAATACAATCATATTTAATTTCTTGAACGATATTGTAGTCATACATTCATATTGAGTAAGTGAGGAAGTTAGTGGATTAAGAGGTACTATGTAAACACTTGGTGGGGGATTTAAGCAAGCCCGTCTGGGTAGATACCGCCTCCTTATCATATATTCTATTGCCCTCATATATATATATATATATATATATTTTACCTATACCATAAAAAAATAAAAACTATCATATTTTATAAGGAGTTTTGTAGAAAGCATGGTTGATGGCGCGTTAGCGGTTGGAATATTTTAAATATAGAACAATATCAATCTAAAAAAAATATATTATAATTATTAAAAAAATATCAGAGCCTTCGACATATACGTTTAATATGTTTTACTGAAGTAATAAAAGGTAATCATTTAGATAAATATGTATGCACGAAGTGATGAGAATATATAGAATACGATACGCCAACGTAAGTAAAAACGTAACGTAACGTAAAAAATAATTCACAATTGGATTGATGCAATTTCAGCGTTTCCATATTTAGGGTTTACGAATGAAGTTCGGGCGTAGAGCATATACGTAGCCGATATCTACCCTTCACTTATCTCCGTCGTATTTCAGCAGATGTTATCACGAACGGTGCGACTCAAGGCTCCGCGGCGATAAGACGTAATAGGGTAGATACGGAGCGCTACACAAAACGTAATGCTTTGCTTTTAAAAATATAATTATAATTTATAATTAGAACATACTCATTATAATGTAATTATACTTTAATATTATCTTTGTGTCGGGGTGGAACCGCGTTTAAAACATGTGGATTTGAATCGCAGGGAGTTTATCTTGTGTTCGATGGTGTAAGAATTATAGTAAGGAAACCTGCATAAGTTGGATAAACATCAGCATCGAGTGTATCCACACCTCCCACTAACAGTCACCAAGAACAGGCTTTAACCCACCAGTGGGACAGTTACAGGTTGTCAGTTTAAGTATTGTAATAATAAAAAGACCGCTGATATTCTTGACGCATCTTTTCATAGTAAACATATTAAAAGTCATTGTACCGTCATTTTTATATAATAACTAAATTAACCTGCCGCTAAATTTATACAAACTTACCTAAAGCACAAAAAACCATCACCCTCAATTTTACCCTCTCAAGGTATCAAACCGGGACTCAAACTATCTCCTTAGCAAATATCATCAAAATCGGCTCTGCAGTTTAAGCGTGTACATTCGCATTTATCGTATTAGTAGAGATTATCAGGTTAGTAGAGACTAATTAAATATTATAATAAACAAATGAATCAGACTACGAGTGTTCTGTTACTAATCGCAAGTGAATCAGATATGTTTGTTTTCAGCCATCACTCTTTAAGTTCCTCAGCTATAAAAGTCAATCTCGTTAGATACGGCGTACGTTATCAATACTGCAGGGATCGGAATGAATATCGCTCGATTTACTTGAGAAATATTTCTTTGAGGAGACAAGCTTTTATTTTTAGAATTTTAAACTGTTTATATTTGTTATATTATATAACATATATTTGGTTTATGAAGGTTTGTTCTTCATAATATAATGTTTTTTTTTTTTTTTTATGAAAAGGCAAAGGTGCATTGGGTTTAGTTTAATTATAGAAATTTACATTAAAAACGAAATATCTAAAGATTGGTTCAGGAATCTCACGAAGCAAGTTTGTGCTTGTGCAAGGTGGTCGCTTAGATGCCAAACAGCAGTATAGTTGTTGAGTTTCGGTTTCGAGAGTGAGTAAGCCAACTAACTACAGGCAGGCACAATGGGTAAGTACACACTCAATTACACAATCAATTAAGTATATTTAAATGTAAGGAAATATTAAGTTCCCATGGTTGGTAGTGTATCGACGATGTAAGGAATCGGTAACACTTCTTTCGGTGCCAATGTATATGGGCGCTGGTGGCCATCAGGTGACCCATTTGCTCATCCGCCTATCTATGTCATAAAAAGGGCTTAAACATAAAAGAGCGTAAGTCGTAGTGATATTCGTTAGTGTACTACGAAGTTGCAGTAACTATGCTAATCGTAAACGCGCTGCCAATCATACAATCTTGCATCCTTATCTCCCTTGTAATTGGACTCTCACGAGATAATTGCATTCAGTATAGCTGTTTGAAAAATTATCCAATAGATATCAAATATCAACCAATGTGATCTTAAAACCAGTAAAATCCGGATATTACTTGTTAATAATTTCGTTATTACATAACAACAATTTCACGGACACACGCGCCAACGGTTCAGTGAGCTTCGTTAACACAAAATTAATTACATATATTATCGTCTTCCTGCGCCTGGCGTGAGATACGAACGATTACATCGACCAGCTAATTAGGACTTATCGTAGACCAATTATTTATAAGCGAGCGTTATCGCTCTGCCATTGTTTTAAGTTAAGGGACACACGGCCGGTATGGATGGGGAAGTAGATAGTGCACCATAATACGAACTAATGGAACAAACATGGGCCCTGGACGGTGTAATGGTTATGGTTGCTTAAACATGTCCGAGTTCTTCGGGCATGTTCTCGTACTTTGTCGAGTGACAATGAGCTTGACAGGATAATTTTAAAAAGGTTATATGATGTACGGTTAACTTATAGTCAAACTCTTGTAAGAAATTATGGTAACTGGTAATCAATATGCAATTAATTTACATAAAAAATAAATAATTTAAAAAATAAACGTGGTAGGCTATCCTTGATTATATTTTATATATGTTTACGTGATTGTAGAGTTTTTTGCGAGCATGTTTGGGTAGGTATCACCCATAACATATTCTACCGCAAAGCGGTAATACTTAGGACTTTTGTGTTCCGGTTTTAAGGATAAATCAGCTCATATAACTACAGGCACAAGGAAATCACGTCTCAATTCCAAAAAAGATATAATTTGTTGCTACCATTGAGAAGTCACACGATTTAATTTAATATTTATATACGAGTAGTTTTCCTTTTCAGTCATCAGTAATCATTTTTGTAACGCACGACTCATTTAATGATATTTCCTTTAAATTTGTTCAATACTATAAACTTTTATGTTACAAATTAGTATCAATAGATGGCGTTAAAAATAATTAGAATAGCGATTTTATGATTTTTTAAAAACAGCAATGTAATGTTAATTCACATTCAGAGTAACATAGCGTCATGTGAGTGATAATTCTGTCGGCTGTTTCATTATACGAAGCTAAATATTGAGGTTGTAAAGACGACTAATATAATGGTTTCTTGATTACAGTGATCGTATTTAAAATTCGATGAAATTCGAACTTAAAGGCTATAACGTTACAGCACTCGTTACTAAAATAAAACGTTACAAAATCAAGTAATAGTTCGACCGCAAAATGCCAGTAATTACCCGTTTACTCCCACAAAGAATATAGATGCATTAAAAACGCATCGAAAACGAACATCAATTGTCCGAGACAGCATTCCGCCGAATATATAGCCCATAAAAATGTTAATACACTAATGTAACTGCACATTGCTTATGCTATAATTTGCCACTTTTAAAAACGAAAAACGCGCCACACTAGCGACACATTACAAAGGCTGTAGCGATTTTATTTAGCGATTTTTTTTAAATTAATCCAAATATTTATATATTATATATTATTTTAAAATATTTACGTTATATAATTATAATATTTTAGTACCTACAAGTAAACTTAAATGTGATACTATATTTGCATGTTTGCAAAAAACGTATTTTTAGTTAATAAGTTGAAATTAATGTTAAATATAAAATATTTAATGGCATTATTGAATGTTTGTTTGGTTTATTTTAAAATGAAAACTAAATTATATATGTTCTTAAATAAATCAATAATTTGTTGTTAATATTTTACTGCTTGTTATACACTAGCAACACAAGAAATTAGTCATTCTAAATTCGGTCATTGATCGTAAATCGCGTTTTATGAACTCTAAAACCGCTCCGTCTGTAACATGGAACGGTCCCTTATTCCAGGCTGCAGTATTCTTGAAAGCGGCCGTTTAGAAAATAGGACATGCAAATGAATACGTATGTCGAACGAATAAAAATACGCGAATAACACGATTACGATTCACTAAAAATTATGAAAATATTAGCAATTTTTCGAAGTATTCTCATAGTGAGCAATTTACTTAGACCCTACCTTTGTACCTACCTATATAACTAGACTAGGAACCCCTGACTTTGAACGGATCCAATTAATAAATACAGAAATTGATATTATATAAATTAATACCCTTTAGTACTTTACTCGGAAATAATGTAGCTGTCAACCAGTGAAATATATTTTTTTAATTTGTATCATAAGTTTAATTATAATATTAGTATGGAATACTTATTATTCTTACAGACATGTTTACATTTTTAATTAAAATCTCATGTTATCAGCCTATCTTATAAATGTCATTGTTTACCCAGTCTCCCCTTTAAGCAATAAAAATAATCTACTTCTATTTCTTATAATCTTCTCCTTAGAGTCCACATTCTGAATTGGTATTAGTTTCACGTTTATTTACTAAGAAAAGTATAATTTAAAGAAGGTCTTCAGTCAGTATTTGATATTGTTGAAATTTAAATAACGTTTCTTTAAAAAAACGAAAATATCGTTTTGTAAGTTTAGTTATCTGTTCCATTTTTTTTAATCTATTTAAAACATATTATCTTAAATGTATTTGAATATAACAATGTAATTTAAATAAAAGTAAAACATTAATTGAACCATTTCTAATTTAATAAAACGTATTATATATTTTTTTTTCATAATTTAAGCGTTTTTCTTGCATTCGAAAACAAACTTTCGTCTGAGCTCGTTTCTTCTTTTGTAACGTTACCAATAAACCATTCGTAGTTCAAAATTTTTTTCGAAACAAAATTTCCTTTGAAACAGATTTAGGCGTATATTTTTCGGAACGCGCGCGTATTGTAAACTTGTCGTATCGAGCATCGCATCGCTTAAGTTACGTGTATCGGTGGTAGCTGCCAAAACGGATCGGGTCGTGCCAATTCTATGAAAACCTACCGTTGGCACGTTTCGGACTATTTATTTAGCGTCTCTTATAATACAACTATGTGTCTATCCGGTTGAATTTAAGAGATATATTATTGATATGTAAATATTATCCTATAAGTACTTTCGTAATCGTATAAGTTAGGTTATATATCTTTAGTGTTGCCAGTTTTCACCATTATAGAGAATGGATCGCGATGTTATAAATTAATTAATATATAATTATTAAAAATAAATAATGATAATTAAAAAAAAATCGCATTCAAATATTGATTTACAATAATTTAATGTAATGCTATATTCGCTTAAATAGGAAACAAAAAAAATATTACTATATTTCTTGGTATTAAAATAGAAGTTACAGTTTTGCAAAGGTCCAACGTCAATCTGAGAAAGGAACTCACTTTCATAATGTAACCATGACTTGTGTTAAAATAATCAGGACAATAAAATAAAAAATAAGTCTAATAAAATATAAATAATGTTTAATGCACTTATATAGCTCTTTATTTAATGGAGGTAAAACTAAAGCAGGAATGCTGATAAGCGTGAATCGTTAAACAGATCGTTGAGATAAGATCCAGTTAATAGATGCCAAGGATAGTATTACGTCATCGATAACTATTTGTAGTTTACTGTGTAACTGTACGAGCAAAACAATGTTAGATCTAAAGCTATCAATAATTTAAAATATATATGTATGTATAAATATGAACGTATTTACGTCTGTAGATTTATGCATATGTGTAAAATATATTGGAAATCTAATTCGAAACTGAAGGAGTGGCACGAAAAAAATAAAACAAATTCTCAAAAAATATTACGGCCGCAAAAGTATTTTGAGGTACGACTGCAGTCATTGTTTTGATAGAAATAACATATTAACTCATAATGTGGTTTCAATCAGGCAAGTGGTTTAGGAAGACAAAATCACTACCGGACCACCAACGACCAAAATGCTTCTCTAGCTATAAAGCAAAAGGTTATACAATTATAGTGTAATACGGAAAGTTTATAGATGCATCTAGGGAGCGAAACTATCGCCTCGTGGTTTTTTTAACATACTCAAATTGTATGCTGTTACAATTTTTATGTATAAAGAAAAAACGGTTGACTTTGATACGACACTTGCCGACTTTGACTACCAGTATCTTTTACCAAATGTAGTAGTCAACAGATATATTTAAAAAAAAAACGTTAAATGTCCTCATTTTAATAACATTAAAACATAACAACACTCATAAAAAATAATAAAAAAACCTTTAAAAAAGCAATCTATCATCAAGAAAAAAATTATTAACCGAAGAACTGATCACAACGTTTTCGCGAAATAACAATGACTTTTAATACGATAGAATCAAATAAAATGATTCTGCGAAATAATATATGTGTACAAAAGATACAACATTAAAAAATCGTTACAATTACAAAAGTGACATGACATTCTTTACACGAACACCATACTTACATTTGTAAAAGGCATCTGATTCTAATCTCTTCGATACGAGAACAATATTATCGGTTGAAACAAAAAAAATATATAACAAAAACCTCCGACGGACTCACAATGGGTAAACAAATGGGTGTGACAGAGATAAAAAATGTAAAAAAGGAGCTCCCGATCTGTTACCGGCCACCTATGTTCTTTGATTACAATCTGTAACTATTATACATGGATGCGTTTGTTCATAGAACTATTTGAAAGCTCGTGTTGAACGAGCAATGGTTTGATATTTGTTTATATCGTCTCTGTTGTCAATTTGTGTCGGATTATAGTTTGAAATGTGTTTTTGTTTATTTTACATACCATTGTTTTAACATAACAGCAGTTTTAAAGTTGAACAACTCGTTGATTCAAATCTTAACTAAACCGTCGTAGTCATAGTTTGCAATGGACAATCAATCTAAATTAAAAGTTAGTTTTAAATTCAGCCAAAAATATATCAATAGGTATAATATGTAGAATGTTTAGGCGTAAGCTACGTCATGTTTGTTGATTCATCTATGAAACATAGCATTTTGAATTTGTCATGTAAAGAAAGATATGGTAACCACACTTGATGTAATTGTAAGGAATCATTTTAAAGCAATAATAAACGAAAAATATTTCTTAAATACTTACCACACCGCAGCAGAATTAAGTCTTGACCTCTGTAACAAATGTGTTAACCAGTTTAAACGTATAAACACTGCATTGTTCGCGATACAATCGTGGCACACAAAGGGCGTATCGTGGTAGCGGGTGCCCTTGACAAATGAGTCGCGCTGCCGCCCACCCAACGCGAGCCCTGTACTATGATACAAGTATCGCGTTACATTCGAAGATACTTTGAATATAACAAATGCGATTGGTATGCGGTTACATACGCCTTACACTCGTGATAATCCTTGATTTTTTATACATTTGTTTTTTATTTTATTTGATTAATAAAATTGGTCCATAGAAAATACTATAACGCATAAGTTTATGTTTATGTAAACTATTTTTATCTTTATTTTATTACGTTATGAAATACTTACCTATATACATATATATATATATTTTAAATTTGTATATCGCACCGTTGACATAAGAGAAACGAGGTCAAATATTTTAATAGAATATATAATGTATAAAAGGCTCACTTCCTACTCTTTTGTTTAGGGTTCCGTAGCCAAATGGCAAAAAACGGAACCCTTATGTTTACAATGGTACCGATCGAAATAAAAGTGACAGATAATAAAGATAGGCGATTAAGTATTGTCTTCGACTCAACAAACGCCTGGTCAAACTACGCCGTCGAATTCCTTGCAGTGCAACTTAATATTATTGTGACCATGATGAACTTACTTATCACGAATTCTCGGTTTAATTTTGATTTTTTACGAAATAACTTTTAATTGCCGTTAAACTTCCTATTTCCTAAATCTTTTAAACTTCGAATGGATTATATAAGTCGATTAATACTTTTCAAATTTCTATTTTTAAATCTCTTAATATTTGTTTATACATACTTATATTTGTGTATACATTAAACTATACAGTATGTTGTCAGGCTTTCCAGTCAAGGAGCTTTTAAGCACATCTATATACATAACTCATATCTGCTAAGCTGTATTGTAACTAAGTTATGTATTCTACCGAGTTTCCTTTAAAACAATTATACTCGTACACACAAAATCGAAATGAAAATAATAATTACGTATTCATATATCTTGCAACCTTCAGAGTTTTTTCTCTTTTGTTTAGACAATACCAGACTAACATTATCTTGTATAAAACACTTGCTTAACTTTTTGTACACATGTGTGCAAAAAGTTTAAGTTACAGTCTTGAAATATATATATTAATTTAATAAAATCAAACTGCTCAACCTATCTTAGCGACACAATACTCAGTATTTATTTACTTATTAAAAATTGGTAGGTAGTGGAGAGTCACTTGATGGGGAGTGGGGATAGGGTCTCTAAGACCCATCTCTTACATACAAGTTCCGCCAACCTTGGGATGATAATATCCCTTGTGCCTGTAGTTACTAGCACACTCACCCTTCAAACCGGAACACAAAAATAAGTACTACTCCTTAGCGGTTATAGGTGGGTGGTACCCAAACGAACAAATCGTTACTATCAAGTCCTTTCACACAGAAATTACTTTAAAGTTAGTACTTTTATGAGGAAAATTCAAATAAGAAACGTATTTGTGTTAATGCAAATTATAATCATTTGTCATAAAAAACACTGCCACGTTACTGTATTATTAATTTTAAATAAAGTATTTGCCTAATTGTAATTATTAATGCGCTTAAACAAGGATTAGCATTAGCAGCCCGTAAATGTCCCACTGCTGGGATAAAGGCCTCCTCTCCTTTGAGGAGAAGGTTTGGAGCATATTCCACCACGCTGCTCCAATGCGGGTTGGTGGAATACACATGTGGCAGAATTTCGTTGAAATTAGACACATGCAGGTTTCCTCACGATGTTTTCCTTCACCGCCGAGCACGAGATGAATTATAAACACAAATTAAGCACATGAAATTTCAGTGGTGCCTGCCTGGGTTTGAACCCGAAATCATCGGTTAAGATGCACGCGTTCTAACCACTGGGCCATCTCGACTCTTAATATCTTAAACAAGGATATTAATATTTAAAAAAAAATAGTACGCAAGCGGCTTTTACAAGTACTTTAAATCTCATTCATAAAAAAAATATATTTTCAAGTTGTCATAGACATGGAAACATAGAGACATAGAGTTACTTTTACGTTTGTAATATTAGCATATGTCTTGGAGTTTCGATAAAAACTAGGTTGGTCATTTTCACAAAGCAAATTCTATCATTGTATGTATATATGTTTGTATATAGTTGATAAAATATAAAATTTGTAGCCTGTCGCCCTTGGGAACAATGTAGAAAACTACAAGTGGTTTTTTTTTAGAAATATTCTCTTCATACAAAAAACAAATACCTCTTAATAAAAGTGAAGATTTAATCTTGTATTGATTAATATGATGAGAGAGTTATTTATTTATTGTTATTAACGTAGCCTCATTTATTATATTTTTAACACTGTCATCGAACTAATTTACAGTTAAATATATTATTTCATTAACAATAACAAATTATCAATCTAATAAAATAATAATTAAAAAAAAAAACAACAAACCTGCTTATCAATGCAAGGTTTGTATTTTTGATAGGCTTCCGTTAGTTTGAAAGTATAATATTTTAAAACAGTCGTTTAGATATTGACTTTTGAACCGAAATACTTGTGTGAAATACTAAGAAGTAGGTAATTAATCAAAAATAAATACGATTATATTAAGGAAAACCACATAATAAACGGACAGTCACACAAGGAAACACGTTTTATAATGTTGATAAAATAATTCAAAAGTTATGCTTCGTTTGTCTCCCACCTTACTTGCTCAAGTTACTTGACTGTTGCTAACACGAGGAAAACGTCTAAAGAGATAAAATAAATCTGTTCTAATAAGTGAAGACTTTTACTTGTATTGGCAAATGGATAAAATCTACTAGGACTACATAAAACTAATACCAGAATATGGCGCGCATTCCGGAGGCTTAAGTACATACATAACATTATCATATACCCAAGTAACTGTTCATCGTGACATGCGAGAATGTCTTGTAAATATTATAGTATAAATAAATACGTACGCCTTGTATAAATTAATCTGGGTGGGTCCGACCCACCTTGGTATAACTTATTCTTCCGTGTTAATTGAGTTAGTGTTATTAGGCACAATAGTAACCTCTTTAAGGAGAAGGGTTTGAGCTTATTCCACAATTCTAGCCCAATGCAGACATGTGTCAGAATTTAATTTATTTTAATTGATATTATATCTGAGGATTCTTACCTTTAAACAATTTGTAAATTTTGTTTAAAGCACCGCTCACACGAGGAAACAATACGGTCAAACTCGGTTTCACATTCTATGGCGCGGTCACCTTTGCGAGGAGGACGGTGCTGCGTTTATGCGCGGCTTTTATATTTGTGTATATATTATCTATGGTTAGATTTAAATGATAATTTTCAAAGCATTTTAGTGGTGTATAAGGAAAATCCCCTTGGGGAGGTAGGTAAATTCCATTTATCAGTTATTCCAAGTAAACGTCAATACATTATATTGTAAAGTTCCAGATAGAAGGGCGAGTGAGCCAGTGTAATTATAGCTATAATAAAATATCTTACATTTAGCAGTGACAGTGTAAGGAATGATTTTTATTTCTATCAGTAGCACTCAACATATTTTGATTAATTTGTCTGTGGATAACTATTCCAAGCAAAACCAAGTCTATACAAATAAATAAAATAGAAGTGTCTTTTCGTAATTTAATAAGGCTAAATTACTATTTTATCATTATAAAGAGAAGGTAACACACACACAACACAAGGATTTCAAATCTGAATAGAGCATGACTCAATTTTGCTGTGAAACTTTAAAAGCAATTGTATTTTACAGCAAAAAAATCATCTCACCGTAATCGATATAAATTTTTAATTATGTTTATCAAAAAAATATGATTTTTTTTCTTAAATTAAACTCTTACATAATACTTATCCTTGAAAAATTAACAACAATTTCCGAACTATCTGCATAAAACAAAGCGCTAATCTTCCGATCGCTATCACGTCACGATCCTAATAGTTTTATTAACGCGTAATAATTAATCTCTCGTCAATAAACGGCTTGTAACAACTCGTAAACGGCTTAACATATCCAATATACTTAACACCTGCCGTCAATTTACCTACATCAGATAAATTTGCCCATATTTTTTAAATTACGAACAGTTATCCGTCGCATCGGACCTGAGTTACGCGTTAACAGCTAAATTTAGAAAGGGATACTCGGTAATATATTACTTGAGAAGTACGAATATTATATTAATGAAATGGTGAGAACGGAAAGTGAAACGTGAATGTGAATTGTTGCAAGTTAACGTGACAAATAACATGGATTTAAATCAAACATCAAGTCTTGATTTCCTAAAAATCTTTATTCAAAAGTGACCTTCAGAACGACACAGACCTGTCTTAATCCTGAGTGCGTACAAAAAAACACGGGCGCCGCACGTTGGGGGGCGTCTCACTGATGATGGTCAAGTCTTGGTGACTCGGTGATGCGCCCCAGGGAGTATCTTAAAATCTTTTTTGGGGGAAGTGTAGACCGCCAGAACACTGGTTGTATCCGAGCGCTTGTTGTGCCTGATGAGGCTGGAACGATAGCGTTTATAAGTTTTTATATATGAGTCAAGGAGACAAGTGGAGGTTGTAATGAACTTTATCAGTATTAAAAATAAGGCAAATTTCAAATAGAAAACAATGTTTGATAATAATAATGATATATAAATATATCAACAATAAAATTAGTAGTAAGGATATAATTTACTAAATATTTCATTTGAGAAAATGAGTAACTACCATGTTTGTAGACAATTCTGTGCAGAATCTCCATTCCGAAATAGTCATCCGACAGCATAACAATTCACTGGTATATAACAGCCAAATCCAATAAAGAATATTTTGATTTACACACAAATCATGACGTAATCAGCGAATGAAATTTGATGACGTCACTTTGAATTTCAAAATCAAATAATTTTTAAAGCACATATATAAAATAAAATGGAATACAATTAAATTCAATGACTAAGGGTCACAGATCATTGCGATTTAACAAATGATTTTTTTCTTAGCTTCGCCACAAACACAGGTTTGATGTCAGTTGTCACAAGTATTTACGAACATATCAAATACTTGGTGGAGGTCTTTGTGCAAGCCCAAGGCAGGCACACTCCTGACATATAGCCAATATAACAGGCACAAGGAACATGAAATTTTAGTTTCCGACGTTGTACGGGATGGTAAATATTTCTAACAGTGACATTTTCTATGGGCGTCTTTTATATTTTTCGGTGGATGACCTTCAGTCTGGCTACCTATATTAAATAAATAATAAAATATATATTCATATAACATAATCATATTAAAAATTGTATTTACAGGCGTAAGTGACTTTTAGTATGATCGTAGTAGTAAGTCGGCTTGTGCCACGATTCATAAAACACATAACAATCAATCTACGCCCGTTGCTATCTGTACTCTGTACAGATACTCGGTTTCGTCATCGGGTAGAGTCAATCTCCCTTTGTTAGCAGTTCCAAGACTCAAACACAATCAGACAAGGTTCAGGGAATCTACTCGCGCTGTATAAGACTCGATCGGGACCAATTTCGCAAAAACTACACAACGCGATACGTTGTACTGATCGCTGATAGGCTTGGTGTACGGATAGCATAAAAAAATTAAGTTTTAAATTCTATTCGAGACTAGATTTTTTTGCTGATTTATAATGATTTTCGGGATTTTTTTTTTACTGACTTTAAAATTGGATGTCGTGATATATCATTAGGATTAATAATATACTGAAATTTAGAGAAAAGTGCGGTTTGACGAGTATTTGTTGTGTTTACGTACCTATATTTCATTCAGTAATTGTTACTGTGCAAATATATACAAAAATGAAAAATGTTTTTGACTGCTTATAAAATTTTAAATAACGTTATTTTAACCGACTTTACCAAAAGACAGTTAAGTTCAGTAACAAAAGAATTTATATTTATTCAAATTATTATTCCGTATGTGTACAATCTGTGTATGTATTTTCTAACGAGAGCAAATCAACAAGAACCTCAACTTTAATTTATAATATGTTTACACAAGCTAATCGAAGTCTTATAAGAAAGTGTGTCGTATTGCCTCGATCGCTGTGAAAACGGTACGAAGATTTTTTTGCCATCGGTACATCGCACACACGCCGTATCGTACCATCTAATATTATTCTGAGAACGACCTTAATAAGTCACTACAGAATGTTATCTATTTCATTTTATCGGGCCGAGATAAGCATCTCTATCCAATTAGCCCAACAATGCAATATGGACCGTCTCTGTTATGACGGAACGCGGAGGATTTTACGATTCGACTACACGATTTAGGATGTTTGTAAAGTGTTACGAATTGTGGGTCATAAACGTTTGATAATCGAGACTTAAACTTAAACGCAAAACAATTACAGATATTATATACGTTTACACTAAAACGCCTTCATTTGATGACTTGGGAATGAATGTTTGAATATAAGTATAAAAAATTTTAATCAATTATTGACAAAACGATTAATTTTTATGCTGACGGTGGTTATAAAAAAAAATTAACGTGCAATATATAACAGTGTATTCGATTTTATAAATATTAATCCATATATCTGTCAACTGATAAATAATCAAATAAAAAAAACGGTACAAAATGATTAATAAAAAACAAATTCATTAGTTTTCACAGTAAGGCTTTCCGTCCGTATAAGCGTTGTTTAGCGGGTGTTAAGTTAAATACAGTTTTCTCTTTCTTTCATCATTAATTTGACATTAAAAAGAAAAAGACTAATCAACTTTTTCTAATCAAATATACTTAACAAATATAATCTATTTTGTATTTTTTTGCTGACTTTACTCTTAATTGTCTCACGCACACTATGAAATATTATAAATCCAAGCACTCACTCATACTAATGCACGCCTGTAATTATTATACGTGGGGGGGGGGGGCGTCTTCGTGATGTATCCAAGTTATTTTTGTACCTATATAAGAAGTAAAAATAAGTATTACATTCTTATCATTCGATTCGATTTCTACGAATAAATCTCAGTGACAGTAAAATACTTTCGAATTAATTGATCAAGTAATAAAGGAACAGCCTTGCTGCTCGTGGAGTAGATTCAGAGTCTATTCCACCACGCTACTTTACTGCTTGATACTCATGTGGCAAAGTATATTTTTTTATAGCTAAATACAGACTATATTCAAGCGGTGCTTACTTGGACTCAGCACTGCGGCCTTTGTTTAGTAGCCACGTGTAGTCCACTGGTCCATGTCGTCTTAATATAATTTCTTACAAATATATATATATTTTTTATATTTAACGCGATCCCGTTATACAAATATAATAGTTAAGTTAATATTTAAATAGTTTGTGTTTCGGTTTGAAGACTCGGTCTCTGTAATTACTGGAGCAAGATACCGCGTATTTACAATTACAGTTTTATTTATAATTATGCATAGATAACAGACGAATGTGGTAACCGTTGCCACCAACGACAAGCTACCGTCGAAGAGATCTAAGTTACTTGCAACATTTGAAAGGTAAAATTTAGCCAGTTCGAAATTTTAATTCGATAGATAATATCATAACATAAAGCGATTTAAAAGCGCTTACAATTAGACAGCGTTAACGCGTTTAATTGTTTGAAATCCCGGGAGCCGAAATAACTTCCCATACTTCAAATCTATAAGCGCTGATAGCGGTGGCGCCGACCACATCTCAGGAGATAACAGGACAGCATAAATCAAGAGCTACTCAACTGATAACACACACCCGTTGATAAAGAATTAATAAGATTTCGTCTCGTTCTAATGGACCCTAATGCACGGATTTTTTTATTAGATTTTTATTACAGTGTCCTTTTTAAACTTTAATTTTCGTGTTTTATGTATTCCGTATAATTATAGCTGTTAGTTTTATAGCTCTACGGTCAGTTCGGAACGAAGATTATCAAGATTTGCGTTCATGAAAAATTCAATGAATAAAGTTCATATTAATTTGAAGCGCTGCACGTATGCTTGAATCTTACGAAGGTTTATTGAACTCTCTCAATGAGAACATGGCAAATATTACCAAGCCAACTATTCGCACTTAAAAATATTAATTTACTTAATAAAATGGTGATAACTAACTCTTTAACTTACAAAGATAGGAAATTGATATATCCATATTTCTGTAATGAAATTGAAGTGCAAATAGTATTATTGGCTCGTCTTATAACAGGCACACTGGAACATTGTACAAGACTTACAATAACACATCTGATTATGGCTCTTACTGGAAGACTAAGATTCTTCTGATCACTGGTTATGAATGTAATGGGCGTTCTTGTTGATGGTTTTTCATTGTCAAGTGGTTGTCAAGTCGATGTCTCTGTGATCCAACGCGCCAGGTATTAAACGAACTTATACATTGTATATAGTCCAGTTCCTATCAACTAGACTGAGACATAGAACAGATGTTCTACGTTATCTTTTGTTTCTGATATGCTGAGCTAAGGACGTGCTGAGCTGAGACTGCATACGTCAAAGCAAGCTGACGTAGACAACGTAGATCCACATTTTGGACTTCAACGGTACGCTGGATTTTAATGATTATAATATTTATAAATAAAACGATGATCCTTGTTTAAATTCCTCGTGTCGGCTTCTTTTATGGATAAACCACGCAAAAAAATCGTAGCACTGCAAAGCGAAAATTTATACGTACATTAATTAACAATAAAAACTATATAAAAATTAATAAACAATTATAAATATTAATAGGTCTTCAGAGAACAGTTTAAATGTTCATATAATGTAGTTTTTTATGTAAAATCGATTAATTTATTTCATTCGAAGTTGTAAAGAGCATGTTTACTTAATTTACTTAAATACTTATTATATTACCGAGAGCCGCATTCCAGTAACTTGTACCGATGTTGCTTTGAAAGATAAAAGTAATAAGTAGATGTTAATGTCTTAAGTATTTTATCTTTTCTTGCTTATTGTATTTTTTTATTAACAAGCGACTCGCCCCGGCTTCGCACGCGTGTCTTTTATTAATAAGGAAAATGACCTCACATTAGCAGCCTGTAAATTTTCCACTGCTGGGCTAAGGCCTCCTCTCCCCTTGAGGAGAAGGTTTGGAGCATATTCCACCACGCTGGTCCAATGCAGTTTGGTGGAATACACATGTGGCAGAATTTCGTTGAAATTAGACACATGCAGGTTTCCTCACGATGTTTTCCTTCACCGCCGAACACGAGATGAATTATAAACACAAATTAAGCACATGAAAATTCAGTGGTGCCTGCCTGGGCTTGAACCCGAAATCATCGGTTAAGATGGCGTGCATCTTAACCGATGATTTCGGTTGATGAGTTCTAACCACAAAAATTAAGTCCTTAAATATATGCAAATATGAATTAAAATTAAATTAAATATAATTTGTACCATATTAATTCTACCAGTGAAACAAACGAACAAACACATTTCGTTTGATTCATTATATTAGTATACAACAATATATCGATACAACTTTTTTATTATAGTTCATATGTGCCTTAATAAATACATTACTTCAAACGTCCTGTATATCATATTAGGCGCTAATGAATTATGCAAAAAAATTAATAATACATATAATAGCCTATAACCATATAAATAAGGGCGTGTCTTGTTGTATATATTTAAGGAGGAAAATAACTAAATGTTTGAATTAGCAGTTTATTTTCGGTTAAACATTTGCAACTGGTAGTAACTATCCCTTCAATTTAATCCTTTAACAGTTTGAAACTAAAGTTGTAAGAACATATTGTATAAAGTAATAGTCGTCTCACGCAGCTTCGCTCGTATTTTAGGGGTTGTTTATCAGGTTTTAAGTATAAATAAGTAGCCTACGCCATTTCTTTGGATTTACCAGACAGGCACACTTACTTTATCAAACCGCAAATGATTCGACACACAATCGATAAAAAGAACCTTATAGATATATCTTATTAATAGCACAGTATTGTTAATTTTAAAAATGTAGTAAAGTACATTTGAATTTTAATAACTTCTGACCTTTTAGTCCTAACACATAATGAATATCTCTAAAATAAAATTAGATATTAAATATTAACACATAACTTGTATTAGTGAAATAAATCGAACGTGTACATTGACGTACATTTATGGAAGTGACATTCGTAACAAACCCTCATAATAACTGAATATAATTTTATAGATACAAATAATTATTATATATTCATTCAGAAATCAGAATACATAGCGTTATACATAGATTGATAAGTAATATCAGTAATCGGCCATAAAACGGATCGTATCAGAATCATTCTACCATTACGGGTCGATCCAATATTTTCGTTCAAATAATCTAACTAAATACGTTTAATAATTTTAATAGCATAAATCATAAAGATTCTCGCAGATTGGTAACATTATACAAATAGTCTAATGCCAATAGGCTATTTGACAATGCGAAAAATAAACTGTCAATAATTGTAATGTGTATATATTATGAGTTTAAAAATGTTTTTTTACTAACGAAAGTTGAAAATAATAATTAATTTATTCAAAAATCCATAAATAAAAAATGCATTTTTTAAACGTTTGTCATGTTTGAAATTGTGTCGCACGAAGAGAAGCCCCGGCTATTTTAGTTTTACAATCATTTTATTCAGCAAGGAGCTCCGTCATTATAAAAGTTAAGTTGATAAGTCATTTGATTCTACTATTGCAGCATTCTAGGGAAAAGGCTGCGTCGGGGTCACAATGTCGATCCCTACTCCTGACATACGTGTACACTAAATATATTCTTGGGGGTTAATTGTAATTTTTTTCTTATTTCAATCATAATAGGTGTTTTCTTAATATATCCCCATAACCATAAGCGATTTTGAATTACGATTACTATGTACTATATTTTTACTGGATTGGCTCCCACCAAAAGCATCACATCGTTTTTTTTTAAGTAAGCAAATAATATACTTAGAACAAAAATATTCGTTATAAAAATGAAATGAGTCTAGCGTGGAGCGATGCGCCGCGATAGACAATCGCACACCGCGGCCTCGCGCACCTGCCTCATATCGGGTAATCATAATGTTCCAAGTTATCGTAACATCTCGAAACCAAATCTTACACTGTTATCACGCGAGAAACTTGCGTATAGTTTTTTCTGAGACTAAAGTTTGATTTTTACGAAATAAATTACAATTTTTTAAATTATAGCGCGACCCGACTTTATAATTAAGGCTTAACTTTCAAACAAGAAACCTATAGGTACAACTAAATAATAAAAAATATTCCGAGCGATATTCACTCATACAGTCAAGGATATAAAATCTATAATTCTTTAACACTTAAAGGTGGATTTAAACACATTTTCGCACACGTATTTACTTGCGGTTTCTACAACATTGTCAATATGTTTGAAGGTCATTGGTTGAAATCCTATCATTTTTAACAAGAAATATTAATGATTTTTTTGATAAAAATCCTTCAATATAATTTTAAAACAATGCATGTCAGAGAACACGGCATACTTAATGGAAACTTGCAAAAGTGTGTCTTCAACACTCTAGTTTGAACTGGCCTTATATATTTGTCTTAAGCTGAGTTGTGATTAAAAGTCAATCATTGAAATCTTCGACATAACGTGGTGAAGGTAATTCATGTAATTTCAATGCTGCAACAATTGTATTCACCAGTCCACACTGAAGTTGCGTGACGGAATAAGTTCTAAGCGTTCTCGAAAATAGTATGTATATTGTCTTAATAATAGAATAAATTCTTACAAATAAATATTATTTAATACTAGTTCGATAACTTTTTTGTTTCAATAATTACTTTAGAAATTAGAATTACAAGGCACTGTGGCGTGTTTGTTTTCTTAAGATATAATTTGAAATAATTCACATCAACAAACATTTTCTATACAACAATGCTTATCGTAATAATAAGAAGTGTGTTGATTATTCGTTTGATATAAGAATATGTTAACGAAAACTATTTTATCTCGAGATACGATCGATGTGAATTGCAGCTGTTGCATATACATAACTGTTACAAACCTAATTAGGCTGGTCTTACAATGTATCTTTTTTTTTTTTTTTTTTTATTTATTATACCGTAAAGACGCACATACACGCAGCGGATCGACATTAAAGTGAATTCAACATTGACAAAACGTATCGCGAAAATAAATGATCGAAGTGTCAAGAACAAAATCGATTAGATGCCGTTCGAATGATTGCGAGTTTCCCGCGGCTCAATCGATTCAGAATCGAGTATTTGTCGATCGCTTGCCGAGATAAATGCGGGATGGCTCGAAGTGTGCTAGATCTGTATCGGCGCAGGGTTTAATATAAAATTATCTCTATAGCGTTGTTTTATTGACAATAATGTACATGTTTAGATAAATCACATAACAACGGGCGTAGTGACCGTAATCAACAGAGAAGAAAGTAATATTTTTGGTGCCGATTGCCTTTATTCCATCTTTAAAGTTCGGACTTATAAATTATTAATCGATACTCATAAAATACTCGATATGAAATTATAAATACGAGTTACAGATAATAAAATAAATTTATGAACGTTTTTCGCTTTGAATTCCGTTCCATATCAAAAGCATTACGCGAGCCACTATCGAAATATCGCCCACCGTAGATACGACTTTTATGGCGGGCAGCTTTTTTATTTGACATTTTATACAAGTTTATTCAAACACAGCGATAGGATCGCTGACGTTATCTTTCAATGCAACGTTACCGCGAGCTCCGAGGCGATAGGATCTCGGGCCATTGCTAGTTAAACCAACCTGATAAGGGATCGGGTGGGCTCGTGTGCGTACGTACGTACACGCTCGCTTGTGTGCGGAGAGGGGCGCCGTACGCCAGCCAGCCAGTCACTAAAATTACGCGGCAAAAGAATGACGTCGCAAACGAAAACTTGTGCTCCCAGTTAAAAAGTAAAAAGTGTTTGACGTTTGTGATGTTATTGTGGTTGAGTTATTTGAAACAGCTGGAGCTAGCGTGCGCTGCCGCGGTGGGGCCGCCGCCAGGCGGCGCTGTCGACGTCAAAACAATGTGTACGATGAGTACATTTTATTCCCGTTTATAACTTTTTTCTAACTAATAATTGTACTATAAAATTGCTTGGTTTAATTAATATTATTCAAAACGATTCTATGAAATGTCAATGCGATAGCGAGATTTGTTTAACGATTTTTAAACTGGTAAACAAAACATTGTTATTGATGTTAACGAGTCGACATAAGGAATCGCGATAAGCGTAATGATTCAGTTTTTTTTATCTTATTTGTCTTCCCAATAGCTCAAACAGTGGTTCGTGTAAACAACACTTCGGTTGCCTTAAATTTAATTTTAAATGTTTTTATTGCCTCACAAAGTATTTAGATTTTTTGTCTGAAAACAATATCTTGTCTTTATTTAAAAACTAGTTGACTATCTCGGCTTCGCTCGCGTTTTAGGGGGTTGATTGTCACGTGTTAAGCGAAAAAAAGTAGCCTACATCCTTTCTTGGAGCAAAAATTTGCAGTAAAAGAGCGACAGACAGACAGAATTACTTATTTATAATATTATTATAGAAGGATATATTTATTTAAAGTCGTGAGGAATAATCAATTTTTTTTTATTGTCTTAAGGCTAATTTTAATTGTTTAATATCAATTAACTTGAGGAAATGCTTAAAACTTACAAGATCATGCCTAAAGGCAAAAACGATGCTCGCCGTAAATATTTAAAACATATCAATTGTAATCATTTTATACATTAAATTTTATGCGAATTTTATCTTAATTGAGATGTGTAAGAGTACACGAGAATGTGTATCAGTTTTCCTGTTTTGAACAATAATAATGGTACAAACAAAACTGCTTTCTCAACAGGACTTTTACGGTACAACCTTAAATCATAATGAAACAGTTATTTGCCTTCCGCAAAAAAAAAAAAAACAATTGTGTAAAACTTAAAATTTCTTTAATTTAGCGATATATCTTAATAATATTATTATTTTATAATTATAATTAATTTGGTTCATTGTTTATTCTATAAAATCACAGATAAAACAATATAATGACAAGAGTTGACAATTGCGAATTGCGGCACCGGCCTGAAATTCCCGCGTTGTGTGGCTCGTCGCCATTTTGATAGATGTCAATGTCAGACCTGTCTAGAAACTGAACTTCTGTTGAATATTTCGCAACCGATTCGTTACTTAGTACGGTCAGCAACGAATTGCAATTGTAATTATTGTGTATACGTATTTTTAAATTGAGATATTTTATTGTGCGACGAGTTTTTAATAGCTTTATAAAATATAGTTTTCAATAAAGAGTTGCAATTCGGATTCCGATCATCAATGTTTATCTGTGGATATTTTATTCAATTATTATCTAATTTCAGAATTAACTTATATTCATATATAGTTAAGTTAATTTTATGTTGTGATTGCGTAATTTAGTCTTAAGTGCGTTCATATTATTTGTAACATGTTTCATTAGTGTTTCCAATTTAATTACTCAACAACTTCACTAATTTCATCAATCAGACATCTTATCATTATTAGAAGCATTCTGTAATACTTTCTACATTAGATGTTGCCTAAACATTTACAAATCGTATTCGAATACGAAAACAAAACATTTTGTTATGAAAACTGTTGTCTGTACGTGATAAAAAATGACGTGTGCGCTGTGAATGGGTCTCGAGATGGGCTGATAAGGCGGGTGGGGGAGGGAGGGGGTACGTTATCTCAGGCAGAGATTTCACGTTCATTATCAATGTTGTCACAGATCGAGGGTGTCCCATTGTTGTGTGGTGATCAAAACTTTAAGATGCGTTGCTGTATATTGGTGAAAATTCGTTTGTTGTTCGAGTGAATACTCTTTCTGTGCGACCTACAGGGTGTTCTACAAAAGAAAAGAATTACATTATTTCTATATAAAATTTAAAGAATGATCTAAGTAGTATTTATGTTTAAGACTTTGCGTTACAAGCTTATCCTTGTTCTTGTTTATCGCTGATTCCATCTAAACTATTGTCAATATACACAACATATTATATTGAAAATATAAAATCGATATCAAGACACTAAATAAAAACATTGAAACAGTAATACTCTAAAAAAAATTGTTTTAATGAGAATAGAATGTTCTAGATTGTATACTTCGTATGATTTGTATAGTCTTGAAATGTACTGCCGTTAATACAAGCCGATCAGCTGTGTAACTCCAGTATGTATACAAAATTCCTGTATTCCAACGCGATCATTCAACGAATGTTTCGCTTATCTGCCTTCATTGCGAGATAAGAAACGCCACGGTTCAGTACTTTTGGTTAACTTTCCCTGTTTATTGTCAATTAGTCGTGTTATTGGTTGTGTTCGAGCGGAATTCAATTTAAAACTGTTACTGATCAACTCGTAATAATGCCTCAAGTGAAGATGTACCCCGAACACAATTTTTTTTTTTAGTTGTGTATATTTTTTAAATCTTTCATTTGCAAAAGCAAACTTCTAAATTCAAACGTATTATATATTCATATTCGTATACGTAACTTTAATATATATTTTTAAAAAAATGTAAATACTCGTTTTTTTTTTTTTATAATTTGTATCCGAGTCCGAGCTCTCTTCATACTGTCACTCAACATAAACTCATAGTTGGCGCTCTCTTTTCTTTTCGTCTCATTATTTAATTTAATTTAACTAGACAAAAAATTTAAAATAGAAAAACATTATTAAAAATGACAGTAACACTGTGTCCTAAAGAAATGGAATATTTCCACATATCGCGGTAAAAATCATCGCTATTTCATTGATGAAACATCTCGAAAGAAACCATTACATAACTCTAAGCCTTACCTATCGACAGGAAAAGAAGCATTTTCACATTTGCCTTTACTTCATTAGTAATATCACTCTTATTTAAATATATATTATTATGAGTTCCTTAAAACGCCTCACGATAGATTATTTATTAATAAATAATATAATATAATAATGTCGTTCGTCGTTGGCTGTATACACAAATCAACAAATGAATTCAGTAACGTTTGATCGTTGTGACATGCTTTTTCAATTATCAAGATTATCTAATCATTTAATCAATAAAGTTACTGACCGTTGAAGTAACGCGACATTTTATGGAGTGTATGTATGTTTTGTTACTAGCTCATATACTCATATCACTGAGATCCCAGAAAACGTTCAAAATGCCTCTGTTCCCAAATTTAAAAAAAAAATTAAGAGCGCTTTTGTGAGTTTATGCTTGACCTTGGGAATGAAACTATCGTCTCGTGGCTATTTCTTTTGATATTGAATGTTTGTAAATAATCAAATTGACAAAAAAAAAAGACCCGAATTGTTTTCGTCGACTCTTCTCATGTCAGGATATTTTCTTTTCCGAACCGGTGGTGTATAATTTGACAATCAATAAGTGAGTGTAATATTCTACATTGAACAAAGGAATTTGATTTGATATAACTCAGACCGATTTGAAAAATACTTTTGGTTTAAATCTATACTGATATTACAAATGCGATTGTAACTCTGTCTGAATTCCACGCTTTCACGGCCAAACCATTTAAGTAAATTAAAATTTGTTATGAAGCAAGTTTAAACCTTAAGGAAGGATATAGGCTACCTTTTTATGACGACGGCCAACTCCTAAAACCCCCGCAATGACTAGTAGCATAAATTTAAAAATGCTATATTGTTAAATACATACGTAATTTTGTAAATAACGTTAGATCATAATCTATCTCGCGAGATTGTAAACCGTGGAAAGATTGTGAACGGCGATTCAAGTTACTATGAAACGTATAACATTTCTTTCGTATACGTTAGGTTAGATTTTTATAGTATACCTGATATTTTCTGCGATAGATTATGATCTAGCCAAAAATAATACGTGAAATATGATTTTTTAACTTGATAATGAAAAAAATACTTCAAATATATTGCATTGTATTTTCAAGCTTATATTATTATATTTTTTATAAATTAATTAACGCACATACTTGTTGATATATATTCTAATATGTTATATATAAGAGTTATCAGTCAATGGTCGAGCAGTTTTAAAAGAAATCGCGAAATGATGAAAATACCTTTCTATTTTAAAGTCGGTTGAAAATATGCACCGACTGCGGTATGAGATATAAAAATACACCCTCCCCGTCAGTTTTAACGGTTCCACGGATTCTATTGTTCGTCTCGATGTAGAATTTTTCCCAAAACACGTGGTTATCTGCAGGAAAAATCGCGGCGGGAATCGAACACGCTATCGCTAGTTCGTATCACGAGCGCCATGCTTTAGCTTTATCAGTGACATCTTGTGTTTTTTTATGCGGCGTAAAAGATGACTGACCATAGCCATTTTTTAAAAAATTTAATTCAGGTAATGGCTGTTTTTAATGTTTAAAGTTCGGAACGTGTGCTATTTAAAAAAAGGTTAGTAATTATGAGTTTGTATATAATGTTTTAATTGACATTAGATAAATGATGGTGTATTCGTATTTGGTAGCTTACCTTTAGGTAGAAAGGTCTTATGAAGATGGCATTATTATAGTTCTCTTTATCACTTATACCACAACTCTATTGACAAATTGACAGTTTAGCGAAATCGAATCGAAACATAATCCTGGCCGTCCAGCCGTGTTGTATTCAACACGCGCTGTCCAGCTCATCCAGTTACGCTTCGGTCATAGTTCGGAATAAAATTGATATCGTTTCGTAAACGATATAAATAAGTATAGTAAGTATTCTCAAAAATTTCCAACGCGACACTCTTATCGATTTTTTCTGTCATGTTATGATCTGGAATAGGCGAGAAGGAAAAGCGCTTTTTTTTCACTCTACTTTAAGGTACGTTACAAAATAAAAAATATCCAAATATATAAATTCATAAATATTTTATTCTCTAAATTTATAAAATAATTACTAAGAAATAAATTATATGCAAATCTATAAAATTTAAGACGTAAGCGATATAATAGCAGGTTGTATTTATAATCTGTATTACAGATTATAAATGAAATAAATTTCAAGCAATAATGTTGTCTATAGGTTAATTGAAATCATTTCCTGGACGTACCCATAACAGAGTGCTGCGTAGATGCTGATAAAAGATTCGTCATAATGATGACGAAACAGCATCACATGGTCTATACGATACATAACAGTGCACTTTTGCCGTTATAAAATAGATAACTATTTCTTAACATGGCTGGGAAATATTTATTTAATTAATAATGAATTACATTGAGGAATATATTTATACTGATCGAAATAATAAAAAAGATCTTTAATATAATACAGTAAATACCTACGAATTTTGAAAGCAGATTTTCACCGTCTTAATTATTTTTGTGTTATTTACAATAAATGTATTAAATTATATTTATCAATAAGGACAGTATTAATACATAAATATTAATGATAATCTTGTAATTATTATAGCATGATCATCAAAGGCATTTTTTTAGGTATTCTAGACCTGTTTCTATGTATAACTGCCGTACTTAACATGTTTTAGAAACACAGGTTTTCTTAAAACACGTCACCGTCTTGAAGGCGTGTCCGTTAACTCTTTAGAGCAACGCCCATGACCAAACTTAAATGGTTAAGGAATGCAAACAACATTACCTTGCTGATTGAGATTGCTACATTGCCGATTTCAAGTATATTAAAGTAGATAATGATTTGTATACTTTATGACGTCATCAATGCTTTTGCATAGACAAATTTTGATACCTACTCTATTTTGTCTCTTGTTGATACTGACGTACTGTTAACCTTTTTGGTAAAATCTGAACACTTTGAACAACAAATTAAATAAAGAGATTTTAGACAGCCAATCATATCTAACCATTCGTTTATTATATTTTTGAATTTTTGAAATGAGGCCCTTTGTTGCGTTTTGTTTAGTATTTAACCAATAGCTGCCTCAAAACTATCTCAATTTAATTGATATTAAACATTGTTAAGTTATGTATAATGCTATCAAATCAAATGTATCAAGTATATTTATTGTTAATACATCAAAATAAATACATCAAAGAGACCCTGTACCCCTTAACTAGGAGCGTGTCTTAGTGACTTCCCAATCAGCGTTTACATTCGGTAGACATGCTATTAAGTTTATCTTTGAGTAATTATTTATGGAGTCGATTTATTTTTATTAAGATATTACATCGCACCAATCTTTGTCAAACGTTTTCGCATCTCATTGAGTATAAAGTTACGTGGAGTGGGCTGGCCTGATCATACTCTGCCTAATTGATTCGCGATCGAGGCGGGGCCGGAAAGGTCGCGAGTTCAATGTCTGTCGCCGGTACCGGTACCACGTGTTGCCATTCATTTCATATTAAAATCATATACGATGTTAAAACAATTTTATGTTATTATTATTAAATATTATACATTATCGAGGAATACTCGACGCGTTTCAAGAATACAGTGTCGTAATAGTGCGGCGAATGGAAATCACGTCTCAGACGTATTTATCGTAATTTCCTCGATAGATAAAGTAAGCGAATATGCAACATTTAACAATATCAATATTAATAACTCTCACGAATGTATTTTATTTATATAAAACACTACTCTGCATTCGATAACGAAAACAAAACAAAGGAATTCAAAAGCTTATAAGTATTTAAGTACTTGATTATCGTCGTATCATATAGGACGAGATGAAATCACTTAAAATTTTCGCTATAACAATCGATAAAGGTACTATATAAATGTACACCCGTTTATTCTCGACGCGATACAAAAAGTAGTCTTCGAAATCACGTGACGCGCATCAGTAATAAGATGCATACCACATCTTAAAAACTAAGATATTGTGATTATCTCCGACTGCACAGTAATGGCGGGAGACGTTCCCTTAGCGGGGATTGGTCGAAACATTTATTATATTATATATAAGTAGCCATTACATACTATAAAAGAAACGAGTACGCTTTATATGTTAAATTGATTTCCATATAAAACTTGTTTATAAAATACACATTTGTAATTTGACTTCCATTAAATTAAGTGCGAGATTATTGTTCGATTTAGTTTTTAATCCATATTCAACTAGCATCTAGATTAGGTTAGCACTAGGGACCAACGGCACCGACACCGACATTGACACCGCTTAGGCTGTAATTTCAAAGACTGATGATATTAAATTAGTTATAAGATTATAATGGTATTTCATTACAGAATTAGAAGCATTAAAATATTTATTTATATATAAATTATTTAAAAAGTTTTCAATCGATTAATGTTTTTTTTTTTTAACTGTTAACCTTTAACCTTCGCCCATAGACGCTGTCACTGTAAAAAAAATACCTTTTACAGGGGATCTTATATGCTATATCCCTTGTGTCTTAAATTTACGGTTCACTCACCATTTAACTAAGGAGACAGCAATCCAAATTAATTTACGTAATACGGTAGATCATTCTACCGTTGAGTGAACGGATGATATTCACTCAGATCTGCACAAAACTAACACGATGACCACAGATAGAAGAGCAATAGCGGATTCGAATTTTGAACTGAAGAACCGGTAGGTATCTCACGTGTACTATTTTATAACGATACGTGAATTTATTTGATACAATTAAATTTATACATGCTGTATAAAATTCAACTCGTACTAATTTGACGCTTTTGTACTTGATATCATCTTCTATGTATGTTGTTTATTATAATTTTTTAAGCTATAACCTAATTAAGTGACAAATGTCGATATAACAAGCCTAGTCCACGTGATCAATGGTCGCTTTTTACTTTGTTCTGCGTACAAGATATTTGGCAAAATATCTTGTACGCAGTGTCTCAGCTCTAATGACTGTTTTCAAATAATCATGCTCATCTGAATTACGTTACATTTTATTAACTAACTAGTTACACGTCCCGGCTTCGCAATGATAGAAAGGCAACATAAAAAGTTTATATTGAAAGATGACAACATAATTGACAGACAGTGTAATTATGTAATATACAGGCTATATGTAATATATCTATATATATCGTATCTAGAATGCAATGAATGCAATATATTTGTAATAGTTTAGCGGTAGCGCAAATATTTATTTTTGGTTCTTCTTACAACGTCAATATCTATAGGCGTAAACAGGAATTTAAAAAATAACAAGAACGTATTAAACCATTTTGGAATGTTCATTTGTATTTCGCTCGATGCCACTTCTAATACATTACAAGTTCTACGGCGATGACAGAAATGCTAATAAAAACACTCAAAATCAGATATAAATTAAAAAAGCGAACATTTTAATGAACCGATTTAACGTTAATATGCTAAAAATATATAAAATAACATAATAATGCAATATTAATAGCGGATATCGTCTACCGTATACTAATTTATACCGTTAAGTTGACATTACTTATAATTAATTATTATTAAATCTCGGATAATCCTGTTATTCCTTTAAATATAAGTAATGTTTGTTGTTTGTGTGTGTTGTTTGTATATAACTTGTGTTTTTACATACACATATAAAAACTTATTTTGGGCTACCTTGTGCTGAGAATTTTAGTACCTTGAAAAAAAAAATTTGCATAGATAATATTTGACGACGTTATACAGCGATTAAACGTAAATTTGAGCGTTTAAAAAAAAGTGAGCGTCACGGAACACCCGGCAGATGTGAAGCATCCGATTTGATGGTTATCGAAATAATTAATAATTTAAGAAAACCAATAAATAAATATTGAGTGCAATTTAAATAAATACGTTATTTCGATAAAAAAAAAAACATATTTTCTTATTATTATACTAGATAATAATAATAATTTGTTTTACTGCCCAATCGCAGCGCCACCTACACCTGCCGTAGCCAAGTCATAGAGTATTAACAGTACAGTACAGTACAGTTTTATAATTCATAAAGAAAAAAAATGCTTTAAAAAAATAATTTAACTGAATTTCTTTCGTTCTTTCGTCTGAGGTCTAAAAACTATGTTTCACATTAAATATGAATTTAGTGTATTATTTCCAATATTCACATTGATTTTCATTGCTAGACGATATTGTCATTTACGTATTTGACGTCACAATAAATGTGGAGTACACAACCGATGACGTATTCAACACGTGCATTGCTGTGTCAAAGTTAGCATAAAACAAAAGATTTTTGTAATATTCCCTATTCAAAGGCGGGTGAGGGGATGGGAGGGTGAGGTGTATTTTTTATCAGCACCTCAATCGTAGTGCGATTCACCGGCCGATAACAGATCCCGCCGATTCGATAGGAAGCTTAGATAGGACTGCCTATACGTAATGGTTTGCTTCTAATCGTCGGTAGGATCTTTTTACTCTGATGGGGTTTTTAGATTATGATGGATTAAACATTTTTTTAAAGTCGTGAACGAAGTCTCCTGTAGGTCTTTTTAATATTTTACTTAAAACCTGTTTTTAAAATTTTATTGGAAAAAAGAATAAGGTAACCTATGAAAAGGTATTAAAAAAATTATAATATATTGGAAAGTTTTTTTTTTACATTTATAATCAATGGAAAATAATAATTAGTTTAAAAATCATAATTTAAAATTAAACATAAACATCGATGTATAGGTAGCGACATTTTAAATATCGAAGCGATAAATTTAATGTATTTTTCAAATCGTCATATGATCCACAGATAAAAAACTCAATAAACAGCCAATAAATATTCCAATATCCGTATATTAAACACTTTATTCCTCAAGTTACTGTCAAGTAGGCTTACTTGAAGCATTAAATATGTTAATATCAAGATTTTAATATTAATCACTTCTAATACTTATCTTAATTTACAGCCTAATGGCTACGTATAAGATGTACATATATAATAATATATTAAAGACGCAACACAAAATTAGCACAGATACAAATAAACGATGTTGTAAAATAGATAAAAAGTTTGAAAATAACTTTTGTGTCTGTCGATACATAAAATTTCAACTAACCTACATTATTGAATAACACATTTGTTAACAGCGCTCGATGCGGGCTCTATCGTCACGATAAGGTTTGTCTTTGCCCCCTATGCGATCGTATGAAAATTAAAAAAAAAGAATGCTATTATTACTTTCAGAAAGTAATAAATATTTCTAAAGGTATTCAGTTTAATTTCATTAGCCCGTAATTGTCTTTATAATTTTTCCGTCACGTCATGTATTTAAATAATTATAAAATATTGTTACTTACTGCGTTTTTCATCTAATACTTACGACTAAAAGAAATGTTTTCGAATAAAACTTAACTGACACTATATCGTATGTATTATTTTGGGACGAAGTTCTTTTACACGTCATACAATAGAGTGAGCTGGCAGAAAGCGTCACGTTAAGAAAATTCACGTTTATGACTTCTCCAGGTGAACATTCCCTCTCTTTCTCTTCCTCTCTGTCTCTTTATTTTATAAACTTTTTTTATTTAAACACAAATGTTATGAATTTATTAAATTGTGCCTATTATTTAATAAATATTACACAGCGAGAATTCGTACCAACCAGGTGTCCTAATATACATCTCGTAATTTTTCTTTTTTTTTTTAAATTATATAAAATCAGTTCTCCACAGCAGAATAGGGTTTCTAAACGATATCAACGTCACATTAAACAGACATGACAGATATAAATTGATGTTGATAAAATGGCGGTTCATATCGGAAAAAAAGCTCGTTGATTTAAAATCGAAAGAATACATTGTAATGAATATAAAACACCCGAAATATATTATATATATTATTTATTGTTAATATTCAAATAAGTTTACACTCTGTAAATTATTCAAAGATATCAAATATCAAAGATTTGCTTTTATAGATATCTTCTGATAGCAAATTATGCTAAATGACCTATTAAAAATAATATAAAAAAAAACTATTCACGCTGCGATTTAATAAATATACAATTAGACCATAAATATAATTAAACACGTAAAAGCACTCACGGATGCTAATACGTCCGTCTTTATTACAATCTATCTTTACCTGTATAAATACCAGAAACATAAAGATATAGTATTGAATTATTCATAATATAGATAAGATATAAAAATATACTTTATTTCTGCCTTAATATGTATCGAATAATAGTAAATCAACGCGAGACACGAGTCTTTGAAATCTTGATATGAGCATGTATACATACCTTTGATTTATTCGTTATGATCTCAATATTAAATACTAAATATTATGACAGAAATGCGAAGGATAGATAGATAGAATATATAGATTGATGGGACTTCATCCCGGATGGTAGCTAGGGTAATTTTTCATCCCAAAAATTTTACGGAATACAAATAAATGTCCAAATATAGGAACATAGTCGCAGTAGAGAAAGGCGCTCTGTGTTTGTTAAAATATCAACTGAAACATGTATGTATAAGTATTATAATAAAATTTTATATTTAATTCTTTCAAGACAGTCACTTAAATTACAAAGTATAAAAAAAAAAATTAACGAGTTCATTGACATCTCTTCTAGGTATCGTGGGCGTAATGGTACCATAGATAATATTAATTGCAATTTAGCATACATAATACGAACACATGCTATAAATGTAATCATTGATATCGCTACGGAAACTGACGTCGTCCGTGCTATCTGCTTCCTAACTGAATATTTACAATCCTTCAAATATATTTGAAACGATTTATCGTCTGTCCCTTCGTATTGCATCTTGTGAAACCTATACACAAATAGAATTCCTTTACTTTACTTTGTGGCAGAGGTTGATGGCTGATGTCTATGCGTTGGTAAACATATACCATCAGGTGGCCCATATGCTCGTCCGCCTATGTATATAAAAAAAAAAAAACAAAAAAAGTCAGATATTTTAATTTACAAAAAAAATATACTGTTAATTACTCCGTCTAACTATTAAATCTATTAAAGTCGACTATACGTCGAAAATACCAAATAAAAATTAAATAATAACTTCTAAGTGTTGCGATAAATAGACATAGTATAAAACTGACGGTACAATTTCCTTCGCATAAAAACGTATATAATGTTACGGTCGTTTATAAAATATTAAGTAAAGTACATTTTAATTTATATTAAATAAAACAAATCTTAAATATTTAATTTTAAAAATATAAAATCAGTATGTAGAGACTGTCCTCGGCTTTCGCCGTGATTCGTATTTCTTTATTTCCTTTTAAAAAAAATTATAGGTTATTTAGGAGTAGGTAGGTAACATGCCTACCTCTTTATAACTTTCCCGCTTAGGAAACGTCTATTTAATTTTAATCTTTTAAAAACAGACAATCTCGTCTATTTTATTACACGTATATTTAGATAAAATTAAATTTGTTTATAATTATAAAAAAAAACAACAGAAAGTTTATGCACATAATTAAATATTTATGCAAATTAATTAAAGTTTAAATATTTACGTGTTTTTGTTTTCTTAATAATTATTTTATTGCCATATTATTTATATATCTGTATCGCGCTATAAATTTTATAATACATTCATTTTAAAAACAAATAACGCAAATATTTTTAAATTTAGTCTATAATAAACTATGATCTAATGTCATAATTACATAATTATTGTTACATAATTTTTGCTTGACATTTTAAACAGATAATAAATACGAATTGAAAAAAGCAACAAACTATAAAGTTGGCCCAACACGTGTCACTTAAGTTAAGTGATATATACGCTATCGTGACGTTACTAACGAATGCATGAAATACTAAGCTGTAAGGATATAACTCGAATAAAACAGATTAAAACGTAACGCAATCAAATAGTACCTGTTGGTGAGACATTGTACGACTATAATGATTTACTCCGACCGTGGGCGTAGTCACGACCTGAGATGAAAGTAGGGCCGGGACAGATTTGCGCGACGATGAAACTTGGAACATTCAAATTGTAAATTTAAATTCAAAATATGAAATATCAACCCAAACAATCCTTATTGATATTATGTATTGACTTGAATAATTGTGTACGTAATCCTGATCCAATGGTTGCCATTCATATAAAATATAGAATTTTCAATCGATTCTTATGTTAAGTACAGAAGTTGTTATTTGTTAAATTGAATGAACAGACGAAAAAGTACCGTAAAAAAAAACACTCGTTTTTTTTAGCATTTTTTTTTGTATTACTCTTAAAATGATTTCTATGAGCAATATATAAAGTACATAATATGGCATAATATAAGATCATTTAAATCGACTTATAGGCAATATGTCACGTGTGAAAATACCCTAAATCGAAGCGATCTCTCAAGCGTTAACAAGCAAAGCGGGGTGCAGACAAGCGCGTTGTCCCGATGCCATCGCTGCCAATTTGTAAGTGTGTCCGCGCGCGATTTATTAGCCACGCGAGGTGTATACGTGGAGAGGTGGCCTTACCGGAATGTTGGGTTACGGGTGGTGAATTATAAAAGTGTCATTAGATTTATCCATTTCCTTTGTTTAGATATCGATTCGTAAAGTTATTAGATTAATCAATATTGGTGTCGCTATATATTTTTATATAGATATATAACCAGAAACACAATTGATTAGTCATATTGTAGAAAAAAAAAAAACAAAAAATCCAGTAATTTAAATTTGAAAGAGGAACTAGCAAAGGGAACAAAAATATCTTATTATGCTGTGTGTTAATTTTCATAAAAACGAAATCAATTTAAATTCGATTTTCAAAACTATTTTGGTTAAAAAAAATATTATCGATTATTAAAAAGAAAATAATTAACAATCTAGTTCACTTTGTTTATTACACATTTATTTGAGCTATTTTATATCATAGCAACTTAATTCTAAAAGGATAGCATTTGACAGATATGCCGACTTTAATCATAGTGTTTTTTTTTTTAAATTAATATTTTGTAAAAAGGTATTTCATCTGACAGCTTGATCATTTTTATATATTTATTTATATAATAATTACTAACATTAAGGCCTTAACTTTAAACTAATAAGAATAAAAAATAGATCAATAGAATCATTATATCATTTATCTTTGACATTTCGAGACCTGACAGATTCAAAGATGTCACTGTCTAAATATGCTAAACAGTAAAGATATTTATAGTCTAGGTAGTAGTTGGTAGGCAGATAAAATTATTTATAACAACAGAGTAATATTAACGGTTCATCTGTACGTATATTTTTAACTAAAGAACTTAAAATGAAATATTTTTTTCGACTAGAAAACATGAAATTCTCGGTTTTACTGTAATATATATGCATTTATTATACATATAAATAATACTCTTGTGTTTTGATGAGAACCCAATATGGCGGGAAGTGACTTTGTTTTATACTGTGTAGGCACAAAAAAAATTGAGCCTATTGGTTACGTATTCGTATAAATTAAGTATTTTTTTAAATTTATCGTATTCCACAAAGGACCATAAGCAGACATCTTTTACTTTAAGCTAACTATATCTTATCCAACATATACTTGCGAGAAGAGTAAGTTTCCCACTATTGTATTTATTAACGAATTTTCCCCGCCATGTTTCTTTTAAAATATGACCACAGATTAGAAAATCCTTCATTATTTCTTACCCTCGCCAATTAAATCTCAGAGGTAACAAGCGCGAGCCCGTCTACTCTAGAATAAACTTTAAGAATATCAAGTTCTACAGTTCTCAACGCTATACGATAGCGCACGCCTGAGTTATGGCTAGGGATGGGCCTCGAACATCGATAGTTTCGATTTATGGCGCTTTAAAATAACAAGTTATATTAAGGTGAATTATGGATAAAATTAATCACTGAGGTTGTTTTTTACGGTATAAAATACATAAACACGCTTAGAGTAGGAACAATCTATAAGGATTAAAAAAAAATGATTAACAATTTCGGAACTTAAAATATTATTTTGAAATGTATAAAGTTATTAATCGAGTAGATCATTAAAATAAATAATATTAGCCTTATCACAAACGACAAACGATCTAATTAGTCCTGTCGACATCAATTATACAAAGCCACGTCACTAAGAGAAAACTATCGTCAGGCGCAATCGAGCGTATATCATTACAGTATCCCTTCGTTCGAGATAAGGGCTTTAAATGTAAATGAGACGTGCGAAAAAGTATGCGATTATCTCACTATTAGGTATAAATTAAGGGTCTCGGAATGAGGCATGCGGTACAATTATATTGTCACGAAAGTGCCCGTCGCACCTGCGCAAGACAATCGCGGGACCGATCTGAGCGCACGCCAACTCCGCAGAGCTGCCTTTTAATAATCGATATTACGTTAATCGATGTTTGAATTTTGAATATCGAATACCAATGGGTTCTCGTAATTATTTTATCGGTATTTAATAAAATATTTATATTAATTTATCGTTATTGTCTATGAATTATGTTAATTAAGAACAATGATATTTATTATAAATTATATATTACGATAAATAGAGTTGAAAATACAATCAGTTTTTTATATATGTATATATTTATGTAGATCGTATAATATGTAAAATGATTTGTCATTTTTAAACGTATTTCAATTTAATGATCGAACTTAGCACTTCACTAGCGTGTAATCGATACAGTGCTGCGGACGGACAAACTCACATATTTTATTGTTTGCCAATTAAAATTATTCCTTCCTTATTGTGAGAATAAATCTGTTAACTTGCTATTGAAGACAATTGATATATCATAAAAATTGAGCGAGAATCTCTTTTAAATATTTCCGTCATAAGTTTATTTTAATTAAATTAATAACATTGACATAAACTAATTTAACTTGCGATTGGTGTTTCAACTAAATTAAGACACAATTGTGATTTTAATTACTTCAATATGTTCAAATATTCAAAAATACAGACACGTGATCAGTCACACGCTACGTTAAGTACTTATAAGGGAAACTAACGTGGCACAATAAATTTGAAGCAATTAGAAGCAAGCGTCCAGCCTCCCCAACATTGCTACTCCTGACAGAATAGTATGAAAAAGTAACAGCTGATACTATATTTGTCTATCACATCGTATATTTAACCCCTTCATATACTTAAATGGACAGTTTTCGTGTATTGTGTTCCGGCTTAAGGATGAGTGAGCCAGTGTAACTATCTCAGATCTTAATATTGGAGCATTAGAGTTTTAAGGAATTGTTAATATTTCTTACAGATTATGGAAAAAGTCATGGAAAAATAACCTTTGGGCGGCAAAATGTATTTGAGCGAATGAGAAGCAAGCGTCCAGCTTCCATGACATGGGCGTAAGAGGAAACAGCTGGAATACAACATACATACAAACGCCATTTTCCGCTACCACAGTGCCAATGAAAACGATATGCGATAACACGCGATAACGAGCGATAACGAGCGATAGTGGTTGACAACAATGGGTTACTGTGATTCCTATCAATGGTTCATTGTTTCCATAACATTCAAATAACTGGATTCATTTGATCCTTGTCGAAACCGTTCTTTTATATTTTTTTACAGTTGGTAACATTGTTCTTTTTTCGGTTGGTAGGAGGACGGGCTATTAGACCATCTGATTATAATTAAATATTACCATCACCTAAATACATTAGCACATTACTTTCAACGCCAGTCCCGAGAAGCTAGGTTCAAATGTTTTTTTGTGTCACTACACTTCATACACTCCTGGAATCTGAAAAGTATGTTACGTTTTTGTTTCTGCGCCTGAACTCTCTCCGATCATGTCAAATTTACATCGGATTTCATAATCCGATGTAAATTTCCAATAGAAATCCTGACTCTCATGAGTCAGGGAATTGAGCGTAAGGACTTACGTATTACAAATTGTACTTTACAAAAGTTTCCCAGTGTTTTAAGAACCGTGACTGAAATGTCTAATGAAGACATTAGCAAAGTTTCTAGAAAATACGTCTAATTTTACACTTTGAGGAACGTTACACTAGACTCAATAGCTGATTAGCAGTAATGACGTTTATAAGAGTTTAGTGACCCAGGAAAAATTAATTAATCATTGCGTTGCTATAATCGTAATCCCTACTCGTTTTATTTATTAATAATAAATCGAATAATGCAATTCGAAAACTCAAACTTGTCACAAACAATAATATTATTCGAATTTCGAATCATACTTCGAAAAGCCGACACGTACACCGTTCCGTTAGAGATCTGCCATCGCATCGATCAATCAATTACCTAGTCATATCACGAATGCAATGCCTTTTGCAATACCTAAGAATTGCATCATTATTCTGATATAACTGTCCATTAATTCAAATTAAATTACACCTTAAACATTATGTATAGAGTTCAAAACAGATTGACGGCAATCTTAGAAATACAAGTCACAAAAATGCATTCGATATGAATGTTTATTAGGTTGAATTTAGAATGGACTTTTATTTGAAATCTCAATACAAATGAAATAAGGCTGTATGTCAAGTGATATAAAAATCAATTTGCTTTGGAACAGGCAACGTTGTTCTGTGTAAGTGTGCTTGATTTAGCGCGAAAGCAGACTGCGTGTGCGCAGATAGCCCTGAAAGGGTGGCTAGACGGTCCACAGACAATTGGAAAAATAATTCAAAACGTATTCTTGTTTTATTCATTAACTCTTGTGATGTGAATGATGCTGATATTATTTGACTCTTATACGAATTATCATGTCTGAGTATTTATGTAATCTTCATATATAAATATGGAATCTAGATTTTTCCACATTTAAATAAAAGGTCACAATAATGGTCAAATTACCTTTTTTTCCTGCAAATGCACACTATATACAAATAAAAAAAAATGTTAAGTTAATATTAAAAATAATCTTTTAAGACTTAATTAAGACTTTTTTGCAGTATAAATTTAAAACGTGAATAAATAAAAAAGTACTAAGTTACTATTTAAATGCGGCGGATTACGACGGTAACGGTAAATGCACACGGACTGCACACTATCGCAATATCTATCTATGTAGTTGTTAAAGATTAGTTTCTTCTTATCCAGACCAAAAAACTTATTGACGCAAATATAAATCTAATTGTCGGTAATAAATTAAATATAACTTCCTTTTTATTCGATACGAGCTTAAATCAATTCCTCGTTTAATACAATATATACTAATTTTATAAATGCAAAAGTAACTCCTTATGAATTAAACTGCACCTCAAGGAAGGACATTGGCCTTTCATAAAATTGACGACCAACCTCTTAAACATGAACGAAGTCGCAGTTGTCAACTATTCAGACAATATGCATAAAATGAATATACCTACAGTTTACATCAAAAATAGCACAGTCTCAAAGCCGAACTTATCATTAATAAAACGAGATAAGCAATTAAAACTTTATTTATAAAACAATAAAACGAAACGGATATGTTTTTTTTTTTTTTTATTATAATAAGATACGATATCCTAACAGTTTTTAGTGCGATTCGTTTCTGAAATCTAACTGTAGTCCGTTCGATAAAATTAATATATCTTAGTCTTACTTTCTACTTCATGTAGAGCGATGTCGTGCGATAATTTGTAAGATTATATTTTACAAATAAGGTATAGAAGCGATTACATTAAATAATTAAGTGCTAGAATCTGAATTCATTCAATGTATCATTCAATTAGAATATTGTAAAGCGGGGACGTGACCAATTACAATTACTAGTATGTGTGGACTACGAAAAGAGGAATAGTTTGTCTGGGAAGTGTCTCCTTATATATATTTGTATAGTCAAACTAATTAGTATTGAAACCTAGTTAAATTGTTTTGGTCTGTAACGTTTGAGTAGTTCGGTTCTCTCTCACGTGTTGATGCACGTGATTATTTTTATGTCAAATATATTTCAGTATAGCACTGCTATCCAATGAAGACTCAGCCTATCAATTATAATGTTAATCAAACGTCAATTTGATTTTTATTCCAATTTAATATATAGAGCTATATTATTTTAAATAAACTAAACTATGTAATTATTTAATCATATCATATCTTATATAAATGTGACTATGACATAAAGGTTACATAACATCTTGGGGAATTTCGTCAATTGTATTTTGTTCATTGTTTTTCAAGTGTTCTAATAACGTAGATATGTTATGTTGTTATCAACTTTAATTAAGATTCCACCTGATTTGTAACAGCCTTTATCTGTTTGTATTGTGCGAGAGTGTACTGATATAAAAATATGAACATTATCAAGGACCTAGAATTGAGATTCGATCCTGCGTACGATATTTATGTCAATTATTGATTTAATTATTCTAAATAAAATGCATTTAAAAAAAAAAAACAAATATATACCCGAGATGGCCCAGTGGTTGGAACGCGTGCATCTTAACCGATGATTTCGGGTTCAAGCCCAGGCAGGCACCACTGACTTTTCATGTGCATAATTTGTGTTTATAATTCATCTCGTGCTTAACGGTAAAGGAAAACATCGTGAGGAAACCTGCATGTGTCTAATTTCAACGAAATTCTGCCACATGTGTATTCCACCAACCCGCATTGGAGCAGCGTGGTGGAATATGCTCCAAACCTTCTCCTCGAAGGGAGAGGAGGCCTTAGCCCAGCAGTGGGAAATTTACAGGCTGCTAATGTATTGTAAAAAAACGAAACATAATAATAAAACACACAAAAATAAAACTCAGAAAATTAGCTTTATAGCTATGATATCAAAATGAAGTGAAATAATAATGAAAAAAAATCGCTTGTTATAATGACATTAACGATAAATGCAAGTCTACAGCGGCGATACCGAGCCAAATCGTTCATTATCTTGACTTAGGGATGTCGTTACGGTATCGAAATATCTATTTATAATCCGGTCTTTTAGGAGAAAAATAATACTAACAACATACCTCACGGAGAAATCTGTTAGACTTGATTTTATTACAATAATTGTTTGTTTATTGTCTAACGAAGCTAAATCTGTATATAAATTTGTAAATTTAGCTCTCAAAAATAGATATTAGAAAACCTTATCTATGACTGTATTGTACTAATATGTGATGTGAGAAATGTATTTAACTGTATATAATGACGAGGGTGACATATTCACTTAGTGAAAAAACCCTATATAATAAATAAAGATAAAAAAAAAAAAAAATTGTTTTCCTTTAAAAACTTTAGAAAAAAAATATGTAAATCTTGTCTTAGGAACACTATGTCATCGCTAGACTTAAGAATTCATTTTAATTAATTAAAGAAATTTAAATATCAAATGTTATTTGTTAATGTTTGCTTTGAATGTTGGAGCAACTATGGAAGTTTTTATTTAATTCGTTGTTTTTTTTAGTGCTTGTAACATACAATTTAGAGTACAAAATCTTTTAAATTTATTAAAATTTATAATTATTAAATTACGTAGATAAAGAAAAAAATGTATTTACTTAAGCATTTCGACATTGAATCTAAGAAATTCCAGGAGACGAGTGACGAGTTTTAAAAAATTTAGAAATTATAATCCCATATTGATTTTAGTAGTGCGGTTGATATAATTCTTATGCATGTGTGGGAAGAACGTATCTTGTCATCGATGAATCACACATAACGATTGATTCATCGGTTACATTTTTTAAATAACCTAGACAAAGGTGAAATTTAACTGCCTAACAATGAATAAGACAATAGAAACAATAACTGATTATTGTAACGGTAGATTTTCAAATTTGGAATTACTACGAATTGTACTTTCACAAATATAACACACACACACACACATAACACCAATACATTCTTATAAAAATAGAATCGAACACTGATCGATGTTTATATTTTTTAAATATTCTATTTTTAAAAATTTGGACTTTGTGACGTCACAATAAATTGGATTTCGAAGTTAGGGATACCAGTGTACTAATTGTTTATTAATTATTATAATAAAATTTTGAGGTTAATGTTCTGTGGCACCGTTGGGATTTAATTTTTATACCATCCGTTTGGTTTCAACCCGTTGCCGTGACGCTGCACATCAACTTCTAAGCCGTTCAATCGATCACCAAGACAAATTGTCAGACTAAATAACCCCCACGATTTAATTGGTTATACACAGGCAGGACACCTACCGGGCTTTGCTAGTATTGTGTATAGAAATTCTATCTAGCCGTACAAAACATTATTCTTGGATACACAAGATTTTAATATTCAGATAAGGAGTGGACGCGTCGGCCGATCTTGACGTATGCAGCGTCACGGTTACCAATATCCGATCTCAAATTGAAATATCTGACCTCATCCCTTACCGAACCCGTAAATATATTCAAATATATATATCAGAAATTTATATTTGTGTTTATCACATTCAAATACTTTTGTAGTAGAGAAATATACATCGTCTTTTTTTTAAACGCTTCATTTGAACTTGGCCTATAAGTGACTAAATATATTATAATATATAATAACATCGATAGATGTTGAAAAAAATAGTAACTACTGAGTTTCTTGCCGGTTCTTCTCGGTAGAATCTACATTCCGAACCGGTGGTAGCTTTACTTTAAATAGTTTGTTAAATGACCATTCAAAAGTGCTTGTAAAAGCCTACTTGAATAAAGTAGATTTTGATTTTGATAGCTGTGGGTTTAAGTAGTGTTAATAGCGCTCAGAAGATTAATAATTATTTAGTAAAAGAAACGGAAATTCACCTAAGGCCAAATTCGCACTAATTAATTCAGATATTGTCAAATATTAAGACAAGTTTAAACAACAACCAGCCCCGAGCTCCTTCTTGAGCACTACAAGAGCCAGGATGCAAGCAATTTGCTGGCGATTTTCCCTCCCCATAAAAAAAAACAAATTGAGAGACCTTGTGGCTTCCTAATAGTCCATGACCATCATCGGCGAGTTCCACTTGCCGTAGGGTATATGGATCTGCATCCTGAATTAAGACAGGCCTGTCATCAATCCAACATAATTCCTATACCTGTAATCTAATTTCAAATACTTCTTTTTTATTTATATCAGAACAAAAATGAGATCATGTTAATAAATCTATTGGTGAGTCATCGGCACTGAAGGCTGTATGTAACATGCCTTGTGCCTGTTATAGGAGTATATACTCAACCTCTAAACCGAAACACGACAATACACAGTATAGCTATTTGTCTAAAAGTAGAATTATTTCGATTTTTTTTAAAATGAATCTTATTTTTTTATTGAATTTCTTTACTATCGATTCCCAACGACCATAACATTAAATCGTTACTTTTTACGCGTTTCAAACTTCCGTTCCATTAACAAACTCGTCCGTTTAGATAATTAAAAAAATAGATACATTTGTTAATAGATATACATAACATAATGCTTACACATAATGTATACCGCGTGGATGTAATTGTACGCTTATTGCGCGACTTTTTCTTTCGTTACATTAACTATTATGTACATACATATTATTTCCTCATTATATTGTTCTACTAGCTGTTTGAATTAAGAATAAGTTATTAAGCTATTGTTGTAGCCTAAGTCACTCCTTATTACATCATCTATCTGCCAGTGAAAGACCCGTCAAAATCGGTGCAGCCGTTCCAGAGATTAGCCGGAACATACAGACAGACAGACAAAAATTGAAAAAATGTTATTTTGGTACATTTACCGTGTATATACATATGCATTAAGGAAAAAGGGTTATTTATATATTACAAACAGACACTCCAATTTTATTATATGTATATAAAAGATAATAATTAGTATCAATCTATACTATTATCGTAGTAAAGAGTTTGTTGGTACGTTTGTATGAGATAAACTTAGAATTTGAAGTTTGCAATAAATAAATATATAGCACACTACCCACGGGGGTGGAACAGTAGAGCTTAGCAAGGGTAAAACCGCGCGGACCTAATATATAAAGGCACGTATGTGTACGCAGAGATAAACTGCATTTTCACCCATATTATGCTTATACTGAGATGATGAGAAGTTCTGCTTAGTAGCCAATCTGTATCAGCGGCGCGTAATGGCGTATAATTACAACAGGCCGTCGAGAGCCAGTAACTAAGCAAAACGTTATAGCGTACTATCTTTTGGGTTTTATGTGAACGAAAAGTTCAATATATGTCAAACTAGTTAACTGCGTCAGTTTAACGTTCCAATAAAGTATAATTTATCAATAAAAAAGTTTTAAATCTACGCAGACAAAGTTCGATTCAACTTTTTTGGTACATATCTTCACAATCATATGGTTAGGTTATGTCTAAGATCTAACGTGCTTGTCTGGAAGATGCTAACAGCTATTAACTGTTGTCATAAAGATCCCCGGATTACAACGACGGCAATTATTGGCTGGATGGTTTTTCCAAAGTTGAGACCTTGGTTTCCAATATAATTGTTCAATTTTACAGATAGACATCGGTTAGTAGGAATCAGCTGCAAATAAGTTAAATACTTTTTTATAATCACGTTAAACGCGTACATTCATACGTCGTTTATATTCCTAAATAACACTAAATCGATATAAATCTAATTCGATTATTTATAATCTATGCGTATGACAATTTATGATACATTAAAGTCGCATTCCGACTACCGCTGCTAGAACATAAATTAAAAAAAAAAAAACGAAATTCGGAGTCGAAATATACATTTTAATTTGATACTTTTGTATCTAATTTAATTCATTCAAGAAACTTCGAAAAATAGTTTATTCAGCTTTGAAATATAACTATTTTTTTTTTCATTTATACATTCGTTATGGAAAGAAATCATATTCGATATTCAAATCGAAATGAATGTCGTAAAAAGCAATCAGCGAGATGTATCATGTATTCAATATCGCGGGACGGCGGGACGGTGAGATGGCGGGGCTTCGTGACGTGACAGTCCCGACCGCAATTTCCTATTGTGTCCGTCACGATGTCACGCCTCTGCGGGATATTTTTCACTTCGAAATATGTTATCAGCAAGATGTACGACCAGGAGATAAATAATTCTTCAATGGGGAACTAGTTTAGGGCAGTTTTTTGTGGTTCGATTTGTGGATTTAACATAAATTTAAATGCAGTAAAGTGTATTCCACACGATATAATAACTCCAATGAAATTGGTCCTTATTCTCACAATAAGATAATATATGAGCAATTCGAAAACCTTACTAATAATAGGAATAGATGAAAACTATATAGGTCAACTATGATATTATGTCCCCAATCAACAAAACGTATCAAAAAACACTACAGAAGCCGTTAGAATATATTTTTAAACAGCAACAAGAGTTTATTAATGGGCGTCGTCCAATTACATCATTAGGAAGGTTAATTCAGTTGACAAATATATGGTTGTCTCTGTTTGTTGTTTCCGGATCGCCGTCTCAGGTGAGGTGTTCCTTTCCGAGCCTACCACCGTGGTAGAATTTTGGAAATCAATAAGAAAGTCCAATGCTGAATGACGATATTTGAATTAAAATTTAATTAGTAATCCTTTAAACGACTAATAAAAATTTTTCATCGACAACACTAGCCTGCGGCTTTACCCGCGCGAAATTTATAAAACGTTACCGTACGTACGTTACGTATAGTACACAAATCATTTAAACCCAAATATTACCCTCGAGGATTGAATTAAAAAAAGTAGTCTAGTGAAAAACTTTCCAGGGATTCCATCAAGCTTGAAGAGGTACCAGACGGAGTTACTTTCGCATATATAATATTAGTATAAATATCACCGTAAAATTGTCAGTAAATACTATTAGATAATAATCTACTGCGCGAGATTCTAAACCGTTGAAAGATTGTATTATTTTTCGTTACATACCTATCGAAATGAATTTCACTTAAATTATAAAAACTCTAACCTAACCTAAACGAATGATTATAAGCTATCGAAATTATATTGTAAGGTGAATTGCCGTTCACAATCTTTTGACAGTTTACAATCTCGCGAGTCAAAATTAGAAAAAACATTATAAATCATGACCACGTAGAATGGTGGCAAAGATTGTTCGCAGCATTTCCCTGAATTGTTATTCGAATAAACAAACGAGACTAAGGTATAATAATAATTATATAATATGGCAACATATGTACTAAGTACTTGTCACAGTATGGAGACGAAATGTAAACAAGAAAATCATAAGGATTTAATTTTTAAACAGGAAATGATAATCGAAACAATCATACGAGAACAATCTATCAAATTTTCGCTTCAAGTAATACAGAGACAAAGGCGCATCATTCAAATGAATGGAACGAACGAACGAATGAATGAACGAATGAAATAGATGGGGTAAGCAATATCTTATTTTGCAATAATCCCGCTTAGGAAGCTCTGCTAATTTCCTGAAAGAGATCGGGTTGCCGTTACCGTTCGCCATTTTAAACTTTGCTTTCACAGCGTTATAAATATGGAAAAGGCTGTCTGTTATGTTTATTAAACGAGAAAAAATATGTTTTATATATAACAAATAATATTTGAATCTTTGGCATGTTTCTAAGAAAATTATTTCGTGGAGAATAAAACTTAAGACATAGTTATTCATTATTGTTATGATTTAAATCAAAAATCACACGCCGTCCAAATTTATAATTTTAATAGTTTTATTTTTAATAATTTATTTGATTTATGGCAACACAACTTTTACCTTAAAAGCGGCAATGTTTTGTACCAGTATCAAAACTTACGCAATAGATTCTTACATATATAAGTACGTTAAAATATGTAAATAGAATAATTTGATAAGTTCCCTAAATATTCTATTTCGATTTAAAAAATATATATTCTGATACATGATTATTAAGAAGGCCGTCATCCATACTTCGTTAGCTGTTTCAATAATACATTTACAACAAAATCACTTGGATATATAAGATACAAAATTACTACTTTATTCAATTTACGACTGATTTTAAACACTTCATTCCATTCGAAATTTAATTTATTGATAAACGAAAACACAGGAAACGTTCGTTTATTGAAAATTATTTAGAATATAAAAGACAGATTTTAGGTAGTAAGTGCGTTATAATGCCAATCCATACAGTCGTTTCTGCACACAAACTAACTTTTCAATTTATTTTTAAAAAAATATTTATTAAAAAAAAATATTTTTTAAAGATTAAAAATGACCGAACATTCTAAACGTCAATGGATATATATTTTTTTACATTTCTCAGCTTTTATTAGTTAATGTGTGACATTAGGTTTTAAGACTTTAAAGGAAGTTTATCTTGGTTATTTCTTTCTACTTTCGTTAAACTAAGTTCAGTGTTATGTCATTCACTTCTTATCAACAATATAGGTTATTAATATTTTTTTTAATGGTAATATTACAATGTGTCAAATTAACGACACCATATTCAAAACTTTATTGTTATTATTATTATTACTGTGCTAGCTTTTAAAAATAGAATGCATTGTCATGATTAGTTTTGTACAGTTAAAAGTAGGACTCCGATATTTCTCGAAAGAGTTTAGTTTTCCAAAAGTATTCAACAGGTCTTGTACTCGAAAAGATTATACCTTGATCATATGTTTAACAGAAAAGAAGATTTTTACACAGCAATGTATTATGGATTTTTAATATATAGTTTCTACCATTGTACACTATCTAAAACAAAATTGACACGTTTTTGTAACTGATTGGCCCACATGAAAATTCTATAAGATATTATTATTATAATTACTATTTAATGATTTCAAATTATATATCTCGTAAATGTGAACTGTTATATCAGTGGTATGAAGTTAGTTGCAGTCGCAGTTAATTTGTCAGCGCGTTAATAAAGTCGCAAGAAGGCGCGTATTGTCTGGCGGCGGATTTATCGCGCCTCCACCGGGCGCCGCTTCATTTCCTGTGCTTGCCTCTTGTCGAACTCTTTGAGCGGCGCGAGTCACAAACTGTTGTGGTTTGATGAATTTAAAAGCACAATAATAGTAACGAGTTGATTATATAACTATAATAGTGTTATCTAGATGCCCAGGTGATACTACAGGTCACAAGTCTAAAATTACCGGAGAGAGATCGGTCTTAGATCAAAGGGCTTTAAGTGCTTTTCGGGACATAGGGGTAAGACTGCTAACCTAATTCTGGGTTATTTATACAAAAGTTCTCGACAAAAAGCCTCATTATTTCATTATATTAGGGATTCTACCTTCGAGCTACCAGCTACCCAATTATTTTATTAACATGCATAAAACACTATTGACTTATTCATAGTTATTATTAAAAATTCGACAACCTCCGTGGTCGAGTAGTGTGTACACCGGTTTTCATGGGTACACCACTCCGAGGCCCCGGGTTCGATTCCCGGCCGAATCGATGTTGAAAAAGTTAATTAGTTTTCTATGTTGTCTTGGGTCTGGGTGTATGTGGTACCGTCGTTACTTCTGATTTTCGACTTATATCATAGTAAAAACCGAAGCAAATATCGGAATAGTTTCATTTATATATATATATATAATTTTTTAAATCCACACATGACAAAAGTTTTCAGAAAATGTATGATGTTATTCAGTCCGCTACCCGCTACAACTTATGGCTTGTACCGCTAGGGCAATAGCAGAATGCGAGAGGATAATCATATTGTTTTGTTTTTGATTCATTGCCGTTTCTATTCGCAAAGTTTGTATTTATAATATTTCTTGCTGGATCGAGTGTTCGCGTAAATATATTGTCGTTTACAGGTTCCAAACTTGGGTATAACCCGAACGATTTTAATATACTCAACTTGACAGTTAATCAGCTATAAACCGACCGAGAAAAATTTATGTTATTTTATTCATTATTTATGTATGTATGTGAAGATACCATGCGAAGTATTACTTTATACAAACTTTTATTAGACTTCTCTTATGTACGCGTGTGTTGGTCTGTTCTTGTAATTGTCCTTTTGAGTTAAATATTTGACCTTACTATTGATGCTGGATATAATATTGGTATTGTCTGCCAAATCAAATCCGTGCTGTATTAAATTTATGTCTATTTTTTATTAAATTCTAAATATGGATAGCTTTTTACAATATTAACGATTCTTTTCTTTTCACAGGTAAGTACTGAGCCGAAGAGCGTAAAAACACATCCTTAAGAATTATGAAATAAAATTGTAAGTACATTTTATAATGAAATGAGATCATCGATCAAATATATTTTGCTTAGACTCTGTCATAGACCGGTCTCCTTTGGCAGACCACATGCTCACCTTCTCTTTCACACACAACCTTAAGGCTTCGCGACCACCTAGAGGGTTGACCCACAGGTTGAAAAACACTAAAGCGATAAATCGGCAGAAAATATCCTGCAAGGAGGTCATTGGGGAATAATCCAGGCTCATGAAACAGTTAGTTTTATATAAAACTATTTCATAGCTTTCACTAACAACAAATGAATCATAAACCTCGTTTAAACTCGACTCGAGCGATGTTAACACGTTCAGCACATAACGCAGGCACGCCCTCTAGTGATAAGCCGCAGACTGTACATATAATTGCAATACTTTAGTTTTAATAAACAATTTACTTAAGGTCATTGTATATAATAATTTAATAACATACAAGCTTTTTACAAACAAGCCTGTATTTATTACATTTAAAAAAAAAAGATCAATCCGTCTCAGATTATAAAAACAAAAGGCAGATTGAGCGCGCGGAATAATACAGTGAAGTAACAAAAGCGAATACAAATAAAAAGCGAGTGCAAAATTGTAGTGTGTAATTTGTCATTACGTCAATAATTAATAATTAAAGTGATAGAATTGTGGTGTCTCAGCAAAAAGACGCGTTGCTCTATCGTGGTCGTATCTCCCACGATATATTTTTAATTAAATTAAGCGTAAAGCGCTTCAAACGCTTGAATACTACTATATCCCAAAGGAACCTTCTAATTGCACACATCAGGTTGTCTCTACCGTTCAACTATAGCGGCTTCTATAAGAGATTTACCACAAAAACAGTTTGATGCAATTCAATATAATGTATAGTCTATCTGTCCGTCCATGTGTCGGAGCGCACCTCAAAAAAGAATGCATTAACATCAATATCGTTTTCTTATAGATTTCCAATGAAACTAGTACATAATGGAGTACGCATAGTTATATCTTACGCTTTAAAGCGCTATCTCAGCAACATGAATCCGGAATTAATATTAATTCGCGTAAGATTTATGTATCGAGTTATTTTCAAAGGCCATAAATAATAAATATTTACACGTTACGACCGGTGCGGTGTAAAACGTGGGAATAATTTAGCATTTGTATCGTTCTGGTTACGCAAAGCGTTATCGAATAGAGAATCGATTCCGTATCGATTATTATATATGATTTTGAATAAGGAATCGCCACGTTACATTGTAAATAACTTTTCGCGTCCGTATATGTGTCATCACGTTTACATTTATTAAAATAAGTTAAAGTTAGTTGAATATGATAACACTTACTAATAAGTGAGAAAGATAAACTATTAAAAAAACAAAACCGAAGAACACGCAGATGATTTTAGCATGAGAGTTAAAAAAAAACCCTTATCACAATCGGAACACAGAACGTCCTCGCGTCGAGTGGGGCTCAAATGTCTCAGCATGACTGTCAGGATCGACGGCTCTCAGCTTATAATGCAATCCGAATAATTGTCGAATAAGCTACGATCGGCCCGCGAAGGCAGATTAGCCGCGCTCGGCCTCTCCACGCTGATGGTACTTCATGCGATGGTATCGTTGCTCTTTCTACGCCACGACTCGCTTTCACGAGTATCGATAGAGTGGAATAAATCTGCAAAAAATTGCTAATGTATCGATATTTTAGACTCGGCTTTTTAGTCTCGTGAAAATAAATAAGATAATGATAAAAATATATCATTATATGATATTTGTATTATATCTGTACCTAGTTATTGTTTTAAATTTGGAACTTTAATTGTATTCTAAGGAGAAATTCAATTCAGTATAGAGAGAAATTATAACACTAAATACAACGCTATAAATGTATGCGAGTAAATTATATCGTAACCGAAATAACATTAATTTTACGTAAGAACTCCCGCCTCGATTTCGAACTATCTTCCTTGGATGCTGCAATCTCCGTATTATCTATGCGACTGCAAGGCTACAACCAGTTGACAAAGTGCACTACGTGATATTGCAGCCATTACTCCCAGTGATTCATATCGGCTCCCCCAAGCTTGGCCTCCCCCACGAGCCTTCTCACCCCCACCTTTCTCGCAGATAACGGTCCGCACGTTGTCCAGATATACCTATTAAGGATGCAACACTGAACGCCGAACATACATAAATAACCTAACTTGTAGACTCGAATGTTAGCACTCCGAACAATGAACTCGCGCAAATGATATCGACGCGAAAAAGAACCTTCCCGACGAAAAGACTAAATGTCAAGTCGACGTGGCGGTTGGGAAAGTGCGCGAAACTAGCGCAGCGGACTGGAGCGATGAGTGAAAACAATCGACAAATTCAATTGAAAAAAAATAAATCGGACGTTTATTGTCCGCTATCACGGCGTTCCACCTCCGTTGTTTATAACAGAGACGCCCAATTTGCTCGGGAGACTTTTTATCTCGCGTTCTCTTTTTTTCTACACGACAAACAAAGAGTCGATATGACAGGTTGGTGCAGCCGGTATCTGTGGCGGGGCACGGTGAAAAACGAATATCGAGTAATCGAGCAATCGAGTAAAAACAAGAAGCGGCGGGCGGGAGCGCACCGGGCCGTGACAATTGCATCTGCGCTCAAATTGCAGACGCCATGTTGGATTATTGCGCCTCTATTTCGATTAAGTCTCCAAACGACCTTGTTTGAATTTATTCACTGAAGTTATTTTTTTTTCTCTTAGTTGCGAACAACAATTGTGCCACTGACGCGTTACAAGTAAATAAAAGTACTAACGAACACTAAAAATAGTAATCTAAAACGGCTGTTTAAATGTAATTTACATAATAAGAATAAAATGAAATTATATTTATAAATAAAGAACATAAAACATGTGTACAAGTCTTAACACATTTCAAACACAATATCAACTTACAAACTTTCTCGGAAGTCCACCGCACAATAGTGTTGCGCTCAAAATATTCTTATTTTAATCGAGTCGGTGTATCGAGAAGGCGAGTATCGAACGCGTTCGTGTGGAATAAAGATAGTGACGGACGTTGGTCTCGAACGATACGCGCCAACTCAAAAATTCATTCCTATTTTAAATATCTGCCAAACGCCTTCCCTTTTGAATGTTGTTTGAAGTTTAAGATTTAAATATGCATTAAAATATGTTAGAAAATATTATTCATATTTATATTGATATCCATTTTTCAGTCACATTGTGAATTACTTCGTCCATGTTAAACAGAAATAACACTGAGGTATCAATCTCCATGAATGTTTCCTCTTTGAATTATTTTATCATAAAAAAAATGTTTCAACATAGCATAAGCTACGTTATTTAAAACAATTTTCTTCAATGCCAAGAAAGCTGTCTAAGGCTCAGTACAAATATGATGAGTATAAAGAAATCAATCAACTTTCAATTTAACTCAGGCGATCCATCCGAAAACTCGCGTCAATCACTAAACTTTGGCAGCTTAAAAAAATAAGAGGAGGAAGCAATCAGGTTACCGTTTTGACGTTTGCAACAAAAAGCGCGGGAAGCGACACGTCAAACGCGGGATAGATTCGAAAATTAAAATCCCGTTGGGTACGTTGGCAGATATGACGGCTGTCGCCATGCCGCAGTGTTGCCAGCTCGATTTCAGGCTTGTTCTAAATATGTCAACACTTCTTTGTTATCGACCGACGTGCGCGCGGAAATGAAAGCCCATCGACTAGACGTCATTATTATCAACGCATCGTATATTATTTTTACCGACACTTTTAAAAATCAGTAATTTGACAATTCAATTAATAATAACTGCGTATAAATGTATTTTTACATAAATCATATGATTTTCGTAAACGTAACATTCCGAGTAACAACTTGTCGTTTCTATCAAGTACTGTCCAAAATTACGGGACAGTAAAAAAAAAAGAAACGCTAAAAAATTAAGATAAATTCAAAATCATATAAAATAAAAAATGAATTTTATTTCTGTCAAAATGGCAACACTTATTCGAATGCGCGGGTAGCACGCAGGTGATTGACAAAAACAAAAATTCCATTTTCAACTCTTCGCGCGATATTTCTCAGCAAGAAAACATATTCGAGTATGAGTGACGTATCATGAGCCAGCAGGCTCCGAGATATATACGTATGAATCACCTGACTGTCGCTCACTCGTCATCGGCTAAGCCGTTCTCGTTCTATGCCCTGCGTAGTTAAAAGTTTTCGACTGCGACGCGTGATAGCACCGCTATTTGAACTTCACTCGACGTTTATGCAGGAAAAACTGACATTATTCGTTTTCGAGATTTATGTTGGAGTGAAGCGTCTATTTGCGTTCTACATTGCTCTATGGATTTTGCAATTCGCGTTTTGTTATCTGCATTTGAATTTAATTGAATAAAAAAGTGTTCTATTTTTAAATTCTTATTCCATTCTTTGAATAGTGTATTTTGTTTATGTGTGTGTAACGATAATCTGACAAGATATTATATACGTTACTCAAGCGAACTGACCAATAGTAAATTTTCAAAAAACTTATTGTTGTGAATTATTAAAAAAAATAGTACTTCCTAAAGTATAATTTACCTCGAGTGAAGTGGGTTAAAATTATATAATTTGAAAATATATAGCATTCAAAAATATATATATTTTTTGTTTTATGTATACGATAAAGATGATACACGAACAAACTAATCAAATATCGCATTCGTAAAATGATGTCATATTAATGCTATTAACAATATTGTGAATCATGAGATAATATGATATCGTAAGTTAATTCGTTTTGTTAATTCCAATTAGAATGATACACGTGACCCAAAAAATCTATTTTGTTAAAAATGTTTTTTTTTTAATTAAATTAAAAAAAAATACGAAGTAGTGATTTAAATTTTAATAAATCACAAGATACTAATTTTGGAACGCAAACAAACACTAGTATAAAAGCTTCTTAAGCAGTAAATTAAAAAAAAAAAAAAGTATGTATATTTTATTTTATCTATATAACATAAACGAAAAGTACATCAAGAAGTACATTAAGGCAAAAAACTGTAGCATGTTCCTGTGGACGCTTAGTAAAAACAAGTAATAACATTGTGTTGTAGTAAATACGGTCTAGATATTTCTCCCTGTATCGTCACGTCACCTGTCCGCGGGATCGCGCGGGACGTCGACATTATGTTTGTTTAATCGTCGAAAATTCTTTTGTCCGCACAGATAAATTTCGCGCCATTGACTGCTAGCGTTGCTCTAATCTCGCTCATATCAATAATGTTTATATTATTTAAATATAATATAGACGAACTGATTTAAAAACTATACGACAGAGTATGTATGAATCCAACGCAATTCATAAATGAACACACACGTATTAAAATTCATATATATACCTATACAAAGCACAAAAAATATTAAGATCTTTATTTTCATATGTATAAATAATTTGGCCTACCGATAAAAAGTAAAAAACTTTTTATTGGCCGCCCGTTATTGCCTTAATATGCATTATATTAGTTACCTACATACACACATACTTGTTTGATTACGTTATAAGAATTTGGAAAAGTGATCTGTCTGTGTATTCATCCAATCGCAGTACACTACTGGACATATGATCTAAAGTCCACCAAAACTACTTTTACGTTTTTAATTCGGTTCCAGTCACCTTGTTTTCGTCATCAGTCCGCCTGGCTAGACGTACCCTGAGCGAACCTTTGTTTCCCCTTGGATTATCTAACAAACAAAGAATAATATGAAATAGAGAACAAATAAAGATTTAAAAAAAGTAAGAAGATATTGTCTGCTATAATAAAAATTATAAATGTTTAGGTTTTTATCTATCTCTAGCTATAAAAAGATCTATTCGCAAATCTATGTGCTGCCAATACTCAGTCAACCATCTTATTATAAGTAATATATTTAATCTCTATTTTGCAATTCATTCATTCGTTCATTTCATTCTCTTGAATAATAATGACAGTATTTAAAAATAAAAATGTTTTTTTTTTTTCTTAAAGAATAACTATGAATTAAAATAACAGTTATTCAAGTAATGTTACATCGAAAACTTATCAAAGACGATTTTATTATCAACTTATAACTTCTGAAAAATCAGAAACGGTGTTCAGATAAAAATAAATAACTGTATTACAACAATTTGTCGTATGTATGTACTGATTGTTATCGCTTGTAATCCGGCGTGTCGATTGATAAGGAATCGTAAAAAAAAACGCCTGATTACACCATCTACACTATTATCAGTGTTATGTTAACACTGACTGGACGCATGGATACCGTGATATGTGAAGTTTTTAGTGTTATTATTTAAAATTAAATCATTTGTGTATTTAAATTAAAAACTTTGTGTTTTTATGTGAAGTTGTGTTCGATTTTTGTGAATGTGTTCTTAATTTGAAAATGAATCGATTTTCGACTCGAATTTACGTATCGTGGATTTATTATAAATAGGTAAATATAACTTATAATTCTTAGGCGCAATTTAGTGTTTCCATTTTCAAAATTGATAACATTAAAAAATAAATGAAATACAAAAATTGTTTTAATGTTTTCTGAGAAATTAATATTTTTATCCATTCTTATTTTTGGTTGTGGTCGAATATTTTTATCTTTAAATATTCATAACAATATCCATTATCATTAGAAATACAACAGATATTTTCTTAGGTTATCGCGTTTATAATACACGAGCATCGTTACTAGCTTGTTATCAATTAAAATAAATTTTGATATAATTCGTGTTCGACTATTTTATTAGTTTGATTTTACGACTAAAATTCCAAGAAAGTTTCCATATTAGTTATTAGTTTGAGGAAGTTAAGAGTAAAAAATAAATGACAAGGAATTTTCTAGAAAATGTACTATATATAGAGAATTTTTTGACTAAGTTATTTTAATTACCGGGACAACATTCTTAGCTACGTTTATTAACTAATTAAAATAATTTCTACGTGTCTGTACGTATCGTGTTTATTATTTTATTAAGAACCACATTTTATTATTTTGTATTAATTTCAGACGTATTGGCTGTAATCATTGAATTTATGTATAATGCAATAAAAATAAATATATCACGTCTTGTACGTATTGATTTTGGAATCTAACAGAGAGAAATATTCTTTTTTTAAATATTGTATAAAAAATTAAAATATATATAATATAAGTTATAGCTTAAGTTATATGACTGTAATAATTCAAGTACAGTTAAGTGTTCCAACATTAAGATATTTACATATTTCTCTTCCATCTTAATCTTCATTTTTAAATAAACACCTGCGTCACAATTTCTCAAAACTAAGATATAAAATATTTAAAATAAATATTAAAAAAAAATTAAAGTCTTTGCATAAAAAATAGCGTTCATTTGACAGATAGATGTTTCATTATTTATCTGTTTATAACATGTCTTCGTATTTTTATAGCTTCGTTATTTATTACACTTCTTAATTTGTAACGTTAACCATGACATTTATATTTAGTAGTATAAAACGTAAATTAAAATGTATGGGTAGGTTAACGGACGCTATTAATAAATTGTATCCAGATACGATCTTAGAATCATAAACGCGTCTGCGTTGTAATTAAAAGGTCACAAAAATATTTAAATTTTATTAAAAATAATAAAATATTATTAATAAATAAACAAATGGGATGAACCCAGTTAATTCACGACCTTAGGCTATAGACTTTTGAATTTATAGAAAAACAAATCATTAGTTATAATTATATCTAGATCAATATTTATATCGACAAAGCGCCTTTAACCAATTAATCTAAGATATTATGTACATTGTGAGAGCCGAAATGGTCCAGAGGTAGATACATATACACTTGATTGTGATCCAAAGATTGCGAGCCCAAACTTGAGCACCATTTCGAACCATACCACATTGAAGAAGAGTGGTGGATTAAGCTCCATGCCTTCGCTTCTAAGGGCCCTTATCCCAGCTAACATCTCCGGGTACAGGCTGTTACTTTACTTTTTATCTATTGTCATAATTACACTGACTAACCTATACTTGTAATGGTTGAATACCGAAAATATCTGCTTAAGACCACTAGTGATTCAATAAAACACTACCGTAGCCAAACCGCACCAAGTACCGTCATATAAAACACTATTTATATAGGAGAGATGAACGTCACAAGTTTGTTTGGCATGAAAGGGGATGAACTTTACATGGATAGGAAGATTTTTGTCCTATTTAATTTAGTATTAAAAATAGTCTATTGTCTCATCCATATAATACATTTTTTAACAATGACTCGAACCCTGTAACATTTTGAAATATAGTTCCAGTGTTACTCAGTACAATGGATTGTCTAACAATTTTCTCAGCGATAAACATTTATAATCTTTTTCATTTCCATAAATCATTCGCTTGTGCATTTTCCGATTTTCGCTGGCGCTGATAAGGCCTTATCGTTTCTTATCGCCGCCACGGTCGGTTTTCGATCGTAACGATGCTATAACTATTATGCTTCCATTATTGTACCAACATAACACACACACACACACAATATGTATCGGTTTACATTCGAAGCTATTTCCATTTTTATTTATTATACTTGACAACATTCACCGAATACAAATATTTTGAAAAAAAAATCTTAGTCTTAACAGACGTCACTTTCGTGTTTAAATAATTCCAAGTTAAATAAGCAGGGTATACATCAGTGCACAATTAGTGTTTAGCTGTTTTAAACAAACAAATCAAAATATACTTCAGAAGTAAAATCGACATTTTTTAAGGTTAAATTACATTTAAAGTTGCAACTGAACAAAACAGGCAAGTTGCTCGGTATTTACTCTATTGCATCGGTTACATAGATTTCTATTGAATATAGAAATTCTATTGAATTGATATTTATCCTCTATTGAAATCAACGAATAATATCTCCACTACTTTTAATATCCACGTATCTATGTATAATCCTGAGTAACACCATGGCAACCCAGGTGATCGGAGAAGTGCAGAACCACATTGTCCATGTTCCAAGTTCCAGGTTGATATTGAGAATTTAATGATGATCAAAACGCTCAAAAACTTCTTAGTCCTACCCGGGATCTGAACCTAGTATCAGTAGTCTTATAGCAACTAGACCAACGTAAGACCCTAACTCATGAAAACCGGTTCAAACTGGTAATAATAAAAAAACATTTACAATCTTTACAGTTCGAGATGTAAAGGCTCGGAGATATACGTTACACGATTGGCTGTTGACTTGCTTAACTTTGTAATCAAATCAAATAAAAATAAACTTTATTACAAAGATAAACCTATCAGCGATCCGGTATGTTGATAATAACTGGTAAGAAATTCGGTTTATTCGATGTTTATACAAATTTCAATAGATACGTGAATTACATTAGTAGAAATATATGTAAATCAATACATTTATGTGTTATGTTTACATGACATATACATATGTTTTGTAACACTAGTTTTAAGGCCGTATACGGCTTACATATCTCATTTGCACATTTTCAATATCAAATTATAAGAATTTGCATAAAGTATTGAATTGTTATATAAATTCAACTTTAACTTAACTCCCTTGAATGGATGAATTATAAAGCCTATGTTCCGCCTTGGAATTCAAGCTTGCTTGATACCAAATTTCTTCATAATCGATTGAATTATTTGAATTATATTCGTGCAAGCGTAACAGACAGACAGAGTTACTTTCGCATTTATAATATTGAGAAAAGATCAGCATTTATATTTACGTACACTCTTGCTTATTAACCATCTCACTTAAAGAGTCAGTAATTATTTCTGAGGCCAAAGTATGCAATCACAATAGTCCAGTGAACATCCTATGTACCTCTGTTGCTGAATTATAAAGGAACCTTCGTGTGGATATGGTCATTGTATTGTGATAAGTACCTACTTGGTAATAGAGCTTTAAGCAAGCCTGTCTGGGATGGTACCACCCACTCATCCTATATTCTACCGCCAAGCAAAAATACTTTATATTGTTGTTAGCCGGTTTGAAAAGTGAATGAACAAGGGACATAACAACTTAGTTCCCAAGGTTGGTGGCATTGGAGATGTAAAAACTCTTTAAAATTTCATACGGCGCCCAGGTCTATAGGCTGTGGTGGCCACTTACTATCAGGTGGCCCCTTTGCCCGTCCGCCTTTAGGAGTGTTGGCGCGCCTTGAGAATGAATGTGTTTAAACAATTTAAGTTTGACCAAACTAAAACACTGATTTTCTTTGGCCTTCGATCAGATAAATCTCAATTCGTCGCACACTTCACGGCTTAAATTACAAAATAGACTTATTCCAAGAAACAAATGTAAAAACTGTATACTAAATTAAATTAATTCTATAACATGTCATGAGCTGATATTTGCTATTATGTACAATTAGCTTTAACCCGTGGTTGGTGGATAGTCCGAGCAATTTTCCGGGATAAAAACTTATCTATATGCAAGAAATAGCGTATTCATCGTCCGTTACATCGTTGCCGTGAGAAAGAAGGACAAACCAATTAACACACTTTCCAATTTATAATATTAATAGGGATTTCTTAATAGTTTTTAAATTGTTTAGATGTTAATCGTATGGTAGCCAAGGTAACCGAACCATTAGAATAGTTAGGTTAAATATATCGAACATAAATCCTTCTTTTTTTTTTAGTCAGTCGGAGTTATTTATAATTAATTATAAGTCAGTATTCTCTTTTTAAATACTATATATAATATAATAATAATATTTTTATTTCAAGTACAATCGACTCATTTTGTTAGTAATACAAAAGTTGAATGTCAGTTAGTATTCCTATGGCACAAGCAAATTTGGCGCTAAAATTCGTTTGAATTTAGAAACTCCAAATCTTTTTTCTACCTTATTTTAAGTGATCAGTACACGTACTTAGGTACTGTATGTATTTACTGTATGTATATCCCTTTGTCATTATAAATTCTAAATTCAAATAATTAATTTGAATTTAGAATGCATCTAATATTGTACCTCCAAGTAGCAATACTAGTACTGTGTTTCGGTTTAAATGGTAACACTGTAACAAGCACAAAGGACATCTTAATTCTCAAGGTTGGTAGTTAACCAATGTGGGTTACATGATGAAGAATTAATATTTCTTATAGTATAAATTTTCTTGTTAGTGTAGTAGCTACAATAGCTCAATTATCGTGAGACTGTCATCTGCCCATCGCCATAAAAAAAAAGAATGTGTCAAAGATTTCCCAATCACAATCAAATAAATTTTAACTAATATATACAAATGAAGACGCTGACAGATATAATATTAATGACAATATTACGTTAATATAATATATATTTAAATATATTTAATATAAACGAAGTTGTTAAATAAATTTTATTATTTGCTAAAAGCATATCATATAACCACAATCTTAAATTCTGTTAGGAATGTTACAAACGAAAAAAACATTGACTTCTAACGAAAAATTTATGTAGCTTAAAATAGTTTTTATGTCTTTTAGATAAAGTTTAAAGTCATTTAATAATCTGTGGCAATTTTTATCTGTATTATACATCGTGGATTTTATCACAATGTCAAATATAACATCTATTATTTATCAATGTTCTCTACAATTTACTCGCTATCTACTGATAGAGAATTTGTAATAAAAATGTAATTAACAAGTCGCGATAATATGTTATTTCAAATTAATTATATAATTTAAGTCTGTTTTAAAGCAAATTAACATTTAGGTAATGATATAAAAAGTATCATTAAACTTGTTATATTATCCAAAATATCAATTAACATCAGCTTTAATTAAGATTGTGTTTGATTTGAGACGTAATTTGTGTCATTAAAAAAAATTGCCATCGATAAAATATACAGTAGTTCGAAACTTTTTATTTATGACTAATTAAAAAAAAAACACTCGATACTTTATATATAAGACCTCTTTTCAATTCCAATACATAACGGTCGAATATACATTTAATACGTAGGTGACGTATTAAAAAATCGTTCTTTTTATAAAATAAAAATCGTTTTAATTTTAATATCAAGTCAGTCTAGATAATATCACCGACCTGTTTTCCGGTAAATATTTCGACTACGACACATTTAAATAAAATAACGGACGGTATTATATGATATGGATGCATATCATCTCGGAAATCATCTTAATTTATTAAAGTGTGAATCTGAGATCAAAGTAAACGATTAAAGAGTATCGTAACGTAGAGATCGTAACGGTGAAGGGTTATTTGATTACGGAACCGTAAAAATAAGTAGGTTTATCAGAATAATCAATGTTAAAAATATAAGTTCCTTTTTAAACAACCTCAATGCATAACAAACTTGGGGAATTTAACTGCAAATGATGAAGTTAGTTTATTTAATTTCTTATAAACAAACAAACTAGTACATTTTATATATATTATTGCACAGATTAAAAATCAATTCAGATAATACATGTATAACATTAAATTTAGTAACCTAAAATGTTTTAACATCGGTACAAAAGTGATATCCAATAACTACTTATTTTTACCCGGGGAAGTTAATGAAAGTGTATTAAAGCATAAAAAATAATAATCCCAAACCGCATCAGTATATAATACAAAACAACACATATATTTTATTTGTTACTAAGTTATTATTATTAAATATCATACGGAACCCCTATTTGGGAGCCGTAATCGGACCTGACTGATTTCTAATGAGGCGTGGCTTCGTGCCGTGAAATCTTTTAGCGCCTCCCGACATTTAATATCCAATTTACATGTTGTGTTAACTTTATCGATATTGTAACATATTGGATGTCGCTGATAACGATCTGATTTCTTGTTTTATTGAATTTAAACTGATAACGAATAATGTTACACGATTCACTGTGTATAACATTACCTAATTGATCTTTGTCGATTACGAATTTCATTATAAATTTTATTTACTATATGTAATACCGTGACTTTAAACACTTTATATTAAACAAGATTAAAACAGGTCACTACCTTATATATATTTATGTATATAACTATTTCAAATAAAACGTTTCTTACACAAATAATTTTCTCATATAAATACTGTTTCCTATGTATATGCTAGTTTAACCAAGGATAATCTAGTTCGACCTAGGCTAAGCTAAACTTATATTGTTGCAAGTGATACTATAAACACATTGGAAGGACTTAAGTAATTCATCATACCACCACAAAACAACCCTGTATTATATACCTTGATACACGTAGGATAAAATTTGGCATGAAATAGTTTGACCAGTCTTATAAATATTATAATAATATTAGTAATAATTATTTGTACAATAAACTTAAGTCATTTGGTTTTTTTTTATCAATTGACAGGACCCTGTGAATTCACGTGTCCACCGGAAAAATACAACAAAACAAAATGACTATAAAAGTGTATTTATATATATATAAATTATTACATACCATACGTATATAAAGTTTCAGTTCTTATAATCACGAAAAGACGATAACACGTGACGAATAAATTCATGTCTGTGCCAATATCAGTGTTTCCGGTTTTCCCTGCACTTGTATTTTATATTTAATTAGTTACTTTTAAGTATAAAGAAAATTTTTATGTATAGAATATGCCTTTTTCTATATAAGCATACTAAAGATGTATTAAATTTGAAAATGGTTAGTCTATGATTTTGAAGAGAGAATTTATATGTACCTATCTTTATCCGTATTTATCCACCACTCCATATAGGTAGATCACGAAGAGAAAGCATCACTCACTCACGCAGAGAGTCTTTGATAATTCATACGTCTAGGTCAAAATAGTATCCAACAGTTAGCCCCTACACGCACACTAGTAAATTAGTATGACATTTGGCGAATGTCAAGCGTAGCTGTCACTCACACGATGACAAAATGATAAAGTCGTTTTCTCGTTTGTTTTTGTAGTGCGACGTTCTATATACATATATACTAGATGTATATATATAAATAATCTAAAACTAAATTTTGAATTTTCAATGTATCTTGTTCTCCGCGGCAAAAACCTCACAGGGAAATCGATTTATTTTTTGGTGCAAAGTTCCCCATTATCCCCATAAATAGATATATTAAAGCAGCGGCCATATTTCTGTTTTATTATAGTAACGAAATAATAATATGTACATTATACGTAACGAATACTGAATCATAACATTCACTAAATATCTAATTAATTATAGATTAAATAACAATAAAGTAAGCATAACAAAAAAATACAATAGAATCATTTAATCAGATTTAAAATCACAAGAATGCAGTAGACATAGACATTTCTTAACCAATTCATGACAGCCATTTTGTCTTGCCGCCATTACGAGCCCATCCAAATAATTCAATCGCAATCGATATAAAAAATCGATATTTAGTCGATGGTTTATTTTAGAATATTTCACTTATCCGATTAATCTACTCTCGTTCGTTTTAATCGTTATTAAAGCGGCCGACTTGATTTAGTGGAAATCGATAAATGATAATGAATTGTTTCGGTATATTCGTATCGTATTTGTAGCAATTCCACGGGCATCTAATTTTCGAATCTAATAGTATATTACGTCACCGCTTTCTTTTGTTTTACTGTCTATAGCTTTGAGAATGTTCATCATTGTAATGAATATATTATAATGATATTTTTAATCGAATTGTACGTAGTAGGTAGTTATCTAAAATCTACTACATAAGTCGCCCCGATAAATTATTGTAAATGTAACTTAGACGTCTATACTAATCTATACTGATATAATGTATGTGAATGTAACTATTTCTGGCTGTTGTTGAAGCACGCTTAAACTCCAACCATAGACATAGGTAACTCTTTTATGTATAATACCAAATCAAATCAAATCAAAATATACTTTATTCAAGTAGGCTTTTACAAGCACTTTTGAATCGTCATTTAACAAACTATATTAAGTGAAGCTACCACCGGTTCGGAATATAAAACGAGAAGAACCGGCAAGAAACTCAGTAGTTACTCTTTTTCAACATCTAAAAATACAGTCATGTTAGTTAAATACAATTATATACATATGTATATACTACTGACGATCAACCCCTAAAACATGAGCGAAGACGCAGGTAACAACAAATAATTAAATAAAACCATACTATACAATACAAAGTCTTAAAAATGTTGTCTTAGTGATTTATTATCTATTAAAAATATATAATTATATTATGGCTTTCATTACAGTTACTTTTCCAAAGTAAAAGACTATTGTATAAATTATAGGAAACTGTGTCTATGATATAGATAAAGTATAAAATTATTTTTTAATCTGTATTGTCGTTTTAGCGGGACTCGGGAGGGTGGTCTCTGAAGCAGGATGTTTGAAGAGGAGACGCGTGTGTCTATTAACACAAGTATCGTCATTAAACAACTGTTTTCCTGTTTTTTATTAAACCGTACCAGTGACACGTGACTTAAATTTTTTTTTACGGAGTAGTATTATCGCGAAATCTTCCGAAATGTGAATATTATTATTTTTTTCATTTAATTAATAATTAAACTTACTCTAATTACAAATTAATGATAAATTACGTAATGTGAACCCAATTGACGTTCCATTAGTAAAAGAATAGCGCAGTGTTGCTAGTGCTAAATATTCATATTATAAGTTATTATATGTAATTAGAATATTATATTATATATTTTATGTACTTAAGATTTATTAACATTAAGAACTTATTTATATTAACTACATATATACAAATAAAAATTAAAAAATGTTTTATTGTAAAGTTTACTTGAATGAATTACATTTTATTTGATTTTGATTTTGTATACTCGTATGTAAATTTATATAACTTTGTGATTCTTTAAGATACTTGTGTGTTTTGTTATATTTTCATTTTGAATTTATTAATTAATATTATAAATATAATATGTAACTTCTTTGTCAGTCCTTCTTTTTGGGCTCAATGTTATAGGACCTACGCACAGTTGAGTCCGGAACAGTGTAACGAACATTATAAATAATGTAATATGAAGTAATGATATCAGAAATAGTCACGGGCACACGCTTGTGAAACTTTTGACTTATGAATGTGTAAAAATACATTCTACATACATTTTTCATGTTCTAATAAAATTCATTTCTTTCCAGGTAAGTGAACATACATCAAAGTTATCTAAGCGCGAAAATGTAAGTAATGTGTTACGCCATTAGAGCAATCGATGTCAAATACGATGAATTATTATGAACGCATTAGGAGTGAGCTTATTGTTGGGGGGAGTTTAGTAAATATGTTAAAAACTCTAAGACTTTCAGAAGATATATTTGACATATGAAGTATATTTTACTAAAGGAGTTTTGTTTTACGTAAAAATAAGTAAGCACGTCAAAAGTCAGACAGACTACAAAACGTTAATTAAAAATCCTTCTTTATTATAATTAAGCGTTTATTTAAAATTAAATATTTATGATATAGAAAATTTGTTACAAGTTTGTGTCATAATATTATCGCCTAATTGGTATTAATCTAAGTAAGTCACGAGTTAATAAAATACAATTATCAAAATATGCAAGTAATTTTATTGTATATTATATTATTTAAGTGGTAATCGAAAATAAATTTTATTTTTAAAAATGAAAGTTTAACATTGATTTATTTTAAAATTATTCAATCATTTGTTTTATAAAAACAAAATTGGCTAAATATGCATACATCAATATCAATTATTCAAAGGTAAGATTAAAAAAGATTCGAAATACAAAAAGTTTTGACAGAGAAACTTTAAACTGATATCAGCCCGGAGCCACCGCGTAGAAACTCCGCTTAAACTCTAGTTAATGTATTAACCTCGTTTAGCAGTGACTTATCGCTCGACAATTTATCCTACCACTGTTACGGACTCACGAGAGTAAAAAAGTTTAATAAACTCATCTCGCCGCAAGACATACGCCCGTGTAGATTAGGGACACCTCTAACCTAGATATGATTTAACTTTTACGTTCATAATACAAAAAATTGTTACAGATAATTTTAAAAAAATGTTCATTTATTCAACTGAAAATATTTAGAATATACATATAATACAAAGTAAATAGTTTTATACAATTTTCATATTATATCAATCTACTTTTAAAGAACGGCAAATAATATTGAAATAAAAAAGTATTACATGTATATTATAATAGCTTAAAATCGTATTCTCGGTTATTTTAACGAACAACCTGTAGTACCATCGCCTTAATAAACGAAGAGGTAATTTCGCTCTACAGTGAGACATTTAAGGGTTATTACGACATGTATTATTAATGTGGCACTATGTTATGTATACAGCTCAAGATATTTGATACGGATTAACAAATCAGCGTTGAAAACTTCCCAGCTATGATAGATCAAAAAGCCAACAATGTAAAATAAAAGCACACGGTAAAATGGAAACAAATACGCACTGGTAACATATTTCAATATTCGCTTATCGCAAACAATATTAACTTGCCAAAAATCAACCGAGAGAGCAATTACCGAAGTTGTCGCATCACGCCGTGACAAATATCTAGTCAACTTTAACAAATACGGTCGCGATTTTTTCGCCCGTCGCTTTATCTCGCAGCCTCAGGGCAGCCGACCCTTGGTACACAATTTTTCAACGCGATATAACCAACTGTACCAACTTGAGTCTTTAAAAAGTTTATCGTTGAAGTTCGCACACCTCGACGTCGCAAATGATATATCGGACGGCATTCATCTTCGTTGTTAAACGTTAGTTTACGTGTCGGTTTCGTGTGACCTTTTTTATGCGATTAATTATTATTTTTTGTTACCTACGAATATTTGCTGAGATTATTAATACATTGATGATTTACTTCACTAACGAAAGCAAGGTAAAAATATATACAGCCAAGTTTGTATTAATGTTTAAAATATACAAACGAAAAATATTAATCAATTGATGTCGCTCCTTTCCGTATATATATTATAATGTAATAACATATACTAATGTAATAACTATTTTACAATTTTATTTTTTATATAATAGTTAACTGGGGAGACCATTCGACCGGTACGCACCGGCTATGATCCATCGATGATAAATATACAATATCCGATGATAAATTATAATTTCCGGTCCAACGAATGCTATCACAGATAACATTCTTTAATATACATGAAAAAATAGCACAGCTATCCATACAACGCATACTATATTTGTCCATAGCTATGCTAACCGATAGGTGGCGCTTTAATTAACCTTGTATTTTTCTATATATTTTTTATTTCTCTAAACCATGTCCAAACTCTTTTCTAAAAATATGTGGTTTTTAAAAAACGAATAGTCTACTGCTGTTTATATAATATAAAAAAATAGAATGCTTAAAACTATTATTTACACGTATGGATATTGTAATTTTATTATTATAACAATAGATGAATGTCAAGGGTACACAGCGTAAATCCAAGAATAAAACACATTAAAAATTGTAGGCACAAAGTCTGATATCTACCATTGCATAGGTACCATTCGTATCTACGAGTAAATGTGACCAATAACCGGTGGTGACGGTAAATAAAATTTAAAAGAAGTGGCGAATACGACACGAGACTTATTGTATTCGTAATTTAAAGTTTTCCGTGTTTAAGTAGCAACAAGGGAAACCGGATCGCGCGTGCGTGTTGCCGAACAATTTAAATATACATTAAAAAAATTAAATAATTTTATTTCATCGTAAATATCAATTTAATTATTACTTAATTAAAGGAAACGTTTTTATAAAATAAATAAAACATAATAGTATGTGAATGTTGGCACAGTTTCATTTCACTAAATATTATAATTAAGAACATGATCTGTCCTTTGTATCAGAAAGTTGAAATGTGTGTTTGTTCCACACTACTCTCAGGGTGTACCATATCGATTTGGAAAAATCTTCTTACGTTAAATAGTAGAATATATTAAGAATGTTATTGACTATGATAACATCACGCTACTACGACCAACGAGTAGGTTTGCTTTTAAATGCAAGCACCACAGCACAGACCAGTAAATTTAGCCGGACATTTGAGAAATTACGATATTTTTTTCTCGTGTAAAATCTAATATTAATTTACCAAAAATTAAAGATTTATTTTTATTCAAAATTGAATTGAAAAAATCTTTACGTGATAAATTATTTAATTTAAATTCAACGAAATTCTGCCACATGTGTATCCACGGACCCGCATTAGAACAGCACAGTGAGATATGCTCCAAACCTTTTCCTCAAAAGGGAGAGGAAGCACTAGCCAAGCAGTGGGAAAATTACAACCTGTTAATGTATGTATGTATATACAATATACATATATCTATTACTTGTTGTCGCTCGCAGCTTCATGAAGAAAGGACTTCTTGGAGTTCTAGCTGGCTTCATAACAAATTTTATCAAATTCTATTCGGTGGTTTGACCACGAAAGAGCAACAGACAGATGAACAGAGTAACTTTCGCATTTATAATATCAGTATAGATGTTATTGTAATCATTAGGTACGAGGCGATATATGACAGAACCGTCTTAAATAAAGCGCCATAAATATAATTGTACATTTATATTGAAGAAATCCGAAAACCAGTAAAAGAAATAAAAATCAAAACAACCCTCGTTTAGCTTACACCATGACGTTAAACAATATGCATTTCATTCAGTCGAAAATGATTAACAATAAACGAATCGAAGTATGTTTACGACTATCGTCTCGCTGATACAGACATACCCGCGGGCGACAAGTATCTCTCAAGTCAGCCTCATCCAATTTTGGCCGCGATAAGAATCACAGTTTTTATTTATTGCGTCTGGTTGATATCTAGCGACGTATAAATAACGCGAATCTATTGATACACTATCTCGAGATGTTACGATACGGGATTTATTAACATACACCCACGTCACGTATCGCATGCGATATTGTACCGTTAAAATATCGGGGCTATGCGATATTAGTCATCGATAAATTATGTTCTATCTTCAGCTTGGCGTGGATACTTGAATGAATTATTATGATCTGCGGTGGACTTGCGTTAACAAACTAGTCTAAATTTATGTTAAATCTTTAGTATATAATATGTGTTTCATTGTTTCTGTTATTTAATACACGAAAGAAATTTCGTTTCAACCGAGCGTCCCATACAAAATCTCTATTTTTTAACTGTTATGTATGTGTCCAAACTCTTTCTCAATGTAAACTTATGGAAGCGAAGTCGGTTAAAACTAGTATAAAATAGAATTAATTTATTAAATAACATTTAAGGATGCTAAGACGTGTAATATAATTAAAATGTCAAACGTTATTTTTTGTCGTCTTAATCTTATTCCGATAAGTATCTCTCGACTGATCAGAGTATCTTTGAAAAAGGTTTTTCTGGCTAATCTCGTATATCTAATTTGTAGATTTTGATAAATTGATTGCAATTTTTATTATTAGTTTGTTATACGACATTTTTTGTGTATATTTTTACATTCGTCTAACGTTACATTCGACGCTTTTAAATAAGACAATATTATACTTTTATTAAATTATTATTATTAATCAGGATTCAGTTTTATTCACTGTTCGATGAATTCTTGACATGTTTCGAGCAGACCTCATTTTAATGCAGTGACGGTATGCCGAAAACTCATGAAGTTATATACAAAAAATCAGCTAACTTTCTTTTTTTTATTTGGTATAATTATGTAGGCGGACGAGCGACTTAACCACTTGATGGTAACATTGTAACAACTATCCATAAACATTGGCGCTGTAAGAAATATATTAACCATTCCTTACATCGCCAATGCGTCACTTGCCTTGGGAAGATGTTATGTCCTATAGTTACTCTGGCACACTCTTCAAAACAGAACATGACGATACTAAGTATCCATTGCTGTTTGGCGATAGAAAATCTGATGAGTGGTACCTGCCCAGACGGGCTTGCATGAAGCCGTACAATCAAGTTCTTTGTTATATATATATATATATATATATATATATATAACACGTGGACAAATAATGATGGACCTGCTAGATATCTGCAACATATGTACATAAATCGCATATAACATATATACGTAATGTTATCTATCTCGATCACAAATCTGAGCATCTATTTGGGTGTACGAGATCCATTCTAACGTACAGATACTCGCATTTAAAATATTAGTAATAGCAAAAGACAATATTATTACTCGGATGACCTACACCGCGGGTAATGATGTCTCCGCTATCTCGAATTCTTCTCCGAGGGGCAAGAAAGTATCAAATATTAGCCGTCGAACACACCTGAAGGCAGACAGGCCGGCATGTGTGCGAGAAGTCCCAACGTATAAAGAACAACATCCTAAGCCGCACAAAAACACGTTTAGCAACATACCACCATATTCCGAACGCGTAAGACTACAAATCGAATAATTTAAATTTAAAAAACTGCATAACTAAATTTGCAACGGTGTGCGAGATAAAATCATTCGTACGTTAGCAAGAAACACATTTCAACAGAAACATGGACGATGTTGGGTCCGAATCGAAACAAAGCGTTGTGACATCGAGATAAGAATCGATTGGCTCGCGAAACGTCGCACCAAAACGGGCCGAACAAATTATCGATTCATAAAAACATCGATTTTAAAATATTACCGAGCAGCTCCCGCGTCATTGTTGAATTTTTGATAGGGTGGCCAGTTATGTCCGAAAAAACCTTTTAAAGTCGTCCGAAGTGATGGCCCGAAGAATTCCTGACCGATCGTGAATAGATCCACACCAGCTCTTCGGGTTATGAAGGGACAGATATTTGGCATTTTTTTTATTTTATTCTTCTTCTTGGATGACAGGAGGGGAATATTTTTGTCAGCGTGTAGAACTCGTTTAGCTCTAAAGGTTATATGAAATAAAATCATTATACATATATATATGTCGTATATGTTGTATAGTCGTTTAAATATACTCGATATTGCTTTTATTTTAAATTGCAATTCGCTTGTAGCACAAACAAATTCAATATGATTTAGGACCATAGAAATTTGTCATTTGATTTACGGTTTGTTTTCAAGACTGTATTCATTTTGATGTCACTGTTAGGAGCTTGCGACCGTCATGAAGTAAAATCGTACCAACTATGTACAGCAATTTTGACTATCAAAAATTTGTATATTAAAAACTGTATTACTACACGTTATCAAACTAAAAACTAAAGGATTTAATAGTCCAATAATCTTACTTTTATAGTTCATCGTCCATGAAACCGTCACTCAAATAACATTCTAACGTCAAATAACACTTCCAGGAAGACAAAAAAGGCGATTGAAAATTTCAATGTTAAATTCACGAGATTATTTTAGGAATATCTGCGTCAAGATATATCATAGCAAATGTTATTAGAATTAATAATTTGGTAATAAAATGATATTGATATCAAACCATAGATACTTAAGAGATGTTCTTTAATTATAATTACAAATGTGAATACAATTATTGTTTTCTGTGCTTTTAATGAATCTGATGTATTGTTTTGAAGTAAAACTTCTTTGGTTGCGCTGAAAGCAGAATGTCCAGATAATGTGAGTGAACATTTATTTTGAGTGTAAGATTTTGGTGTATTTATTTTTTGACGAAATACTCTAAGCACGTATACTGAATTGTACGTTTATTAAAATTATAGTAGTCTATAAATGTGTTGGTCAATGGCCTCCTCACCTCTCAAAGAGAAGATATTCAACTTATTCCAACATACATCTCCAATGTGGGTTGGTGAACACACCTGACCGAATGTCATCCGAGAAATGAAGGTATCCTTGCGATGCTTTACTTCACCACCGAGTAAGAAATCAAATATAAACACAAATTAAGCAAACGAAAACTCAATAATATTATTACTGTATTATCCGTATTTGAACTTGCAATCTTCGGCTAAGGTTATTTAAGCTACTGAACCATATTAGCTCTAAATATCCATTATTTTAAACTAGAACATGTTTGTTGTTGTATAAAATAATGGAATTTTTAGAATAGTGTTATTAATCAGCGTGAGAAAACCTGCATGCCTCACTTGTATACAGCAACCTGCTTTGGGGCAGCGTTTTACCATAAGCTTCTCCTCCTCCTTAAAGGAAGATGAGACCTTAACTTCGTAGCAGTACATCTACAGGCTCTTACTTATCGTTACGAGCTCTGCCCTTAGTCGAAGTCGGTTAAAACAGAACTCTACAATCATGGCCACCCTGTCGCGAAGAGAAGCTATCAAAGATAACTCATACATCATATGATATCGCGAGATCGTCGCGTCGTCGCACACAGCGAGATTTTGTCGCGATTCAAAAGGCATAGTAATTTATTTAACTCGTCTCGTATCATAATTGTCATGTATTTATATCACGAGACATTCATCACTCTTGTCCCGTTCCGAGTTTACTTATTTTCGGTTATTCGATAAATTACTGGGATCGAGTCGTATTTAATATGTTGTATGTCGTTTTTGTATAGCTTGGGACTGTTTTTTTATCATACGATGAAATGACGCCAATATTTGTATTGAAATTAAATAGTCTATACTAATATTATAGATGCGAAAGTAACTCTTGTCTGTGAGATCTTTACGTTGAACCGATTTAGATGAAATTTGCTACGGGGATATTTTAAGTATCGGGTAAGGTCATACATACTTTTTTCAAGTACCCGCCGTGAAGGTGACAGTTTTTGTGCTATGGATAGAATTGTAATAATTTCGTGCGGTAGTATTCAAATATTTATGACTAACTTAATTTAGGAGGACTATTGATATTTAGTTATTTTTGACTATTAAGTATAAGTATTATTATTATATCGTACGTTTTGACTGAATTTGTAAGTAGGTTTTGTAATCGAAGATTTTTATACTGGAATAAATCATATAAATTGATTTGAAACTAGCGATTACAAGTCCGCTTCGTTGGGCGTTGAATTAAAAAAGAATGAACAGAATTCAAAAAAGGAATGGCCTATAAACATTGACGGACTATTATTCATCTCGTTGATTGGCCATCGTCTTCTACCGATACGTTCAATAATCACAACGTGACTGACGCAAAATCTCCTTATATCTGTATATATATACAAATATGACGATCATATATCCACATATATCTGTCTGTCATTCTATGCTATATAATAAAAATAATATCTAACGTAAGATTTAATAATAAGACTTTACGCCAACAAATATGCCGTTTGTAAAAGTAGATTAATACTAAGTCAACGTCGTATATTACAGATTCTATTTATATATATATATAATTATAATTAGAAATATACATAACATTACATTTCGAAACATGAGCTGAGTACATATTAAATGAGTTAATAAACATAATTAAGAAGAACTCACTCCACTAAAATAGTTTTTAGACGAAACATAAACTCAAGGAAGGATGTGCACGAGACAGCCATTTTAAAGAGAAATCACACTTATCTCTAAGAGCTTAAGTTTTATTCTGTAATTGAAAAAAAAATGCGAGAATACCGTGTCAGCGATCACGATTCGCGCGGGGTGGTCATCGATGCACCGGCGTGATTGTGACCGCGCGCGACATTCACAATGACACGTCATGACGTCACAGCGCACTGTGTCACGTTGCGAGCGCGGCGTGTAGCCGAGATGATTTATTTAACAAGAACATACGTAGTGTTTTTATTTGTCCCGTTATATCAGGGCATGTAAATTTAATTGTGCTTAGTTGATTAAGTATTTCATTGGAAAAAAAGAATATCTACTGACATTTTTGCTATACGAATCACTTAATAAAATATTTAAGTACGAATATTCGAACAATAAAACTATTCGAAATGTTGTTTATACCATTATTCATTTCACAATAATGTAAAGTTTTAAATGTAAAGTCAAACTTAGCTCAAGTGAAAATAGCACACCACGTAGTATTAATTGCATCAGGAAGTCGATCAAAGACGCATCAAGCGACAAAGCGGCTGTTAGCGACGTGAAGTGCACCCGAGTGCAATGATACCACGTCCCATTACACCAAACTAACACAGGTGCTGGGAAAACTTGGTGCTTCACATGAAAAATACTTTAACGAATATTAGTTGAGATCTTGACATTCTATTTTACGGAATCCCAGATATTCATGTTAGTCAAACTCACTACACACTAGGTTACTCCCTAATTTAATTAAATTAGTTACTAATTAAGTTTTAAAGATCATAGACATTTTAACTCATACACAGATGCATCCAAATTCTACCACATAGAAAATCTAGAAGTCAGGCGTCGTCAATACTGATGTTGATGTTATGCTCTTGCATGCCATTTGGAACGGACATATCGATTGCTGTGAACTCTTAAATCACTTGCTTCTTCGACAAAGACATACAGATCTATTTGACACCCCTAAAGTTAATACGAACTATGCACAAAACTCAGTTTTAAATCGTTCGGTTAAAACATACAATAAATTTTATGCTGACATAGATGTATTTAATTTACCTAAAGGAGCGTTTAAAAAAGCAATAAAAAGCAAATGTTAGGTAAGCTTACTCAATAATGACACACACATACACACACACACACACACACAATTTCACAAACATACACACACACACACAATTTCACAAACATACAGTTTATGAACAGTACCTTTCACAATTTGTTTAACTCTATAAATAACTAGTATAAAATTTTCATATTGTAACTGCTTTTCGAATTCATGTTATAATAGTGTAATCCTTTTTTGGTCATAATTTTTACATTATATTGTTAAATTTTATAAGATATTGTAACACTGTTGGATTGCCAAATGAAACAATAAATAAATAAATAAATAAATAATCGTATATTATAATATTTTAAGATCATGCGCTTTTTATTATGGGAGGAATGGGTATTTTTTTCTGAATATTGAATTATTACAGGTGATTAATTTAGTGGTATAGAAAAATAAGTTATTTGGAGGGAAGGGGGTTGAGAGTAGACTCTTTGACCTTTTTCCTACTTTTTGATTCTATTCCAATTAACTTACTTCTTGACTTACAAATGCTAGAAACTAGTTGTATATAATTATAATATATGAATATCCCACAATCACAACTCTGTCCAAAAACAATATCACTACAAAATTAAAAAATCAATCACATTTTTTTAAATATATGTATACTCGTTTGATAATGACAGCGTATTCAATTTCATCGTAACATTGCATCTTAAAGAGGTCAGAGTTTAAAACGTACACAGTGGCCAAACAGAGAAGGCGAGGGGTTAGTCAACAGAGCGTTATCACGGCGGGAGATAGAAGCGTGCGCGCTCCTGATAAGGGGACCCCACCTATCGTATATTTCACACCGCAAGCTAGCTTGCCTTGAGTTATAGGCGATAGAGAACTTTATACGACCTAGGATTATAAACTGTTAAACTGACGGGTTATTTCCTGGCGCTGTCTTTACTTTACGATATTTAATAATAATAATCTTGACTTTAAAAAAATACAAAACCGTAGTCAAAGCCTAAACCATGTTATGAAATGACTAAGCATGGTAAGTAATTGCCCAATTGCTGTCAATCATTGGATTTAAGTTTCTCTCCCTTCATATCAGTAATACTAATAACATGAAACTCAATTTGTACAATAACTAACGAACCGCGCTGGTTTTGCACGGTTGCAATTTATTAAAAAGGAAAATGTCAGGATTAATGTATTTTTCTACTACTGATTTCTTTTAAAATCAGATCATTAGTTCCCGAGATTAGCTAGTACATACGAACGAACAAAAATTACTTTATTTATAATATCTGTTAGTATAGATTATGAAAGTATTACTAGAACCTTGTTTATATAAAAAAAAATATATTAATTACTTATTTATAGCTATTATTGATTATAAAAGGAACGGGCAATTAATTTTATATATTTTGATATCTTTAGTTCTCTAAGTTTATCATGAGATACCACACCAATCAAATACCACGGACAATTGGGTTCGTTCACCAACGTTCCTCAATTCCCTGCTGAGCTTATATTTTAGACCGATACGCGTTAGAAGACTAATAAAACGATTTAATATCCACTTTCGAACTGTATCGTGCATAACTCGTAAAGATTGTGCTTAGAAATATCGTAAAATATTAATAATTAAAAATTTGTATGTTTGTGGGTTTGATGGTAAGTGCAATGAGAAATTGCATGGGGTTAGCGAAGAAGTAAAGACGAGAAGAATTAATAAATAGCTGTTTATCGTCTTTTAAGAGGCCTTGACAGTGTCAAGATAATTTATAATTTTGCAAGATTTGGCAATTTTTATTTTGATATTTTATAGTTCGTGGGGTTCACAAATTTGTGTCGCTACTGTTAGTTTTAAACTTGAAATTACGAAACATAAAACTTTAAATTAATCGGAAGTTAAATCTGTCGCTTTAACAGTTTTCTTCCTTCTTCATCCTTTCAGTAATCATTATAATTATGAGAAAATGTAAATTGGGCGTAGATCTCTTTTAAGGGGAAGTTTTGGAGCCGAGATGGCCCAGTGGTTAGAACACGTGCATCTTAACCGATGATTTCGGGTTCAAACCCAGGCAGGCACCACTGAATTTTCATGTGCTTAATTTGTGTTTATAATTCATCTCGTGCTCAGCGGTGAAGGAAAACATCGTGAGGAAACCTGCATGTGTCTAATTTCAACGAAATTCTGCCACATGTGTATTCCGCCAACCCGCATTGGAGCAGCGTGGTGGAATATGCTCCAAACCTTCTCCTCAAAGGGAGAGGAGGCCTTTAGCCCAGCAGTGGGAAAATTTACAGGCTGCTAATGCTAATGCTTTGGAGCTCATCCTGCTACACTGATCAAATGCGGGTTGGTGAAAACGGTCACATAGTCTCTTCACTAAGGTTTCCTAATCCACTAAGAGATACGAGATAAAATGTAAACACAAAATCGATCATAAATAACCATTTGCCGAATAATATCGATGATTTTTTAAAATTAATTATCAATTTTTTTTTTTCCTATTTAAAGCGACTAACTATAAGCGATTATTTTGAAGTAGAATCAGAATCACAAATCTTTGTTTGTTTTAAATTAAATTTTATATTGTGTCATGACGTTTCAAACATACTTAATACGAATAATATATTGTTTTTGATATTTTTATATCTAGATTTTACCCATCCACGCATCTCGTTTCATTTTGTAGTCGTTCTATCAGAGTAATGCCAGTGGTGCCTTATCACGCCGCGGCACTCGCGTATCAGCCCGGCGCCAGGCTGCGGGCTTTCAACAAATATAGTGTCGATATTAGCTTCATAAACACTTAGTGTTTCAAACTCGCCTTTACATTTGATATATTACCTTAAATAGAAATTTATAGCCAGTCGTTATCGTGGATTATTTATTTACACCGTTTTAAAATGTACCAGGAAAACGTTTGGGTGTAAAAATGATGCGTGACGTGACACACGGCTTGACGAAGTTGCCTTTGCACACATATAACAATGAATTATATATTAAAAATCCTATGTGAACCAAAATAATAACAAATAATAAGTTTACGTTTCATATAGAACCGTATATAAAAGAAATAGGCTGAGATAAAGAGGGAAAGGTCACCTAGAGGGAGCATTTTGCACAAGTTTGTTAAATGACGATTCAAAAGTGCTTGTAAAAGCCTACTTGAATAAAGTATACTTTGATTTGATTTGATTTGATTTGATTTGATCATGGGTATCTAATGTAAGCCGCGTAATACAACTTAGTTCCAATAACTAATTCAAAATGTAACTTTTAATTTATGAAATAATAGTTGTCACCCGCGGTTTCGTTCGGCTCGCGTTTTAGGGAGTTGGTTGTCATGTGTTAGACAAAAAAATGTCCTTCGTTGGAGTTCAAGTTTGCTTCATACCAAATTTCATCTAATTCGGTCCATTGGTTTGGCAGTGAAAGAGCGACAGACAGACAGAGTTACTTTCACATTTATAATATTAGTATAATATAGAGGTATAGATTAGCTGTCTTCGAGACTTAATAAATATAATGTTTCTTTTACCCGTCAGCCCTTTAATTCGTATACCTAAGCACACATGTCAAACCTTATTACGATCGATTCATTCGCTTTGTCACGATAAACTAACAAACAGACAGTCACTATCGTATTTATAATATTAGTATTTGTCTTTAAATCCGACTCGATAAAGATATTTAAAACTTTAATATGACACATTTCATATTGTACATAAAGAAGAATTAACACATTTATAACATTTTAAAAACTTATCGTAAAACACGGTGAGTCATAAATATTGTAAATTTACAATGTAATCGTTAAAATTTGTAAAAGGCTCTGTTTACACGCGGCCCGTGCTCTCCGTAGGTATGCCGCTTAAGCGACGTTCATAGCGCGGTATCGCTCGCTCGGCGCCCACACATTGTTTCTTTGTACTATCTCTGCACCGAGTTTTGTTTCAGCGTTGTTGCTAAAATATCTCTTTTTACCCTGCAATCCGCTTTGTATACGTATCTGTTCGATCTTGTTGCTTTTTGATATTTAAAACGCTGTCTGCTTTAAAAATCGCGTCGAGGTGTCTGAGTATTATATCCTTATGTAAGTAATATGTTTTTTTTTAAATATATTGTTAAAAAAGGAAAATAAAAATGTAATAGTCTGCCGAGCAAACGTCACCTCGTGAGCTGCAGATTCACATAACTTACACCGAGCCACAATTTCCTGCAATAGATTCAGTTTAAATATAAACATAAATTAAACACATGAAAATGTCAAAAATCAGCGATGATTGCTAGGGATTCAAACAGCAACTTTCCGTCAAGGTTCACGTGTTCTAGCCTGGCGCAAGGATTAGGAGCCTTTTTAAAATAATATCATAATTTCTGTGGGTATTTTCTAGTCTTTAGCTAATGAAAGTTCGGTCGCTAACTTGATAAAAATATATTACTTTTTTATTAATATGCAAGATATTCATTATTTAAAAAACCCCCATTTATAAACTGAATGATTATTCATTTTATACTCAAACACCACCTTAGTTAAGATATTCGTTAAATAGATTTTAATCAAAACATCCCCGTATCTTTTACGAACATCCATCTGAAATACAAAATTGAAGTCCCCAGACTACAGCGAGTTTGCAACACGTTGCTCCAAGTCGGTGATGTAAAGACGCTTATCGAGTCGAAGCGCCCGGGAGATTCGGCGCGGGGCGATAGGCGAGTGTTCGCGCGCGATAAGGTCCCGTCGCTGCAGCGCCGGTATCACGCCCGCCCAGCTATCACGCTAGCCACTATCACGCCCGCCCAGTGTCATATCACGCCTCTATCACACCGAGAATGTGATTTATGCATTTTTCACTCGAGTTCTACGTTCTTTTAAACGTATCTGTTGTTTGAAACCGCTTTTCTCTGTGTTTTCAATGTTTTTAACGAGTAAAATTTTATTTAAAATACGTTTTAAGATTAAATAATACTTCCTCACTAAAACGCCTACACCACCCAGCCAGTGAATGTTAAACTAAAACCGGACTTAGATCGTCGATGGACCGGAGTCATGAAATGCTTATTATGGCTGCTCCAAGAATCTACGCTTACATCTCAATTGTAAAACAATGTTATCTGTCCGAATGAAACTCACTTTTCAATTGTTTATTCAAAAATCAACTTTACTTGAACTATATTAGGCTTAAGATCACACGTTGCATCGTACCCACACAGCGCGCTCAAAAAATCACAATCGCAACAATTTGCGCAATTAATTTTCAACTTTATTGCTTTCGATATACAATTGAAGATCGTTTAGTATAGTTTGAAAGGTTATTTATTAGGTTAAGGGTGGTATAACGCCTCCACAGGCCCGTAGGTCTGAACGCTGCGAGATAGTATCGATACGAAGCTAACTAAATACGTGCAAACTTGCCTTCGGGTAGTGGCATTGTGTGGCCGAACTTCTCACTAACATCCCTTGATCGATGAGCCTTATAGAGTCTACAAAAAGTGTATAGAGCAAGGCATGCAAGATCATTGAACGGTCGATAAATTGACAGATAAGTATTATTATCATAGACTTTTACAGTAATTCAATTTAGATCATTTTACAATATAGTTTTTTTTTTTTTTTAATTAATATTTGTAAGTTGTTTGCTAGCTTTTGTTTCAAATGTTTAAGTATGTGTGCGTCAAATCTCGCTCAGCTAATGAAATTTTGCAAATACACTTTTTTAAAAAGACGACAAAAACTAGTATATTTATTTACATTTTATACGTTTAAACAATAATTAAAAGAGTTTGTTTTTAAAATAGATATTTAAATCGAATGTGTATGTATACATCATAAAAAAACTCTAAAAAAAATGTCACGAATAAAAAGTTCTTTCTCTTTTCAGTCGTAGTCGTTTAGGAACATAATGACGCAATAGCAATACATTTTATTATTTTTAATCTGTATTATTTTGCTTTAGACGAAACAAAAGCAGAACAAAGGCCCGTGCCACTATTTCCTTGATCTTACGAAAGGCAAGTAAAGTATCGCATCCCGCGGGTGCATTGATGTTGAATATTGTCACAATTGCCGGCGCAGATAAGAAAACTAGCGACATTATACATGATAATGGAAATCGTCGTTAGTTTCAAAATAATTCCAAAGTATTTTTGTTAGGTAAATGTTTTTTTTTATCTACGTAGCGTCTTGTTATCGTATTCGTTTTAATTTTTATTAAATAACACCTCCGTTACACGTGACTGTTCCACCTACGTGGGTCGTCACGTGATGTTAAATCTGTACCAATAATTATATCTATATATATATATATATATTTACCTGACAGAAAACTTCTAAGACAATATACATAAAACTTATACTAGACGATGTAGCCCGTTTTCCAGAAGCTTTTGGTATATAATATTATGGCATAATTAAAAAGCTGCGCTTCGCAATATTATCCTTAATAGAATTTTATATTTTTTCTAGTTTATAAACTATATAACTTTTATATATAAGAATACTGCTCTGAATATTGTCCTTTATTCAGTACTTAGTATACCAATAAATTGGGGGATAGGACACAAAGAATTTAACTACAATACAATACAATACTATATATATATATATTAATTTTAATTTCAATACGAACCATTTTCACGAATGTCGTATTTAAAAAAAAAAGCGCCTCTGGATTTCATGCTGTAATGTAAATGTAACACCTACAACCCCCAAGGAAAGTAAACATCTTCTTCCCTTGGAGACCTAAAGACGAATAAACGATATTTAAACAAGTGAGGATTCGGTCACAGTTGAAATCGGAATTCGTATTATCGCCTTGCTTTGCTTAGACTGATAACAAATGACAGTCAGCTGAGAAGATCGGTAAAATCAAGACCCATCCATAGACGAGAACAATATCCATATTTAAATTCGGTTTGAAAATGGAATTTAACTTTTCTGAAAGCGCTGTTTACTATATTTTATGCGTTCACATCATTTTAACTGCTCGTTTATCACATAAGCTTTGTTCTCTTATCACGGTTGTTACATACTACCATTTAGTACCGCGAAAATAACTAATAATTCTTTGTATTAGTTTGTTTGGCCGACACGGGTTTAGGGAACGTAGATGTTTTTAATTCACTAGAAATGGCTTTCATGCGTCAGATATATTATAGGGAAACAAGGACTTCGAATTTGATAATTTATTGTACAATATAGTGTTATGTTTTATCATAAATTGAGTGAGTTTTTTTAAAGTGCGACATCTTACTGTCTATTTTTTATGTCTTTAAATTTTAAGTATTTTAATAAATAATAATAATAATAAATAAATATTGAACAACATCACATACATTACTCTGATCCCAATGTAAGTAGCTAAAGCACTTGTGTTATGGAAAATCAGAAGTAACGACGTTACCACAAACACTCAGACCCAAGACACTAAACTCTTCCCACGTCGACTCGGCTGGAAATCGAACCCGGGACCTCGGAGTGGCGTACCCATGAAAACAGGTGTACACACTACTCGACCACGGAGGTCGAGTAGGTCATTATATAGTATATTTATTTTAATCCCTTAAAATAAAATTAGTCGATTACAAAAAAAAATAAAAAGCGATCCAGATTTACGCGTTGAAAATTCCAAGTAAAACAACGAGCAAACGCTACTTCGGTGTGTAATACAAGTATCAAAAAACACGCACTTGAAGCACATCCAGTTGCGTTACGTCTAGGTGTTTACGTGCCGTATCTCGCGGTGCCCTCACGCGGCGCTAACGATTTATTTAGCGACTGTGTAACGACGTTTGCACGGCCAACGCCACACGTCAACGTGTTAGTTCCGTTTTTATCGCGTTGATAACTTAGATTTGGTGATATTTTGTTACGAATATGGAATTCTGTCGTATTCGTAATATAATAAAATATGTAATGATCCCGGTTGATCGAATTGCGAGCTTATAACGTCGCAGATTTCGATGTCCTGAATCCAAACTTCACGTCTAACAGCTTGCTTCAGTTCGTGGTTATGACTTATATCCCGTTTTACGGTGAAGGTGAAAGGTGAAAATCTATACCATATGTGGAAACCACGTCTGTATAGTATTGGGTACATATTGGAGCAGCGTGGTGCAATAAGCTCCAAATCCACAAATAGGAGGAGGCTATGACTCAACTTTGGGACATTATCAAGCTTATATATATATAAAAGCGAAACACTACTTACTGATTAATCCCGTAAACTCAGAAACTATAACACCTACTTGAAATTTGGCAGGTAGCTTCCTTATAGGGTGTAGACATCCGCTAAGAACTTAGAAGGATTTTATTAAAATCTACCCCTAAGGGAGTAAAGCGTGGGTTGGAAGTTTGTGTTTCATAAATTACGCGCGGGTAAAGCTGCAGGTTCAGATGGTATATTATATTTTAACCCTTAATAAGAGAGCCCGTGTGACATTTCAGATTCATCTACTAAAGTTGAAACGGTTTTGTTTTGTTCCACTTAAGTGGTTTTAATGTATCCTTCGAAGTGATTAAGTAATAATGTTTAGTTTTTTAGACTCGTAAAACTAAAACGACTACTTTATAGGCGTTGTTTTATAACCCCCATATAAGTTAAACACTTAGCTTAATATCGTATTTAAATATCTTTATCGACAATATTTTTAATTTTAAAAGGTTATTGTTTATTGCAAGGCAAGGCATGGCATCATCAATCTATACGCAAAGATTTTGTTAATGTAAGATATTATATTATTCCTTGCACCAAAATTACGCACTTTAATTGTTTAAATCGCCGATGAAGTTCACAGTCTCCATTGAAATCACAATGAAAAGTATTATTAAAATTCATTACTGTAATATTCCTTTTTACTTGGTAGTAGGGCTTTGTGCAAGCCCGTCTGGGTAGGTACCACCCACTCATCAGATATTCTACCGCCAAATAGTACTACTCAGTATTGTTATGTTCCGGTTTGAAGGATGACTGAGCCAGTGTAACTAACTGTAGTTACATCGTAATTCGTTATGTCCCTTGTGCCTGACTACTTACCATCAGGTGGCCCATTTGATCGTCCGTCAGTCGAAAACATTAAAAAAAAATCTTTCTCTGCTGAAAAAAACTTTTAAAATAAATAGCGTTTGATTTCCTTTGATACTTTTCTGTACCCTTGACAATATGTATGCATAAATTCATGATTGGTTGAGAAGTTAAGCCTTAATGCATAATAAACTTGTAAAGTCTAATGGCTATATATAAGGCCGCAGATCTTAAAGTCCTGGGTTCAAACTCCAGGTTGGACCGAGGATAAAGGAATTGGGTCTTTCTATAGAATTTCTTAGCAATAGCCTGTACTCTGAAAGTTGCAAGTGTGTACACTTCCGTTCCCCAGAAAGCACGTACCGTTGGTCCAGCGCCTGAACTATTTCCGGTCCTAGTTCCGGTAAAATAGAATGCACCTGTGTTTGTGCACACACTTGTGTAGTATAATATGACATACGTAGTTTTTTAATAAAATTAATAATAATATATTTTCAAATGTTATATTTGATTTCGATAACAAATGAACCAGCCTTATAAATAAGAAATCACCCTTTAAACGGAACGAACAAAGCATTTAACACTCCGGCCAACTATCGCCCCGATGGTATCAACCCCTAATTAAATACAGGGTATCGACGGTAGACGCCCGCTAATGGACTACAGTAACGCTTTCCTTTACTTAACTAAATCGTTTAACCTCATAAAATTTGTCTCAAGTAATGAATGTGTCTCAAGTTGAATAATTTAACTTAATAATTAAATTATTTTTCAATTACTTTATTTATATTAAGATCATTTAAATATTTATAAGTTATAATAGATAATAACAGTACACTGTTCTATAATAAGTATAGTAAAACTTTAATAATATATAAGTCCGAAATTATTAAATTGAAATAATTTAATCATCAATAAATATTGTAGAAAAATATATAATTTGTTTTAACTTTCAACAGTAAAGTGTAATCTTTTAAATGAAATCTGAAAACCCTTACCCGATACCCAATAAATGAACAACAGATTTACGATCTAACGGCGATCTGAGCTATCACAATGTCGGGGAAGCGGCCGCCTCTAACGGCGTCGTTACGGCCGCTAACGCCGGCTAACGGCTGTTAACGCCGGCTATCAGCGATAGAGGGCGGGCGGAAGGCCACCTGCGGCTAACGTCCCGCCCGCCTTAATGCATCCGCACTTATTTATTCCCGAGTTACGGCCTGATATGTTTCCTGATGGTTATCTGAAGGGACATATTCAAACGAAAAACAGGACATCGACTTCCGCCGTTTTATTGAACGGATCGGCGTTTTAACGTTCTAAATGGTTATTAAAAGCGTTAACTTTCATACTTAAAAAAAATAATATGTCAAATTGCTAAATCATACTTAACATGAAAATAAATAATATACTTAATTATATACACTGATCAACTATTCTACCGCCAAAGAGCAATCCACGGGCAATGGTGGCCACTTATAAGGTGGGCCATTTGTCTGTCTTACCTGCTTGAAATTATCTCATATATATATTAAGCCTTTAACAAACTACATAACTCTGATAATAAAATATGTTGATATGACGAAATATTAATAAGCCTAAAAAAAATCCCAATAGTGTAATCACGTTTTCTGTTATATAATATTTTTTTAATGTATCGTCTAGCCTGTTCGATTTTGCAAAACTCATTTGAGTCTAGATTCAGAAATGATAAACAGACCAGTAATTGCTTTTTGTGTATACAATTTTATTAAGAAACACAACGTTGAAGTACTTTACAGACGTACGATAAAATGTCTTATGAACATTAAGATAAATAATATTTTTATCATATCTTTTCTTTATTAACTATAATAGACTTGCATTGAATTTCATGAAATTATGAAAATGGAATTTACTTCCAAAAAAATATCGTAGACGTTAAACAGGATAGTTTCGATTAACATAGGCATATCCGTTTGAATTAGTTGCTTTTCGTAGATATAAAGCAAGATATTCCGTTGTCTGTGTGTGGAGACCTTTAACGTCGGACAACGTGAAACAAATTGCCACAACAAATCATCGTAATGGATATTTGTGGGCGAATTTTGCTGTGGAAGGTTGCGATTTTGGAGATTATATCAATTTTTACTAGTTATTGTCTAGCAATTATTATTTATAACATATTTCGAGAGTAATCTTAATGCAATCTGTGTTCTTGAATTAAGTAACAGCCTATTTCCTGGGTAGATGCTCGTTAAGAAGAAAGATTACCAGCAAAATCCTTTCGTTCAAGTACTGAAAGCCTTAATTTAAAAGTAGTTGTCATTCGCGACTTTGCTCTCATTTTAAGGGTCGTTTAGTATAAGAAAATATCCTTGGGGTTCAAGCCTGCTTCATACCAAATAACATTAAATTCCCTGCAGTGGTTGTGGTTTTGGAACAGACAGAGCTACTTCCGCATTTATAATATTAGTATAGAAATTATGAAGAAAGAAATAAAAATGAAATGAGAAAAACCAAGATATCGGTGCTGATCTAATTGAATAAAGATTCATCCCGTTACGGCATTGTTTATATCCCATGGTTGGGCAAAGCTCTCCTCTCCTGTCTTCTCAAGAAAAACTCTCAACTCGGATACAAATGTGTCAGTATTGCACACGCAGGTTCCTTTATCGCCAAGTTGAATTAAACAGATACCTGAACCCACAATCTCTAGTTTATTTTTTATCTTCGACTAGTATTAAAAGAAATTGACACAAGGCTACGTCTATTATAAGAACTCAGTTTGAATAGATGTTTTAGCGCTAGAAACAAGATGGTTCTCAAGGTGTGATGCCTAGAAGCACTAGGTCAGTAATGTTGGTGTTTTGTAAAGGCCTATTTTAGTACTTAAAAAAGATCAATATTAAAAAAAGTATTAAGTCGTCGACTTTGACCTGGTATGAGAATTAAATCATTACTAATTTCTCAAACAATTATTTACTATCAAGATTAATAGCAATTGAAATATCAAGATCAAAACTTGACACGTCAGATAAACTGCATTGCCCTAGCCCTTAATCATTCTGTTGTACAAACTAATTTTAACAATAAATACCTCGTTAATTACAATGCCCAATTGCATAAAATTGAATATATATACATAAACGCATATAAGACACTGTTTATAATCGAGAAAACTTCAAGTTATTGGCTACGGAAGTAGAAGAGATTGCTGGTCCAAATTCTATTGTTCCTCTCGGGACCTGCCTACATTTAACAATTACTCTACCCTTAAGCAATATATTATATGGGGTAATTCAGTATTGATCACAGTCCGTTCTGAGCTACTCATTTGTTAATGGACCAAGAGGTACCAACATACTACATACATACATCCTTAAGTATTGCAGACCAAGCTGCTGAATATAAGTTTCTATGGGTAGTTTTGATAAAGGAATCTTATTTTAAATAATTTTTCGATTTACTATTTACAATCGATAAATATTTGTCTAGTTCGTGCACCAGTTAACTTCCTCGCGTTATCTTCAACAAAAATACTCGCTAGCAGTTTATAGTTGGTTTTAGTTTAAAATTTCACCAGCGTGATACGGTCGTATCTCGCGAAGTTTTACTTTGTGCCCGCTTCCGAAGATACGCCGTGATATATTCGGAGGAGATAGTTCAGAAGTTAGTGCTATCCACCCGATTGTTTGAGACGTTTTAAATAAATATATTCTACTACATACTGGCCACTGTTTCGAAGAGACGCTATGATTGACATTCTTGTAAAATTTACGTCATTAATTAAAAAAATAATTCTCAAATATTCATGTATTCAGAGTTGTGAGAGCCATTTTCTAATTACTTTACAAGTAAACATTGTAGGTACCATATTTGCAACGCTGTGATTGTTTCTGGAGTGGTATCGGCTGGTTTTAAAAATAATTAAAGTAAATTTTCGGAGTCCCATATTGATCTATCGTGAAGATTTAGCAGCTCCTTCTTTTGTAATACTGTATGTACTTGATGTACTTATTTTATATTAGCAGCTTAACTACTTAGTAACCCGATTATAAAAATGTGTTTTTTTTCCTACATCGTCTAACCCAATACATAGTTGCCTTTTACTCGTCTGTTTGTAAATTGTTTTCTTTTTATATTTAGTAGATATTGACGAGTTTCCATATTAGTTAAAGTCTTCCACCGCATACGCATAGTTCGTTAATCAAGAAAAAAAAAATGATTCCTCGAAATATTTTTTCTTAAATTTTCTATAGTGGTTATGGTAGGAAATAGACGATTGACTTTACAAAAAATACAGTCAACGAACAAACCCATATGACATTCACCTAATACAGTACAATGAACAGCAATACAGCAATACTTGCTCAAGTACTGAGCAAGTACGTGCTTTAAGACAGCAATGATACGTGACGATAACAAGTTTGGACCTCCAATACAATACTAACCGAACTAATTCCTGCGTTTGGTACAAGGATTGAGAATAAACGCCAACAAGGATGCATTAAGATGCTTTCGATATTGATTATTTTAATACAGACAGATATTTTTTATAAATACCTTTCCCAACAATATCTAACCCAAAATTTCCGACACCGCAAATTCACAGTTCGTAATGTTTTTGTTAAATTTTGTTGATAATTTAAAAACTGAAAAATTTAAAGAGAAAGTTATAAGTTATTAAATAAGGCATATTATTATATGGAAGATATATTATATTATGTAACATTTCATTAAGGATATATTATGTTTAAAAAAAATATATTATATGCATATAAGAACGAATTGAAACCTAATTATTTTTGTTGTTAAAGTTTTTCTAGTTAAAATATATATTAAAATAGTATTAGTCAGTAAGAAACTTAAACATAGTGGATTTCGTTTCAATTTTATCAATAAGGGTGTAGAAACAATTACGTTTGTTTATTAATTAAAGTGTAAAATAAAACGTAAAATTATCAAGTGGCCCATGAGGGGATCGAACCCGCGACCTTCGCGTTATTAGCACGACGCTCTAACCAACTGAGCTAATGGGCCAGATATCTATATTTCAAAAAGAACAACCGTACTTTAAAAATCTTACACTATTAAATTCAGTCATATATTATGAAATTTTTTATATTTAGAATATTTATACAACTACATAACATGCTTACGACAACCTGTATAAATCACATCCATTATATTATTTCTAAATAAAAACCGTAAATATGCATATAAAGCTTTTTCTGACAATCAAACGCACTAAATACTTTCAACTAATTTCGTTTACAAAAAATATTATAGTACAAAATTGACACTAACCGCTGTCACTAATAAATTAAGGCACGTTCCAAACATTGGAACTAATACGCTTTAGATGTTCTTCTAATTAAACTGTTATGTTAGTTGCACATCTAATGTCGCGGCAATGTCGCGCGAATGTTGCACGAATGTTGCAATGTTCACGATAAGATTGCACTTCGGAATTTGTGCATACATGAATACTTGAATGTTCTTAATGTTTTTGATAACGGCGTTTTGAAATATGAATACTTGGATTTTGTTAACAAACATACTGCAAGCTCTTTGGTTATAAATTCTGTTGTTGAGTTTTAAATATAGAACAATTACACCGAAGTCTTTCGAGTGCATATAGATCTTACAGTCATGTAAATAAAACAATATGAAACCTAGTCAATAAATATTGATCGTGTATATTAAAACGATTCGAATACAACGTATAGCTCAACGCTTTTATGCTATATTAACTTTTATGTAAATACAAATAAAGATGTAAGCTGCTTGCTTGCAACTTTACCTTCGGTTATCAGTATTATAAGTATGTATATTTATTATTAATTATCAACATTACGACATTCTCGTATAGCACCTAATGGTATCTGTTATCTGACGATTGCCGGTAACAGTGGAACATTCATTCCAGACTCCATCGCTATCGCGGGATAAGCTTAAAACATTCGGATAGCCGTGAGACAAATGAATCACTTTGCCATTATGGTATAAGGGTGAGTATTCACGGAGGAGGTTTATCGGTGTGAGCGATATGCCATATTAATACTGTGATCTATCGAAGGTGATAGTAGAGAATAGTATTAAATAATTAACGAACTTACTACAAATGTATGCGGAAAGTGAAAACGTGTCTCCTTTTATTTATATAAATATTTAAAATCAAATTAAATCAAAACATACTTCATTCGAATGATTTCAAAGCGACAGTTCTTTTTTAAAAATAAAACATGTGAGAAATTCAATAGATAGTCTTTGTGACGGATTCAAATTCTGCATATCCTGCATAAATATAAATAAAAACGAATTCCACGCCAACTATCATGTACACGTCTTATCAAACAATAATATAACAATTGATTTATTTATTTGTTTACATCGCACACAATAACGTATAATAACGAAACAGCGATTAGCACATTAGAAGTTATCGACATCGGGTCGCGTCGTATGCGGGCGGCCTTACCGCAAAGATTACGTCCTAACTGATACAGGGGAGTGCTTTCAGAGATAAGGCGGAGACAAAATCGGCGTATGATTCAAATTGCACGCGCTGTTTATATCTCGTTAGCCATGTTTAAAGAAAATTAAACTGCATATCAACTACGATTCCAAGTTAATAATTTGTGGATTATTATGTTTTCGTTTCATTTGAAGTGGGAAGGTTTTAAGTGGTCTGCAGTTTGTTTAATGTTTGAAAGATTGCCTTTAAATTGGTTTGATAATATAAATATATCACGATGCGATGTTTAATCGTGGAGATACGTTGGGGTTAAGTTGCTTTTTAAAACACCGAGTACTTTAACAGTATACGATATTCTATGAATCGTTGGATGTGAAATTTTGAGACTTATAATTTACTACCACTTATCAAAGCCTGCAATAATATCAACAATCTCTCTAGCTGTATCCCGGTGAGTGAGGCAGTGTCACTGCAGCCCGCGCGTGTGATATATTTTACTTTTCAGAGTAATTAATTTATAATAAAATATAAACGACATTCCCGCTGTAACGTCACTTGCATTTAATAAATGAACAATCCAAGCAACAAAGTCGACAAAAGTGTCAACAATTGAACATCGCCAAATCAAATCAATCCGCCATATTGCGGTGAAAAAGAGCGCCCTTTTCAATTTATCACACAAACGCAGGCCTCGTGTATCCGTTTTTCACCTCTCGTCTCTGAACTTCACGCGCGTCTACGTTTTGACCTGTCGTGTTTTAAATACAATTAGGTACTTTTTGTTTGTGAAATATTTCAAGGTTTCTGACTGATTATAACTAAAGAATGTATTTGAATTGATTTGATTCTGTTGGATAATAAAGGCAGTATCACAGAACTAATCTCTATCGCATCGACACTTACAGTGCGTTTATTTTGTTTATAACTCATGTGACACAAAGAACTTTAATTTTAGTGTTTGAAATTAGAACGTTTGAATATTCCTATAAACCATTAAAAATTAAAACTGAAATGTACTAAATTCAATTACCACTACGGTTCAAAGTTATCGTAATCTTTTTTAAATACTAAGTCTTCAAAAATGTTTTAACAGCCCGTCATGGCTGTTAATAGTGGTATTAGTTACCGATATGTGATACTAATGTTGGTTAAATATGCATTACATATATTAGGTGTAATAGGTAAGCTGTCTGTCAAATAGTCTGGTAAAAGTTCACCACTGCCTATAGACTCTATCACTATAAGAAATATTTACCATAACTTATATCGTCTAGGCTCCAGCAACCTTGGTAACTAAAATCTTATCTCCCTTCTGCCTGTAATTACATTCGCACAGTTACCGTTCAAAGCGAAACACAATATATGATGAGAGAATTAGCCAAACGGACTTGCACAAAGCCCTAACCACCAACTAAATAAACATTCACTGAAATATTCGTTTTCTATTTTATTTTAGACCAATAAAACTAGTTTGATATACCTCATAATTCGAATTTAAAAAAATAAAACAACGTATAACACGCAATGCAATTTGTTACTTGTAACTAAAATGTTGAGTGTAACATGATTTTCGGTTGTGTAAGTCAAAGGTGGTATCGTCGCGTTGTGTCCGTTAGACCGGCACTATCGCTCGTGCACGACTCTCAATTTTATTTCAATAGTTTATACCTCGTATGCCGAGATGTAGTGTATACCTCGACCCGAGATGGCCCAGTGGTTAGAACGTGTACATCTTAACCGATGATTTCGAATAAAAGTTCAATAGAAACAAACCGAACGTTATGACGGGTTGTACATCTTTGTAGCGCAAGAGAATCTTTGAACAAATTTTTTAACAGTGTTTTATGTTGGTGAGAGCTTGGATATAACCCCGGGTTTATCCGCGCGCAGTTGTTTTACGTGTTCCCATTTCATACTTAATTATTTCATGGTGTAAACTCAGTGATAAATGCTATTCTGCTCTGGAACAATGTCTAAAAAATAAATCTTATCATAAACTTTTACCTTTCATCTCAACAGTGGTACATTTAAGGACTGTTTTAATTTTTACAATATTTAAGATTGTACATATATTACGTATATATGTATGAGCGCGCGGTGCAGCTTGCTATTGAAGTTACTGAAGTTACTGACTCAGCACTTTAATACCACGGGCATGAACATATTTTTATTAAGCATATACATAGGTATGATTTGCATATAAGTAATTCAAACATTATATTTTGAATATTTTCCTTTTACATGAGAAAAAATAATAATGTTCGGGAACATAAGATATAAGTAGAACCTTATTGTACAAAAACTTTTTACTTAATCATTAAATTGAGTCACCCAAAGGAGTTTCACTTTAAAACCTTCAAATATAACGTCAGTTTCAGTGTAATATTTGACGTATAAAACAGTAAAATGTTAAAGCATCGTACGTAGTTGAATCCAGTACTGTTTACCTTTTGGTCGTGTAAGTCAAAGGCGTTATCGGCGCGGCGCATCCATCAGCCTGGCTATCTCCGCCGCACACCGCACTGCGCGTTTTATTTCACATGTATAAACCCAGCTTTAGCGCTTAGTGCACGATGAAGCATGGTTGCCGCTATTTATATAGAATTTATGACTGTTCTAATATTATTTTTAAAAGAGATTTTTTAATTTATGTTCGCTTTAAGCCAAAGTAGAAACACATTCAATCTTTTACTGAATAATAATATATAAATATTTAAACAATAGATATATACATATACATGTTAACTATTTACATTTCTTATGTGAATAGATCTTATTTGATATTACCTAAAAAAACTCAGTAGCTAAATAGTTGCAGTTTCAGCATTCCATATCTGGTGTGAAATTCAGAAGACAAACTCACATAGAAACATCGTGAAAAAATTAAAGTAATAAAAACATGAGCCGATATTGTGATTCTGGTCAAAAAATCTCATTCCAATGTCACCAGAATCGAGTTTGCATTGTCTAAAAAAAGTTCGTTTCGTTTCGTTTAACTCGCCATACAAAATGTAAAATAAAATTTTCTCATATCGATATTTCATAAAAGTCGAGTCATTTGTATCGGCCGCTATTAGCGGTAACTCGAATTTTATCTCGAGCAATAAAGGATCGACTACGTTTATAAATAATAAATTGCTAACAATAAGGTCCGGTAATTAGGATATAAATTCTTGAAGACGATATGAAAGATATGAGGACGAACCTGATTTGCTTACGAGCGCCGTCAGTGTTCGTTTCCATTTTACTTACAGATAAAATATAACATCAGTAAGCTAATCGTCGAATGCACTCACGTTAATCCTTCGGCTGGCAGCCATATTGGTTTCCCAGTGACGTCATATCATATGACACTCTAACCACTTCTTTGATAACGATAAACAAATTTTCGATTATGTACAAAGCTATTGAAACCTACATCGTTACGTATATTGCTATTATTTACAATTGCGAACGCGCTAACAATTATAATCTTTGTTTGTTAAACTGAAAACGATCCTGATTGTGGCCTACGAAACAATGGAATTGTGTCACGTATTTTTTTTTTATGTTTTCATAATTTCTAAATTTGACATGTGTTCTATTTTAAAATAAAAAAAGTAAATATTGTATATTAATAATTAAGACACTATTAAAAACCGTTCTGTAAGCTATATATTTATCAATATATTAGTAAAAAAAATAATAGGAATATATCAAAAAGTGTATATGGAAGAACTTTTCGTAAACGACATTTATCTAACTAACATTACAAACATATTAAAAGGCACTCTTAGGATGGATGGATTATTATAAAAGGCCCACATCAATAAACACACAAATAAAAAAAAACTATCGGTTCTGACGTCTATAAAAAAAAAAAAAGAAAATTAAACTCGAAGTAATCAAAACAATGCAATCACGCTCATAACGATAAGATGCTTTCAATTTTATATTTACTCTCGATAACGTCTGGCAAATAGATTAGGTTCACATTAGCGATACCGTCCGTCTGTTTATATCTATAAGTGGTCCGACGTATACATGTCTGGTTATCAATGCTTTGATGTGAATCAAGAAATATACCTCGTTAGATGCGTGTGGTATACTTAGTCACGGCCCTCTAGATTATTATTATACGTTATTATGAAATAGACACAAAGTTCTATCAAGCAACAGTACTCGCAGCAGGATGTATCGAATTGTTCGATTGACAATTAAAATTATATAAATATCAAATCCAGGACCGGATTTAGATGTCTGGATGCCCCTAATGAAATGATTATTTTAAAATTTGAACAATTTCATTTCTATCAGTAAAATTTGTCAATAATGATTATTTACTCTTTGTATCAGTGTCTATTAAAACAGTAATTTTATTATAATTTGACTATATCCAGATATCTAAACATATATTACATTAAAATTCTTAACTCGTTGCCCCTATTGCCCTCCCCTAAATCCGACCCTGATCAAGTCAAAATACATCCAGCATTGCAGTCTACCTGAAGAAATAGAGAATGAATGAATGAATATCTAGTTTCTTCGGGAACGTGGTAAAGTGATGAATGAATCTGAAAAATTGTTCCGTCTGTCATAAAGTATCGCAGCTAAAAACAAAACGGTTGTAATTTATATCATTCTTTTGATCTTCAGTGACGTCTACGCACGATCACAAACACGTCCATACATGAGGTTTAAATGTTGCTACTTAAAATATTGTTGAAAATGCTAATTATTTAACGTTTCTTGAAAACATAATTATAGATATAGTGGCTATAAAAATAATCACCTAATGAAATATGCGTCTCATGATATTAAAATTGTCTTTAATTGTCACTTCGGCTTCCATCACACAGCCCGAGAAATGAGACAATTCATAAGATATTCAAAACTTTACCTTATATCATATATATAAAACATTTAAATAACATATGTAACCTTATTTTATCTCCAGTTTATTTATGTATAAATTATGAAATTTATGAAATCAAATAATTAAATGCCAGTTCTAATCTTTCAATCACAATTCATTAGCTATGCACATCACTATTGCGTAACCATGCACTGAACGTAACGTCCCAACCCTATCGTAGACATTACGACATTACATACACATATTCGATTTGCTATTGAACTTTTGACTCGAACCTTTCAAACATCAAGATAAACAACAATAATTATAAATCCTCCCACACACGATACGGTGAAGTGTATAGAAATCGCACGAGTGTCGTGGGTTTCATTTAACATTTAACTTATTAATAATAAAAACCTTTTTATTTCAATAATCGTTACTAGGTAGACGAGCGGACAGGCCCGCTGAACTGATATATGGTCATATTGTTTTGTAATTATGCCCGTAATTCTACTGGCTCACTCACGTTTCCAAATTTTTGACAATATGAAGAATTGCTGTTGAGCTGTACAATAAACGTTTAGTGAATGTCATCGAAACGTGTTTCAAGGAATTAAATATACTGCAGGTAAATCAATAAGCGTTAAAATTAATCTTTTATACGTAAATTACTCACTTTCTCATACATATATATGAGTAAGTGTATATATGTGTGTACTTACTATATAACTCCATATATAACTCCAAAGAAGGATATAGGCTTTTTAAACCTAACTCACAACAAACCCCTAAAACGAGAGCGAAGACGGGATGACTACTAGTATTGAACAAAATAATTACCTTGTACCTTATTAATCTGAATCATAGTCAACATATCATCATCATATCATAGCGTGTTTATTTATTTTATTTATTGAAAGTCAGTACATTTTTATAGAACCGCAAGAAAAATGTTGCGCGTCTGAAGTTGACCCTTATTGGTACTTTTACTGATGTCTCGGTTCCGCGCCGTCATATAGGCAGAGCTTGCATGTTCGATTGATGGATGCGCTCAACGAAAATTTCCTTGGGTAGCTCTTACTACAACGGGTTACAAATCTTAACTAATATAAAAAATACCAGAGTACACTAGTATTATATAATAAAGTAAGCTCAAACCAAAATAAAAGATTAGATTTATGTTCTACTTGTATGAAATCTTGATATAAAATATACTCCACAAAAATACATTAATTATCCAAAGATCGTTAAAATAATAAAAAAAAATATATTATTATAATATTTTGATAAGTATTCAAAATATCTCGTACAAGCCTGTCTCCAGGTTGACCCTGGGACCTTTCAGTCATACGTAGGCATTGTCGCCCACCTAACAGATAATTCTGCGGATATCTTGGGCCTATAAGAGATCAGTGGATAGACCCACGCATACTTGTGTATTCCATTTATATTTCTTATGCTTTAATGCATATCATAAAAATATACAAAGCTCAAGGTATTATTTCTTTTACCTACTTTAATAAAATAAAAAAAAAAGTTTACCGCCATTTTTAATCATACGATTATGACTTGAGGATGTAAGCGACATTTCTACAATTAAATACTGAGATTTCGTTTCGTTTCAAAAACAAAAACTTAAATAACAACGAAATCCCACAAAAAAATTATCCAACTTTTATCTTTAATGTATCTAAAAAAACTATTCTTTATTTTTAATCTGTTACTAAAATGTCTTGAAATCATAAAATTGATAAGCAAGTGTCCAGCTCATGGATGCTTTTAGAATGGAACGCAAAATAAACAATAGATACGTTTCAAACTGTTTTGTCCTCCTAAATATCGGTGACCGAATCACTATACAAATTAACGACCGCCTTAACGACCGAGTAATTTTTTTTATAAGTAATTTTTGATTATATCTCAGTAATTATTAAAGTCGTTATTAGGATGAAATTGTTATCATACTTCGATTGATATTACTGTTATTTTTATTTTATCGAATTATTTTTTATTTAAGTTTGTTCGTGAATTCAAATATTGAACATGGAAGTATAAATTGTAAGCCTTGTTTTTCGCTGATATTAAGCTAAGTTTAACTAAGAAACATATCTTTAAGATAGATATATATTTATATATGTATTAAAACGGATGGAATTTAACAAACAGCAAGTATGTAGATTTAAATTCAGATCTAAGATTTACTTAGACATTAAGTTTAAAAAACTAACAACACGAAACATAGCATATGTCAATGGTTTTACATCAAAACGTTTGGCGTTTCATAACAGCGTTGCTATAAATTCCGCTTTTAAATTTAATCCTTCGTCAAAGAAATTTCAACTTTAAAAATAAAAAAAGATCAAGCAACCTCATTGTACGTGACTATAGTCTCATTCGTTTAAAGAAGTTACATATAAAGCGTTTTGCTCAAATCAAACCAAAAGAAATTTAACTTTAACAAACAGAAAGAAAGAGAAACACTATATTTTGCTGTTTATATGTTATCTTTTCGTCCACAGTCACACAGTCACGGTTGCCGTCAAATTGTTTCATTTGATAATATATGCAAATTTGTTAAAAGCTTTTATCTCATACAATGGACGACGATATTCATACTCGTGAAGGAAAGATATAAAATTAACATAATATATTTGTTTTTAAGTTTTGCGAAACATAAAGTGCAATGCCGTGGCATTTATTTGTTTCTTTTAAATTGCAATTGCAACAGAATCTTGTATCTTATGGTAATCTGTCGGGCTCCTTTAGGCTGTTTCTGATCAATGATTGAATGAATGATCATAGTCAAACATCGATAGTATTACTTGTTGATGTGTTCCGGCTTAAATGGTAAGTGAGTAAGTCCAAGTCGTAATATTCTGCATTAAAGTACACTTCGAATCCTCATGTTACAGGATTAAATTGAATGTAAAGCTAATACCAGTTCTGTAATATCTCTTGCTATATTTGCATGGATATAAAAATATAGGCATTTCCGTATGTCATACGGCTAGCAGTACTATGAACAAAGATACTTACCTTTACTTACCGAAGATACTATAGACAGAATTGAGAACTAAGATACATTTTTTTTGTATATATATTTTTGTCTCCACAGACACGTTATCCGTGCCTAATGAATATCTTATCTTAATTTTTTATTTATTATCTTAGTGTCTGCTTGTTTTTATTAGTAGTCAACGTCACAATTTATATTTTAGGTTTTTTTAAGTAGGAAATTTGGTACTTATATTTATATGTTTTTTTTAAAAAAAAGATTCGATGTTAACACCTCTGTTACAATGTAATGAATGGTTAATAGTTCTTACAATATCAATAAACATAGATTATGTCTAACGTGACCTCTATGACACATAGTATGTCTCCTTACTATAAATAGAAACGAAATGCAGTAAGTAAATAAATAATTATTATACAATATGTTTCGAGATTATTGTCGATTTAGTAATCATTTATTCCTGGTCGTATTTACCTCGTTATCCCTATTGATTCCTAAGTCATTTCTGCTGGCCTAAGTAATCATATCTTTTTGAGGAAAAGGCTTGTAGCTAGCTGCTGGATACACATTTCATACAGGCGACAAACATTTCAGGCGACACATGTAGTTGTCCTCAGATCCTTCTCCACCGAGCACGCAATGCAAGTAAAAACATAAATTAGGATCAAGAAACAAAGGTGAAGCTTGATCGACTTTGACCCCGCAACTTAAGTTACATTACATACTTATCACAACAAGATCATGCTCAGTTTTGGTGTACGTCTATTAAATGTAGCAATAATCACTATCGCCACATCTGGTTACGCGTGATGCGATAACAAACTTTACAACTATCTACTAATAAATGTTCAGCGCTCCGTACTCAAGTGTAGACCGTACTCTTGAAAAATTTACTCGCTACGTAATTCGGAAAGTAATCGAAATGTATATTTTTTTAATTTTGACAGCATTACTTTACTTGTTCATTGAGAGTAATAAGAAAAGTACCGAGTCTACTAGTACAATAAAGTGACCATTTCGTGTGATATATTTAAATTTGCATTAACATACTGTCGTAGGTATCACCCATTTCTAAGGTTGGTGATGGAAGTTATCGTTAATATTTCTCAAGGCGCCGATGGTTATGAGCGGTGGTACAATCTACCACTTACAAGCCCAAAAAAACGCTTTTGAAATTTATAACAAAAAAAAACAATTTAATTTTAAACGAAGACATAGGTTATTCCAACCGATTAAAATTAAAACGTTTATATACATATATGTATATCAGACCAAGATTGCTGTCAGAACTCATTCAGCCAAGTAAAAAAATAAAGAGAAATTTAATAGAAAAAAAAATTAATAAACTATTCGAATGATTTAACTCGTGTAACTTCACCCTTAGCAGTAAATTAAGACGCGCACAGATAACGATACATAAATCCTCTATCGTTCAATAGCCGATCGCATCGAGTCTACTCTATATCCCGATAGAGTTTGTATTACATCTAATCGGGACAAAGGAAACGTAACAGACACAGGTGCATATAGCTTATACGCTTCTTTCTATATATATTTTTATAGTTCTGCTTTACTATTATTATTTGTATTCCTTTTTATATCGAACTAAATTAATGAATAACAATTTTATGGATTAGGTGTGAAATTAGGAGAAAAGGGAGGTTCATTTTTCATATATTTTATTGCTAAGAAATTATCTGTATTTTATTGGCATTATATTGTGAGCAATCGCTGATGATAGCGTTGAATTTGCCGCGCTTTTTTATTTCAAAATGGCGGTCGAGTAAATGTCAACAATTTTAATGTCACATTTCGCAGTTGCGTACCGATTTAGCTGCATTTAAAATTGAAAAAATGAAATATTGTAAGTCCTAAAAGAAATCGAGACTAGTCCGAAAGTCTAAAACTAATAATAATGTAAATAATAATAATAATCTTTATTTTATATAGGTTTTGTAATCATAGCTACTGCTTAAGTAAGTATCAGTTTATCCTAGTTTTAATTAATAAACTCTACCCCGACGTCTACGTCAAGACAGTTGTATGATAATATATGTATTTACATTATTTACTTACTAAATAATTAACAAACTATTTACTCTATCAATTGCTTTTAACGTGGACTACATTTGACAGCAACATCCGTGGAAAATGTAAACTTAAAAGTTTTATTAAAAAATCTTAGTTCATAATGATTTTAATGAGGAATAACATAATTAGAGTGCGTAGGTTCCAAGAAGTGAGAGAGTGACATGACGGTTCGTACTCATATTAGAAAATTTGGTCGGTACGAATGCTTTCGATAGAACAATGAAACAATAGGGAATTATATTAGGTATTTATAAGAAATATATAAGTAAGGTTTACTTATATATATATAAAACTAAATATTTTATTTGTTTTAAAATTATTTCTAAATAATATATATATCGCTCTTCTTATACAAGTAACGTCGCTAATAAATTGGTAACATTTGAATTAATAAGAAAAATCATTAAAGTATTTAAGTATGTAAACGAAAATAATATATTGTACCAGATATATATAAATATAATTATGTACAGTTAGATTTATAAAATCGCTTAAAATTTATCAGATTTACCGATCTCACTACTGGCTGACAATTAAAAAGTAATGCTTTCAAAATAACAATTCGAATTAATAATATGACAACATTTAATGTAATTTTAAATTTGGAACATATAGACATTTAAAATAATCCTAAACACAAGAAGAGTGTACGTTTCAAAAAGCTCGAGTTTTTTTTTTTACTTGTGCATTTTAAATAAACAATAAATTACTAAAATCTTTACAATCTTTAATTATCTTTAATTTCGATCATTCGTCGAACAAATGGCTTTAGAATTTTTAAAAACAAATGGATATCCCGAGATGCAAGATCGATGGTTCACAATAAATCCCGACACGACAAGCAACAAGGTACAAGGTTCGATACCGGATTCTATTAACTGAATACGAAGGACCTAGGCACGTTGACAATGCCTAGATCACTATCAACGGCACCCACGTCGTTACTGACTTTAGTTGAATATATTAAAATCTCTTTTGTAATAGATATTTCGTTTGTCTATGGTCACTAGAGTTTCCTCATAGCATTGATTACAGCTATACGGGGTATAATTTAAATTACATAGAGTGATCTTCGTGAAATTACTTGGTGGTAGGGCTTTGTGCATGCCCGTCTGGGTAGGTACCACCCACTCATCTGATATTCTACCGCCAAACAGCAGTACTTAGTATTGTTGCGTTCCGTAATGGTGAGTGAGCCAGTAACTACAGGCACAAGGGACATAACATCTTAATTCCCGAGGTTGGTGGCGCATTGGTGATGTAAGGAATGGTTAATATTTCTTACAACGCCATTGTCTATAGGCGGTGGTGACCACTTACTCGTCCTCCTACCGACATTATAAAAAAAGTGCTCGTCTTGGTTACCCACGCCCTATTTATTCTACCCTCAAACAGCAATACTTTGTACTACGTTTATATCTGATGAGTAAGATGTTTTAATGACACGCACAAAGAACTCAACATCTTCGATCTCATGCAATAACGTGGCTTGTACTTCTGAAGGACCTAGTACCTTTTGCCGAAGATGTTTTATTAAATACTTTATTTTTTTTATTTAGTGAGACAAACGACGCAATACTATCAAATGCTAAGTGATTGTCTGACTAAATCATATTTAAAAATAAATGATCTCTATAGTCACTTTACATCAGACCATTGGTAATATACATATCTTCTTAATATATAGAGACTCTTTGCAACACAATTTCAAGCCACAGACTTTATTATGTTTTTAATACAATGTAATTTAATGTTTTTTTTAATTTTTTTCTATAGTCAACATTAATAATTCGTCCATTTTTCTGTTATGAAATAAAAATTATATCGTAACATCAAAACACGCTATAATTTATGTATCTCATAAAGCGTTATGTTTGTAATTAAGAGTGCAATCATTACACACGACATATCTAGGCGGGCCTGGGTGTGTGTTACGGCACTGTCCGAAACATTTCAATGAAAACTCCAAGTCATTCTGTAACGAAATTTTGGAAAAACAATTTAGTTTGAAACGTTCGTACAATTGATACTTCTTAACGAATACTAAGTTCACGCTTTTTTTATTAACAAAAATGAAACTTTCTGTTATTAGAAGAGAGACTATCGTAAGATATTAAATCTATAATGTAACTGAGTTTAGTCGTCAGTAACTTACACTACTTGTAACATAAGCCTATTAACGACTGAAATTTTTTTAATCTAAAGACTGACGTAACGTAGTTATTCTATATCCTACTTGTATTTTTCTCAATAAACAAATTAAAACAAAATTGCGACATCAAAAAACTAACTTCATGCAAATAATAATAAGCTGTTTACGATTCTGCTGTAGATGAGTAATTTTCGGTGTTCTACAAACAGTGAAAACTAATAAATGATCTCTTTATATACGTATTGCAGATGGCCAAATACTTTTGAACACTAGTATATATGTCACATTATTGTTATAAAAACTTGTAAAAACTTAAGATCGCTTTCATCATAAATAATATGTTTACAAACTAAACTTAAAGGGAGAGACATGTCTCTCATACTATATTTAGTCACCTATGTTTTTCCTTCTTCTGTAAGAAGTCTCACTTTGTATCTCACTAGTGAAATGCACGAAGACCGACTTACGATATTTACTAATTTAATGCATGTGTTCGAATGTTAATAAATGTTATAATGAATATCATAGTCAACGTCGCTTATTACTTTTTGACAATAATTCCCAATTCTTCGGTGACTATCTAATTTACCACGGATATTACTAACGTTAATATTTTCGTCTGTCAAACTAATCGACAAAAACATACGAATAAAACTAATTAACGGATACAAATATAACGGATACAAATATCTTAAAAAGTGAATCAAGGTAATGAAATGTCATTACACATCAGGCTTACATGTTATGATTTCTTCCTATTGACCTTTTGGTTGTAAAGGACTAATAAATATCAGTAGCTATGCGACGGAACCAGATAACTGACTTAAATTAATTGTATCGATAATATTATCAAAAACGCGTCTGACACGATGCCTTCAAAAACACGATTAAATCGAAAAAGTTATGATAAAATATGACATTATAAAACTTCTTCATAAAATAAAATAACCAAGATTTAATGCACTTATATTTTATTTAATCTATATTTTCATAAAAGACAGCTTACGTCAAATTAGCGTGACAGTGGGCTTTCCTTTATCTCTTATCAGTGGATGTCACGCTACGCGTAGCGTGTTCATACGCACTTTTTAAGGCGCCTTTGACTAACACATATATAACAAAATCTACCGACTTACCCTCTTGTGAAATTCGAAATACTAATAGACTCGGCCCCGTATATTATAATTATTAAAAAAACCACTAAGAGTCCATAAGCATCTTACTACCGGGTTAAAGTCCTTTCTTCTTGTACGGAGAAGGGTTTAAGCTTACTTCATAACAATTTTAATGAAATTCAGTTCAATAGTTTAGCCGTGAAACTGACTGACAAATGTACTGTTGCTTTTTTAATAAATTTATTTATTTATTTCAGGCTTAATCCATATAAATTCAGTAACAATATTTCTTACAATGTTATGCGAGTAGTTTATAACTTTTAGATATTTGCTCAATTCAGGTATCTCCTTAGACACTGGGGCACAGGGCACACAGACATGTGTGTGTACCCGGTGCTTCAATATGGGGCAGGCACATTTCGCACTAATCGTCAGCGTCATAATAATAGTACAGATATTTCATACAAATAGGTTTCCAATAGATGACAATCTAAAACAAATTAAGGATGTAAACTTAATAGTATTTTCTACGAATTTGAACACACGAGCTTTTCAACAAAACCAAGTGTGTGTGTGTTTATCCTTGGACCATTTCGGCTCTTAATACTGCAACGATTCCTTTAGATTTTAATAATATACATACAGACAAAAGTCGATTCTTATTTGATTATACAAAGATTGTATTTGTCAAACGAACTTATGTATTTGTTTGGTAAGTCAAATACAATATTTTAATGTCAAAATATGACATACAATGAGGAAATGAATCCAAGATATTGCGTGATAAACTTGAGGCATGTGGTGTATTACCATAGACCTGGTTCGAGGCGAACAGTCATTTGTAACTTTTGGAAATGTGATGATATTTGATAAAGATTTTGATAACTTATATACTAATATGAATTTACTTGGTGGCTTTGGGCAAGCGAGTCTGGGTACGTACCACCCACCCATCAGATATTTTGCCGCCCAACGGTAATACTTCGTATTATTGTGTTTCGTTTCCCAAGAGAGCGTGTGGCTCAAGGGATATAACATCTCAGCTTCCAAAGTTGGTGCCGTATTGGTGAAGGAATATGAAGGAATTGTTAATATTTATCAAAGCGCCAATGTCAATGAGCGTTGGTTATGACTAACCATTAAGTGGCCCCAACGTTGGCTGAACGGATCTGAATGAAATTTGGCACAGAGCTAGATTATAAGCTGGAAAAGAAAAAATAATACTAAACAAAATTACTTAACACTTGATCTCACCCCACTCCGCACACGCATGTGAAACCGAGGCCGGAAACGAGTAGATCATATGTAAAGTCGTTAATGATTTAAAAATGGAAGAATTATTTTAATTAATGATTTAAATAAATATATGCAAATCTAAATTAAAACAATTTCTTTACAAACTTGATCAATTGGAATGATGTCAAGAATGCTAGCAGCATTTCCTACTTACCTGGTGGTAACTTTACATGCAAATTCATCCTTCAACATGACAGTTCAAAATGATTTTAAAAGCATATTAAATATATGATATCTTGATTTTCATTAGATATAGATATCAAAAATTCATATTCGTAGGCCGGGCGTTGACAAGCGCGTAGCAGAAGGGCGTGGTGTGCGTGACACAAAAGATATAAATCTGACACACACATGTAACAAGGATATAGTATCTCTTATGTCGTTTATAATAAGGACTATAATCTAAGCGATATGAATTCGTAATCATGCATACAAAATACGGTTACGAGCCAAAATTGTGTCACCCGCGTGCGTCTTGCTGTCGAACTAATTTTGAATATATTTTTGTTAATACTGTATATTTCCGAACGATTGTCAATATCATATAATTTTAATGCCATTATATAAAACTTGCAATATAAATATAATAATACTTCGCAACAAATTGAAGTACAGAATGAATCAATTGATAATATTTATAAAATATTCGTGTTTCGAGATGAACTGTTTTTTTTTTAAATTCATAAATAGAGATGACTTAACACTTTCGGATTTCTACTACTTACGTCATTTTTATTTGCATCATAACTAAATTGAATTTTCTTTTCAGGTAAGTCCAGTCATGAATCGAAGCACTTCTCATCCAGCAAAGTACCACAGGTATATTTTATGCAAAGAGCCAACTCCGCAAACGTCCGGAACACACATCCTTAACGACCCGAGAACGCGTTTTAAATTCTCAATAGCCATTGAGAATGCACCATTAATCGACAAAGCAAAGCCGGCGACACGATATTAAGCATAATACAGAAAATGCGCATAAAAACACGTTTACAAGACAACCGAAATAAATATCGATTCATAACACAATACAATCTATAATCGAGTAAAAAGTAAGGGTGACCACACATCGGTATCAGCGGCGACATCGGTGGCCTGTCCGGTTATTGTCATTCGCGGCGTATCGCGGAACCGATCGCGAATTCGCGACTCGCGAATCGAAAGCGAAGACAGTTCGAGTACTACAGTAATGCCATCTGTCACATTTATCTACGCCCGTACAAGGATGATGTGTGTTCCTTTTACAAACTAGCTTTTTTTTTTTTAATTTTTTCAATAAGTTCTCGACGTTGATTTAGGTCGTGTTGTATGATTCGAATATATTATCGTATATAATTTTTCGAGTGTCTGATTTATATATTATTTCTTCGTTTGTTAGAAAACTCTGTTTGTTGACAAACATATAATTATTTTACAAGTACTGCGACCACTCGCAGGTCATAAATCATATGTTATCTTAAATTGTCAACGTGTATCTAAATGACAGATTAATAATTTTATAGTTAATTGTAAATCTAAGATTACTTCATGATTCAATCTTTAACACGACGCCTCGTATCCATTGTCACTTATCCGATATTTTAAACTCGCAATTTTTTCATTAAAGTTTCATTTTTACATCTAATTTCACTAACAAATAAAAATTCGATTATGGAATTAAAATATTCAAAAAGTAAAAATACGACAAAACATATCTAAAGATATATATGTTTATTTATTTTGCCTTATCTCCATATACAAACATTTGATCGTTAAAATCTCCAGCTATTATATACTATCACTGTAGAATTACTACCAAAGGCGCAATAATATTACTAACTGAAATATTGATCTATTGAAAATAACCAATGGATTGACATTATTTACCTTATAAATATTTTAAAGCACCAATGATCGGAACAGTATCAGACCCCACGACAGAAATAAATATCACATATTCAGCTAAGTTATTTCAGCCGACATTCACGTATACAGCTTGCTTCAACAAGCTTTTAGTAACGTCGGTGGTTAGTAATAATTCATTAGTCAAATGAAACAAATCGTTTCGTTATAAAGTGAACGATTCCCGAGTGCGTCGTAACGTTGAATCTATTTACTAACAATCGCCGCTCCGACGCGTGCTAAAGACGTGTACACGAATGCCCAGCCGAGCTGATTTGTAGCCATTTGTAGACGCTCCCTTTACAGGTTTACTGCGATGGATTTAACTGACAAGTTACTTAGGTTTACCTTTATCGCAGCTTCGAACAGGTTCAACAATTATAGGAGTATGTTTCGTGTGTTCACGTTGTATCGAAGTCATTCGCAGTCCAGTTACTATCAATTTTCGAAGGTTTCAGTTTTAGTAAGGAGTAGCTTATTTTTGGCCTAACTTACATTAAGTTACGTTACGTTAAATTAACGTTAATTTTAAGTATGTACCGTAAAGGAAGGATCCCTAATATCTCCGATCATAAAAGCCAAATATCCATGTAATTTTTCGGACAAAAACATCGTAAAACAAATGCAAAGAAATTAATTTAATTCATTCTTCAATCGTCGAATTAGTTCTATAGGAAACAAATGACGATCGAACCCAATGTAAAATTATGCAAAAAGACATACGACGACAACTTACGATACTTCTATCCTTAAAAAAATATTGTTTATAGATTCAGATAGTTCACGATCGAGTTCTACGTCGAGTTTGTTCTTAGACCTATTTGTTTTCTATCTTTTCCATATAATCCACTGCCTAACTCATATTTTAGTACGTAAACCAGTATCCTTGTTTGATAATAAAATAAAAATCATTTATAATTTTTATATCCCCAATATCAATACAAAGCAGTTATTTCTATCGAAACTAAATTTTCCCGCACAAATAGATCGAACAAAACTACAATCAAGGGGCAGTTTAAAGCATTTCTCGTCCACACAAGCCTCGATTGATTTATCTGTTCACAAATAGAAATAAATTCTATTAGTGTTAATTTGTATCGCTCGAGTGCCGATGCGTCTGAGTCAGTCCACTCGGGCCAGGGTCGACGGTGTGATAAAACTGGCAGTATCGTTGATGCAGTTCGCATTTAGATTGTATTTGAAAATAATATTCGATGTTTATACAATTATTCTCTTCATATATTTTATAGATGTTGTTTTTTTTTTATTTATTAGTATACAACGGACGGACAAATGGACCACCTGATGGTAAGTGGTCTCAAACGCCAATCCGAAAAAAATATCCGATCTCACTTTGCCGATGTGCCACTTTGGGAGCTCAAATGTTATGTCTCTTGCACCTGATATATAGGCTTCACGCTTCAAACCGGAACACAACATGTGTACTGTTGCTGGTACTTACCCAGATGAGCTGGCACAAAGCCCTACCACTAAGGCAATAATAATATTATGTCGAGACGCGATGAGTTAAACATTATAATAATTTGAAATAGATCTTTGACAATCATTATTGCTAACGTAATAATTATACTAAAACATTCAATCAATTGATATGTTAAGACCTTTTGCAAATATACATAAGTGGCAGTACAATAATCACAAGAATATACACAGTTGTTTCCAAGAAAATCCCGTTTACATTGTGCTTACATAATTAATTAATTTCTGTCCAGCAGTGATTCCCAAGGGAGGCTAGCCAATTGCGCAGAACAAATAATCGTGCACAAGTTTCTCCTACCAACAACTTAATATCACATAAGCTGCCTAATACAGAATTAATAAATTATAGTAAAATCTGCGAACTAAACAAAAACTTTTTTGTTAAATTCAAACGTGCACGAAGTCGCGGGCACAGCTAGTTATCTAATAAAAATAGCGGCTTGTTTTAAACATAAATTTATACTACCTAATATAATATATTTGATAAACAATGATTATATTAAGACAATTAATAATAATTTAACCGTTTAATAAAATGCAGTTTTATCATGAGATATTAATGCGTCGTAAGAACAACGTTTCGTCGCACGATTCCTTTGTGCTTCCTTTAAACAAACAGCCAATTACGTGGGAACAGCATAGGCCATGAGTTTATCGATTACAAATTATTCGGATCTATCGATTCTCACAAAATTGTGCAATCGAATACTATCTAAAATCTCATAGTCGTAAAGGTTGCGTACACACTTGGAAGTCTATATGTTTTTAGGATGTTAATTAAAAAATATATCAATATTTTTGTTTTAATGTTGCCAGATTTAGGGCCTATGTAACTGTAAAGTTGAATGTAAATATTTAATTTAAAAAATGATCTGACCCAACAGCACTTTCTTATAGGTATGTAGATATAATCTGTGACCGCAGGGACGACCCAGACGCAATTTAACAGACCCTTCAACCACTATATTTGCATCAAAATAAACTTGGCTTAATTCTAGAGTACTTGTAATTATTCTAGTGCTCAGCAGAGAAGGGAAAATCTAACGCACACAGCAAATGGTTTTGGAACAGCGCGGTGGAATATGGTCGAAACCTCAATAAGGGAGGAAGGTTTAAAGGCAGCAGTATGCCGGCTGTTACTATGAAATATACTACGCAATTCAATTAATAATTATTATATTTTGACGTTTCATATATTTTCCTATATTATATAACTTAACCAATGGCGGTTCAGAAGCAAATAGGCTTAATATAAATCACAACACAACGACATCGTTACCTAAATATGCTCTATGATATCACAAATCTATATTATGTAGTTAAAAAAATATATTTTTTTTTTGTCTTCTTAAAATTCTTAGGGTTGTCAGTAAAAAAAAATTGGAAATAAGAGCTAGAAGAAACACATGCCGCGTAAATGCAAATGCTTGTTCCATAGTGTTCAAAAATATTTATGCTCGAATTTCGCCTGCCATGCGAACACTAGTACTTTGAAATTGTGAAGTTACACACGATTTAGCAAATCCGGAAAAAACCGGTTCGTACTTCTAGTACATGAACATGTCAGTAGTTAATCTGTACATTCGATAGTACGTAGTATTCTCGTGTGATAATACTCCGTTCTGAGAATGTAGTTAATGAGAGCGCGGATACAACTACCATTGTTTACAGATGCGATCAACATTATCTCCTTATTTTTGCTCCGTGTATTCACTTATCTGTATCCGAATACGGGCAATTGTTTCGGTTTTCGTCATCGCCTTGTTATTGTTTGTACGATCGATGCCGATGTCGGATCCGATCGAGATGCAATCGTGAACGATTGTTTTCGAACGGTATTGTTCGATTAATTTCACTTTTAAACAATCAACCTATTGCGTCTGTTTAAGGCGATTTTATATTGTCTATTTAATTAGCTGTTGATCTTATCGTTGCTATTTTAGTCTAGCTTATATAAATGGGTTCACTTAGTATAATACCTTTTTGTACTCACTCACTATTCTGGTTAAATGGACTCGTTGATCTAGTGGCCGAAATACAAACCGCGGTTCAGCTCGTTAAAAGTTACCGCATTTTTCTGTCAAGGAATTTTCAATAGCAACCCGGAATATCGAAGCAAACGGTTAGGGCCGGACCGTTACTTTAGGGTGCCCTGGGCTAACACTACTTAAGGGCCCATCTAAGACATATCTGAACGTAGACTTGAATTATATTAAATGAATGGGTTTGATTAAATGCAGGACTTACAGGATTGCAAACCATACGATCTGTTTAATTTAATATAGTTATGGATTCTCTCGCATTATCGTCTATTTTTGACTTTGACTTGACTTAGCTGGGGCCCCCTTTAATCCACGGGGCCCTGGGCTGAAGCCCAAAATGGTAGATCCGGCCCCGCAAACGATATTAACACTGATGTTCCTCGGAAAGCGCGTACAACCGTCCTGTACATGCGTAGTAATATCATTTACACATAAATTCGGTACGCAGAAACAGCAAGAAATACATCAGTTACTCTGAATATTAGGCACCTGTTTATATCAATCATTGAAAATACCTGCACGTCTTCAGACGTCAGACTTCGTCTTGTTACGATTTTACTGCATTTATAGTTTTACCGAGAAATCGGAAATTCATCGCAATCTTTTGTCATTTATTTGATAAAAAGCTGCATTTAAAACAATGACTCGAATGGATTGACATTCACGTCAACGCATCCGGACGTCAATCGAAATGCTTCGTAATGATTTGAATCACATTTTAATACTTCGACTTCGTTTGAACACGTGGGAAGTCGTGTCAGCCGGAATTATGGTATTGTACTAAAGTTGTCTTATATTGCGAAACTAAATATACATTTTCGACTAACTCCTTGAAATCTACGTTTAAGTAATGTGAAATCTGACATTTAACAATTGCAAATATAATATTCTAGTTTGGAAATAAGTACAAAAAATGTATTTACAAATATTAGACATATAACTGAAATAGCTTAGAGCAGAATAAAATGTTACTCTACTCACACTTTTAAACGGAATTTTTAAAATATTTAATGTACAAAATTACATGTTTTTCCTCTTATCTCTAATAAAAGAAGCTTTCAATATTTTAAAGAAATTCCCGTTATTTAAATGTCTTGTGTTTTTTTAAGTAGGAGATGAGATGTGATCTAGCGTCATCTGCGTCAGCGCAGCGCGTCCGAGCGTCACTATAACGAAGTGCATTGTATGCAAAGTGCTCACGGCCCGCATGTGATCACTTTTGAATTCAACCATAAGCGGGATGAGTGGAGTGTGTTCCTTATATGATCACTGCAAAATTTCAACTATTCTTAGACTCAACCAAATTCTTAGAATGCGAAATACAAACATATATTTTTTTATAAAATTTTAAGTAAATTTAAGATTCAATGAAATATTAACAAAATCAAACATACAAAAACGCGTACTATATAAGGACTGTAGTAAAAATCAGTAATTGTCCAACAGCTAAACGCTTCTCATCTAATAGTGGCGTCACGGCACGCCGCAGTGCACAGTTAGTTACATGAAGCAGAACTTCATGAGTAAGGCATGATATTCCAAGAATAATTAGCGCTATGCCTGACTCGACACCACAGTCTTCGGTTAAATTATGATCTATTCATTTTGGCCATATCAGCTCTAAAGAACTAAATACATATATCATAATTACACGGACACCCGTTTAATTAGAGGACCTTGTTTCATATATTGTATAACGTCACTAACTGATTTGCGTGTGTCATACGATTTTTTGTCGCAAATTTCCACGATCGCCTATTATAAGTTCCATTGTAATCCGCGATAGCCTGCACTGGCGCAGACTGATCCTTTCCTTAACATTCCCCAGCCATGCAATGAGTTTCCAACCTTATCTTCAAAACAACTATGTTCATAATCGGATACACGTAGAAAAGTTATATGACATTCAGTCATGGCTGTACCATACTAGTTAAAGTTTAAACGCCACCAGGTTTTTAAAGGATATGGTATCGTATTGTTGGTAGCTAAAGCTGGATTTTGTTTGGGAGCACGTGAAGTTAAGCCTTTTCGTCGTGTAAAGGCGGTGGCGCTATCGGAATCACCTTAATGATGCCTCGATGGCGGATAGCCATTGTGTTGGATGTAAATTTGTAGCCGTCGGCGCGGGTAATGATGTGAGAACAAGCCGAGATGCCGATAGCTGGAATCGGCCCACTGTGCGCCGATGTTCGGCTCGCTTCGTCTGATCTCGGCTGACTCCTTTTTTTGATGTTCCTACACACATTGTCTTTTCATTCGTGTCATAAGCCTTCGTCGATTGTGTAGTTTTTTTTAATATCAAGTTTTTTTTTACCGCAACTGTCTCAATATCTAATCAGTATTGTGTATAGTTTTCACGACCACCATCAGCGTAGGTAATGTTAACATAACTACATAATTTTCTGTTACGTTTCATTTTCACTATAAATCTTTGCATGTTTCTAAGGTTTAATTTCGTGAATCACACTTATATAATACGATAATGCCCAAAAACAACAAAAAATAACTTAATCTGTTAACTAGTTATTAAGCAGAACCTTTGTTCAAACGATACAAAAACTTCGGTTAGCCATTAGATATATTAACTGCCAGAAAACCCTACCCCATGACATTACACGTCGCAAACAAAACGTTACACTTTCAAAATGGCCTAAACAAAATGGCGACTATGATCATTAGCACCAGTTATCACACTATTTTGCCGAATAGACAAAATTTTCAGTCTTTCAGTGTCAACATAATGAACACGTTATAAAGGAAATTTTGAGGGAAACATGATAAATAAAGCTACCAAACGAGGTTGATGAAAAACGACGTACGATGCGGGCTCTTAATTTTGGCGGGAAATTAGACCGCTATTTTGGCATATCACGTACGACTGTTTAGAAATAACATTGCTAAAGAACAATTACTCAGACCAAATATTATGAAAGTCAAACGTTTAACTTATAAAACGTATCGCAGCATTAACAACTATTTTAGTAATAAATTAATAATATACACTCTTCAGATCAAAGCTTATCACAGAGGGTACATTACATAGGAATTCACAATTAAGACACTTAACTGCGACAGCGTGCCATGACATCATTATCGCGGAGAATCGATTCTTTTTCTTTTATATCGAGAGAGCAATCGGAATCGAGCGTGGCGCCGGCCGATCTGTTTTATCGTTGCGTTATCGAGGACTAATGCACTCGCGCAGATAACGCGCCATAAGAGCGGGGGCAGATAAACTCAGTGTGGCCATGTTAAAAATAGTTTACACGCATAGTTTATTGTCTATGTAGGGTTGCTCATGAACATATTTATTTAAATGTATGAGTCAATGTGTGAGGGTAGCTTTACATTGTGTGGCGATAAAAACACACCAGTGAGAAAAAGAAGATATGTTTCGTCTGGTTTTGTCTTTGGAAAGAGTTTTAATCGTGTGATTGATATTAAAAAATATATTGAACGTAAACAAATATCCAACAAAATTTATCGTGATGATTAAATATAAATATATTGGCTATCTTTATTTGAGTACAGTCTTATCGTAAAAGCATTCGTCTTGATATCGTTACGAAATTAAAATACCTTCATTTTAATTTGTTTCGAATAAGTAATTAACATATTAAATAAATCTATTTTTAATAAATGGAGGCAGCCTCATGTCATTAACATTATCATATAATATTTATAGCTCCGGTCGAAATGTGCAGTCCAATTTAAATTTATGTATAAAAGATTATTGTGTCATAGGAAAATAAGTAGAACCTACATAAGATACTCGAATGTTGTCCGACAGAGATAACGGAAACTAATAAAGAATAAAGTTCTAAAGATTACCGTTATATTTTTTTAAATAACTAATGATCATGTTCTCTATTAAAAAAACCACCATGATATAAAATCTCTTTCGAGTACCTACTAATTACATCAAAAAGTACCAAACACGATCATCCTGATAATTTTGCCATTTATCCAGATAATTTATAGTGAACCGATAAATTACAAACACAGCCCTATTCCGTTTTTTAAAAATCGAATTCCAACCACAAATTCTTTCAAACTTATCGACAGCCGAAAGGAATACATCTTCCTTATTTAAATCGTCATTACGAACTCTTTCCCCGGCGGTTATCGTCCGCGGCCGGCTCCAGAGAGATGGCAATAATAAAAATTATCTATACAAATGGGTTCGGATTACTCGACGACATAAATTCGGCTCTCATCCAATGAGCGAGCTGCCATTGAAGATAAAGGGTCAACGATTTTTAGAGCTCCAAGATTTTTTTGCTATTTTTGATTGGACTCAAGTCAATTACGTGTGTTGATAGCATTATCTATGATGTCGAATCTCAGACGATGTTAGTATTAGGTATGAGTGAAGTTGCGCTCAGATCAAGCGCTTACATTTAAATTATAATCTGTTGTTTTTGTTTCCTGTAAAATAAATAAAGTGAACCAAAACATGTTCATAGTAGTCAGAGTATCCGAACGTTTGAAATGTAATTAGTAAAATGCAATGGTAATGGTTAACAATAAAATTAAAAGCTAATATTTCAGTGTTCTTTTTCCGAACACTAAAAGACTTTGGCAGCGGATAGAGAAATATTTTAAAGTCCAATCCGTTTAAAAAACGGTGAAAAAACGGGCCCGGCTGCCCCGGTATCGGGCGCTTACCGAGACACCGCCGCAGAGTTATACGACAAAAATGCTAATTTTCAAATCTCGAACTTTGCTCGCTACAATCGGTACTCGACAACTTTTTTACGATTCGATGTTTATCCTTCAGTCGCATCACTATGTTTTCAAATTCTAAATAAGTTTATTCATTCTTTTTATAACACATAACACCATATACATATTATAAAACATCTTAAATTTCCTTTTAAGCATTTTATGGCACTGGCAATGGACACAAAAAAAAACTATTGTTTATTAATTGTTATTACTAATATAATATTTCTTAATGTATCATTCCAATTTCATTAATTACATGTAATAAAATACTATCGTCAAATTAAGTTTTTATGTCGTCTACCGGTGAAATTCCAAGCTTCAATCTCCCGCTGCGATATTAATTTTTACCGTCAAAATTAATGCACGTATCGCCTCATCTCGATTAAATCGTGTCCGATTTCGATCGCAATCCGAGCGATTTTCTTTAATTATACAAATTACATTGTGAAGCCGTTCACGCTATCAGCGCCATCTCTCGACCAGCGCTAGCAATTTTCGCGATAGCGTCCAGCCGGCGATTAAATTCGAATTTATTAAAAATAAATACCTACATCGATTGCAAAAAACTCGATGTCGATAAATGTCAGGCAACTTAGTGATTTATTCATGGTTTCGAGAGTTCTTTTAGTCTCGATATCGGCTGGATCTGTTATTGTCGTCCGATGTGGAGTTCGCAATAAGCTCCGTCGTGTTATGAAGGGTGTCGAGTAATAAAGTTGGATAAAAACTATTCTTATTAATGTATCGATGTTAACCATCGACCCATACAAGTCAAACTGGATTTCGTTTTGACCAAATATACAAATAACATAAAATTTAACGACACAATTTCTGCGTGAATAATTACAATTTTATAGCTCATCGGCGGGAATTAGTGCAAAAAAAATCGAAACGAATTGAATAAATAAGTATCCAGTAAAACAATGCGTCGGATTAAGGCCATCGTATTAGATTGAAGTCCGATCCATCAAAGCCTCGTTAACACGTTCACATGATTTGTTCTTTTTTTTAAACCAGTCGGGAATAGTGTTGGGCCGTTTTTTTTCTTAGTCGATCGATTGTCGGTAGTAATTGGTATGGGAGTAGCCGATGTCGAACACGATGTTTGACGGTGAGCCGAGTTAATTATTTTCGTGTCGTAGGCGTGCACTCAAGATGCTATCCTTTATCGAGATAGTGTTGTAACAAAGGAGATCGTTTGACGTGACCGTTCTGTTCTTGCTGATGTAGCGTTTTATAAATCACTATAGCAGTCTCACAGCTTTACACGCTTAATTTGAAATTCTTTATCGATTAAATGATTTCGATAATTGATAGAAGATATGAATTATGACCAAATCGAGTATTGTAATCATTATTAATTTAATATCCAGATCTATTTATATAATTCCTATTTACATAGTATGAATACAAATCCTTTAATAGGTGAAAAGACTAGTATCCAAAATATTTTTTCCTTTTAATTTTTATTTTGCATCCAAATTAAAAATAACTTATTTACAAAAAGTATTACCTTTATTCAATTTTCGCCACGAAGTATGCTCTACACATTAACTAACTAAATATACAGCAGATTTTTTTAAAAGGTTCGCGCCATTTAGAAAGTCATATGTAACATAAACGTGCACGATTTTACATTAATTTCAAATAATTCTCTATAATATAATTCGAACTGAATCTTTGACTGAAGTTATCCCAAACAATCGAGTGTCGCTTGTTACTAGTGACGATCAAAATGAAGAACGAAAAACACAATAAAAAAGTGTGCAGCTATAGTAACAGAAAGTTCGGTTCGAATAGGTAATGTCTTGTTTCATTTTTCCCAGTTAACTATCTGCGATCTTTTGCGGAACGTTATCTCCGATCACGTTCGCGGAATGTCGCGTCCGACGAATTACGCATTTAACGCACGCGAATTTCGTACGAACGAATCAAAGACGCACGCTATCGCCGCACTCGCCATCAAAATATTAATATTCGATAGACCCGACTCGATGTTCCCGATTCGTATAATTAAAATCGAGATCCGATTCGATTGGGCGCGGATTCCGTCACGTCGTACGTCATAAGCCCCGCCCACTTTTGACGCCTCCAGCGTTGCGTGTACGCAACTTTTACCGTTTATCGCGATCATATCGAAATCGTTGTATCTTTAATTTTATTTTATTGTCGAATTTGTTGCGATTAAAAAGTATCACGTCGGTAGCTTGTGAATTTTGTGTTATTAATCAAACGTTACCACATGTAATAATGAAATCGCATGTGTTTTTTAAGTGCGGGGGCTCGTGAGCGGCGCGGGCGTATCGTCGCGTTTTGCATAGATTAAAAAAGTCGATAGATATGCAAATGGCCGACTGCCGTGTTTGCTTGTTTCTGAGTTACGGCGCGCCTCGGTAATAGAGCCTCGCCTATCGGAGTACACTTTTAGAGAATATGAGGGTTTTGTGATTGTGTGATCGCTGATCGCATGACCGCTGTGTGGACTTTCAGGAAATTTATTTTGCATACAAATTGTGCACTGCTTGGATATTATTTTTCTTAAATTATTTGCTTTACGTGGGTAACATGTTCTGCACGGTTATTCAAGTTATTGTGATAATTTAAAATCATATTTAGTTTTCATATGCGGAAAGGTTATTAGAGGAATAATCTATTTTAATAATCTGTTAATTCAACATGAATGTTATGGCAACATAAAATATTATCTATTTAATTAGGACCTCACTGCTGTATTGAATCGATGTGATGTAGATTCTACCTTATACATTTTTCACAATTTTTTTAATGTATAAACTAACAATGTAAATAATATGTCATAGCAGCTCAAAAATATCAAATAAAAATTAGTAATACGCATACCTATTTATTATTTTATATTACATATATGAATAAGCCTACAGTCCGACAATAAACAACCGATGAAACACATTTTCTTGATAAATGAATTATTCATACTGAAGTGTTTTCAAATTAAATGCTCTTGATGAAACGGGTACCTTAATTTTTTCACGAAATATTTCCAAATGAAATATTACATTACCAACACATATCTCGGGTAAAATAACGTTAAAAAATTCTATAATTTATTACAGCCACGGATAAGAATCCATTAGGAAAAACTTTCAACCATTCTTATCGTAAATCTCACATGTGCCTAAGGATTTTTGTTTTTTAATTACAACGCAATGGTAATAGAAAACGGAATGTTGAAAACTTATTTTGAACTCGGATATGGCATTAGTTGCTAATATTTGTATTATATTTAACAGTTTACACAATTACAGACTGATAAAACACTAACAGAAAATATCTACCTGTGCTACATTAGAATTGTCACTTTTGACTAATACTTAACGTTGTTTTTAATCTTAATATTCATGAACGGAACTAAAATTTTAAATGCCACTTAAAATTAAATTCTTAATATAATCGATAATAATAATATTAAATGACAACATTTATTTTACAAAAACATGAAATATATTCGACGTGTTACAAAAACGAGTTACAAAAACATTTTCTTCGCACATCCACAAAAATTACATGTGGCAACACTTTATGAATATTAACATGCATTACATCAATCATGCTGTGTAGATTTTGTGCGCGATTGCTAACACTCGTTAAGAAAAAGGGCTAGTTTCAACGTTTCAGCTCAAACGTATGTGGGTTATTAGTGTTGCTATTTCAAAAAATTTAATAAAAATTATTAAAATGGAATATAAGATTCGATAAATAATACTAGGCTTAGGTACTGTTCCACAAGACCGGAATATGGGCGATGGAATAATAATACATAATTATTATTGTCTATGACAGTGTGATTTATAAAAAGTTAAACGTCACAGGGAATTAGGTCAGTTAAAGAAAACTTGAATACATTTACAGCCTTATTAGTTTTTATAATGTATGTATAAATAATTGTGGCTTAAAACGACCTTCGTTGTGAAAATAATAATTGCTTTTTGTATTTATTTAATTCATTTCAATTAATACTTAAGACTGTAAGTGTAAGAATTAGAGGTTAGAGGATTAGAAGAGGAAGCTTAGAGGTTTGTCAAGTTATTCATCATTTTATTATAATTATTCTATAATTACGATATCTTAATAAAGTTTATGGTGTTTGTTACGCAACCCAACCCGAACGGCTCTAATAAAATAAGACATTAAAGTCGATTATTTTTATATAAATAGGAGACACGTTCTCCTATTTAATCATTTAAAAAATGACCATTCTAAATCTAGTTTTCTTAGAAAACTAATTTATAAAAGTAAAGAAACAACTCCCAAAGTTTTAAATTCTACCGAAGTATAATATTATCGTTAGAATCGCTAATCCTAACATCTATTAAACAAATAATTTCCTGTATTTCTGAGGAAGTACACTGTGCAGAATACCTACTAATTAAATAACTAACGCATCTTTATTACAGTCAGTTGACTATTAAGTCATCCGGTTTCGGATTTTCGGATTCTTTATCGAGAAAAGTCGGCACCGTGATTTCAACACGTCCGGTCCATGACGATGGGAACTGTTATAGTCCCGAAAGATATAGATCATTGGTCTATCAATAACATAGTTGAAACCGGATTGGTTAATAGCAACAATATTAAAAACAGTAACGGTTCATTTAAACAGTGTTTACGAAGAGATATAAGTTGATCAACTGATAAATCTAAAGCGATTAGAATTGACTTTCAATTTAGATATTGGTGATTGAAGAATTACAGATTTAAATACGCAACCTGAATTTCTTAATCGCAAGTTGATTTGAAACATGTTATGAATTAGTTCCTCCTACTTATTCCATCTGCTTTGGAATAAGTTCCTAAATTTCCGTGTAGAACAAGATCCTATATCTTGTTCTACACGTCCCTCGTACAATATTATTATATTTCGTCTAAATAAATTAATTTAATGGAGAATAGCTATTACAGTATAGCGTTGAAGACATCTAGATTTATAGAGCTGTGGAAATGTTTATCTACCTTCGTGAGCCAATGTTTTTGCGAGTTGCCACGTCTGCGCCTTTCTTGTTCTTATGCTGACTGATAAGACATTGCCAACCTACTATTATCCAAAGCACTATCAAAGTACTTACAAGACTAGTAATTAGAAGTTTATTTCAATGATAACAATTTCGAAAACACAAGATTTTACTATGATCCTATATACAAGTTAAATTTAATCAAAATATAGTACCAGGACCATCAATGATTTGAGTGTTTCATCGTACGAATAATATTGTTTTTTTATCAATTGTAACACTTTCGTAGTAGAGACTCGTAATCGTATTAGTAATAAAAAAAATCCTACTTTAGAAGATTATTTTTAAAGTACCGTTTCGTTTCTAGGCAAAATTATTTTAGTTTCTTATAAAATACTGCAAGTAACAGAATGTTATTCTCGGTAGTTTCTGAATGTACGATAAAATAAATATATTAATATTAATTTTTAAAATGAAATCTTAGTTTATTTAGTGATTATAAAAGTGAAAATAAAATACATCGAAGGTTTATTGCTCTAAATCACATACATTTTGAAAGCAGAATGTTCCCATCGTATAAAGTATAATTTAAGCAAAATAATACAATTTTAACATCAACCTACCACACTACAAACCATTCGATCGTAACTTCGAAGCCAAACCATTAAAATACAGCTTACAAATAGCGTAACTCGATAGTGGAATCGAACCTGCGATATGCAAATACCCGTCCGATCGTGACGCACGACGTCCGTCCCGCAGACACTTGCAGAGATCACTGTGGATGATAGACAAGTTTTTATCAGAATACGTGGTGACATTCAGCTGAAGTAATGTTTTATACACCTACTTATTTCTCAGTAACTTCAGAGATAACGAGTAAAAACTTTTTAAATGTAAGCCTCTTTAATATTTTGATTCACAGCTAAAGGGTTGTCGACTTCGCTTATAAAACAGTTTAGTTTGGAACGTATTGATTCTAATTTTAAATATATTATTACAAAAGATTTTCTTTGACGCTGAGAACTTTATATCGAAAAAGTGTACGGATTTTTTTTTACTTGGATGAAGCTATTTTTTTTTCAATAATTATTTTATGGCGTTAATGTTGGTATATATGAATTCGGACTATTGGCCGCCGTGCGTTGAGCATACATGGCATAATCTGTAGTTCCTATTATCACCAAAAAATTAAAAACGCCTTAGGCGACATGGTATATAAACAAGACTAAATTATCTGCATTATAAGCTAGCTATTATAGTAGATCGTTACGCAGTTAACAAGTGTACATTACAAGCATTAATGCACTATCAAAGTAAGCTTTATCGTGAAACAAGGAACGGAGTTCATCCATGTTTATCACTTGTAGATACATTATTTTTTAAAGGAAATAAATTAAATACAATTTTCTACATTTTATCTTCAATATTCTATATATTGTGTATCTCATAACAACCTTATTTACATAAGTAAATGATTCATAATATTTCATTTTCAACCCACACGTGATGTCTTAACGGATAAAATGTTAACTGTCTCTATGATAAATGGAACGTTATCTGTTTAAAATCGATGTTGCCAAACCCAAATCATTGACAGTTATTTATTTATATGATCTACGAATTCAAATAAAATACAACTTTGTAAATTAAAAAAAAGACTTTATATCTATTTATTTATTTTATTCATTGGAACAGTTACACCATCAACTTATCACTAAGCACTTAAAATTAATATCTGACTTGGGTAACATACAAAGTGATGCGTCTTTTAAGGTGTAAACAACATTGAATCTACTATTGATGTAATTAATGCATGTTTTTGTTTGTAAAGTATTTTTTTAAGAAGTGTATACGTATTAATTACGTGCTTACATTTGTTAAACTGACATTAATATTAAAGAAATAGTTCAGAAATATTCATTTCAAGACCAGTAACAATTTAATTATTACTGTGTTTATTATTAATTAAAATTATTTTCATTACAATAAAGACCTACACGTATTTAAGTTTTATTTGAGTTCTTTATCTTTTAATTTATTACTTGGTTAATCGGTAAAATAAATAATATACTCATCTAAGCATTTTAATTTTTTTAATTACCTATGTAGTGATTTTCAGTACAATTATAACTTTTTTTTATTGCATTTTTGTGTTACAGCCAACGATCCCACGTCTTAAAACTTAAAAATAAATATAATGAAAACAAACGTGTATAATATAGAACGATTTAAGTTAATAAATTAGCAACACGGAGTAACATTAACACAATCTGTTTAGCTCGTGTGTATCGGAGATCGATGCTGGCATTAAAAGCCATTACTATCGGTTTACGCGATCAATTTGCTGTACCTTTAAAATTGTACAAGCTTTCGACGCTGCCTTTTTGCAGGACGCGGATTTAAATGTTGCCTCTTGAGGCTAATAGTTTTTAATCGTTATCAATAAAGTGTAATATCTAAGTTTACGTTTAGATATTTCTTTTAGGGAATTCATTTTGAAGCGATTAAATATTTAGAAAATGCCGTTTTTACTTTTGATACGAAATTTATTGCCATTTATAAAAATTAACGGTCGATGATTTCATTTCAATTCATTTTTTTTAATCACAGGTAGTGATATCAGATAACGTATTCTAGGTGATCGGTCACCGGCGTCACAGTAAAAGATCCGTATCGCGTCGATTGTGACTGCCTCGATGCACGACTATTTTAATTGGACCCTGATCTCCGATCTGATAAATGTAAGGACAAGATGGCGGCTTTTGTTTTTTTTTATAAACATGTAGGCACGTGTTCGATGTTTGTACCAGTTATAAAATTTTGAATGGTCGTTTAATGGTGCTTGTAAACGCATTTGATGTGTGAGATTTTTTTGAACGGAACAAAATTGTTTAACAAAACTTTTTAGTGTCATGTTTCATTTTCATCTCATAATTATTGTGTATTTCTCTCTTATACTGAGTCCGCAACCAACACATCGACAATTATTTTATGTCTTCTACCGTTGGCGTTTGTTATTCAAACACTGTAAACCGATATCGCTTTAGCCTCTAGTCTCTGCTTTATTAAAAGCAATGCGGGTACTTGACGCTTCAAACAAAATAGTTATGCGAATTGCATGCCTGTCTCTGATATAAAAGCCATTTTAACCACATTATTTGACGTGTTTATAAAGACAAAAGGATGCTGATGAATATCATTTAACGAATCGACATTCGGTTTTGCGGAGTTGTTTAAACGACACCAAGTCACGCCATCTATCTGATTGAACATTCAACCTTTCTCAACAATCAGAAGTTATAACTTACTTAAGGAAAAACGGGAGCTTGAACGCAACTAACGAACTGCGATAGCTCGCATTCGGTATGACGCCGACATTAAGCTGCCAGATAAACCGAGTACAAACCAAACCAATCGCGCGTCACTGCAGAATCGTAACAGCCAATCGAATTGCGCTGTGACTAGGATAGCGTGACCCGAAGGCAATCCGATTCAAGTTGCATTCGTTACCGCGAGATGGCGGTCGGTGTGCGCGCCAATCGTCGCGTCCATCTCACTGTCGTGCCCATATAATGATCTTCACAGGGGCAGGAGAATGAAGTTGAGCCTCTCATTAATTGGCGTTTTGAGTTGAGATCGCTGCGCGAAAGATAGGTTAATTCCTCGCCCGGTCGAGATCGTTGTCGCTCAAAAAGGAAGGTGAGCGAGCGTTTTCTGGAAATCAGATCCAATTACAACAAGGTCCGTTAACTTTTTGTTCTGTTTGTTCGATGGTCGAAAGCATACTCACGCGCAATGTTGACGGACGAGGGTCGTGCGACCGGTTCCCACTGACGGATCGGAGATTTTATTTCCTTAATGCACGGAAATGTTTGTAAAACATTGCATTGCTCACATAATTCAATACCCTATACCCCACCCACTCGGAACATTTACATACCGCAAGCACGTCTCAATTAGGAGCACTAATGTATGCCTCGACCAAAGTCCTGATCTGTCTGACGTCGACAGATAGCGAGTGAAACGTGACGAGTGACGACTATCGCGAGAAAACCGCTGCCAACTTAGCATCGCTCCACTATTAACAACGCTAATAGGAACCGATATTGTCGAGTTCTTTTATTTAAACGAACTATTCTGAATCCCATTTGCGCATTGATAATTAATTTTAGAATGAACATAAAACAATTTAACTTTATTTTACAGGTGAGGACGAGGAATGGGGAAACGAGAGCGAGGCAATGCCAGGAGAACCTCGCACGCCGAGCTCGGGTGGAGAGCGAGCTGCTTCGAGTGGTGGAGCTTCACCTACTTCCGAGGGATCCGCAACCGCGTCTCCACCACGCCTTCGCCTTAACGCAAGTCTAGCTACTGATCCAGCCCTTGCACCTCAAGCAACGTCCCTAAAGCATGAGCCACCCTCGCCGTCACCACCGCCGGCTCCAGCACAACAAGCGAGAGATTATGGCTTAGCTCTTACGGCGGCTAACTTTCCGGCGCTGTTTCCTGCAGCAACCGTGACTCCCCCCGGCTACATGTGCAAGCCTTGTGGAATACGATATTCATCACTGAGTACACTCCAAGCACATCAAGAACACTATTGTTCAAAACGTAGAACGAAACCCGATGGTACTGAAACACCGATAGATGCAGCGGGCGATGAGTCAAGCGGTGACTCAAAAACGCCGCGACCACTCGGCAAGCAATATGCGTGCACATATTGTTCATATAGCGCTGATAAAAAAGTGAGTTTAAATCGCCATATGAGAATGCATTCCTCGTCACCGGTAAACAGTGGCACTCCTGTACCACCTCCTACATCAAATGGCGAAACCGCTGAAGGTCCACCGGCTCAAGATCGATATTGTGTAGATTGTGATATTCATTTTAGCTCAGTTAAAACATACCGAGCTCATAAAGCTCATTACTGTAATACGAGACAGGTTGTCAAACAAGCATTAGCAGCGGCCAGGGCAGGATCTGCAACGTCAGGTTCCGCGCCACCATCTCCTGGGGCGACTCCGCCCGCTCAAAACCAATATGCATTAGCTTTGCCAACTAACCCGATTCTCATAGTTCCGTATTCTATTTTAAGAAGTGCTAGCACACTTCCAGGTACTACATTACCAGATCCAGATACGCCTTGCTTTTTATTACCAAATGGAACATTTCAACCTATTAGTCGAGCGTTGCCAAATATGAATCCAGAAGTGAAAGAACCTGAGGTTTTGAAATCGGCTAATAGACCACGAGAACCATCTCGAGATGGGGCTACACCTTTAGATCTGAGCGTTCGTCGATCTCCAGAATCTGTTACTACAGATGAACATGAGAAGGAGAACCGAATGCGTTCTACGACCCCGGAACAAATAGTTTGTGCTCCATCGCTGCCGGGATCTCCTGGTACTCCGTCTCCTTCTAGAAGATCTTCTTCGCCAAGTGGAGAAAATTCACCTAAGAGACGCCGCCGTAATTCAAGAGGACCCACTCCTAAACCACCAAGTGTGCCTTCTCCTCCAGAAGAAAAATTTACACCGGTCGTCCCACCTCCGATTTTACCGCCTGCCTTGGCTCTACGACTAGCGACAGAATTGCCCGTGACGTCACCTCAAGTATTGGTTAAACAAGGAGTTTCCAAATGTAAAGAGTGCAATATAGTATTCTGCAAATTTGAAAACTATCGTATACATAAACGTCACTACTGCTCTGCTGGTGGAGGAGAAGAAAGAGCTAGTCCAGCGCCACCGGAGCCTGGTCCACCACCACAGTACCGCCAACTTATCTGCTTGGCGTGTGGAATACACTTTAGTTCCCTAGACAATTTGACCACTCACCAATCATATTACTGTACAAAAAGAGAGACTCGATCGCCTCGAAGCATTCCTGAAGTGCCACGACCTGCTTCAGGATCAGATGGTGGGCGAAAATGTCCATGTTGTGAAGTAGTCTCTCCCACGACTGCAGCAGCGCAGCGCCATTTAGAATCACATGCCGGGGTCAAAGCGTTCCGCTGCACGATCTGCCGATACAGAGGAAACACGCTACGTGGCATGCGTACTCATATACGAATGCATTTCCGCGAGAAGCCGGCTGACCTCCATGTGAGTATTCAAACCTAAAAATACATTATATAGAATAAAAAATATATCATTAAATTTTTTCTACACATTGCTTATGTAATAAAAGTGTACCTACATATAATGTTGTATAAGTTTATTGTATATTAAATTTAACTTTCATTAGTATATTAATAGTTACTTTGCTAAATCCACAAATATTATAACAATTATTTTGTATATCAATTTCAGGAGGAGAACTACATCTCTTGTATACAGGAAGAAGATAATCGGGAAACCACTTCGCCGAACCCAGCGGTGGGCGAGCGAGTCTACCGATGCGGCTCCTGTGCCTATACGTCGTCGTACCGTGGCAACCTTGTGCGTCACGCACGTCTAGTTCACGCCACCGAAGACCCCGAACCGGAAGAACAAACATCTCCCATTCCTCCCGTTGATATTAAAAAAGAACCAGAAACAGAAGAAGATACTCCTAACTTCTGCAAATCCTGCAACATATCATTCAAGTACGTAAACACGTACAAAGCGCACAAACAGTTCTATTGCACCGCTGCTAATCAAGACGCCGCTGCCAATAATAACGTCCCAGCGAGGGTCAACGATGCGCCTGTTGTATGAAATGGTTTAAATATATTCTAGCGGTCATAATAAAGAGCTCGCGAAATGCGGGTTTTTTAAACTCAACATGGCCGCTGTTCAAACAAGCCAACTACATTTTTTCTAAATATCCTTCCTTGGCTTACTTTGCTTCCAATTGTTATTAATAAAAAGTGTATATCCACTCGTTTCCTGAATTATATAAAAAAAACTATGTGCAATAATTTATAAAATATAAAATTTAATTCGATATAAGCCACTCGTATTGCATATCAAAGCCAAATTGATGTTTTGACATTTAATTATTTTCATTGAGTGAATGAATGAATGAAATCTCGGCTAATGTACATAGAGCCCACGTTTAGGTTTGTTATAATTATCTTGTTATGTAAATTCATTACTAGTTAAAAGGTTAACCTCTTCGTCATTGTATTAGTATACGTTAAAATACCAAATTGTAAATATTTGTAAAGATATTATCGCATTGTAACTAAATTTTATTACCATTTGTTCTAAGTGATTGTTCTTTCTTTGTTGTTAATTTTGTTTATTATTAATAGAATCTTAGATGAACTTTATTCAATCTTTGCTTAATAAGCAATAGAATGCTCATTCCATTTGTATAAACAGGTCGTTTTTACTTTACTTCCACTAATGACACTACATATGTACATTAAAATATTTAAGTACATTCCAAAAAATGTAATGTGTTTTAATGTCAAACTTACGGAACTCTATGTTTAGAATAATTGAAAAGAAAATTATCAATAATATATTATTATTATGTAGTGTCATTAAGTATAAAAAAACTAATAATAAAAGTCTCCCTCGACCTCAAATAATATATTTAAAATATGACTATGATTCACCTCTTTTTATGTATTATATACAAACTTTTTACTAATAACACTGTACTGAAGCATTACAAAATAACGTTGTTATATCGCTTAGAGTCAATCAAAAAATTAAACGATATATTATTGTTATAGATATTTGGAGTTATTGTGCAAACTTTTCAATTTTTACTGTCCAAATAAAATTAAAGTGGTAAAAACTATCCCACACGGTGTCGATATAGTTAAAATTCTTCACTGCTTATAAAATTGTCATTAAAGAGGTGAATTACAGTATTTATTGTGAGATTGTTGTCATTATGTCAACACTGCAACTTTTCTTCTAGTTTGTACAACACTGGCTAGTAATAAAAAGTAAATATTTAAATGGAAGAAACATACTGCAACACTATAAACGTCATTCTAATAGTAGGTAATATTGTAAAGAGATATCCTCTCTTTTAGTAAGAAGTTCACGCAAAATACCATGTTTTGTCAATGCCAAAGCATCGCTAGATTATTGTAATTTGCATTTATAGGTATCTCACTAATTATAGTAATAGGATTAAGTAAATAAAAGACTTATTCCGTAGATATACATATAAAATTTGTGTATTCATATTGTGTTTGTCTTTAAATTGGAATAAGTCTCGAATTTTCCAACTTTCGGGTATATGGCCGTATTGTTGATCTTCGGACGTAACCAATCAGTTCGTTCGTGACGTAATTATTTGTTGTTAAGTCGTTGACAAAACTGTACAGGTGGACTAGAGATATTATAATATTTATTTTACTTTTTATTTTTAATGTATTTTATATTTTTCTTTTACCACTCAAACTTTATACTAAAAAAAAAACTTTTTTTTTTCTTTAAAGAATATACTTTGTCTACGACTTAATCGGTACTACGTAAACGTATCATGACATTATACCAATAAAGCAACATAGCATCTGATGTGTCGTGCCATAATCAGTGTTTTAAAAATATAGTTTTAAATGTATGATATTCTCGAATAATATTACGGCTAAAGTTATCAGAAATCATGTCAATAAACTAATCGTTAATCAAATTACATTTCAATACATTTTTAATGTCGATACGCCTAGTAACATCGGCCAAATATTAATGTTGAAATAATATGCCACGATAATGTAACCATAATATGATGTTATTAAAATGATAATACATAGTTACGCGATACATGCGTACATTGATATTGTAAAATACGCCAGACAATAAATTATTATTTATCACATATTAAGACTGTGTTTATTTATTCCCTAGTTCCCCATGCCTTTGCCAAATCGAAATTTATTAAAAAAAAAAGAAAACTTCACGTAATATGTAGGCATACCTAACCCAATATATTTCAGCAAAATTATAAACAATATTTCTAGAAATATATTTAGTTAAAAATTTAGTATAAAAGGTCAATCATTATTACGCTCCTCACGACATACAATTACAGATGTAATTGTATTGTATTTTATTTAGTTATTCGTAAGAAAGCTCTTACTCTACTGTCAACAGCAAAAAGTGATTACCAACTTGAATAAGAGATTTATCTATAGTTTTTTTTTTTCATATATATGTGTGTACGTACAAGTAAGGTATGTTAGGAATATATGTATACAGCACGACTGTTTGAATACTATCGATTTATAAGGACGTGATATTTGACGATCATATATGACAAAAAAATACATATAACATAAATATTAATAAACTTCTAAGTAAAGTTAGCAAAAAGCTATGTAATTGATTACGTCGTATGGACTCCCTAGTTGCACTGTCGACACAAAACAGGTAATTGTAGGTAGGTACATTACCTACGGCCAAACGCCGCTACGGGTTAACAGGGTAGCAGGCTTCCTTTGATAAACAAGCATGATCCAATCCCCCTTCATACTTTAATCCTAGCTTAATAAGATATTTCACTCGTTTAAACAACAAATTTGTTGGCTAGGTAAATGATGTGAACTTGGGACAAAAAATAATAAGAACTTTGCCTATCATGGAATCATACTTATTTACAACGTTTGGCAAACTTTAAACTACCTATTTAACTACATAACTACTAACCTTAACAAATGTTCAAAGTGAGGTCCTTCTCGTGTGATACACAATTCGGCACATAACACGAATGGGTCACTTTTAACAGTTTCGAAAGTACTGGTGATTTTTAGTTTTAACTCTTGTCTGTTTGCATACTCTTTAACATACACGAGACGTTTCCTTGGACATGTGTTGAAATACGGAACTGTCCGAAGTCTCGTAGTCTTTGAATAGCGTTTAATATTACGCTGGCAGTAGGTACTCAGCGATTTGGGAACATCTCGGTACAAATTGGTAGCACCCGGCAAGCTATCATTCGCACGCGAATAAGTACGAACCATGTCCAAGTACTCTGCATCTGTTAATTAATAAGCTATACCTAATTACTAATGACGGGTCACACTCACACAAGACAGATTAGGTATACTCGTAAGATCGACCGCTCGGCGCGCGCGCGGGTAGACGGACATAGAAACGTCACGGTGGCGCCCGCCCTACTGACCTAATTAGCCACGGGCCACGGGGCGGGGGTTGCGGGGGGCAAGTGGCAATGTATCCACACTTCATTTATTTAAATGGACTTTTTTTTTAATTTGGTCAAAAATTAAGTACCTATTTTTTTACACAATTCGAATGAGAATCATGTACCGAGTGTTCTCCTTAATTATTGATAGTAATTCTCCAGTCACTTGTATAACCGGTAAAAAATACTGTTACTGTTGTAAGATTGTCTCACATTTTTTTAATGGCTACCGTATAGTATAATATATAAACCTACTAAAATTTAACTCATTATAATACAAATCTTATTGTAATTTAAAAGCATCTGGAACGACAATCATCTATTAAATCACTTAGCTGTTTTGTTCTTTGGGGCTGTAATTAATCCCTTATCTACGCCGATACTAAAACATAATGAGGAATACTAACTGCTTAATAACCATGCTCATAGCCCCAGCGTCTACAAGGAATATACTAGTCTAGTCTAGTCACTAGAGGCATACAGACCAAGGTACTTAGTCCAAATCCGGGAGTATTTGTGAATAAATAGGTCTATTATATATAAAAAATTTAATCTTAAAAATCAGTAATAAGTTTAATTTCAATGTTAGTCTGGGTCTGATGAATCATCTGCATATTGTTCCCTGAACTGTTCAGAGTCTTCTTCTTGACCGTAATAGAATCCTTCATCGCTGTCATCTTTATATCCTGGTGTCTCCTCCATGACAGTACTGTGTACGAAATTCCTACTATCAGACAGACCTGACTGTTCAGCTAGAACTTTTGCCTTATATTTTGCATAGGCAGCGCCATAACGTTTAACATCTTCATTAAATAAATCCGGTGGTTCCTCATATATCTTGTCCTCGCCTGTGTCGCTTGACAGTTCATCCTCTGTAATAATAAATATGGAACAACTATAATATAATATATCTATTGTGTATTCTTATCACTTTAGTGAAGAGGAATAAACGACTGTGACATTAAATTGTCACCACAATATTGGTTGAGGTATTATAAACAAAGATTTATTATTAAAGAAGTGTTTGTAGCACATAATGATATAGCAGTACTATTATCAAATTGCATGACTAATGTAAATTTTAGGTCAACATATGTTGGTAGAGATTTTATCCCAGAAAATGTTCAAATAATTCAAAAAAGGCAATAATTTATATTTTTTCAGAGCCAATGTCTATGGGCACTCATCCACCTAAAAAAATAAGAACAAAGAAGCAGTTTTGAATTGTCATTTTACAAACTACTATTACAATTGTAGAGTTCAATTTACCTATGTTACAATTTTGTACAGCTTTAATCATATCCTCCTCGTCAAGACTGCTGGGTTCGGAATCTGGATAATCATTTCGCCAGTCATTTTCCGCATTTGAATCCTCACTGTCATCCTCATCTGATTCCGCTAAGCCATTATCTCTATACGACCCAAATATCAAATTGGTCTCATAATCTTCAATACTGAAATTTAAAAAAAGTAAATAAATATTTTATTTTTTAAATATATTCTAAGCATTATTATTTATTTTTTTTCATTATTATTACAAACAAAAAATAGAATACAATAATTTAATGAATGTTTCGTATACATATATTTATATTACGAACTTTAAGGCACATCATTGATGATAACTCGTTATAATTGGAATTATTTATTACTAATTTTACTCAAATTTTAAAAGGTTAAGAATTATATATTAGACAGACAAAAATTGAATTTGGATCGAACAATGAATTGGACAAAAAACTAAAAATATTTTGTTGGACTTTAAAAGGTATATTAAATTAATAATTAATTAATTATAATGTATATCAACAGTATGTTGCATGTATTTCTAAAAAATAAATCAATCAATCAATCAATCAATCAATCATATCAATATGTCAAATGGTTTAATGCCATCTAAGCTATAGATAGTTCCCTAATTTCTTAATATATATTTGATTTAAATGTGTTCCACATATTCAAATAGAGATATATTCGGACACAATTTGTAAATAAGTAATAACATGTTAACCCAGAAAATTGAAAAGATATTTTAAAAACACATTAACTGTTAAAGACCAAATTCTTTCAAATTTTATAATGGATTTTATAATGCTGTCATGGGCCTATAAATGTAACATAAATTCAAAATAATTCATCATGTTCCTCGACTAAGGCTTGAACAACTTAGTAAAAAAAAAACAATAACACTATAAATATTTGGAATTTTTTCATGCAAGTTGCAATTGTTAATTGTTAAAAAGGTACAAATACCATTTTCTAAAAATGATAGACATGTTAATGTATTATTGCTTATATGCGTCCATTTATCAATTATTATTTTTTATACAAACAATATATAAATAACTTTTAGGTTTTTAAGCTAATTCATTTCTGCAATATTTATATCGACTTAAGTTTATTTGGGTTGTGATCAACAATTTATACTACGCTAATTCGAAAGTGTGCGCACACTCTGCTAATAATTGTTAGCATATTATAAATAAATTGATTTAAAAAAATGCCGTTAGCATATTAATTTGTAACTTAATCTTGTATATTTCTTCACGATTTAGTTTTATTATTATGAAAGTAATCTTACCTGACTAGATTATCCAACATTGAAATATCAAAATCTTCTTTAGCCGGCGTGTAAAGATCATACATGTATTTCTCATTCTCTTGTACATCCTTCTTTTGTAAATCAACTAAATCGTAATTATCGTCGTCAGTCTCGTCTTTTAATCCTCTGCTGCAATTGACAACTTCATACCGATTCTCTGCAGCTACGTCTTTTCTCTCTTTACGTATTTTCTTAATTATATCACTAACATTACTGGATGTTTTGAATGTTATATTATTTGGGACAATATTCTTTACGTGTGTAGGTTCCTATAAAAACACACATTCTGTCAATGTAAGTCCATGTGGTTTCTATAATGAAGCATAAGTACTTTAGATTATTTGAAGAATATATTTGGAAGACTGTTTTGAAAATAAATAATATAGCGACATACCTGATTTTCCACACTACCTCTGAACACGAATAGCGAAGGAGCAATCTCCTCGGTATTTATTTTCTTTCTTTTACACAAAAGCACTAAAGCATCTTGCGGATTATCATCGAGTCGACGTTTCACCCGCAAAATGGTTGAGGTAGACATAGTTGTAAAAATGCTATTTTATAGAGTTAATGTGAAAGACACCCCGCAAATCAAATTAGATACCTATTATCTTGGCTCAAACGTTATACCTACTTAAATTGTTTTGTTGTTGAACAGGTAACAGGTTGAACTTGAGCCTGACATTTACTATAATGCTGCCAATGTACTTTAAATTTCTTTATAATTTATACCAACCATAACGACGTACCGAGAAAAATAAAATTTACAACGCATAAAATATTATTAAATACCTGAAATATCTTTGTCTGAATAAGATACTTTTTCATAGGTCCGGCAAATAGAAATTGAAAATATGCTTAAATGGTTACATCCTAGACATGGGCAACACTGTTGACAAGTTCATATGACATTGACAAATTAATTATCCAATATTGTGCGTCGCTTTCATGATTGTCGCGTTATTATAAAAATATTGCCAATTTCTTGTTTGATAAGTATTGTAATTTATTTGTGAGAAACAAGGTTCCATACCATCATGGATAACTTAAAATTTAGCGCAATGGGTTCGGATGACAATAACTGGAGGACTCAGAGCGTAAGACAAACTGTTGTATCAAAGATGTAAGTTGTATTTTACTATTTAGTCTTATTCACTCGAGAAACTTTTACCCCTATTCCTTACACTATGATAAATTATATACTAGGACATATATACTCACAATGTCGCATTGTAAATTTTGTGACTTACCATAGATGCATCCATTGTCTGAGCTTTTTACCAAATTCTAATGTTATGTTGATAAACAAAGCTTGATTATAATTAATTTTGCTTCTAATCGCAGTGAAGAGGTTATTCAGAGGTCAGGAATGCAGGTAGCAAGGAACAGTAATGAAATGGAAAATCACGTTTTTATGAAGGCTAAGAACCGTGAAGAGTATATGAATATGGTTGCAAAACTCATCCTGCATGTGAGGGAGATGTGTAAGTAATGCTTTTTTTGTCATTTATATCAGTGGAAGTAATTTTTTAAGCATTCATTAATTATTTAATAAAATTAAAATCCCAAATTCCTTCCTATTCCCTTTAGAAGTTTAGATCTTGTCATCCCCATTGCTAATGATGTATAAAAAAAAGTATTAATAATGATTTATATTTTTAAATTAAGTAAATGAATATATTTTTTAGTATAAGTAAAATATCTAAGGGCAAATATTTTGTTAATTTTATATTATACTCTTAGCTCAATCAAAACCAAATCAAGGAGCCCCAAACATGCAAGGTCCTAACCAAAATCAGCCAGGTGCCAGTAACCAAGTACAAAATCAGCAAGGTCAACAGCAACAAGGTCCTAATAGCCAGCCTGGAATGGCCACAGACCCAATAAATGCATTACAAAATATGGCCTCCCAGGGGACAAGAAATCAAATGATGACTATGGGTCAAGGGCAGATGCAACAGGGAGTTTTAGGCCCAAACCCAGGCATGGCTGGAATGCAAGGCCAGATGAACCAACAAGGCCCCATTGTATCTCAGGGTCCACAAGCTCAAACAGCTACAAACTTACTACAAACATTAAATCAGAGACCACAAATCAATATGCAACTGCAAAATAAACTAGGAATGGTCACTAATCAAGGACAAATGGGTGGTAATATGGTTGGAGGAATGGGCATGGGGAATACCTTGGGAAGTCAGCTGCAGAATCAGTTGAATGCCTCAGGAATGCAGGGACAGATGATACCAAACATGTCCATGTCAAACACCATGCAAGTTCCAATGCCAGGGGTTAATACAATGGTGGGGCAGATGCAATGCAATCAAGTTGTTGGTGGAATGGGAGCACAAATGGCCCCTAATCAAATGCAAGGTCAAATACCTAACCAAATGGGTAAGTATTGAAGTTTCTGGGCATGCTTTATATTTCTATAGTAAATAATAAACAATACCTGTTACATCAATGTAAAAATTACCCCATATTGAAACATCTTGTTTGGATAAGTCATGCATGTCAGTATTTCTCATTGAATGAGTGAATAGTTGTGTTGTTAAATACACAATTAACAATTTCATAATAATTCTCTCCGAGGACATCTCCATTTCTTATATATTTTCCTAATTATATCATAAGATGTATTGAATTTAACTTTATTTCAGCTTTTATAATAGTGTTATAAATTTTACTTGAAATACCATTGCAGTAGGCGGCATGGGTAACAATCAACTTGTAAACATCAACATGCTGCAACAGATGCATCGTGGACAGGGTAAGGAGGTGGTGATGGGAGCTGGATATGCTCCTCGGGCACCACCTCATAACCAATTCTTGAGACAAAGCCCATCGCCCTCTGCTTCATCACCTAATATGCCAGGTCCTAGCCCTGTATCGATGGGTGAGTGGGGATAATTGCCTTTTTTTTAATCAAAACAGGAACAATTTCTTTATATGATTACATAGTAGGGTTCGTAAACATACTTTTATAAAAAATTCTAATGGATAAATGTAAACCTTACATTGTCATTGTACTGCTAACTTGTCTACAATGTTATCTTGCATAGCACTGGCTTACTCACCATTAAAACTGGGTAGATAGAATTATCTAATTATCTGGGTAGTACCCACCAATAGCAGACAGCCTTACCACAGGTAATAGGTATATTATAGTACTAAGTACTTTAAGGCTAATATATTTGTAAGAAACTTCTTTAATATTATGAGGAGATAAAAGAAAGAAATAGTACATTTTTTGCATAATATAGTAGTTAAAAAAACAGTGATTGTCAATCCTAGCCGATTGTGTGACATAATTATATATGTTATGATAATTATCAGTAACTATATATAAATTGTGTATAGGAGGAGGAGTATTAAGCGGCGCATTATCGTCCCCCCTATCTGGTCTAGGTGGTCTGGGTGCTTGCAGCGGTGGCAGCCCATCGCCCTCTGCCAGTCATCATCTTGGACACCACCAGCCGCAACAGCGGTAAGAAAGCTTACATGCATATTTCATCTTAATTTTTATAAATATCTTGAGCATCTAACCTTGATATTTGTATGAATAAATTATCAGAATATATATAATATGTAGACCAACCCTCATTCCAACATGAATGTGGGTCGGTCCTTCTGCTGCCTTCCTTCTTGTTAAAGGGAAAGAAGTTAAATGCCCTGTAGTAAGTAGTGAGTATATTTCCAGGTTATTAATTTACTCCTGACTCTATGACCTACTCCATCACCTTTTCAACTTAACTTCACATAAAATGACGGCAAAGCTGCTGCTACATATGTTTCAAAGTGACCTCATCGATTTCTATAGAGCGGTCGTTTCATACACTTGCAGTGTAAACATGGGCATGGTGGCGTCGCCGTCGCCGTCGTCGTCTCTGAACACGCCGGCGGGCGCGGGCGCGGGGGGCGCGGGCGTGGCGTCGCCGGGGGGGGAGGACGCCGCCTACCGCGAGAAGGTGCGCCAGCTGTCCAAGTACATCGAGCCGCTGCGCCGGATGGTCATGCGAATGGTCAGCGAGGGCGAGAGTGAGTTTCGTAAACTGTTCATGTGAAAAAGTTGCCGTGTGGTTTTAGCAGATACAGATATGATACAGACACTCCATCTGTTTGGGTCATTTAAACTTGTGCGCAGTCAAGTCAAGTAAGCATCTATTATACTTCTTACAGATGTAGAGAAGTTGACAAAAATGAAGAACCTTCTCGACATATTGTCGAATCCGAATAAGAGAATGCCTCTGGAGACATTGATCAAATGTGAGGTGGTGCTGGAGAAGCTGGATTTCAAGCGAAGCGAGGGCGTCGGCCTGGGACTGCCGTCCGCTGGGAAGGTATGTCGAAAAAACCGTTGGACACGATTATTCATTAAAAACTAATGATAAGCCTTTATGAAAGATAATTATATTATTTCTAAGGATTTATTAATGATGTATAATATTTAAAGTTATAATTCAAAAAATGTTTATTATAAATCCATTAATCTCAAAATTATTTCCAGGAACAAATCTTTAACCCGCTACTAGAGGTTGTGAACAATTGTCTTCAGTCTCCGCTGGCCAATCACACCCTGAAACGTACTTTCGGTTCCACGCTTGACGCACTCAACGGGCCTGAGATCAAGTAACATATTATATATAGACATATCTATATTTATTTATTCTATATATATTTTATTGGTAAGAATAAATTTAAGCCTGTAAAACTGGTTTTATATCTCTCGGTTATAATATTTAAAAAAAAGCTATTTGCTAATGGAAATTTGAATTATCTACGAAAAGTACATCAAAAGCGTCCTAATCAAGAACCGTTTCTAGCTTTAGTTTCGAAGTTGTAATGATAATTAACTTTTTCGTATTTTCGATCGCTGTGACTACAATTGTAACTGTTTTTTTTTTTTTAATAATTTTCATGTTATTTGTTTGGTGTAAACTGATTATTTTTCTTAAGATTTATCATTTAAATCTTTATTACTATTATAAAAACATGATTTTTCTTAAAAGTGTCGTATTTATCGCAGGAATCTTCCACCACCACCTCAGAAAATGCCAAAAATGGACGAACCTACCCTGGAAATTCCAGACGTTCTGCAGGGTGAAATCGCACGATTAGATTCGAGGTTCAAGGTAACGAAATGACTCAACGTTTCCGGTCCTCTTTCGCATCGACACGAGCGCAGTCACACAGTTCGGTGTTCGGTTCGGTCGCAGGTGTCGCTGGAGACGATGCAGCTGTCGGGCGGCGGCGGCGCCATCTCGCTGATCGCGCAGCTGGACGACGTGCGCCTGCCGTGCGTGCCCGCCGTGCACGTGGCCGTGCCGCGCGACTACCCGGCCGCCGCGCCGGCGCGCCTGCGCGTGCGCAGCGCCGCGCCCGCCGCCGCCGACTGCTTCCTCGCGCGCGTCGAGCGCGCCATGGACGCGCGCTGCGCCAGGTACGCTTGCGGGTGTCCGGTGAATTGGGGCATTTGCTCTCATTTCAAAACGAGATATTTAAGAATAAAATGACACATTTTTTGGAATAATTTATTCACTATCGCTCCAACGATCTGACCGAGTAGTCGAAGGAATGAAATTGTTTTTAAACAAAAATAATAAAAACGAATACAGTTAAATCGTTCGGATCAGTTATTGTCGATGTTCGGTATCCGATTCCAATAGTTTTGTTCTCCCTTTCTCGCTCAGACTACCGAAGAGTTGCTCGGTGGGCCAGCTGCTGGACGCGTGGGAGATGAGCGTGCGGCAGGCGTGCGCGCCGAGCCCCGTGTCCTACGCGCCCGTGCCCGCGCTCGGCCTGTAGGGCGCCGGCGGGCGGCGTGGGGTGGCGAGTCTTTTCCTTATCTTGCACCTGGGGAGCTGTTTTGTACGAAACTCGAAACGAGCCGTTGAAATCTCGTTAAATGTCAGATACTTATGCAAAAACATCAAGCTGATATGTCTGTTTTCGACATTATACGGGTTACGAGTGCGAGGATCAAATCGAATACAGAATAGCTTTGCTGCGCCTCCTAGATGCATATCGACTGTGTCTCGATTACGTGGACCTCGATGTTGAGTCTCCATCCGTGTACTCGTGGATCTGAAGTCCCAAAGGACGCCATTTGTTTCCTAATCATGACCTCATGATATCGAATGAAGCGACTCATTGATAGTAAGTAAGTATACTTATATAGATTCTATTGCATTTGATTTTGTTGTCTATTATCGAGTGAAACGCCAAAAAGCTTCGCATTTTCGGGCAAATGAGCATTTAATAATCTAAATTATTATATTGAATATAATTGTAGTAACAAAATATAACAATTTGAAAACAGTTGCCAGTCCTAGGCTGAGGCATGTTACACATGTAGAATTATTTGTATAAAGACGAATTGTGAAGTTTCAGTTGCAAGTAACATTTTAGACTTTATGATTAAACGATCAGGGTTGAAAATAGTGTGTCGCTAGATACTCATAATGTGTTCTCTACGATGTTCCAATGAGAGGAGTAAAGATAAACAAACTTTAGGTTTACATATTCCATGCGATTTACTAATTGCTCTGTTGTGCACATTTCTTGATTAATACATATTTATCATACAACACTATTCGATATACAACAAACCATTTTTTTATGATATAGCAATTCAAAGTAAAACTTTTAAAGTGATAACTTATGGGAGGTTAAACCGCTTCGTTACGTAACGCGTTACGGCGCCAGTCTGTCTGGCTTCCTTTCTCTTACGCATACGGCAGCGGTAGGCAGTTTCTCTCACTCTAACCCACAGCGCTAGCCGTATTTCGGTTGGTTTAAGTTATCACTCCTGTCAGGCACACGTATTTTTTTTTTATTATACGACTGTCCACAGTGTCTAAAAAAATAATTGGATGGATGGGGGGGGGGGGGGCGGTAAACTTAGAAGTGCCAGTCATAACTGACACAAATTGATACATTCAGTCAGAGCATACGTGTTTTTTTTATGTTTTTAGGTAAAATTAGTTTATTTTCATCTACTGCTGCCATTGGAATCGGATATACGTAATGAAACATTATCAATTTCAAAAATTATTAAAAGTATACATCTATAAGTATCTATATATTTAAATGTACAAGATAATTGTATGTTGTGCAAGTATGCTGAGTAAGTTTTAAAGGGCTAAGAATTTATGATATTTAAAACGTTTCTGCTATAACAAAAGCAATAAATAATGATAGTGTGTAGTTTAAGAAATAAATGTACGATTTATTTTGTAGTACGTTGTATTTCCATCTTAATGTCTTCCTTTGCAACGTTCATTGTTGCATTGTATTTATTTTTATTGTATGTGTTGCCTAATGAAAATATCTTTAAATATGTAAAATAATAATGAAAACTCTTCCTATTTATATTCAACGATCTTAATGTAAATGAAATATAATAATAGTTTGTTCTTGTAGAATTAAGGTTTAAGTTTCGGATTACGTTTATTTTTTAAGTTTATAACTTTTTTATTACTTTAATATATTTAAAATATCTAATTGACATTACAATTATTTAAAGTCGATTATTTAAATTAAGGTAGCAATAAGTTGTCTGCGTGCATTTTGTTAAGTATAATGCTTGATCCACACAAACGTTAAACTACCGAACTGGATATGAACCTTCGAATTTCCTCATTTTTTTTAACCGGATGAATTATAAACAGAATTGGTTTATCAAACATGTTTTTATGTATGTGTGGTCCATCAATACGAACTTAATTTATTTAAATTCCACACCTCGTCATCGTGATTTTAAAAAATTCTCCTACCACACACGTAGATATGTGGTAGGTACGTTAGACCACATTGTGACATCTTTAGACACAGGCAGTATAGTTATCGGTTCGAAGTAAAACGATTGTATGAATCTAGCTTAATATGACCATTTTTATGAGTTTCTATTGCATTTAAATAGATTTTGTACAAATAATAATTAAAACAACATAAATTTCTTTTGTCGACATTTAGATTTCGTAAATAACGAGTATTTAGAACGATAAAACGGGCATGAAAATATATTTTTAGAACATTTTGACTGTTCGTATTTATAGTTTTATTTGTACAAACTCTATGGAAATATTTAGCATAAAATATAAATAAATAAATTTAGGGGTGGACGAAGATCACAATTATTTTATAGCAGACACCCCTAATTATTTGGAATAGTTGTAAATAATCGATGATATTTTTTATTATTTATAAGGAAATTTACCTCTAGGTACAATAGACTGGAAAACTCGAAATAATCATATTTAGGATAGTTAAAAACAACTGTTTTTAAATATAGAATTTTTCTTCCCATATTTAATACGTATTGATTTGGTGTAGTGTGTCCAATTAAGAAAAAAAAAGTTTCATTTTATAAATACAAGTAAGTATTAAAAAATAAATTTCTTTGCTGGTGTGATATTTGTCTGTGATAATTTAGTAAAATTTCGACAAACAAAAAAAACCATATGTAAGCTATGAATCTGTGTTTATTATCAATATATTAGTTATTTTAAAATGTTGACACACGTGGAATACACAAATTATAAATATCATAATTTACCAGTTTTGTTATTTTTAAAATATATCGGCCATGTTTGTTAGAGTCCGCCTATATGTAACATTCAAAATCTATCAATTAGGTACTACTACTCATTTAAAAGCAAGTTGGTTATAAAAATTATAATTTTGATTTTTATTGCATTTGACGCTTAAGGTCGCACGCTAATTATTTTATCGGGAAAAAAATGACACATGTGCGTTATATAATTATTTTCTGGTGATATATAAATACAGAACAACGAAAAAATTTGTGTCGAAGACCGTAACGTAAAACGTAAATTATATTTTTCAAAATAATATATGATTGTTACTTTAACGCAGTCAGCTTTTATTTGCATTAACACAATTAATAAGACAAAAAAATGTTGACCTGATATGTTTTAAAGTGAGTTTCTCGAGTAATATAAAACGATTTGTAATTTGTGTATTTGGTGACATTTCCTCGTCACTGGTGTGTTAACAAACAGATGAATGTTACATAATATTTATTGTAAATTAAGAATTTTATTTATTAAATTAATGTTTATTAAGTAATTTAATGATGTAACCACGTTTTCTCGTCTCAATATTTTAATGATAAGTAGTGAAGTAATTTCGAATTCATGTACAGAGTTGTTATTGTATACTGAAAAAGATCTTTACTTTTTTTTAAATTTTGTAATGTAAGACCTCTTTTATTATAAAAAAATAACGAAAAATGTCTTTCCGATATTGTTATTATTATTGTAAATAAATATATATCAAAGGAAAGTAAAAGACGCAACATATATGTCGTATTAGAATTTAACGTTCAGTAAGAATATTTCATGATGTACTATATATAAATGGATTAAGTTACACATAATATTGCTTATTTTAAAGAATTAGGTAGTCATTACAACGGAAACAATCATGTCGACAGATAAGGTAAGAGTCAAATTCGAAAGTCAGCCATTTTGTATATTTTTAAAAAGATTTATGAAAATTATGTTTCTAATAAAATTATCTATGTGTATAGAGGTGTTCTTATTTCAAACCGTGAATGATGAATGACAAATGATTATTCAAATATTGCAATTTCATATAAAAAAAAAACTTTTCTCTTGAACAATAAGTATGCTGCGCTTCCTATTTTAGTAGAAATTCTAGAGGTCTCAGATCGGGTCCTCCGCTATCACACGGAGCGTGTATGATCGTCATCAGAAATCAAATTGCAAATACCCGATCTAGACTGAACGTCGTCCTATCATCTATTGCAAGGGTAATTTAGAAGGGGGTTCTAAGAGTGAAATGAAAGAGCGGGCTCGGTGCGATGCATATATTGGGGGCGGCGGCGGCGCGTCAGAGCGAGAACTGGTAGAGCGCGTGCGGGCGCGGCGCGCGCGCGGGGCAGGGCGGCGCGCGCGCCGTGCGGCCGCAGCACGACCAGTGCCGCGCGCCCGGCCAGCCCGCGTGCCCGTGCCCGCAGCCTGCGCGGGGCCTGCGTTACTGACGCGCGCTCTCTGTCGCCTCTCTCTACTTTTTTGACGTGTAACATCTTTCTTCCCGCTCTTGCACGGTAAGTGAGCCTAGCATGCGCTTTTTAAATTGATCAATGAGTGAGTGACCAGATGGGACCGACTTGTTTTCCGAGAGGATATTATGGTAATGTTGCTTGTTACCGTTGAGTCAGACGTCAGATGTTACACATCAAATCAAGTATCTGAGGCTCATTTCATCAAGTATTCGTAAACTACTAAGAAGTAAATCACACAACTTTCTCAATATGACGAAGAATAAATAGAAATCTGAAGGATTTTTTAAAAAAAGATGAATAGTATGCTAAGTCAGAACTAGATGATTGAAGTCCATTCGATAGGGTCGAAATGACTCATCCACTTTCTATTTATTCTACGTCTATTATAACGAGAGAGAGAACTGCCTGATTTTTCTCTACAGTTCTTCCAAAATAATCAATATTGAAAGAAAGAAAGAATCGGTAGTGAGCCCAAGAGGAGCCACTTACCCTTGTACCCGGCGCCCATGGAGGACCCGCAGGCGCAAACAGCGTCCCGGCGCCCCCCCGACGAGCAGAAGGCGCAGCAGTGGAACTGCCCCGTGTGCGCCGCGCACGCACGCGCGCTGCACGAGAACGGACTGCCCTACGGACACCACGGGCCGGTGGAGGTGTTAGGTCAATATAATTGTGAAACTATTAACAATTCATGTCTACAAAAAAAATTCTATATTCACAACTAATCACTCTCTCTCTAGGATATATACATATCTTTGAGTGTATATATATTATAATCGTGTGTTACACTATTAGTATAATAGCTCATAGGAATGACCATCTTGGGCGATGAACGCCATCGCGTAATAATGCGATGCGTACCATATTCAGTCGCAATGAACAATTATCTAACGAACAACTGCGATAGAGGTGTAAGCAAAGTAAGTCGCTAAGCAAGAGCCCGCGGAGACCTTGATGGGCGTGCTGTCGACGGTGACGGCGAGCAGGTAGTGCCCGGGCGCGGGCGCGGCCAGCTGCAGCGCGCAGGCGCCGTCGGGGCGGCCGCGCACGCGCACGCCGGCCGGCCGCGCGCTCGAGTCGCGGCGCCGGAAGTAGCCCGCCACCTGCGCCGCCGCCTTACTGAGTCTGCTTCGGCTCATTTGTTACGAACACCATATGCTATCGAGTTACGAGCTGTGCCTTTTGAATCGATCTGCTTAGTGACAGACACTGTCAACGCGATTTAATATTTGAGCTAAATACTTTTTTTTCCTTAAAAGGTATGTTAAGTTTTCTCCATGTCTGCTGTGCAGGGTCGACTGCGTCATGAGGATATTTTCTTACATCACCTGAAAACTCAGTCGTGCTCGATCGAGTTCGATCCCATTTGCGCAACTCGGTTCGTCTTCATTATTACCAGTGTTTACTATGAGATAAATATGCAAATTAGGTTCTTACGTTCTCGCCGCTGTACCATATTTTTTCTCCACTTCTATCCTGAAGGTGTAATATCACCGTGTGCTGAACGTTCACTTGAAGATCTTGTAATCCTGTGAACATTACCAAAAATAAATAGCTTATATTTATTTTTGGTAATTGGAAATCCCAAAAATTTCAATCAGAGCACACACAACCGCTGCATGTAATACTAGAAGATAACATACAATTGAACAGATTACATGATTTTACACAGTACCGTCCGTTTCCAGCACGCATCGGTCGGGATCTGCAGCCAGCGTAAACAATCTGCCCACGAGCGTGGGCTGGTTGGTGGCGGGGGCTGCGGGAGCGAAGCGCAACTCGCAACGCGGGGGCTCCGACAGCGGTTGCAGCTCCGTCAGGCGCTCCAGGCGCCGCAGGACCGGCCCGCTCAGCGACAGCAGCTCGTCTTCCTTGCCTTCGGAGAGGAGCTGGAAATGCGTAACATTTGTCGTATATGGCGACTTCTTATTCTAAAATTACAATTTTTTAATTATACTTCAAGAGATTCCTAGATCCTAAAACAGACGCCAATGCTGGACCGTATTTAGCGGAGGGCAACTTGGGCAACTGCCTTGGGCCATCCACAAGAGATATTCCGACGAGTTACCAACTTTAATGCAATCTGCGTTTAGATATCTAGATATAGTCAAATTATAATAATTATTACTAAATACCTACTGTTTTAAAAGTTACTCATAAAAAGAGTGAACATATTATTGACACACCTGACTGATAGAAATAAAAATTAATTTGTAAAATAATAAGTAGGGGCCTCCACTTCGCTGTGGATCCAGTATTATGGCTTTCAGGACTTTAAACATGACAGCAAGACGTTCGCTTTCGAAGTCACATTCGGCACTAACGCTGCAGCTACACTACACTACACCAGACGGTAGCCAGCGGGCGGGGCGCACCTCCTCGGCGAAGCGCACGGCGTCCCGCGCGTGCGCGGCGCGCAGGTGCAGCAGCGCGGCCTGGTGGCGCACGCGGCGGCGGTGCTGCGCGCGCGCGCGCACGGCGGCGGCGCCCAGCGCGCGCGCGTGCGCCTCCACCGCGCGCCGGTACTCCTCCGACCACGCGCGGATCTCGTTCTCTACTCGCGACGCCTGTTCCTGATGACCGAGACGTCAAAATTCAGGACTTTTTCACGTTTTTTTATTGATAGTGTTAGTACACGATACAATTATTTCTGTCTATTCCAATGTCGATGGAGTAGTGTAATAATTTTATTCATTCAATAAGTTACATTGACAAAATATGTACATACATAGAAAATTCGAGATTTATATTTAATAAGATTATCATAGGCAAGGCCATAAAAGAAAATGAATAAACATCATAGGACGTCCTCACGTCGACGTCCGCGGCCTGCACGTCCAGGATCCTGTTGGCGCGCTCCACGTTCCCCGGCACGTGGCGCGCGCGCTCGCACGCGTCCCGCAGCGCACTCGCGCGCTCGGCCGCGGCGCGCGCCGCGCTCGCCACGGCGTGCCCGCTGTGCGATATCAGGCAGCAGTCCCTGCAAATTACCTGAAATCGGACGGCACTTTACAACTTAAACCAATATTTTAGTATTTTTTTTCCTCGTTACTAGTTAATACTCGATATAGAAATAAAAGTTGGACATTCAAACTGTGCCGACCTTAACAAAATGTAATGAGCGTCAATCATAATGATCTTTCAAAGTATACTTTTATATTCAAATACAATACAAGTTATTATATAGGAACAAAAATGATTAATACACACATATAGAAACATTTTCTGTTACTTTGTAATTACCTGTTGGCAAGTGGCGCAGTACACGCTCAACTCGGCCTTGGGATGTTGGCCGCAGAACCTCAGGATTGGTCCGAGTGGTCGCAGGAAATGGTTCGCGTTTCCCTTCTGTTTCGTGTGCGTGTCTCCACACGACATACAGACACTCACTAGACAATGAGTACAACGATTCTCTGCCTGTTAAAATGAAACATATAGTAAATACAATCATAAGAACATTGTTAGTATTAAAGACAATAATGGCTACTGTGTCTTATGTTGGTATTCGGTATCTTAACGGCTGAGATTTATTCTCAATGTAAACAAGTAAAGTTCAAAATACTCAAAAGATATATTATATATATAGATATTCAGTCACTTTTATAATTTCGTCTCATTAAAACAACACTCTCGAAATATATAAGCACCAACGGCTTTAAGTGCCTTACGGGGCACAGGAGTATAACACCTACTTAATATCTAACTCCTTACGAAACCATTTATTATTCAGTGCTTGCATTTAATTGGAAGACAAAATCGTATTGTTATCGTAGGCCAGGGGCTGCTAGTATTCTTAGAAAACAATCATTTAAGTTTTATATTGATAACATAATATGGTCTGTATTTTTATCGCCTGATATAAGATCTAACACCAGTAATAAAAATTGATAGATACATAATCTCAATGAAAATTAACAATACGAAATAGATTTTTCGTAAAATGAAATTACAAATAGATCAAATGGAGCTGCCAATGTGGCGTAACATAGTTAACGGCATTCTTCTGAAATCGTTCGTGGTTCGGAAAGTAACGCTTCGCATGAGTTCCTTGCACGTGTGCTCCGGTATTTCTAGCTTCCAATGTTTGTCAGTTGTCACGTTTTTTGTTTATAAATAGATGAGAAAAAAAATATGACAATGGAATGCAATTCGAATTCCTTACATGCATTCTGTCGTTGGTGAATAAGTATTCATAAAAAAAAACGTGAAACCGAAACGTGTTGTATTACCGTCCTGAATATTTATGACGTGTCTTTTGACATGTATGAAGGCTAATTGTTCATATATAAAGCCATAGTTAAGCATGAAAAAACTTATGCCGTTTAGTAGTTTTGGAAGTAAAAAAAGGACCAACGAAAATAGTTTATGTACATAATTTATGTTTTAAGGATTGATATAAACAATTATAATATGAAATTGTGGTTTCTAAAAATATATGTAAGAATTTTTACCTTATTATCCGTGCAGCAGAGATCACACAACACTGAGTTGCCACTCTCTTGGTTCGCCATCTTCCTCAGCAGCACATAGTTGAGCGGCAGAGCGGACACCCCGCCCAGAGGCAGTTGAGTTTCAAATCCACATATCGGACACAGAACGAAATGACAACTTCTTCCTGATATCTAAAAATTTTATAAATATTTGAACGTTATTTTAAGATGGCAAGAATATTTCCGACGTTTAGATACAGGTTCAAATCCAAATATTCTCTATTGAATTAAAAAGAAGTTTTAACATAAGCATAACATAAGCAGCCCGTAAATGTCCCACTGCTGGAATAAAGGCCTCCTCTCCCTTTGAGGACAAGGTTTGGAGCATATTCCACCACGCTGCTCCAATGCGGGTTGGCGGAATACACATGTGGCTGAATTTCGTTGAAATTAGACACATGCAGGTTTCCTCACGATGTTTTCCTTCACCGCCGAGCACGAGATGAATTATAAACACAAATTAAGCACATGAAATTTCAGTGATGCCTGCCTGGGTTTGAACCCGAAATCATCGGTTAAGATGCACGCGTTCTAACCACTGGGCCATCTCGGCTCAAAAAAGAAGTTTTATATTATTATAACTATTTAATTATTTGTCTTTTTTAACTATTTTTTTACTATATATACCTAAGTATTGTAACAGAGTTCTCCACATAGCCCTAGGCATAGAGTGTTTTGAGGGCTCGTTTTCGTTAAGTCCAAATTCTTTGATGTTTTAAAAAGATGAATCCGTTCATAAGTCTAGTCACTAGATTTTAGTGGCAACAACAGTATAAGACAGGAAAATAACATGTAACCTTTAAATGAATAAATAATTGGGAAAATGTGAAAAATAAATATAAAAAAAAAAACTGTGAGTTTCAAATATTCATAAACTATACATTCAAAGTTACTTAATAAAAAAAATAATAACTATTTTATATTATATATTTTTCTAAGATCTTTTATCAAAAAAATTAATTTCTCCATTTGTACAAAATTCACTGGAATCCTCAAATATAAAGGTGAGGTGGAAAATTCGTAACTCTGTGAATAAGAGGAAAAGCAAAATGTACTCAATGAAGTACTTTTGTCCTGTACTATTGCACCTTTCGACAATGTGACTTAATATGGGCATATAAATATTATATTATATATTCCTAATATGTGAAGTTTAATGGTCAGCACCATATATTTCGTTTAAAAATATTCAAAACTCTCCTGAACAGGATCGCAATGTCAGAAGGCTATTGTTGCATAGACTTTAATAAGTATAAATTTTGTGCGATTACTAAAGTATTTTTTATGTTTTACTTTGCAAGAACGTCGTCAATGCACCAGAGTTGAACTAGAAGTCATCGGTCAACTTACTTGCGCGTACGTCACTTACCTTTCTAGTAATTATTCCATACTTTCGAATTTTTTCAAGGCTTGTTTCCGAATCGGAGTGGTGAAAATCACTTTCGTAACCTGAACCGGCTGACCCACCACCTGAACCGCCGGGATCATGGTGAATAGACCCTGGAAATTTATGATAACGAGAAAAAATTACATATCAATAAAAAAAATTCGTTGGTATGCTGTATGCCAGTCACTTTTTCCCAGCCGAATTCTTTGTTCAGAAATCAGTAATAAAATAAAGTTTTTTTTTTTCATAAGGTAAAAGTACTTAAAATGTCATGAACACGCATTTATTTGAAGGAAGATATCCTAGTGAAAAAAGCACATTATAATCGTCTCGAAAACATTTCTTCTTGCGTTATAATTATATATTTGTATGTATATAGAATCATAATTTAGTATCCCTACTTAAATATCTACGTAGTATAAAACGAAGTCGATTCCCGCCTACTGTATGCTTAAATTTTTCAAGCTACGGATTTAAATGCGGTTTTAATCAATAAATAGAGTAATTCAAGAGGAAGGTTTATATTAGGGATGTTATGGGTATGCCATTTTGGATTTGGATATGTATACGTATATATGAATAATATTGTACCGGTTTCAGATACGGTTACGGATACGAAGTTATTTCGAATTATCCGATTGCTTCGAATAGTTTCAGTTGCGGCTATTCGATTATTTAGAAATAGTAAAAGGAAAAATTAATTTGACTTTATTATCGGGTTATTATTTAGTATTAAGTATAACCACAGAAAACTCTCGTCAAGTATAACACCATGCAAAAGCAAAGTTCTTATAAATATTTTTTATCGGTTTCGGTTACGGTTACGGAGCTTCATAAGTCATATAACATAACACTCCTGGTTTATATGTTTAAATACATGCATAAAATAGTAGAGAAAAGCCGGAAATATCTACATTCCCAACCGGAATACAAATCTTTATATATTTATTATACCCTTGTGAAGCTGGATCGATAGTTTGTCTATATTATAGAAAAAAGTAGAATATTTTTGAAAAAAGAAATACACTATTCGCTATTTGAATTCCTAAAATGATCCAAACTTAATAAAACAATCAATTGTATATGCCTGTATTAAAACTTAATATAAATGCAGCGTTACTATTTAGCTAACGGAAATTTAGTGTTACTTACTCATTACATCCGATGAGTCTTTAAATAAAACGACCTCGTAAGGTTGACTCACGGAACACAATTAGAAAATAATATTAACAGCTGTGCTTTAGTTGTCTAAGCTATTGCAATTATAAGCAAAGGAATGTTACAGTTTAAACTATAAATATACTTTTTAATTTTAAAATGAAAAATTAAGTTAAATATTATTAGAGATTAAAAATCTCCGGATTTTAATCTTTATGGTACTTTTACGAAGTCGTAACGCGCAGCAATCATTTTTAATACTGCAGTGTTATCTTGAACTGATTTTGGTCGCATCAGATTTGATGTCCCATTTAATAAGGGTAACGCAAAAGTGCACTTGTCTTTGCGTACATCTTGTGCACTTTATGTCCTCAGTCCTGCACAGATGTCTAAACTCACTTGAGAATGATAGCTGTCATAAAATCTTTCAGAATTACAACACTAGCATTGTATAATCTATTTCAACAACAAGAGGACATAAAACAAAGAGATTTTAAATTAAAATCTATGATTTTCATTTTGGAATTGTGAGAAAATTGCGTCTTGATTGTCGACGAACTTATTTCGGAACTTTGGAAGTAAAATTAAAGTGGATTTAAGTAGTTCAATGGAATAGTGTTGTATCATAATTAAAGATATATTTATCGATAACTGTTTGTAGAACACATGATAATTGAGTTACTAACAAATCGTATGGAATACGTAAATCTAAGGTTTGTTTATAGTCCTTCTTCGTTTTTAGTAGTATAATTTGTAAGTGAATAGATGTAATCAAATAACAGTACTCTGTGTTGTTGTGTTCTGGTCAGAAGGGTGAGTGAGCCAGAGTATTCACAGTCACAAGGGACATAACATCTTAGTTCCCAAGGGTGGTGGCGCATAGGTGATGTAAGGAATGGTTAATATTTCTTACACCGCCTTTGTCTATGGGCGCTGTTTGACTACTTACCATCAGGTGGCCCATATGCTCGTCAGCCAACCAATGCCATAAAAAAAAAATTGATTACAGCTATGACTTACTCTAATCATTTTATATCGACAGTTTTGTGAAATAACAAATTATAGAGATCGTGATATTTGAAGTATTATAGTTTTAGTTATAGATTTATATTATTTTATTTGTTATTCCACCACGAATCTCATATTCTATTAGCTATCACCCTACACCGTTGGTTACCTGGAATAGATCACTACTAGATATGTAGCAACAAGGTCGCCCAAAATGGTTCTTTTATTTAGGCTGTATAAATGTTTCATTTATTTATTTTCTCTAAGTGGTGTGCAATGAAAAGTAAAGTATTATATTGGGGATTACTCAGACCATTGCTTAAATTCATTTAAAGAACTTGACGTTCAGTTTAACATGACTTATGTTTACAATAAGCTACTTATCTTTCAGTTTTCGAATAAAGCGTTCGCTCATCAGACCTTTTAAAAATAAACACCTCACAGAAATTCTCTTAACCAAACAACGTTGATCTTTGAATCAATCAAATCTTCTTTGAACGTATATTGTGTTTCTCAGAATTAAATAAACATAAGTTTCTGTTTTACATCATAAAGGTTGTTATTGTTAATTTTTATATTCCTATCTCGAAATGATAACCAGCATTTGGCTGATTTAATATAGATTACTAAAATGTAAATTAAAATGAATGTAGTTTTTAAATCAGTATTTTAGTCCTAATTGATTTGACAACAGTGAATTGTTTTAAAAATGGTATGTCACTTAAAATATTTTGAAAATATATATTTATTGTTAAATTTATATTTTTATTTGATATTAATAATTTGTTTGTGATATTTTATTTCACGCTTACGTGTCAGTGAATACAAAACGTGAATTTTATTTGAAAGTCGCAAACTGAACCCCACAGGTAATTTTGCATAATTTTTATTTCTTAATTTGTGTTTGACACTTGTATGTTGGATAATTTCTTCCACAGATGTATACACTGTTCGCACTGAAGCAGCACAGACAATAGAAAATAATTTCAATTTGTATAGTATTCGAAGGTGATTACCCGTATTTATAATCTCATTGATGCCCGGAACACGTTTAATGTATTCTAAATATAATCGCGCCACCCGGGTCGTCGTTTACATTAGATCGTTACTGAGGTGACAGTCGTTTTTTAACGTTATTTTTTTTTAACGTAACGATATAACAAAACGCTGTGGAGAATTAATTTAATTTAATTAAATAAACTATATTGATGTTGGAGGACTATTTTATTGTCAATAAAATATTATTTTCAACCCACCTTAGAGCATTGTGGTGGAAAAAGGTCCAAGACTTATTGTTATAAGGAGAGATAGTTTTAGCCCAGCAGTGGGGCATTTATTTTTATATCAGACATTTAAAAAATAGCCATAATAGTTTTGCTGTTACATCGTCATGGATATCTTTCTGACATTCCGTTATGTATAATTCTCGCAGATGAGTTCTTAGTCTAGTTTAGTTATAATTCTCACTATTTACTGATTAGTAAAGTAAATAATTTCCGCTAGCTAAATAGTAAATAATCCTTCGGCATAGTCTTCTGACGCACTGTTAAATATTATAGATACTCAAGTCTCAACAAATCAAAGGCAATGGGATTTAGACATTTTACTACATTTACTAATATTTAATTTTCCTAACACGTTGTTAAATAGTAACTAAAGTTAATAAATCTTTATGTCTGTTTGAGTAAAATTATTTCTTCAAATGCTAAATCTTGCATAATTTTGGTTTCTTTCTGATACCTAGTAGTCCAAATGCATGATTACGTCATAACAAAACTTTATTATCTATTATTTTATGATATATGTGGGCCCATAGACATTGTTTGTCTACAAAGTTCTAAATTCGAATAAAAAATCGCATTTAGGTTCACCCTGACCGATTTAACAGTCGTAACAATTGTGTTAAACGGGTCTGAAATAATCTCATTACAGAGAGGTCACAGACTTGCTCCTATGGGGTTTCTTTATATATCTCGCTAATAGATTTTTTTATTGTTGAATGTACTTAATTGTTTTCATTTGTGTGCTCTTAATTAAGATCAGTAAAACTAAACAGAGTACAATTATATAATTGGTAACTAATCCAGAAAGTCCGATTGTGGTACGTTAAGCCGCACATCAGCAAAACATTGTCCCTAAAACATGAGATATAATTATCTTTATAAATAAAAAGCAATGTTTATATCATCTATTCCATTAGATTTAAGCATTCCATGCTATTTGCTAATATCTCAACTATATCGAACGGTAATAATTATTATTGATGAATATATCTTTGTTTATAATACAACACTATTCCACTAAACCACTACTTATAAACACTTTAATTTAATTTCCGAAATTCCGAAAACAGCTTCGTTGGCGTTCAAAACGCCATTATTTTTCGCAAATATTATGTATTAATAGCCTGAGCCCATTTTGCCATAGTGCCAGTGACTATGGGACGATAGCTGCACATAAAAAATCGGTCATGGTCTCATTTTAAAGAACTCTGGCCTTAGATGTGCATAAAATTAAAGAGGATTCTTGGAGGATTTAACAAATAATTAATTTTTGAGAGCGAAAAAAATTACTGGCTGATTCTCCAAGCGGAAAACTTCATACACATCTCTCTGATCAAGGTCCCCCGCAATTTGAACAATTATAAAGGAAATGATTATCGACAAACTCCAATTCAACATTACATTACAGTATACTATTTGACATTAAATACAGCATTTTTGCGCCAAATGTAGATGAGTTACTTGCAGTTGAATGAAATCAAAAATAAAAACTGTTTTAGGATCGAAATTCCTAAAGAATCTATTAATAAATAATTTAAAAACTCGAAGTTTCAGGGGCGACTCTCTAGTCCATTATAAATATTTTGATTGTTTAAGCTCTCGACCTCTCTCGCCTCTCGATATTTTTGCGTCAGTTCGATGTCAAATGTTGTTTACTTGGCTTTTGACTAATGAAAGTTTCACAGCCGTTTTATGTTCTCATAAGATATAAAATGGTCAATAAAGAAATACGTAATAGGAAGACTTCAGCGACTTGAACACTCAGATCAAGTGCTAAATACTGCTACAAAACTGGATTTTACACCGTTTCAAAATTCCAAAACAATATTTTGAACAATCAAAGCTTTTCATAATAGCCAACGTTACCACACATTGTAATTGACCTATTAACGGATACTTAACTTTTTATAACGTTGCCAGATGCTGAAGGAACAGACAAGTCACTTTAGTATTTATTGACGTGATATAAATTTTATTTTATAGCCATTTGATGATCTGTTGTTTAAAATTCTATCAAAATTTCATATACTTAATATTTATGCTTTCTTTAAATAGTTCTGTTTTGATTTTTCTTTCCGAGTAATCATATCACCATAGAGGCATTGTCCCTGACTTTTTTGTATCTTTTCTAAATTTTGGTTTTACCATTGTATTAGCTGGGCGGTAGGACTTTGTCCAAACACTTGGCCTCTGGGTTGGTACCACCAACTCGTCACATATCCAACCGCCAAACAGCAACACTTAGTATCCTTGTGTTCCGTCTTGCCAGCAGCAAGGGTCTATATCATTTCAGTCCCCAAGGTTGGTGGAACATTAGCGATGTAAGTAATAGTTAATATTTCCTAGCGTCTAGTAGATCTAGACCTGCAAAAGTGACAAGCTGTTTTACATGAGAAGATAAGATTATATTTATAAGAAATCTTATATTACTTAGTGTTTCTAACCATATTGTACCTATGTTGCATTATGAAGGCTAAGCTTTTTGCGTAAAATATTTTAATAAGAACTATTATAACTATAATTATTATGCTACGACCCAAAATACCTGATTAGTAACCATAAATGTCAATCAAAATGGCAAATTGTATGAGATATAATGTACATATATATATATATATATATATACTTTTAATTTAACACGTGTAAGCTGAGGCTATCGCTATTGTATATTATAGTGGCACTCTTAGATTTCCTAATGAACAATAATTGTTAATAATAAGTTATTATTATTTATGAGTTAATTTGGTTATTTACAACTTAGGCACTAGTCTTCCTATAGCTTTGTTTGTTTTCTTAAGATCATCCTCCTGCCCTTAACCCAATTTTACTTGGGGTCGGCGCAGCATGTCTTCTTTTTCCATACTTCTCTGTCGGACGTGATCTCACAAGTATGTTACTTTCTAACCATATCGTCTTTGACACAATCCATCCATCGTTTCTTTGGTCGTCCCCTACCTCTATACCTACCTCTACCATCCACATCCATTCTCAAAACCTTTCTCACAACATGGTCCTCATACCATGACAGCCGGTTTCCAGATAGCTTAAGACTATCATTTATTATACTCTGTCTATCCTAGTTTGGCGTCCAGAGTAATTAAATTTAATAAAAATCTCTTTTTTTTTTCAATAATTAATGAATATTTTTATCATATAAAAAGAGGCATATGTACATGAATCTATATTTTGCAATAATAACAATGGAAAACAAAATAAAATATTGACAATTAAAAATTATAAGCAACTACTTCCGATAAAATAATTATTTTACAAAAAATAATAATGGGATTCTTAAATCGTTTTTATTTATATAAATATTTTAAATAGCCTTATATTTATGGCCAGTAAATACATTATACATATGTTTTAATGTAATATTTACAGAACCTAATCAATTACTTATAGAGCAGGTGTTGATATCATTGGAATTTTCAGTTTCCCTTGACATACGTTGCCAAAAAGCGACTCGATTAAAAAAAGAATCACAATCGGTAGGTACCTGATGAGCGAAGGTAGGTATCGAGTAAGCTAATAAATCAAATTTCTAAAGTTTCCAAATTTATGGCTTCTTTTACCATATTTTCTGTGTAATATTTTTTTTTAATTGAATTAAAATGACATAACACAACTACCCTTTACGCCAATTAAATAAAGAAAGAATCATTTAAATCGTCAAAAACATTTAATAACATTCAAGTAAAATAAAATAGGATAGGATTGATATTTACCTCCATCGATATCTTCCCAGACTTGATTTTCGCCTTCATGGTGTAAGCCTTGGAGACATCTGGTGCAGAAGCTATGAAGACATCCCAGAAGTCTTGGCTCCACTAACTCCCGTTTGCATATTCCACATTCCCAATCCTTAATCTTCTCGTAAGCTGATGTTCTGGCCGCAATTGAAACATTTTGGCTTGCAGGTCTTGAGCCTTTGCATTTGAGTGGACTATTACCAGCACTTATTGAGGTAGGCTCCGAAGATTTCCTTCTCTCCTGTCTCTTCCGCGAAAAGCTTCCGAAAATATAAAGGATACGGTCGACTTCCATTTTTTATTTTACGCTTGTGACCAATTGAATCGAGTGGAAAATATGAGGCTTAGAAATAATTTTTTTATCCGAACTTTAAAATATATATATTTTTATAAAAGAAAATGAAAGTTTTTTATCGGTGTAAATTTTCACATTAATTTTTGTAATCTATCGCTCTAAATTTTTGTTTACATTACAAACTCGCGTTAATAAACAAGTCTGAAAAGATTTAAAAATAACCGTGGTATCGTAACGGCTGCCTGAGGTCGACTGATCCACCGAATCCACCGATTCCGACCATTCATTTCATTTGCATGTGGTAAGTTGGACGGGGTAGATAATGGACTAATAGACAGATGACTTTCAGTGAAAACGATTTAAAATTAAAGATTAGTTTTTTTTATGGTTGTGTACAAATACTTCGCTAAGACTGCCTACAAAGGATATTATTATAACTTTGGTTTTTGAAAGAGAATGTTTTATCTTTTTTTGGTTTTTGTTATAATTTGAACGAAGCCACGTTTGCATTTTGTAAAAAGTAACTTTTTAAATTGTTTATCAAAAAAATTTAAAGGTCAGAAATTTCAACATAGCCATAGTACCCACTATTTCCAAATTCGAAGCGCTGTCAATTGACAATTAAATGGTACCTGATAGGCATGATTCTTAATGTTTATTAGCGCTGGATTTAAGCTAAGAGCACTCGGGGGCAATAAAATTAGGAGCATGTGAAAAAAAAAACTTTGCGGTGTCGAAAATACTTCTGTCTTCTGCAATATGAATAATTAAAACTATTTATACAATAAATCTGCTATGAATGAGTTATTTTATTTATTTTAAAATAGTATTTTGGTACTTTATGATCGATACAAATTTTACAAGAGGGGCGTTGCTAACGTTTATTCCGGTACTGCTAATTACTCTATATTATATAATAATATATTGATGTCTGTCATAAGAGTAAATTATTTTCAACTTTTGTCCGACAGGCTCTTAATCATATGGGACTTAATATTGGGACATGTAGGTGTCTTAGTTTTTTTTTTGTTAAGCATTGTATGTACTAGCAATTTTATGAACTAGACAAATTTGTTGTATAAATGCATTTTTTAAGCTTATTCAGTAAAATTATTATTATAATATATTTATACAACATTTCTGTGTAATGTACTTGGACTGTAGAGTAAACTTCAAAAATAATAATATCTAAATAAATTATATCTAAATGAAAAAAAAATGCATTTTGAAAAACGCAATTCTTTTCTTGCTTGATATGTTCAAACAAATGGCATTCGACGGAGTCACGATCAATTTACCGACATTGAGGGATGGTAGAATGAATAATTATGAAGCTCTATTTTGGTCCTGTCGTTTCTCATATCCCTTAAACAAGGGGTGACACTACTTGAAGTACACGTGTTATCGTTGCCTTCCGGTCTCATATTAACGAGAAATTTCTACATCTTAGTATTCTTTAAACATAACTATTGTAAAAAATATTTATTAATAAAACATAAAATTTATCGCTAATATGCTTGCCTATAATATGTATATATTTCTGTTGATATAATTTTTGTTTTTTTAAACGATATTTCGAATTGATAGGATTGTGTTTTTTAAATATTCATTTAAATTTAGAACGGAATCGAATTAGAATGCGTATTAATATGTCGCTGGAACATTGAATGCGATTTGTATTTAAGCGTTTAACGACCGGAAGCAGGATACGAACGTTAAGACTTATAGAGACGTTTTGCTACATATCAGAAGTACTAAAGTCTTGACTTTGTAGCAAATCAGCAAATTCATACCATAAATATTTATGATTTTTTTTTTTGGAGTTTAGATGTATTTTGGATATTTTTAACTAAAACATTTTATATACGAAGTCATAATGAGCTACAATACTACTAATTAAATATATATTTTACAATACCTACTGGTATTGTAAATGTAAGTTATGTAAAATAAAAAATGGAAGCAGCAATTATTTTAATATAATAAACTTTGTAAATACCAAATTAATGACATCACGTATTACTTCACTCCGAATCAAGTCGATAAATATTAAAACTTTTTATTTCCGTAATTAAATAGGGCGCGTAGTGACCCACATTTTGGCGCGAAAATTAATGTCAGTGCCCACTGGCCGATCGCACAGATTATATAGACTGATGCTATTTTTTGCGCGAGCGGTGTTCACGCGGTCTCGATGAAGACACGTCGAAAACTAAATGTTATTACATTTTGTCGAGTAGGTAATGGAATTACCTTGGGATTTAAAACAGTTTCATTCAATGTTTAGATAGTAATGATTCAATCAAGGGTGATCCCGATGAATAAGCAAGATTTTTATAAACTGTTTTAGTGTTCTTGGACACGGTCAATCGAAATATTTTGTATCAAGATATATTTTATTTTACTTTATTTTTAAATACCCGACTTTTATGTAATAATCACATAGAAGTATTTATAATTGATTAAATTAAGATAAATTTACTAAGTTACGTGCCTAAATACATACTTTAAATAAGTTAATTTCGCACTGAAACGATAGCAATAAAATACACATTCTTTAACAAAAAAATTAAAGATCTAATACCATTAATAAAAAGTAAAATAATTTGAACAAGTAAAATAATATATTTTTATTAAATCACACTGTAGCGATAAATTTGTAATGCCTAAATCTAATTAAAGCGCCCACCGTCTCGTATTGATTATTTTGAAGCGTGAACTGCTATTATTTATTTATTTGCTCGGAACTTCGGTTTACTTCATTCTTTATAATCAGATTCGGTATATATAATATGTGATATGTTTATTTATGGGAAGAAAATGTATATTTTTATTAAAATTGCGATATAACTATAAATAGCTTAAGCTATACAATAATAAATAAGCTACACTAATTTAAACTGGGACCTAAAAATACATTTATGAACAGGTAATGGCAAAAATCATTTAAAATTTAATATTGAAATCTTTCTCCGAATATTATAATGTCAGGAGTGATGCATTCAATGTAAATTAATACCTGCATTTTTTCTTAACATTTAATTATGTGATTATATGCTTGTTTAATATAATTAAAAGAGATAACATAAACAAAAAAAACATTTTTTTGAAGAAGCACAATGCAATTGCAATCATTAAATCAATGATAACTTTAATTTCAATCTTTAAAATGTATTTATTATCATTTTTATTTCATATTTATTTCGTAAATCATATATTATAGTTAACTTTAATATTACTATTTCCCATATTCTAATAATCTGATTGGATATTTGGAAGAAATTGTGTCAAGTTCACGCGTATTAAATAATTCACTATGCGAATGGTTTTAAATAAGTTAGATAACAAATTATTGTTTCTATAATGCTCGCTTTTTATTTAGAGAGTATGAGAAGTAAGTAGGTAGGTAATAAATAAATTAAATCACACAAACACAAATACAGCTTTATTATGTCAAAATATGAATTCAGGAGATACCGAACGCAACAATGACAGTGACAGTAAATAAAATTTGACGTTGTCAACAAACATGGTCATGGCGATTGACTCGAACTGATTTCACTACAAAACTACTACGTTATTTTCTAGTGTGGGTGTCCCAAGTAGTGGGAATGTTTATATTTATAATGAACTCATATTTAAATTATGTCAGTACTACTATTATCAGTGTAGAGTAGACAGTGTTGTAGTACCGTATGTTTTTGTGACGATATGTTGAATGTTCATAAATTATGGCTATTTTCAAGTCTCTGTGTCATTGTTATTGTAGTTCTATATTTTCAGTCGGAAATAGCACGCTTAGAGGAAGCTTATCGCAAACTAGGTCAGTATAAAAAGATAATTAATCCTATCATGTTATAGAGAAATCGGCGTCTATAAAATCTTATTTTCTTCGCAGAGTACAAACTAGTGCAATCACATACAGAATCACGTCAATTCTTTCCGAGAGACGCACCAAAAGATGACGATGATTTAGTTGTAATATACAATAGAGTGCCTAAAACGGGATCTACGAGTTTCGTTGGTGTAGCATATGATTTGTGTAAGAAGAATCATTTTAAAGTACTGCATATTAATATAACAGCAAACATGCACGTGATGTCCCTTAGCAATCAGTACAAGTTTGCTCAGAATGTGACAAAGTGGCAAGAGATGAAGCCGGCTCTTTATCATGGACATATGGCATTCCTTAATTTTGAGAGGTGAGTCTCTATAATCAGAACTGTCGATATCTATCTATCACTACTCAGAGACATTTTTGTTTCAAGAAAATACTAATGTTTTTTATTCAAGGACATTTTCATAATTAGTTTTTAAAAATATACAATGGCCAATTAGATTGCTAGTAATTTTAAAAACTAGAACCATACATTACATCTATATGAATTAATAACAATTTGTACTTAGACACATAGCATTGTTGCAATAATTAATTAACTATGAATCAGTTAGTTACTGTATAATTATTTTAACTGAATTATTTACAACATTGTAATGCATATTAATAAACTTGTGTGCCTATATCTTTGAAAATATAACATTTCCAAGCATAATAATAATCTCTTTAAATATTACATTATTCTAAGATTTTAATGTTCCTACTTTGGTTACCTTGTTTGTGGACAGTAGAATCTCAATTACCTGAACATCGGATTATACGGACACTTATGTACAGCAGTAATTGCTGATTTTAAAATATTTTGGTCACACAGAGACACCACCACAACAAGTTTTATCCTGCCTCTGATTGTGCACTTATTTGTGTAGAAAACAATCATTTTGCTTTATAGTGGTCAACTGATATAAAAATAATAATTGAATAAATAATGTTAATATGGTTTAATCGGTTTATTTATTATATGGTATTCCATATAATATTGTGTAGTATACTGGGGTATTCCCACAGTTTTATTTGATCTGATTAATAGAGATTCTATGAGATATTTATACCATAAATGGAAATCACCACTCGATTATACTTATTCATATGTTTTCAATGTATGTCAGTACATTATTATTCAACTAGCTATCCATACCGGTTCTATATTTAAAATTTATAGGTTCTATATTTATATTTAAAAAAAAAATGTTTTTTATTTCTGGCTAGGAAAGTTGAAATTCGGTCTTTTCTCTACTATAATATGCATGTTAATTTTCCTCTTATTATGTTCGTATGAACGAAGAAAACACAGGAGTTTGATATTAACCATGTAATTCCGTCTATAGCTTCATTTTGTCACACACTATTTTTTACACACCCACTTATGTTACTTTATTATTTAACAAAGTAAAAAAGTACCCTACATTTTTAATCATAACATTGTACATAACACCTCTATAATCACTCTGTCTATTGATATAAACTAAGCCTGGTTTCTAATCTTTGTGTCTATGTGTATTTACCTTAGCTTAGCTATGCCTACGAAACATAGTAGTATTTATGATAATTATGGGCAGTTAATTTTAACTTTTTTTTTAAAACAGTTCTTTCTCCTTGTTACAGATTGGGTACATCTTCAAAACCAATATTTATTAATCTAATAAGAAAACCATTAGATAGACTAGTTTCATATTACTATTTTCTAAGGCACGGGGATAATTTTCGTCCTCATCTCGTACGGAAAAAACACGGTGACAAAATGGTATGTATTAAACCTAGTTGTACATTTCGTTCATGAATATCCTTTTTCTTAAATCCACAGATATTATTTTTGAATTTTTTTTTTATATTCACATTTATGACAATGTATTAAACATTCAGCCTCCACAAATGTCATTGTGATAGACACAATGGTACTATAATTACAGACAAGAGCACTATGCTTAACAGCCTGAAATTTCGACTGTACCGTTCAATCTCCATCGTGGCTTCTCCATCACAAGTGACATTGGCAAAATAATCTGTGCCCCCTTAGCACAAATAAAAGCCAAAGCAAAAAAAAATATATATTCAACTTACTGAAATCTAGTTTAATTTATAAAACATATAATATATATTTTTTATTTGCAGACATTTGACGAGTGTGTGGAAAAAGATCAACCGGACTGTGACCCCAATAACATGTGGCTTCAAGTACCATTCTTTTGTGGGCATGCAGCCGACTGCTGGTAATGTGCCAATTTGTTTTAACTCCAATTTAAATTAGTTTTAAAGTCGTTTACATATTATAAAAAAAAATCGCCTCGTCGCGTTTATATGAACGCGATAAATTCAAAAATGACTAAACGGATTTACATACGGATCGATTCGAGGGGAGTTTAAATGGATAATTCATTGAGGTTTTGTGTTAATTGGCTGATAATCACGGGGACTGTTGATGATATCGGAAAAAATCAAGCAGATGAGCATCGGCCTTTGGAGCCATACTGGCGTGCGCTCAGTAAACCGATAGAACTTATCTGTTACCCGAAAGTGAAGTTGAAGACTGGTCAATACAACACTGTCCTAAGTATAATTTTGTAAGAATTAAGTCAGCCACTAAATTGAGCAATATCGTCAAAGGCTCGCTCACTTTCGCACTGTTATAAGTTACGTTAACTTAGCATATAATACATACCATATTATATCTTAAGTATTAAAGTTGAGACTTACATGTAATACGTAACATTTTACTCGCAATATGAGAGGAAAGTGATCGAGACATGATTACATAGAACGCGCGATCTGCAGTTATAATTCACTTACCCTATTCCGCTTAAAATCGCTTCGTTAAAAGTAAAGGACAAAAAACGGTTATTGTGGGTTATTCCTAAGAGATAGATATATACCATCGCCGGCTTTCAGTAGACCTTTTTAAGGTGTACCATACTGTAGAACATTATTATGATCTATCTCGTTGGGTTCAGCCAGCATTTGCAATGTAAGCGCAAATTATGTAAGAACTCTTTATAGTGAATAATAAAGGAGAGCTATAAGCAAATCGCATATGTTAATTTTTTTTTTGTTCTACGTCGATATAAATACGTACGATACGGCCTTTGACGAGAGTGACCGCGAGGACCAAACAATTGACGGCAATATAATTGTGATTTAATTGTTTCAGGAAACCCGGTAATTTATGGGCGTTACAGCAAGCGAAACATAACCTCGTTAACCACTACCTCGTAGTGGGAGTCACCGAGGAAATGCTGGACTTCATATCTGTCCTCGAAGCGAGCTTGCCGCGTTTATTCAAAGGGGCTACGGAACACTATCTCAATAGTAACAAGTCACATTTAAGGCAGACGAGCTCAAAAATCGACCCATCGCAAAGGACTATAGAGAAAATTCAACAGTCGACGATATGGAAAATGGAAAACGAACTGTACGAGTTCGCTTTGGAACAATTTAAATTCGTCAAGAAGAAGATATTACTCAGAGAAACGAACAGCGTCGCGCAAATTTTCTTCTACGAGAAGATACGACCAAAATGATACATTATCACTAGGTAATACAGTTGATTTTACATTGTGCGGTATTTAGTAGTTGTGTTACAATTTGTATGTGGTAGCCTAAACATTCCATTTTGAGTCTAAGAATCTTATTTATTGACTAGATATTTAGTTAACTTTTGTTAAAGAACCAAATGTTTTTTTTTTGTATATTTTGATTATGTACAGGGATGTTAAAAGACATTTTATGTGGGGTTATACTTGATACGAAGACGAGCGACGTGTTTAACAAGACATTTGAAATTCCATAGTGAATTCGATAAATAAATAAAAATCATTAACATTGAATGGTTATATATAATATAATTATAATTACAAAATGCAATTCTATTTATGTGCGTAATAATGTTGATTTTTAAATGACTTAAAAAAAGCATTCACAACTTTGGTTAACCGTTTTATACAAACATGTTAAGTTATAGTTCTTATATATTATAGTAATATATAGTTTACATATATTACTAATATCTCGTCGAATTGAATGATAAAAGGAACAATTTTTATTTAAGTAAAGCTAATACTATTGTATATTAATTTGCTTTAGATACTAAATTACATTAGAATCACATTGCGAGTAGAACGAAATAATAAATTTTAAATGAGACGTTAGCTTATTGTTAGTTATTAAACTTAGTAGTACTAAAACCTTAGTCATTTTATTATTAAAAAAAAAAAACTGAAAATGGTTTGAATTCTTGTTTTAAAAATGTTAATTCGTTCGAAGTAAATGTGCGTAAAATAACCGTATGTGTTCATAATATTATTGTTATTAAATGTCCAATTTTATTTTAGTTATTTATCGCGGAATGCTCGATATGTTTCGTCTACGTTTCCCGTCATCATGAATTGGACATGTCGACATTCGTTCCTCTCGAAACATTTAATAATAATAATAATATATAGAACTCTTTGTTCTTCAGATAATATGTATCTGTTATTTTTTTTACATATTGGATTTTTTAGATGGTCGGCCTATATTAATTAATTTAGACATATATTTATTAATTTTCATTTGTGTTTATAATCAGTGCATCTCTTTCTTCTTCCTTCTAGCTATTGTTCTCTCTTTCCCTTGTCATATAAACGAGTCGCAATATTAATACTTTACGTATAATAAAACATTTGTTTTCGCTGAAAATATTGTCGTTGACAATTCTTAGGTCACCAACTTCTGTTTCTATTTGCCCAAACATAATGGATATATTTCTAGCCGAGTAAGTACATAGACCAACACGAGCTTTCCCTCGTATTCCTTTGATGTTTGCCGCCTATGACTTTGAACACGATATAGGAGAACAATTTGTATTGAGTTAAGTTTAGGTCATTGCAGAAACGTATCTCGCTAATAGTGCTATGTACACATATAATATATATAAATGACGCATAAGTTGCATTAGACACAAAAGGTGCTAACTCTCATTTTTGGAAAATTTGGCTTTAGAGAGAGAGATGCATTGATATTATATCATTGGTTATCATCTCGCAACAAAAAAATAAAATTAATTGTAACGTATAGTATGTTAATTCTTCGTGAAAATCTTGTTATCGTCTCGATTAGTAATTGTTATATTATACTTAGTAATAAGTAGTTAATTGTATATTTTGATTTGTATATTATTGCATTTATTAGACTAATGAAAGATCTTCCATTATATATATTTTCATTATATTTTGTATATTATGTTTTAATATTTCTGATAACGACATACGACTAGACTGTGAGATTTGTTTACAATATGGAAATAAATAAAAAAAAAACATTAACATCACAATATAATATATGAACATTATATCACGTATTTCGTTATAATTCATTGTATAAATAAATACAATTCATATTGACCATCCATAACAATTATTAATATTAAAAAAACAGTGATTGAATCTAGAGTAAAATAATGACAGCGCGCCAAATTTGAAATTTATGTCAAAATTTATTTATTCACGTTTCACTGAAATTCGACCTTGAAGTTCTTTTCGCGCGGAAAAGGGTGTTCGCGCAAAAAATGCTTAACTAAAAAATGAAAACAGCGACGCGAATTATCTTATGTTTTATAATATAATAGGCAAATATGAAGTTGTTTTAATATAGTAAAAAAAAAAAAAAAATTATGACAATATATAATTTTAGATAAAATTTGATTGAAATAAAACTAGTTTTTTTAACGGATTTAATCGCGTATATTAATTATTTTATTTTAACATCCCGACGTTTCGAGCACTTTGCAGTGTTCGTGGTCACGGGCAGACTAAAATTTGATTGTTTCAATGCTAGGCTTATTTTGAAATGTATCTGTTTATTCATTCCATGTTTCCATGGCCTAGGTTTCTAGATAAATAAGCATGTTATCCTATGTTTACGCTTTACATTAGAAAGGGATGGCAACATTAACGTTGGACCATAGATTAACGGAGATAAACTTAGACAATGTAGACTTAGATTTTGATTGATAGAAGAAACTAAACGCGACACAAAATCTTTAAAATAATTATGTAGGCAAGCCTGCATGATCAAGATATCGTATTATAAACTCAATTGTACACAATGGTGATCGTTTAACGTATTTAGATCTTGTTTTGCAATTATTGATATATTTTTAACGATTGAAAATTTACTAATATATATTTATAACGCGGTATTGTTTTTAAAATTATTTAATCGGTAATTAATGTTTATTTTCTGCTGACATGACATGACAATCAATCACAACATCTACAATATACAGTTACATACATAATATACGTACTTGTACGTGACACATACACGAATAAAAGTCATGTACAAGTATCAAAGTAAACGGCCTAAATATTTATTTTGAAAGTAAAATGGTATAACCGATAAAAGTGGCGTTAAACATATATTCATCTCGCTTACACACCGACACCTCTCTTTCTTTGTCATGTGTAACATTTGAATTTCAAATATATTTTTTAAAATTCGTCTTATGATCTTAAATAACTACCTGAACGCATCGTACTCATATATATTTTTTTTAACAACGACTCTTCAATAAATTTTATAACATTTGACATTTAATTGTTTATTGTTTATGGTCAATTTAACTTACAATGAAAACACTGTACTAATATGACACTGTTTTATTAAATATAAGTAGTTAATAATTATGTACTTATTTGTTAAATGTTTCTTAGTTATATGTATAATAGAATCTCCGCACTATCAGTTATATTGCGATCGAAGTTAATAAATAATCAGTTTATATACACAATGGATTTTATTCAGTCCTTCGACGGTACATAAATGTATGTTTTTGACTTTGCATTAATTCATATATACTTGGCGATTATTATATTGTGATGTTTAATTTTGTATATATTTTTTGTCCCATTTGCTGTTAAAACACTTGGACCTTGGAGTGGTGATGCAAAAAGCCTCATTAAAAGTATAGCATCTGCCTCCACTCGTGACAGGAGGGCTGGTTCGTATTTTGCCCAGAGGATCGGAGTTGCGATTCCGAAGCTAGGAAGCTTTATACAGTAAATATTATTAATTCATATTTGTATATTTTTAAGGACTTAATGTTCAAAATTCTTATGTAAATAAAATTATTATTTTTTGTTTAATAGAAACACAGAGCTTAATGTACCTACACTATTTCCTGCTCAGACACGAAAAATTACCCGCCAGTTTCTTTTATAAATACCCACAGTTACAAACACTACTCCACTACTACTAAAAGGTACACGATATATATTTTATAATGAAGGTAGGCGAGTTAGCAAATGGACGACCTGATAGTATGTAGTCATCACCGTCAAAACATATTCTCGCTGTAAAAAATAACCATTCCTTACATCCCCAAGGTGCTACAAATCTTGGGAACTAAGATGTTAGGTCTGTCGTTACACTGGCTCACTTACCCTTCCAACCAGGAAATAACAATACAAACTATTGCTGATTGGCGGTAGAATATATTATGTCGAGTGGCTGGTACCTACTCAGAAGTACTTGCACAAGGCCCCACCACTAAGGTAATGATTGGTTAAATCTCAATGGCAAAGTCCATCTCTTACGAAAGGATATCGCCGAATATCATTCGTTCATTCCACAGGCGAAACAGGATCTCTAGTAAAATATGCAACGTGAATGGTTCGTTCATTCCTTGTGCTAAATAACGAAAGGGTACGTGAAATTTCAACAAATTCAGCAGCATTTAATTTATTTCAGTATTAATACATATTGGATCTAGTTCGGCCACAGAATGAGGCACTGGCATCAGTTTTCACAAGACGTTTTGATTCTAATACAGGCCTAAAAACACAACTTATAGAAACTTAACAAATACATTAATCGCATTACCGATATACAAATTCTTGAAACAATACAAATAATGTACTAAGGAAATTAAACTCAAAGAATACTGTTCAAATTCAACACGGAAACAATAAAAAAAGGTTAACGAAAATAAAATACACTTAAGAACTATTAAGGGCGTGACCGTGGAACGCGATTAGCGTCCCATTTCGTCTATTTACAATAATGTTGCTTCTAAAACTTATAATATCAACTTTACACGTTCGAAGTCATATTGACGTTTACTTTATACTCAAACTTAATATAAAACTCAATACCAATTAAACCAATATTGAGTTATTTTACAATTAATTAAATATTACACTAATTTTATGTATAATGTGATTAGTGGTATACTCATGTATAGCATTCTGGACTTTTCGTAATTGTAATAGATAGTACAACTAATCAAAGATTTAGACATAGACAAACTAATTTGATATATTTCCAACGAATTTAGCTGTATTTCTTTAAATGTAATAGCTGTTTATACTGCAAATGTCGCAGTCCCATCGGCATGAACGGGTAAAACTTTTTTTTTTTAAATAGGGTAATATCGGTGATCCCTAGTTTCTGTGCTAAAATCCCAGGTTGAGCCGATAAAACTTTATTGGGTTTTTCTGTCGGAATTTTCTCAATAATAGACCGATGTTTGGAAATTGGATGTGTGAACACTCTCGTGCCTCGGAGAGCACGTAAAGCCGTTGGTTCTGCGCCTGATTTCTTTCCGGTCGTGTCGGATTTCCCGTCCCATCGGATTATGAAAGTGTCGGAAAAGAGAGTGCACCTGTGTTTTGCACACACTTGTGCACTATAAAATGTCCTGCACGGATTGTCTTCCAAGGGATTGATCGTCGGGGCCAAAGTCATTTTTTTAGCAAAGAATGGAAATATTTTAAACAAAATCATTTCCCATTTTATCCATTCTTTTTAATAGGCTTAAGTATGCTTTGACATTTTACAAGATATAAGTAAATCACCGGTTCACAGTAAAGATTATTAAAAAAAAAAACATTTGTAAAAAATACATTGCTAAAGAAGGCATATTATTTAATATAAGATTATATAGATGATGAGAAAAAGCGTGGAGCTAATACTTGTTAACTTCCAAGCAGGATGTGTTATATACTTAAGTAATTGTATTTAACTAACATAATTTAGTATTTTTGAATGTTAAAAAAGAGTAACTACTGAGTTTCTTGCCGGTTCTTCTCGGTAGAATCTGCATTCCGCACCAGTGGTAACTGTGGTAGCTTCACTTAATATAGCTATTCAAAAGTGCTTTTAAAAGCTTACTTGAATAAAGTATATTTTAATTTTGATTCATAATTAATATAAATTATCAATAATTTTTATAAATTGTTTAAGCTAAAAATCTATTATGGAAAAGAAACACCCAGCCCAGATAGTACTTATTTTCTTCGAAGTCGGAATCTTGGCTTGTCATAAAGAAATGCTGTGAATGCCTGTGGTAAGTTAGTAACTTATAAATTATTCGTTGCAGGAACGAGCAACGAAACATTACAAGGAAACTATCGGGTACTAATGTGTACATTAGTCGTTACTGTAATAACGATTCGTTAGATATAGAAAACGAGTAATAAATAATAAACACATTTGTTATTTACTTCTATAATTTCTTTTCCAGGGGACAACTACCTAATCCCACTAAAATACAGTTTGACACAGCCACATCCCCAGTTGTGATGTATACGGCTCTTGATTTAGCGTAGCTCTCTTTAGGGGGTGACAGAAGATCTCGCCGCTCCGCACTCCTCGATGGTGGCCGTATGAACCTGGTTACGCGAAGCCGCCCACCTCTCGCGTCCACGGCCATAGGACCACGCCCTATATTTCAAGCTTCGGACTTCGGGGTTGTGGGAGGGCCGCGATGACGCCTTCGTTGTCTGTCACTCTAGCATCTCCCTCTGATCACAACGATTTCCAAGAAGAAAGATACGGTCCTCTATATAATTCCTAGCAATGTTGCGCCGATATACTGTTTACAGTGAGAAGTCTCGTCAGACTTCATGCAGCAAGATCTTAACTCTCCGCGTACTAAGTGTGTCCCCTTCGATATTCCGGTGCGTGCCATGGTGTACCCTGTCTGGACGCTTCAACCCGCTGCCGTTTAGTGGATATACACATAAATCGCAAATTTTCAACTCATATTGCATATGTTATCCTCGAGATGATTTTAATCACAGTAGCAATGCACAATAATCAGTAACATTGTCTAATATAAGTCTATGTGCATATTGGAAAGTCTAACGTAAATATTAAACTTAAATTTTCAAGTCGTTCTTGCCATCGATACTGTAATTATATCGTAAAATATTACTAAAACTGTAAGTATAGGTTTATAATAATTACACGACTCGATATGAGGTTATGTGCTTCTAAGAACTTGGTAAAGTTCTTTAAACATATCAATTATCGTAAGTGTAACGTTTGAATAAATGATATACGCCCTGTGTCTTGCTGAAAAATGTAGTAAGTGACCTTAATCGTCTTATGACTTAACCCAAAGCAAATATCCCATTAGTCATTTTCTTGCAAGGGCCTTGCATTTTTACTGTAATTGTACACGCATTCATTCAGGGAGGCGTCGATTTAATAATTCAATGTCTCCGCTGTCTCTTTTTAACGGTCCCGTTTGATTAAGTGTAAGAGAGACAGGTATAACAGAAGGTGTTAAACACGAAGAAGCTAGTAGAAGTTGTTTAGTCGCGCGGTAAAATTGTACCAGAGCGGTCGGCCCGCGATGCCCTCCCAATTCAAATCGCCGGCAAAAATGCTCTCCCGCAGACACAACTTTCGAATAACTAAACAGAATTTTATCAGTTAAAAAAAACGAAGATGATAACTCGTCATTTATTTTGTTTTATTTTGAAATAAAGATTTTTATGTTTAGTTGTTTTTGATGGCCGATACGAAGGTCGCGTCCTTCAATCGATGAACAATTAAATACGTGTGACCACTGTCCACATACTGAACTGTTTTTGATACATTATTATCATAAAGTGCCAACATAAGGTTAAGCTTTACAAAGACTCTTAATATTTTAAGAGAATTTTTAAAATATTTATCTTAATGGAATATGGGCATCTGTTTAGACACTGGTAAGTCTAATCCCACACTGGGTGCCACTTTTTTGTTTTTTTTTTTATAGCATATAGCACTTAATTTGAAAAAAAAACCGACATTGGTCAAAATTTATACATACTTTTCAAATGAGAACACAAAATATGAATAGCTAAATATTATGAAGCCCAAATGGAAAAATATTTTTTGAATATTGTATCCATACCGGAAAGTGATTCATTTTCTATAAAAGAGCCAAATTGACGTCATAGAAGTAGAAATGTATCTCTTAAATGAAGTAGTAGTATTCTGCCTTGTATTTGTTTAGGGTTTCTTCATTTTCTTAATATTAATAAACCATATATTAATAAGATTGTTGCACAATTTGCTATTTAATTTCTGCAAATGATATTTCATCGAGATCCCAGATTGAATATTTTATTTAAGCTATACACGGACGATTGTTTGTGAGTTTATAAAAACTTTAATTAGTTAGTAAATAATTGTGTAGAACAAAATAATGAAGATTACGAGACGGGAGGCGAGCGCAGTCGCCGTGAGAGTGCGTGGCCGTCAACACCGTCCGGCGTTCCCTTCCCGATGCAAAACTCCAGCCACGTCAAGTTCGAGCCGCCCAGTGTTCCTGTTATATTTGTCTTGGGTAACTTTCTTACAATGATGCAAAGGATTTCAAATGAGAGGAATTAAAAATCCATAAAGAATCCTGTCATTTTAATTTATTAAAAAGTGTTGCCAAGTATAAACTAGCTAGATTAGTTAAAATACTTATTTGTTTGAATTCCGAATAAGTAGGCCTTAAGATGTTCGTTACATTACAATCCTCATTATATGAACTGGAAATTAACTAACTTTCTATAACGGTGGTCTGTATTTTATGTCTTGTCAATTGGCGCACAGTACAAAAATATTTAAACGCGTAAAATCTCCAGGGTAGTCTTCTCTTTAATTTCCATTATCTTTATTGATAAGAGCAGTATTCATATGTTTATCAAACCAGGTATGTTTGCAGGAGGGCCGGGAAGTGGCAAGGTGACTCACTGCGACAACCTGATGCAGGAGCGCCGTGGCATGGTGCACATAAACATGACAGACTTGCTCCAGCAATATGCAATTGGCAATGGTAAGTCACATACTAATTAATTATACCATTAAAGAATGCATGTGTTTATTTACCATTAGTGACAAATGTCCTTAATGACGTTTACTTCTGTGCTACTTAAAATACTTTTTATTCGAATTATTTTGCACTTAGAGCATAGTTGAAGTTGTATGTTTGGGATTAGACTAATACGACTGAAGCGTCTGTTTATGTCATAAATAACTTATCTAGCATAGAGATTTCAAATTTGGAAGAGATCTGCATATCCTAATATTTTCTATGAATAAAGAAAGGCATATCTTTAGACTTATTTTTGCAATCCATTGATCCATTCAAAGTTTCATTTTATTAATACGCCAAGATCAATAAATAACCTTATAAATGATATAATATGAGGACACAAACGCGTGGCGATAAAAAAGTACCAATTTTTTCGTTTAACTTTCCACCGGCAAATACGCATCGGAAAGGGTTAGTTTGTTTGATTAAACCGAAATTATCGACTTCTATTTGTGTTTACATTTTATCTGATAAATAAAAATTGATATTTGCAAAAAAAAATAACCTTCTTACGTACAGCCGCCTGCTTTAAAACAGCAGTCTTCGGATACGATTCAACTGCCCCAACTACTGTTCCATCTACGATTACGTATAACTGACTTGATTCAGTGCAAAAATATAAGTTCAGCATAGGCCTGGATTATATCGTGATCAGCTCTAATCCCTAATAACTCACTTCGTATCTCATTCGTGAAATGTTGAAAGCAGATTATGAAACTTTTTAATTTACCTAAAGGTTTTTAATTCACGTCTAGCGAAGTGAGTAACAGATAGTTATTCTCACATTATTGACGTCAACGTATACGTACTATTAGATATCTGCATAATCCAATGATTCGATCGCAGCTGTTGCGACATTAATATTGAATCAGACCTTATACCATAACCTTCTCGACATGATTCCCATAATGCGTAAAAGTTGATAAAATTATCAAATGCAAAGGGATTGTTCTTCAAATCCTGAAAAAAAGTAAAAAGTTTTAGATAAAAATTTGGTGTGTAGTTATGCGTGCGCCAATCACATGACATGGTTTTTGAAATAGTACCATTAACATATAATACGGTACAACATTTTGCGAAGGTAATTTTATACGAAAACAAATCAAAATAAATTGCGAGAAGCTGTGGTAAGGGAGGGGTTTTATATAAAAGTAACTCATAATCCATGAATTTCTTTTAGTTAATCAAAGAAGGCCCTGTAATAGCGAAGGTTTGGAGCTTATGCCTCTACTACGAATTAGTGGATAAACATTTCATCTAGCACAAATTTTCGCTCACGCTAGAACACCTTGGTGTTAACTGGATTTGTACTCGTGATTTGATAAAGAACCACGTTTTGTATTCGATTATTTGTATATTATATCCGGAAAAAAAATTAAAAGGTCTTTCAGCCCTTGCTTTGTAAATTTCTTATTTGACCCACAATATTAGTTTCCCATTTAAGAACAACAGCTGAATTAAAATTAAGGTGTTTGCTTTGCGCTGAGGTTCTGCCGCAGGACTGATCAAGAACTAATTTATTTAGTCGGATGAATATGCTAATTCCGATGTATATAGTAAGCTCTAAGCCTTCGCAAGGTGAGTCCGTAGCTCAGCAGCGGGACCATTACAGAATGAATAGTGTCTGTTATATTTGCCAATATATCAATATTCTGTTAAAAAAAGCGTATACGTTAAGATAATCAAAGCGCCGAATTAAAACGTATACAGTTTTGTATTGAAGCAACGTTGATATTAAAAAAAGTAACAAATTCGAAATGGACTTAATTGAATCAAAATTAAAATAAAGTTATTGATCGTTACTATTAAACGATTACTCATCATCCTTGACTTTATTTAGTACATAATATTATAAAAAAAAAACAATAAATGTTAATAATACGATAGGATTTTCAATAATTTATGTAATCGTAAACGCGCGTAGCGTCTCGTCCGTGTGAACCGACATGTGTCTCTTACAATTGTCTATTTTCTGTCTTTGTTCTATTATTTATTAGAATTATTTAAGTGTTATTTGACTTATTTTCTTTAAAGGGCTTTGTAATCATTTTACGTTTGAATTCATTCTCCTCTTTGGGAGACTGGCTGATAGTATACATTTATATTTAAAGGGAAACTTCTTCGTGCGTAACTAGATTTAATTCTCTAAGCCAAATCCAGTCAAAAATTATTCGATTTTTTTTGTTATATTTGTTGGCGGACGAGCTAATTGGCCACTTGATGGTATGTGGTCACTACCGCCCATAGGAAATGGTGCTGTAAGAAATATTAACCATTCCTTACATCGTCAATGCGCCTTGGTAACTAAGATGTTATATCCTTTGTGCCTATATACTGGCTTCCTTACCCTTCAAACCGGAACACAACAATACTGAGTACTACTATTTAGTGGTAGAATATCTGATGAGTGGGTGGTACTTACCCAGACGGGCTTGCACAAACCACCACCACCACCACCGAGTAAGTTTAAACGTTTTAAAAAAGAACCTATTAAAAAAACAATTACCATAAGATTTAGTATACACAATAATTAAAAAAAACCTAGTAAGGTGTCTGGAAATTAGCTGAAATGGTTCAAAAGTACTGTAACAAAACTCTATAAAGTTAACATATCCTCAAACTTGAATTGTGATGTTGCCAGGTAATAAAAACACACAGGCACAGCATGTATGTGAAGATTACAACTTTAACAACAAAAAAATTAAAAAGTACCGAATACAAATACAATAGCAATTAGGTATATATTTCTTTTAGTTTTTGGTCGCATCGACCAATAACATTGAGGATATAAACCACTTGGTTGCACACATGTGTACACTGTAATCATATTTCCTTTGTAGTCGTTTAGTCTGCCTTTGAATATGCCGTTTGGCGGAAATTAAACAGCAGTACATATTATCGTAATACGAAGTATGTCGTAAAGACTAAATTCGTCCTATATAGCATATAGGGTTGAATGTTAACATTTGCAAAGTCAGGCGACTAGTATAATATAAATAAAAATTTATATAAAAGTGTAAATATTTCAGTGCTCGCCTCCTCCCTTTGAGGAGAAGATTTGAAGCTTATTCTGCCACACCAAAGCGGGTTAGAAAAATAAAATAGATAGATAGATAAAATAGAAAAAATCATACGCCGTTGTATTTTATTGTAATAAAAGTTCTGACTTTCACAGATTAGTTAAAATACATTTTGTTTTATTCGTACTTTATGGAATAATTAACCGTTTTTTTTTAAAAGTGTCCTTCAAATCTTTACTTCTTTTACTTGGTGGTAGGGCTTTGTTCAAGCCCTGGGTAGGTACAGCCCACTCAACAGATATTCTACCGCCAAATAACAGTACTCTGTATTGTTGTGTTCCGGTTAGAAGGGTGAGTGAGCCAGTTTAATCACAGGCACAAGGGAGATAACATCTTAGTTCCCAAGGTTGGTGGCGCATAGGTGATGTTAATATTTCTTACAGCACCTTTGTCTATGGGCGGTGGTGACCACTTACCATCAGGTGGCCCATATGCTTGTCCGCCAACCAATGCCATAAAAAAATCAATGGATGAATAAGTGATTTTCATACAGATATATTGACAGATATGCAAGATTTCGGGACGCTATCGAGTAAAACGGTGACCGAAGTACTAATGCTGGAGATGAAGATGGCGCCCACGGCCAAAACATATCTCGTATCCGGGTATCCAAGATCTATGAGGGACGTCGCCGAATATTCTGACAAGGTAAGACGTATTTTTTTTTATGCTATAGTTGGCAAACTGGCAGGAGACACACCTGAAAGTGACTAGCACCGTCCATGGACATCCGCAACACTGGGTTGTTTGCAGGTGTATTGCCGGCCTTTAAGAAATGTGCTACAAATGGATTTTTATTTTTAAAATTCTTCCTATAATTGTCCCATAGCTGGGCTAAGACCTCTTCTCCTTTATGAGCTAGGGTACAGGTGTAACATACATCTTTCCTCACGATGTTTTCCTTCACCGCAGATACCAGATGAAATATAAACGGACATTAAGCACGTGGAAGTTCAGTAATGCTTGCCTGGAACCAATTTTCAGTTAAGATTCACGTTTTCCTAAAAAAGATTTGGATACTGTTTATAAATGATTTTTTCATTGTATTTCATTATTAGAAAATAGTAACTATTGAGATTCTTGTCGATTTGTCGTAGTCAATATATATATATTTTTTAAATCATTGAATAAAGTAGAACTCGTTTTGATTTTTGAAAATGAAACCATTTTAATTATACAACTTAAAATATTCACAAATAAATTTCGAATTAAAATAATATGGAAGCATAAATTATGGCTGTATAGCAAAGTTAAAAAACGTTTATGAATTTGTTTTTAATTACGACCCTTTTCATCGAACACATTTAATTACTAGAGTTTTTGGTTCGGCTACGAAAAACTCTTAATTATGGATGTGATTAAAGTAATTAATTGTTATCATGGGTTAAACAACATATGTACTTTAATAAAACTTATCCGCTTGATTTCTAGTGATTTTGACTTTGACACAAAATCCAGAAACATAAGGTTGAAATCGAGATTGATTTTTATGACAAATAATTCATACTCCGTGCTGATAACAGTGTACAGCAATGGTTACTTTTATGTGGTCTGTGTTACAAAAATATTTACAAATTAAAAATAAATGGACTTATGTTTTTTTCGTGCCTTAATGACGAATCCCAATACCTAGTATTCCTCGTACTTTTATACAAGGTATAACAATGTGATCAAACATAACGACCCTACATGAGTAACTGTCAATAAAGTGTTTAGATATGCACAGTCATATACCTAAAAGTATCCAGTTGGTAATATGACTCAGTATATACAGAAACTACTTATATGATTTTGTATTAAAAGAACGATTAATTTCGAGCTAGCATTTACCATACCGTGTTGTATACCGAACATACGTATACGTATTGAAAGTTATTCTAAAATATGTTCATTGTATATTAAACCCACAATATTTATTATTACGTTAATAATAATATACTGCGGCATATAAAACTGAGGGATTTCATTCGGAATAAATATTCGCCGGTATCCATATTATTGGTGGCTAAAACATTACAACTAAATGCTTAGGAATGTTTTATAATATATCCAATATCCATGCCTGAGATGATTATATGGCAATGGTTTAAAGGAATAATGCCCAAAAATATAATTTCATATAAAAAAGTTTCAATGGTCTTAATAAATAGATTGATGTTAATAATAAAATGAAACTCTCATGATCTCATACAAGAAGTTGATTTTATACTCATGACTTTAAAAAAACGACCACCCTTGCATAAAAAAAAAACACACTTGAGTCAATAAATCCAGACAGGCGTATTTTCTTTGACCTATTCCCACGGTTTTCACATTATAACTTAATCGATTCGGGTTCATTTACGAAATTTTGTAGCTAGTGTGTCAAGGACGTTGAAAATCATCAATGTAACATATCCGTCTAGCTTTAAGGCAAATTACACCTTATTGATAGTATTAATCATTCATAGGTAGAATCGATTATCGAATATATTATTATTAGGTCGAATTTGCAAGTTTCTTTTAACAGTAAATAATTGTTATTAAAGTCAAGAAAGACTGCAAAAAAATAAATATAAAATTTTGAGATATTAAATTACTGTAATTAAGGAGTTATGGTTTATTAAACAATCCGAGTACCAAACCTAGGTAACATGAATCGTGCGGTCGCAGAGTAAAATTATTTATCATTATTATAATATAAAACAATATGGTATTTGTTTTTATCAAAAATAATAAAATAAATTATAAAGTTGTAAGCTGTTTTTTTTCTTCTATGTTCGCGTTATTATTAAAAAAAAAATTGTATTGTCGAACAATTACAAGGTTTGTAGACTATGATATAAGATAACGTTTGTTTAAAAAAATATTTAAATTGGCAAAGTTGAACTTAAACTTGGCATTACAAGCTTTTTCTTACAGATTTAATGTTATTGTGAATATACATAATACAGAGCCGAGATGGCCCAGTGGTTAGAACGCGTGCATCTTAACCGATGATTTCGGGCTCAAACCCAGGCAGACACCACTGAATATTCATGTGCTTAATTTGTGTTTATAATTCATCTCGTGCTCGACGGTGAAGGAAAACATCGTGAGGAAACCTGCATGTGTCTAATTTCAACGAAATTCTGTCACATGTGTATTCCGCCAACCCGCATTGGAGCAGCGTGGTGGAATATGCTCCAAAACTTCTCCTCAAAGGGAGAGGAGGCCTTTAGCCCATCAGTGGGAAAATTTACAGGCTGCTAATGCTAATGGTGTAGTGTAAATATAATGTGAAACAACTGAAAGTATTCCTACTTTGTAAAAAACATCTTGAAAGGTGTCTCCAGCTCCAAGATCATAAAATAGAGGAGCAGCTCTCTTTTGTAAGATGAAATCAGTTTGAATATCTATGGCGATACCCCAAAGGAATATGGCATCAACACGAACAGCATCAATATCAGTTAGCTGATTCTTCCCGTTAGGGACATTATCTGAGGATTCCACAGAAGTTTCGAATCTAATGTTATTCCTTAAATCTCTGGCAACGGTTACATCAAGATCACGAATGTTTTATACTGTACATAATTTTCCTAACTTTACGTAGGGTGAAAATTTTATTTTTTGTAAGCATTCAAATCTAAACCGTTTCTTGTAAACTAATCCTTCTTAAACTAGTACTTAGTTGTACAGCAGTATAGCCAGCATATTATATTAGTGTATAGTGTAAACTTGATAAGAGACGGCTTACATTGTCGTAATTCGTTATCATACAATGAACTTAAAAATATTAAGTATCGTCATTAAACAATACCATATAACACATTTCTTTAACATGGAAAGGTAGGTCATTTTCATATAATAGAAATAGAAAAAGACCTAAAATTGATCCTTTTGAACACCCATTTTTAGAACATATCCAAAAGACTATTCCATTATGAAAAACTTGTTGGACATTGACTTAAACATTAAGCAATGAGATCGTATGCATAATCTTAATTAAATATAATTTTTACATTTACATCTTTGATGAAAAAGAGTAACTATTGAACTCATTTTCGCTTCTTTTCTTGGTAAAATCTACATTCTGAACTTATAGTAACTAAAATTTAAATAAAAGCTGGTTCTTTTAAATTCTTTAATCTATAAAAAGGCTGGTACGAACGTGCTCATATAAAGTATATTTCTAATTCTTACTGTAAAGAGTTTACTTATTTCCCTAAATGATCAATGTTTAATCTGTTTAACTCATTAAACATAAACGTTTTAAGCTATAATAGCTATAATACATGTGGTCGTCTAATGTAATTGTATCGGTACCGGTCCATTGGGACCATGAGTAATGGGCTCGTGGAATTGATTGGTGCCATAGTATATTAAACGATCTAATAAAGGTTATATTAACTGACTACGCCTCAGAAAATGATGGTATAACTTTGTATGTACGTCAATATGAAATGCCTTTATTAAATATATAACTTATTTATTTATAGTTAAAGCAAAAACTACTACATTTAACTCTACTATTTTTGTGATTATTTACAATTTCCAATACAACAATAAAATTGCCAGCAGGCGTTTCGTTTCCAAGGTGTTCTGTCATTTATTAACTTACTTACTGTATAATTTTGTACATAGTTGTGTACCTTTTGTACACAATTCTAGTTTACAATTTTCTTTAATTTAGTTGCGCTGTTTCAGCGCTTTCCGGGGTCCTGTTAGAACACAGTATATTTACATGGCTCCACAAAATAATTACTGACTTTGCGTCTAGTAATAGGAGTAATAAGTTTGTGTGTGTTCTTGTATAGATCTTATCACACACGAAGGCGCGCGATTCCTAGGTTCCATTATCGGTGTGCATTAAACAATTTAATTTAATTTGTTTATTGCATTTTCTTTATTCTTACATTAGTCATCTGACGCACACTAAAACATCTCGTAAGCACGAGCGCCACTCACACTAATGTCGATATTTTTCCGAACATACATAGCTTTGTATGTACTGACAAGTAGTCAGTTTCATGTATTGGTACAGCAATGTACGATAAACATGTGCATTAGAGCCGCATATAAACAACCTTCATGACAAAACAAGTGTTTCCGTCACCGATAATATCTCGATCGCATTAGTAAATATATTAATTACACACGCGATCGAGTTAATACGCTAACTTGCATGTCATGCCTGTTTAATAGAGACGTAGGGTCACCTTTTGTTCTAGAAGCTTCTCATATACATTTGTAAGACAGCAAATGACCTGAAGCGTCATATTGTTTGCGAGGGCAACTAAGTGTTATCAATTTATTAGTTATTTTATTGGACAGCTTTATTTAGCAGCGTATGATTTTTACCTGTAACAAGGGTAGGGTTAGGGTACTACAATAGTTTTGGGTACTTAGTAAATTTACAATAACATCTCTCTAAACAACCGTGTTTTGTGTCGCGGTATTCAAAACTGACTTAAAGAAAACCATTTGAGTTACTTGCCTGCCTTATGTGGTCCAATTATTTTTACGCTTACAACATATGACAAAGATCATAGTTTACGATTCCAAAAAATATAAATATAAAAGCAGATAATTTTATTAATAGTTATAACATCCTTGCAATTAAATATTTGAAAATTCCAGTTACCATTGTAGCAAATGTACTAGGCGAGTTACGGTTTTTTTTTTCGATTGACACTGGTCATGTCCTTAGATCCAGACAATAAGTGGTGTGGTGCTCGTGAGCTGGAGACAGCGGGTGCTGGAGCGGCAGATCGAGTACGGAGCGCGGCTGGGGCACGTCGTGCTCAGTCTGGCGCGAATGGAACTAAGCAATTTCTACAAGAACGTAATGCCAGTTGCCGACTACTTCGACCAGAGCAACATGCTGATAGCGGTAAGTAAATAATAATATGACTATAGATTGTATATTATTTATATATTTAGGTATACTTAGAATACCTGTTGGTGAGTAATCTTCCTAGATACATTTCGAAACTTTTAATGACTCTGGCATCGAACTTTAAAATTGACCTATTCCATAATGTTCGATACTGAATTCTGCTCGCGGTTTTATAAGGGGACAGGTGTTAGGTACTCCTTGTCTTGCTCTTTTCCCTTGACAACATGCATATGGAACGTAATAAGCAAAAAAAACGTACTTATTCGCATTTTTAATATAAATCCGGATTTTATGACATATATATTCAATGTTACGTACGTACATTTGTTGTATATGTGTGTACTTTATAATACAAATGATAAAAAAATACTTTTTATAACTTTACAAATGTTTATAAAATAATGTTCACGAATCTATACATTTAATTATCATAAGCCATGTAGTTACGGTCGGTTAACTCTAATTACGTAGCGTTACAGACATAAATTTGTATTAGAAGTAAATTGTTGATTTAACATAGAATGGTCAATAAAACTTTATCAATTTTAATGAAAATGATTCGTGGTTTTGTATACTAGTTATAATTATAGATAGAAATAAGTACAGATTTAGGAGCTGCCTAATTATTATTTAAGGTATTTGTGCTATAATGGCTAATAATTATGGACTAGAAAAGTTTACGCCCGTGCCTTCATCCGAATGTGGCGAGAGCAGTGGCGGGTGGAGGAGCTAGGCACATTTTTCCGGGATATAAAACTATGTGCGATCTCTGTGCCAAATTTCATCCGGATCCGTTCAGCCGTTCTGCTGTGATTGAGTAACATTCATCCACCTACTTTCGCATTTATAATATTTGTAGATGTAATATAATTACATACATTAAGAATTGCCATATCTCAAAATTATTTTTATAATTTTTTTTTTAAATATATATCTAAAACGACGTAATGGTGTCACTTCACTTGAATCGCCAGGATATTAAGTACACGGTACACGTATTCTTATTTCCTGCTTCCTATGTTTAGTGTTACTAACTATTATTCGTAAATAACATTCAGTAAATAATATTCGTAATAATAAATTAAACATATTTTAACGTTTCAGTGAAATGATTATTGGAATTTTATTAATTTAAAATTTAATAATATTTGACTTGGATTTTATTCAATTCAATTATTAGTTTAATGGCTTTTACTTGTGCCATAGGGCATAGATTATTTCGTCAATGTCACGTAGGATTGGATTTTATTTTGCATCGTTTCAGGTCAATTTGTCATTTCTCATCCAACGTAAAGTACCGTAATATTAGTTTTTGTATGACAGTTGATTTACAACCTTCACAAGGATGTTTTTTTATTTACCAAATGGACTAAAAATCTTAAGTGTACTGTAAGCTCTAGTTGTAGAGTGTATCTCGATTCTTTGCTAAAAGGTTGCCATTCCTGTTCCCTTAACAACTTAAAATTTATAACTTAGCTTATGTTACCCTCGTTATTATTTATAGTCCATCGTAAAAACGTAGGTAGTTTTTACAGGCCTTGCGAACGGTTCTCTAAATTAATATATTATATGAAATTATTTTATCGTCAATGGCGTCTATATATTCGTTTTCAAAACGATACAATAAACAAAATATAAAAAAAGCCTTTTTTTTCCATGCATAAGGCTACAGTTATAAAGTTTTTCTTTTATTTAAATATATGAAAAATTTAATTTTTGAATATATAATTAAAAAAAATAAAATGAAAATGTTTAAATATATAAAAAAAAAAATTGATTTCATAGGTAAGGTGTTTCTCAGGTGAAGGCCTCCTCCAAGGTTTTCTATTTGTCTCTACTCTTTGCTGTTATTAGCCAGTTTGTTCCTGCGATCTTTTTTATGTCGTCCTCCCATCTCGTGTCAGGACGATACATTATAAAAAAATAAAGTAGACATTTCAAACGTCTTTTTATCCCAATTATAAAATTAATTTAAGATCTGAGTTCTATTAGGATTCCGTTAAAGTACATACATTTATTTGTTGTTAAACAAAAAAATTAAACAAAACTTTCCACTTCTTCCCTAGTTTTTATAATATGATTTAACCCTCAGTAGTTCTCTATTCCGTAGTCCTACTGAAGACGACCACAACGCCCCCAATTATCATTAAATCTGTAAATGCTAACTTGTTAGGTTATAGAGTACAATCACACACAGCTGGGTCGAGTTGTCTCTTGCATTACAACCAGTTGGCGCATAGGCGTTTAACGGTATCATATATACCACACTGTATCTTCTTTCCCGACGTCGATGGCGGCCTAAGCCGAAGTTCTCGCTGGAGGTGCCCTTTTAAGACAGCTACTATCCATTCGAAAAAAAAACCTTTGAACTAAACAATACGTATTTTAAAACATACGATCAAGATTTAGAGCTAAATGTTATTGGGTTTTATTAAAGTAAATAATCTATAGAGTTCAGATACATATGACTTTGATGTACAAGATATGTAGTTTTATTTTTCAACACATCTTCCAACCGGCCCATTAGCTCAGTTGGTTAGAGCGTCGTGCTAATAACGCGAAGGTCGCGGGTTCGATCCCCTCATGGGCCAAGAAATCGCTTTTTGTTTGTTTCTGAGTACTAAATACAGGAAGAGTACTTTTCGTTACTAATACTTATAGACTTCCATTGCTACACGTAATATAATAAATAACCCAGTTCAATAGTTTTTAATAATAATTAGTACATTACATCGTGGTATAGTTAACATATTTTATTTGCTTTTATACATAAAATGAAATTTTAATTTCGTACACGATTCACAATGTTGTTTATTATCATAAATGGCTAGGCACTTATTTTTAATTAGGCTTGAATATATGATATGAATGAATGAACGAATGAAGCATAATCTTTAAATTTGACGACCCCCCTATATTTTTATAACTACCTGGGCTTCGCGCAATTGTAATTAATTAGAACAAGAATATATTATACATTAAAATAATGGTAGGCGAACGGGCGCCTGATTGTAAGCGGCTATTAGCTACCTTAAGAACTAAGATATATATAGATATACTATGTCCCTTGTGTCTTTAATTACATAGAGTCACTCACCCTTCAAACACAATAATATCAACCGAACGACTATGTACGTGTGTTAAGTATTAAAATATTTCAATCGGTGATCTATGTATAAAATCCACGTGTCTAATCTACCAAGACGTGTAAACGTGTGGTTTGTCTCAAATCTAAGCGTGAAATATTTTTGATAAAACTATATCTTTTTAACTGTATTTGCAAATAGTATAATAATTGTATTATTTTAATTTAAAAAAAAAGATTTTTATAACAGATATAATGTAGAAATTACTAATATACTATTTTTTTTTTAAATATTCAACTGGCCTTTATTTTAAACTATATCGTCACAGGCCCATTAGCTCAGTTGGTTAGAGCGTCGTGCTAATAACGCGAAGGTCGCGGGTTCGATCCCCTCATGGGCCAATAATACTTTTTATACATATAAAAAAAAAATACATTGAAGTGTTTAATGATATTATTTATGTCTGAATTGGTTTTCATTTTATTAATTTTTAATCTATAATTATTACCAGTATTGCATAATTTGGTTTAAATAAACATCTTTAAGCACACCTTATATTAGAAGCGACATACATTATTTTTTCTTTAAACTTTCATAATGACTCGTTTCATTACAATAAATTAATTAATGTAACCTAATTAAATAGATACAATAAATAAATAGATATAAATATTGTATCTATGATTATTACCAGTATTCCACGTTAAAACCACGTAGAGAGCTACGACCATGTGTGTTGTCAGTGCTACGATACCGTAGCGTCCGTAGCGTTATTAAACTGTTCCTCATAATAAAATTTATGTATAACGATTTCATGTGTAAAATTATGCTATATTTTGCATATTAAATTAAACGTATTTATTTTAATGTATGTAACATTAAACAACCAAATTAAATCATTAGTATCATAATTATGCTAATCATATATTATGTTTATATTTAAAAAAATGTATTTGGCCCATGAGGGGATCGAACCCGCGACCTTCGCGTTATTAGCACGACGCTCTAACCAACTGAGCTAATGGGCCGGTTGGATAATTCGTTGAAAAATAAAACTATCATGTACAATAAATTCATAAAACTTATTTACCAGCATTCAATTATATATTTATTTTTAGTGACAATGTATAGATCTATTCACGCACAAAGGCGCCCCTCCACGTTCTATCAATTAATTTTACATAACAAAACCGCAAAAATATAATATCCTGTAATAATAATTATGAACGAAATTAAAACTCCCATTTGCCCCCTTATAGTTGAATTTTTCAACATATTTTTAGCGGATGCTTACGGTAAAATGACCCGTATTTGATTCGTTTAGTGCTTTGGGTGTTGCTGGTTTGGTAGTGCTGCGCGGTTAGCGTGTTTATCGATGCTGTTTCGATGATTCTAATATATTAAATATGTATTTTCTGATCTCTATATGCTATAACCAAGACAAGTAAATGTCGAAACATGTATTTACTATATACTATATTAGCAGCCTATAAATTTTCCCACTGCTGGGCTAAATGCCTCCTCTCCCTTTGAGGAGAAGGTTTGGAGCATATTCCACAACGCTGCTCCAATGCGTGTTGGTGAAATACACATGTGGCAGAATTTCGTTCAAATTAGACACATGCAGGTTTCCTCACGATGCTTTCCTTCACCGCCGAGCACGAGATGAATTATAAACACAAATTAAGCACATGAAAATTCACTGGTGCCTGTCTGGGCTTGAACCCGAAATCATCGGTTAAGATGCACGCGTTTTAACCACTGGGCCATCTCGGCTAAAATACTATATTACTATATGTGGTTATCGATACTATTGTCGCACTCACGTCTCATTTTTAGACTAGTGTTAATGTATTATCGAGAACTTTGTTTGTTGAACCAAATAAACAATAGAAATTAAAACATTGAATCTTAGTATTGGTAATGTTCGTAATAAGTTTGCTAACCTTCCGCTGCCTCCTAAAATTATTCTACTAGGTATCTCCGAGTGGGTACTGTTAGTCCTGTTTTTGTATGTTGTAACTTCTATGGGCTACAATAAAGTATTTTATTAATAATTATATTGTACTTATATGGAAAACACTACTACATCCGTAGTGGTACATTAATATAAAGATACAATGTATACGCGTTGGCAACTGGCAACACTTACCATCAAGTGTTTCGTTTGTCTGTCTGTCTGCCTACCTATAAAAAAGAGTCTGCTATCCTTCGACATTAAAACATATTATTTGTTGTTATCAGTAATTTATAATAATAACAATATTAATCAAATCGCTATAAATTATTTTATTAATACGTTTAATATTATCTCTTATTGATTATTTATCTATGTTTATTTTTATAACAGTAATAAATTAACCTTTTATCTGAATACAAATACCTAAATATGTAATCCACATTCGTAATACATATATACGCTAATAATATAAATAATAATTGTTTTTTTTTTTTTAATTCGTAATATTAACAAATGGTATTATATTATTTACGTTTAATGTAAAAAGCCTGCTTCCTGGCCTCTGAGGAGAAGATTTGTAGTTTATTCATCACGCTGCTCTAGTGTGGGTTGTTGGTTACACATGGAACAGAATTCCAATGAAATTAATCAAGCGTTCTTACCACTGGGACATCTCGGCTCTTTTTCGTTTAAACAAACTGTATAAATTACAGAAAATACACTAAATAGTGGAAAACAACCCGATTGAGTTTTTTTTATTTGACTTATATGTAGATCCTACAAAATTAGAAATTGATGCCAGTATCAGATAATAATCTATACTTCTATACCTAATACTATAAATGTGAAAGTAACTCTGTCTGTCTGTCGCTCTTTCACTGCCAAACGGTTCAGAATTTAATGATATTTGGTATGAAGCAAACTTGAACTCCAAGGAAGCACAGAGGGTACTCTTTTTGCCTAACACATGACAACAAACCCTCTAAAACGGGAGCGTAGATGCGAGCCATAACTAGTGTACTATATTTTACTGAGCACTCTTAAATAATTTCACTAATTCAACTCATTTAAATAATTTAATTTGATAAAAACATCGATAGTTTCAACTTTGAAGTGCCTCTTTTAATATTTTCGGAGTAAGAGTTAATTTAAAAACAAACATTTATTTAGTCTAAACACAGGAATGTGGGCTGAGAAAACAGTTTCCCCGTAATATAATCCATCAGTGCATTTTTATTAAAGCAATATATTATAATTGATAAATTTATTTTTATTTTATATTTAGATTGGAAAACTTTAAACGGTTATGCAAATTATAATATTTAGAACCAAGTTAATTATTTAATAAGTATATTTTTACCTACGTAAAGTATTTAATTGCGACATTGATTGTTAAACAATCTTTCTCATGTTCATTCGTGCTTATATGATGAATAAGACTGAATCCCCCAATTGTAACGAATGTGATAAAATCAAAGATGTGTATCATATTGTAATACAATCTATCCGCCATGAACATTTACGTAATGAAATATTTATGTATCATGGTGTATTAGAGCCGGGGGATTAAACTGCGTCCTAGCGTATCCTTTGTCCGCGGATGCCAGGGCTCTTTATAAACTTGTAAGACTTGGTTTGAGGGTAAGATGATCCAGATCATCATATCTCAAGCTCAGTTTTCTGGTATATGTTATTGTATAATTAAATACATGCTACATGCATATATAAACTACGTACTCATATTCCACCGCCAAACAGGAATACTCAGTGTTGTCGTGTTCCGGTTTGAACGGTGAGTGAGTGAGTAACTACAGCACAGGGGACATAATATTTTAATTCCGAAGGTTGGTGGCGCATTGGCAATATAAAGAATGGTTAATATTTCTTACAGGGTAATTGTCTATAGTCGGTGGTGACCATTTACACATATGCCAATCCGCCTAGATATGTCATAAAAAAATTAGAGCTTCCCGCTAATAATACCGCGGTTGCACGGTCGCGAGTTTGTATTGCGAGTATCTATATACTATATACACTATTGTAGAGCAAGCGCGTGCAACGAGGTCTTACACTCGCAGCATGTTTCTCTAAATATGTTGAGCGCCGCCGCGACGTCCCCAAGCCAAAGTTTTGCGCCTGGGCACCGCTCCGTGCACGGTGAGTTTCAAACCCAATTTGTATCTCACTCGTGAAATGTTGAAAATCGTCTTACGGTGACAATTAATGTAGTGTGAGTGTATTGCATTTCACGTTCGAATTCTGTGGCGAAATATGAATTTCATCTTACAGCATATTTCTATATTTCCACTAAACAGAATGAGATAACATTATTCATTGACGATTTGTATCGTATATAGCCAGTTATGTTGACATGTTTCAAACAATAATATTGGATGATGGGTTCAGATCGTGCCGATAGAATTTCCGGCTGAATCGATAACTCTTTATATCTTGTTCTCCAGTCAATAAAAATAATTTTCTTAACATGAATTTCTTGGAGAACAAAATCAATAAAATGGTGCTCGAATCAGTCAGAAATTCGATCGGATATTACTCATAAATGTAGACAGATCTAAACAAAACACCTTAGATAGGTCGATGATATCGTGTAACAGGACACATAGGACGTTTATAAATGAAAAATATTACAAGTGACGCGAGCAACAACTAGTTATTACATAAAACAAACATTTAATCGTTATCTATTCTAGCGAGTGGTCATAATTCTAATAGCGGGAGGTGTATTAAAGAAAATGTCCGTCACTGGCAGTTACATTTGCATATTTTATACGAAAATGGCCGGTTCAGAAACTCGCGTTCATTACTTTTGTATGCTAAATTATTGTGTTCCTTTCAAATATAACAAAACAACGTGTAAACTTGCAATTGTTTATAAAAAATTCAAACTTTAATATGGCGCTGCGAAACGGATTCTTAAATGCCTCGGGAAAATTCTTACGAAAAATTAAAGAATGAGTTTTAAGTTTTTATGTTTTCATCTTAATTTCATTTACTATTTCGCAATACGACCCGAGTCGGCTCAGAGGTTAGAATGCGTGCATCTTAACCGATGATTTCGGGTTCAAACCCAGGCAGGCACCACAGAAATTTCATGTGCTTAATTTGTGTTTATAATTCATCTCGTGCTCGGCGGTGAAGGAAAACATCGTGAGGAAACCTGCATGTGTCTAATTTCAACGAAATTCAGCCACATGTTTATTCCGCCAACCCGCATTGGAGCAGTGTGGTGGAATATGCTCCAAACCTTCTCCTCAAAGGGAGAGGAGGCCTTTATCCCAGCAGTGGGACATTTACGGGCATTTCTGCTTATAAGAAAAAATATAATTGTTAAAACGTTCTTGAATTCGTTCTCGAATTGGTTCCTTAGGAGTGTGATATTGTGGATGCATATCTGTATGGAAGCTTGTATTATAACAAAATTTGTCGAGACAAAGTATGAGGCTGAGACTGATAGCCGTGACATCACAAATACGTATTGTGACAGATCAATAACCATCAATAAAACATAGTCACGTTTAGTATCGATCGCGATGTCATATTACGGTCAGGTACAATGTCAGTGTCTCGTAAACGACGATTACCGCCGTAATTTGCGTTTGTGAATTACATACTCGTACTCTTTGTTTGGAAGAATAACATTGAACCGTTCGTGGTTTGTTTATCTGTGGTCGTAATAAAATTATTGTCAAATTTACACGTAAAAATTGTCAATTGACAGGAGGCTGTAAGATGGAATGCTTTTATCTTTACCGATTTAAAAAAAAATACAATAGAGATGTTTTTACTAGAAATATTTATTCTTTTTTTAAATTACTTTAATATTATATCAGAATATACACGTAGCATAAACCTATTACTAGACCTTCATTATAAATTAAATGAATTCGATACACGAGCACTTTTAACTTTCTTGTTCAACAATTTATATATATTTATAAATTGATGACGATGATGACGTCGTCCTGACTGATTTCGGTCACGGCGGCTAATCCCAAGGGAAACCAGGCAACTACGCAGAACATATAGTGTGTACGCAAATACAATTGCATGCTCCATTTTTTCATAATCCGATGAGACGACTAATCCGAGAAGACCAGAAATAAATCACGAACAACGGTTTACGTGCTTTCTGAGGGATGAGTGTAAACACATAACCAACTTTTAAACTCCTCGCTGTGTTTGAGAATTCTGCAACAGAAAATCCAATAATATTTTATCGCTCCGACTTGGGCTTGAATTAAGAACCTCTCTCTGGCCTTATCAAGACCCCAGACGAACGAGGCAATCAAATTTTATAAATTAATTTAAAAACGGACGTGACGTAATTTTTTAAGAGTTTTAAAATGTATTACAAAATGTTATTTTCAGTAACTACAAAAATACTTGGTAATACCCTGTCAACCGTGTGATCTAAGACGGTATGTCTACTTTATGTCTGTTATTACACTGTCTCACTCACCTTCGAACCGGACCATGATATAACGTATTTTATTACGCCATGTAACCGTTTAACATACATAACATTGGTAGAATATTCAGAATATTGGCAGTGGAGCAATCGTCTATTGTATGTATAGATACACGAATAAGAAAATGATAAATTTATGTGCGTATTTAAAAGTTAAGCGAAGATCTGTGTTGAAATTGTTAACGTGAGTGAAAAAATCTAAGCATTGTCATTAAAAAACAAATATAATTGAATGTCGATATATGAGTTTTATGGATTTATTGTACATGATAGTTTTATTTTTCAAAATATCATCCAACCGGCCCATTAGCTCAGTTGGTTAGAGCGTCGTGCTAATAACGCGAAGGTCGCGGGTTCGATCCCCTCATGGGCCAAGTAAATTATTTTGTTTCATTAGTTATTTTATATATATAAGAATGATAAATATATGTCTAATATCAAGTATTGGTTTTAATGAGTTAATGTACCTATCTAATAAGTATTTTTGGAAAGTTTACTAAAAGTACATTGCTCCTCTTCGACGACATTTACTTACAAAATTTAATTATATTTCTTAGTATATTTTATTATTTAAGCAACATATCATGTCAGCCACCCAAAAGTGTAAGTTAATATGAGTACGTAAATTTATCGATTTAGGTTACAGTCAAAATAATATATTATTACACTTACCTATATTAATTTTAAGGAATTGCTAATCACAATGAAATTTCATTTTGTACCCGAAAACCAAATCTCTCGATATATTTCGCAATATTATTGACGAATTAATGTTTATATTAAACCGCAACTCACAGCGTAACTTTAAATGGTTCATTAAGTCCAGAAATTTGGTAATATCTAGGCTTCAAAATGTATATCCAGATAGAGATGGCCCAGTGGTTAGAACGCGTGCATCTTAACCGATGATTTCGGGTTCAAACCTAGGCATGCACCACTGAATTTTCATGTGCTTAATTTGTGTTTATAATTCATCTCGTGCTCGGCGGTGAAGGAAAACATCGTGAGGAAACCTGCATATGTCTAATTTCAACGAAATTCTGCCACATGTGTATTCCAGCAACCCGCATTGGAGCAGCGTAGTGGAATATGCTCCAAACTCCTCCTTCGGCCTTAGCCCAGCAGTGGGAAATTTACAGGCTGCTAATGTAAAAAAAAATGTAAAAATATAGATCCAGAGAACACCGTTCAATGGATGGAAATGTTTTTCACCATTCAATATAAATGATAATGTTATGATTACTGGGAACTTTATCACAAGAATCTAATTTCGATAATGAACATTAATAACCGAATGCTCATAAGGGCTAAGGCTCCTCCGTGCAGGTCAGCTTAGCTAAGAGCCACACTTTATCAACGAAGATTGGAGACAGGTGACTGTTCATCCTACATATTCAGGTTTCTAAGGTTATCAGGCACATGAAAATTCAGTGGGATTGTGAGGATTTGAGCTAGAATTTATTTGGTTAAAATTCTGGTGTTCTTAAAACTGTGGTATCAATAACAACTAACCCTTCATTTGTGCTTTGTACGATTTATTTGTAGTTAATTTTATCTACGTGTAAAATGTTTTATTGTAAATTACTATGAACTGTTAATTATTTATGTTAATTATTTATGAATATTTTAGTAACAAAACCAAAAATAATTTGAATAAATTTATTGTAAGTATATTTTAGTTGATATCAAAGTAGTTTTATGAATATCTGGTTAGCGAATATTATTACGAAACAGAACAGTGATACGCTTGATCGTATTTCGGGCGGCCTCCCGCCAAAACTGAATACATTTAAAACTGACAGCTTGACGTAATGACGTTCGGAAGGTTAGACTAATCCTCCTTATAATATCTAAAAATTATAGTATATTCCAAAGTGGAAATTACACTTATATACAAACAACATATTCATAAGTGTGTTAACCTGACTGATATCAGAAGTCGATAGTTTTATTTAATAATTTATTATACATACGAGTAATAGAAGAATAAAATGAACATTTATCCCTTAAACACCAGTTTATTTTACTAGATCTTCTCAACCTTAGCATTTTTTCGAAATATTTTTTCCTAATAAGAAAATACTCAATATTTTTAAATTAATCTTAATATTAAAAAAAAACTCAAGGTAACGGGTGAATTTTCAAACATCTTTCAATAATGATAGCATATTATACAAATTTCGAAAATTATAGTCCAAATCGCATCAATTACCGTCCAAATATCGACAATTACCAGACCGCCCCCCCCCCCCCCCGCCTCATGCATAATTGACTAAGCAAATACTTGCTTTCAGAACTTTGCTCAGAAAATATCGACGTTTCGATGTCAAGTTCGTCTTGAGTCAAGGAGAACTCATGTATGTACATATATTTATTATATACGTCACGATCGAATGCGTCCAATATACCAAAGTTGGTTCATGTTTGAACCAATAATTTTATTTAGTTCTGAGTGCTTTTTCTGTATGTTTATAAATTTACTTTATTATTGGTGGTTTTTAATTACCTTTCATAAAATGTAATAATCTCATATGAGCACCGAAAATTATTTTCCCATTTCAGTTTTTTTTATTTTAATACAATTCCTAGTCTTAGCAACGTGACATTCACGTTATCAACAAATTCTAGACTTCCGAAATGGTTTCGGAAAGATCAAAGTGTCCATGGTAATGCGGGCGCTACCTCGAAACAGTGGATGATATTATTCGATAGACACTGTTCATTTAGTAAAACTTATATTTCTTTAACCCTTTGTCTTTATGAGTGCAATAATTCCTATTCTTACTCTACACGGATACCATCAAACTTAGAAACAAAGACACTAAGTATTACTGTTTGGCGTTAGTATATCTGATGAGTGGGTGGTACCTACCCAGAAAGTCTTAAACAAAGACTTATCACCAAGGAGATTTGCTTTAACCAAAACTGAAGTCCAGTTTTTGCACCAATGTGAAAGAGTTACATAAGAATTTTAATACGAAGAGAAATGGTGAATATAATATAAGGAATAATAAATTTATTATAAAACAATAAAAAAATCAAACAGTCCTAAATTAAGAAATTTAAAATCTATAAAATGATTAACAAATATTGGTTAAATTCATCCAAGTATGTGACCAATGCCATGGCCGTAAACTTTGACGATAGAATTTCAGAACGCAATTTATTGCTTGATCGTACGCCGTAGGCAATGAAACCACCTGTGGACTCCCATGCAACTTCACCATTACGAGGTAGTTGTTGAGTTGATGAATAATTATTAAAATACAATTATATCCTTACGTAAACCACTAGTATTATTTAGAAGTCTGAATTATTTGTATTTTATAGATAATTGCGTCGTACAGATTGCTATGGACATTAACTGACTGTTAATGTTGATTTGATGGCGATTGTTTGGCAATGTTATGTCTTCTTCTTTCAAACACCCAATCAATTATGTCAGAAGGAGAGAAAAATATTTTATAAGAAACGACGTAAATGCTTAATAATAAAAACATAACATTAAAACATTAACAGCCTGTAAATTTTCCTACTTCTGGGCTAAGGCTACGCTGCTCCAATGCTTGTTGGTGGAATACACATGTGGCAGAATTTCGTTGAAATTAGACACATGCAGGTTTCCTCACGATGTTTTCCTTCACCGTCGAGCACGAGATGAATTATAAACACCAATTAAGCACATGTAAAGTTAAGTGGTGTTTGCCCTGGTTTGAACCCGAAATCATCGGTTTAGGTGCACGCGATCTAATCACTAGGTCATCTCGGCTCTTATATAATAAAAATATAGCTATCGTTAAATATACTTTTGAAGTGATAACTTCTTATGGGAGGTTTAACCGCTTCGTTACGTAACGCGTTACGGCGCCAGTCTGTCTGGCTTCCTTTCTCTTACGCATACGGCAGCGGTAGGCAGGCTCCTCTTCTCTCACTCTAACTTACAGCGGATTGTTTAAGTTATCACTTCTGTCGGGCGTCCCGAGTCGCACATATATTTTTTTTAAATATTTTAACGACTTATATCATTCATTAAATAGAGATGTTCCTTAGATCTCGAATATATTATATATTTTGTCAGAATATCATTTGCCGCATATGATATTTATCAGGAAATGCTCGACATATATTTTAAGGAGACTACATGCGGAATATTCAATAAAAATAATGATCGATGAACACATACAATTTATTTAGCCGTAATGTTTTTAAGAAAATACTAAGCATAATAAATATATATTTTACCTACGGCACCACAGATTAATACTTTGTATTGTTGTTTAAAGGTTGGAACAGAGTGAGCAAATATACAAATACAGGTACGAGGGAATACATCTTAAATATTACCATTGACAGCGAATTGACGGTGTAAGAAATAAATTTTCTTAAGGTGTTATTATCTGTACGCGAAAGTTACGTACAAAGGTATCTTAACTTTAATTTATTGAAAAGAAATCCTACGTAAGTGCATATAAAATATCAGATTATAAAATAAAAGACAAATGGGGCGCGCGGAACATTATAGTAAAGCCCAAAAATTACTGGTACACTTTAAATATTAATTATTATTGAGTATTGACGAAAAGGCGCGTCGTTTCGCACTACCGGGACTTATTCTATCTTGTACTGTATTTGCTTTAGCTGCGTTCAAAATACAAGTCGATAAAATTACTTAAAATCAATTAACAAAACTAAATTATTAAAATAATAATTACGTATTTGTTGATATGCAAATAATTGATATTAATTCGATTGAACATTAAAAAAAAAAGTAGTGCCACATGTATAAACAATAGATCATTAATGTTGTGTGTGTAAATACACACACATTATTATGATCAGTATTTGTAATATGATGTGAATGTGTTGGCTATATGACGTGTGGCTGTATGCCCGTGTGAAACCACGGCCGAAAATTAGTTTGATGATAAAATAACTTGTGAGATCGTATGTCGATAAAGTTTTATTCGTAGAATAAAATATGTACACAACGCTCGATGATTCAGTAAAATCGATGCGTTCATGTTAAAACTATTCAATAGTTCGTTTTTTAATATGACCAACTTATGAGTGGCACAATTATTTTAAAGCAAAGTTCGTTTAAAATATTTTTAACAGTCATGATATTTATAACTAAATAAATTATTTAAACTGGAATGTTTTTATTGAATTTACGTAATAATTTACTCTTAAAAAAATTTATAGTTGTCTACATCATGCCCAAGTCACTAATAGCAACCTACTGAAATTCAGAAAGACTATCCGTTTAGGTAAGCAAATATATGTTTAGATTTTCGTATGATTAAGAATGTATACGTTATTGGTCATGGACATTATAGAAAACGCAAAATGATTCACAAAAGTGATTATTGTGCAATAGTAGAGTACTTCTTACCACCATTGCTTCGGTGTAGCAACGGTTATATAGGGGATCTATCGGAGAGCCTGGGCTTTTATATAATCTGAGTTTGAATAAAAATATGGTTTATTAGTCTTAGGGATGCACCAAGTTTAATTGTAGAGTCCACCGATGTCATGACGTGTAAGAAAATAGCTGTAAATTTTTCTTTATCGGAGGAGAATAGATCTTTGCCAAAAGTGGTATCATCACTGGCAGTTAATATTTATTTTGTTTTGCTTGCTAGAAAATGAGTCAAAGCCAACTTTATTCAATATAGAAGTGTTTACACTTGCTTATTAATAGTCAAAAATCTACCACCGGTTCGGAATTTAACACCTCGGACCTGAGAAGAACCGGCGAAAGAAACTCAGCGGGATATATATTTTTTTTTTCTTTTCCATTTTGCATGTACAATAATAATTATATTTTAGTTATTTGAAACAGCCTGGAGGCGATCATTCAAGATTTTCTGGTCGTTGATGCCTCTCATTGATTAGATTTTCATTCGAAAGAAAATATGTTTTTGTTAAACATTAATTCATATTTGAATAACATTGAAAATTGTATTAAACAAGATTAGTAAGACGCTTGTCAGTGTAAATGAACTAAACTGACAGTTGAGAGAAGACGCAAACTTATATAATAATATTATTTGCTTGAATCTTCTCCGAAACAAGCTGAATTTTCCGGTATAATTTTACCACCCACTCATCAGATATTCTACCGCCAAATGACAGTACTCTGTATTGTTGTGTTCCGGTTAGAAGGGTGAGTGAGCCAGTGTAATCACAGGCACAAGGGACATAAAATCTTAGTTCCCAAGGTTGGTGGCGCGTAGGTGATGTATGGAATGGTTAATATTTCTTACAGCGCCTTTGTCTATGGGCAGTGGTGACCACTTATTATCAGGTGGCCCATATGCTCGCTGCCAACCAATGCCATAAAAAAAAAGATATTTCATAGTGCTACAAAAAAACTCCTCATTTAAAAGTAAATATAGATTAGCAATAAAACATTACAACATAAGCCAGCAAGTTTTCCGAGGACGTGCGACTATGCAGGTGTCCGAAGTTAACGACAGTGAAAATTTAATAACAGCGACTAATATCGTGTTTAGTTCAGTAATAAATGAGTTTGTTTCTTTACACGTGCCAGTAGGCGCGGCCAGAGACCTACACTAGAAGTTCTAATGAAAACTTTATCATTTCATCAAGGAGAAACTATGTGTTATGCTATACGTATACCGGAACAGGGTTTTGTCTGTACTTATGCTTTTATTTTATTTTATGCTTTGGCAGATTGATAAATGAATAATCTGATGGTAAGTGGTCACCGCCCATAGACATTGACGCTGTGAGAATTACTAACTACTCTTTACATCACCAAAATATCACCAATTTTGGGAACTAATATGTTATATCCCGTAGTTACACTAGGTCAGTTAACCTTCAAGCCAGAACATCGCAAAATTAAATATTTCTGCTTAGTATACCCTAAGCTCTACCATCAAGTAAAGGCTATATTGAATAAAGTCCAAGCCTTCTCGTCCACAGCCGAGGAGGCCTTTGCCCAGCTGTGACATTTACAGCCTGTGACTTCACTGTTATAAATTTTTGATTTATGAGTTGTATACCATTCAAAGTTGTCATATAATATGCCTGTGTCTGTACACGGCTACCGGGTTACCTCAATGTTAAATGTATATACATATATACGGAATTAGTTTCTCATTAAAGTACAATATTTCATTAAAAAAAATACATTTTCAATAGTCACCGTTCGCTTTATACTAGTTGTAAACATCCCAGAGAGATATACTAAAAATGGATATATATGAGCTTACCCAGTTAACTTTATTTATAAAAATATAGTTAAGGTGCGTGCAATATAATATGGGCAACATCGAACCGATCGAATTTCCATCCGTTTCCGCCGCTTTTCATATGTCCAGTCAATAAAGGCAGTTTTATTAGTTTTATTGCCTAGAGAACTAGGAAAATAATGATGTTCAAGTCAGATGATATTTTTTTTAAAAAATGGTTTCTGAAAAAAAACCTTTTTTATTCAATGTCCTTCAATAACAACATTAAACCATTTATATATTTGGATCCATATATCCAATATATAATCCTTTAAATCCTACCTGCTTAATTGTCAAACTCTTATCAAAACTGCTTACAGGTAAAAAAAAAAACAAATATTTTTAATAAATGCAGTAATCGAACTCATGATCATCAATGATAAATGTTGTTGGTGTAATTAAATAATATGTTAGAACCGTTTACGTGGAAATCTATATGTATATTAATATTTTCGTGTGTAGGGGGTAATATCTTGAACAAATGACCAATTCTATTTTTCTAACTCAAACCTCAAGGAAGTTCACAGGCTACTTTTTATGCCTTATACCATAGCAGAGTCACGGGCATCAACTAGCTTAATAATAAACCTCAAATATTAATAAGAACATGCAAAAATCTTTGTACAAATTCATCATCAAAACATCAGGCTGTTTAATCAGTAGTAATATTATATCTTTAAACATTAAATGAATAAAAAAATACTGTTAAAAATATAGAAAAAAATAAAAGCTCATAAATATCATGTTCATTTATTCACCACAAAAGTTCGACTAAAAAATACGTGCACTCATTAATTACATCGACACCGTTTCTACGACTTTTGTTATTACGAAGAAAACGTTTTTCTGTCCCTTGAATTGGAAAATAGAACGAAAAATTAATTATTAGTATTTCGATCATCGGAACACAATATGAGTAACTTCTGGATAATTCACTAATTACGCTTCGAAATGTTCTTATCAATTTGAATCTTAATCATTATAAATGCGAAAGTTTGGATCGATGGATGTTTGTCACTCAATCACCCCAGAACAGCTGAACGGCACATATCTGTGCCAAATTTAAGATCCATCTGGAGTAGCACATAGGGTCCTTTTGTCCCTAACACCTGGTCTTTTAACCTCAGACGCGGGCGAATTACAAATTAATCAATGGTCACGTTTAAAGAGCACGATCTAGCGAATAATACTTCACTGATTTGTTAAAACTTGGTTTGGTGTTGAATTAATCAGCTACATTGACGAGCGACTCATCAAATGAGAAATTGTTAGTGTTACAAATTAGCCTGTACTGGCTCAGTATCTGAATTGAGCCAATTTTAGTCAGATTACAGTCAGGACGAATTAAATTGAATCTATCCTAAAATGATAAATATTACAGGTCAACGGCGAAAGAAATCCTGAGGAGGTGTACAAGGATTTCCGAGCTGCAGTTCTACAGATTCTGGGTGCGGTGGAAGAGCAAGGCATGAATGGAGTCGGTGTTGGTGCTCGGGGTATGTTGCACAATATTTCAGTGCAAGCTATTTCTATTCCAATTTTTTATTATATATTTTCGTAGTTTTTTTCCGCAGTTCCGACTGCGTTTTAGAGAGAGGAAGTGCAGATTTTTGAAGTCAATTTTCATATTATGTCTCTTTAAAACATTTATTTGCAGCTATACCAGGTGAAATCGTTGGCGTCGAGCCAGCACCGGCGAGAATTCATGAAGATGACCCACTAAAAGCCCAAGATGTAGACATTGAAGACGATTCCGTGCCAGTAACACAAATGCCAATAGTGCCTGCCGCTCCAGTGCCCGTGATGCCAATATCGGTCGCTCAATTACCTATCGCTTCTGTACCTAAAGTTTTTCCAGTAAATGGCAATGTCGAAAGAGTTCTCAGTCCTAAGGTATTTTTATCATTTGAATAATTTCTTAGTTTTCCTATAATATTATAACTTGTTATGTTTTTTTATCTTATCAATTATATATGAAATCACAGGCCGAGGTGATACGAGTTCACGGCGTCACAACAACGCCACCAACATTGTGGGTGGTGGGTGGTCCCGGCAGTAACAAAGCTACGTTGTGCGAACGCGCTGTGACTCAACGAAACGGTTGGACGCATTTCAGGTGAACAAAACATCTTAACACCCATTCATCATCATATTAATCTATAAATATAAAAGCGAAATATCACTCACTCATTAATCACGAAGTCTCAAAAACTATAACACCCACAAACTTGAAATTTGGCAGGTAGGTTCATTATAGAATGTAGATTTCGAAACCCCAAAAAGGGTAAAACGGGATTTGGAAGTTTGTGTTTTATAAATGTCACACGGGTAAAGCCGCAGTTTCAGCTAGTATTATACAATAGTAATTTTAATTTGTTCACTATAGTAAGAAATATTAGTACCGTTGAGACGGATAGATCGCTAAGCTCAATACTTATTGTACCTACTATAATATTAATTTAAATAATATCATTATTCAAAATAATTGTATAAGGTAAAATATTCCTTTAATACCATAAGCAATATAGATACCTAGTTATTTAAAACTAGCTGTCTCCATCTCATCCATCCATCCATTCAACACCCCTGTGAATTCAAGCTGTACATCCACGAGTCTGTACCACGTTTAGATTTATTCATTAAATACAATTTGAATCTGAAAAATATGGCCAGGAGCAACTGAAATTAAATTTAAAAACAATGAAATATGTGTCTCTCCAACAGCTTGGGGCAACGTCTCCGTGCTTTGGCTGAGGCTGGTGGCGGACCGGCATCGGATGGAGCTATCGCTCGCACGGCCGTCAGTGCAGGGGAATTAGTTCCACGAGACTTGATCACCAAAATGGTGACAGCTGCGGTCAGTGATGCTGCACGCAGCGGACACGGCATCGTACTAGACGGATATCCCCGAGACTTGGACCAGATGGAATCGTATGAGAGAGAGGTGCGAGACACTAAAGCTTATCAGGTCATAATTATTATTCAAGATCATCTGTGTATCATGATAAACTTGGAATATGACAGAACTCAGAAATAAAGAAAGTTACTCTTAAATAATTTAAAAGCATGTTTGTTCGATGTTGGATTTGTTCAGAGTATTCTATCAGATCCTTTATCAGAATCTGCTAGGATTTCTATTTAATGGCTATTAATATTAAATGATATTTAAACGAAAGGAAGAAGGGACAATGGGATTGACGACGAAAAAAATTGATTAATCTGTATTAGGACATTTTGACATCTTCATCATCAAATTTCGTTAGTAACGTTAGCAACGACAACATTAGTTTGTCACTAATGTTGTCGTTGCTAACGTTATTAACTCATGTCTACAGTTACTTTTGGTAATATTAATTATAATAAACATATCCTTGTGTAACCTGAAGTAACTACAAAATCAACCTGACCTGTAACATCCCCATAATTATATTTTAAATCAAACGAAAAAAAATAAATAAACGAAAAATCGTTGCCAAAAAATAAATGAAAGGTATAATTGAGTTTCTTCCGCCAGTTCTTCTCTTCGAAACCTGTGGTAGATTTTTTTTTTTGAAAAGATCGTACAAACTGTATAATGCTTCTATATTCAATAAAAAAATTTGACTTTTGTATTCCGTTTTCTTTTCTCGTACTCATTAATTGTATTGTTAGTCATTATCCTTATATGCATGGCTTATAGGGGTCGCTCGCATTATAGGGGTCGATTGTCACGTGTTAGATCGCCTTTATCCAATATTTAGGTACAAGTTTCATCATATTCGGTTCAGTGGTTAGGGTGTGAGAGAGGAAAAGACAGACAGACAGAGTTACTTTTGTATTAAGAATATTAGTATAGATTGAGTGGTAGACCTTCGTTTAAATGATTATACATGTTATTAAATGTGAAAGAAACTTTTTCAAGATATTAATTCACGCTTACTATTATGAATAAACAAAATTGTTACAGTTCAAAGTGACCCCCCGTATGGTGCTCTTGGATTGCTCGAAACTCCAACTCGGTCGGGGTCGACGGGACGACTCAGTAGCTGCCTTCAGAAGACGTCTCGAAGTATTCAGGGAACAGAGCTTACCGATGCTAAAGAATTTGGACCAACAGCATCGACTCGTGATCGTAAGTCACAAAATTTATTGAATCAAGGTCATTGATAAGTTGTATTTTATGTCTCATGAATTAATAAAACATTTACGCTTTGAGATTATTAATAAATAAAACTACCAGGTGGATGGTGATACAGACTCATCGGACGTACAGCTTGAATTCACGAGGGTTTTGGAGGAGGAGATGGAGAAGGCTGAAGCCATCGCATCGATACCACAACAGAACGCCAACCCACAGACACACCTACCGCAGAATGGGAACGTCTCTGGTACGTGCGAGGTTTTATATTTTTAGAATCATTACGAGTTGTAGTCGTGGTTTCCGTTACTAAGATTTTTGGTCTGCCATCAGCTATCTCATCCCTCATAATCAATCACGTAGACGTACGTGCGATTATGCACTGTTACATTGCTTATAATAATTTAATAATTGTTTACTGCTGATGCATTTAAAATATTCTTTTAAAGCTAAAATCGTTAATAAAAAAAATACCAAAAAAAATCCGACAACGCTGCAGCGAATATGTTTCATAAATGGAAAATTTATATTATAGAAGACCTAATGAGGGCGCCTCAGGTTCGTTCCTTGTCCCTTGTTCCTGCAACGATATGGGCTACTCTCTCATAACACAGTAATATACAGTATAACTCTTCAGCTCTGTTTATAACAAGTGTTACCAACTCACCAAAGTGAGTGTCACCCATACCTGCTGAAAAGCCGGTATCGTTAAATTAATTTGTTGCATTATTTTACTTGGTTTTAGGGCAAACCTGTCACTCATCACGACATCTACCACCAAACAGCAACCTTTAGCAATATTTTTTTTTGTCTTACGGTTTGAATGGTGAGTGAGCCCGTGTAACGTCTGTTACAAGGGACATAACATCTCAAATATCAAGCCTTGTGGCGCATTGATTATATAAGGAATGGATTTATTATTACTTACAGTCTATGGTGGTCATCATTTGCCATGGTGATCAAAATAAAATAAAAATAAAGTTATATTGATCAAACATTTATTAACAGATGGGACGACGATACAACAATTCGCGCATACAGTGTCTCGGATCGGAGCGGGAATCGCCAACGGAGTCGCTCGGAACGGGTCGGTACATAACGGAACATTGCCAAACGGGACAGTCGGTAACGGGTTCATTGGCATGACTAATAATAAGGTTTGCATTATTCACAAGAAAATCATACGATTTATTATTTTACGATATTCTTTTTAACAACTTATTGCTCATAAAACCATTTTATTAAACTAATTAATTTACACGGGTATACGCACACACTAAGTGTTAAGGTCGTCACACAGATATCGACTCGTTGATCCAGGGGTTGACTCGAAAGGCTGCAAACCCTACATTAAAACGAGAAAAGTTATTGAGTTTATTTGTAGATAAATGTGAACATTTATAGTTTGCGTGACTCAGTAGTAACTCTAAGTTTGTCAATTGGCATTATTAACACGCCCTCACCCCAGAAAGAACGTAAAGCCAGAATTCCTTAAGTCCTACGCCTAAATTCTCTCTGGTTGTTCTTGCTGTCTCGTCGGATTATGAGAATGACGAGAGCTGTGTGCCACTGTGTGCATTTCTTCCATAATATATCTTGCACCTCTTTTGTCTTTTGTCTGCTCCCTTAAAAAACATCGCCTTAACCGAAATATAGAATCTATGTAATGTAAAAAGTATAATATATTTTGCTCTCTATCCATAAATGTAAGGGAATATGAGTAACAGATAATATATCCTATCGATAATGTTGTCTTAGATTTTCGCGATTATTACACATTGAAATAAAACTAGTTTTTAACGGATTTAATCGCGTATATATTCGTGGTCACGGGCAGACGTCCCGTGACCACGAACACTGCAAAGTGCTCGTAACGTCGGGATGTTAAAATAATTAATATACGCGATTAAATCCGTTAAAAACTAGTTTTATTTCTATCCTATCGATATTATAATTTTAGTTCTTAAACTCGTTTTAGGTAAAACCAATGATCAACAACATCTCTAAGATACCCACAGTCTCGCAAATGACGCAGGACCAAGTGAGGAGACTTTACGAGCAGAGTTCTGGTGAAATCACAATGAACACACATATATAGATTAAGGAACCGCAAATAAACGTCTCATAAGTTAAAAAAAAAATGTAAAAAAATTATCGTGTCTTATTCTGGACGAAAAATATTAAAGTGCCGAAGAGTTTGAAGTATTTTGGATAAAATAGTTCTTTAATTAATGCTTAGTTATTTATTAATCGAATATAACTTACTAATTAATTTTTATAAAGGCATTCATTGAAATTAATAATGATATTAAATTCACTATTATTAAGTAAATACGGTTTCCACGTAATTCGTCTGAGTTGATTCACCGTCGCGTATTCTTGTCGATCGTATTCAGTAGAGCTTACACTCTCGCTGAAAAGTTAACTGCAAAAATATGTTTTATGGTAGAATTCCACTTTATCTTTTTTTTTCATTTTGCAAATTTTCTTGGTAAAATTATATGAGACTAAAATATGATTTTATAAAAAAAATGGAAACGTTCAAGAACGTGGTTTATATTTTCCACTGCAATAATCAGATATTGTTTACAATACAAAAGATTCATCACACGAATTAGGTTACATTTAACGTCTAACAATTACCAAAACGAACTTAGCAACGCCAGATTAACTTGAGTATAGTCTGTGAAAAGGGATGTGTCTTTTTATAAATTAAACACAAATAAAATAAAAAAGTAACAATAACTTTACTTAAGAAAGCACAAAGACAGTGCCTTAAAAAAATTGCTCTTTTATTCAAATTTAAATAGAATCAACGCCACAATTTTTGTATAATATATACGTCATGACGAGTTAATGTCTTTCAAAACTTTTCTAGAAAAAATATGACATAATATTATTATTTATCTGTTCTAAATCTGTCATTGGCAAAAATTCATTCATTTCATTCCAGATTAAAGTTCAACATGACTTAAACTGAAGACGAAATATTTATTTCTACATGAATTTAATTTTTAATTTAGATTGTTATTTTTATTTAATTTGTATTGTTATTTTTTATTAATTTGTAAATTTAACTCGTAATTTTTTACACTATACAATATACATACACTACAACTGATTGCAATTTCGAAAGATTCTATCCTAACCATATTTGAAACACATAGGTAGGGAACGCATAGACTAACAATAAAAATAGAATAAATAAAAGTTCCTGACAGATTATTTTCAATCATGTAAGCGTTACTTCTTTATTTGAATATCTTTTTTTTAATTTAACTTTGGCTTTTAATGAGCAAGGCGTAAACCGTTACAGAAGTTTAATAATTATCTGCAATACATAAAGTTACTTAAGTAAAGAATTAATTATCTATTAATTAATTTAATTCCTTGCTGTTCTTTTAATATTTAATGGCCAATTTAATGTTAATAACATTTTGCACAACTGTCAATAAATATAGAATAGAACTTCTAATGGAATTATATAGAAATACACTTGCCTAGTAAATATTTCATAAAAAAAATGGATTTCAAATTATAAGTAAGTACACAATTGGACGAATTTAAATTCATATAGATATTAAGTGTAAAATTAATATTTATTAGTAATTTATATTTAGATATTAAATAGAATAAATTACTTTTTAAATTATTATGAAACGATTAAAAGCGTTTAATTAAAAAAATCATGCACAATTTAAAATTAATATAAAAAAAAAAATCAAATGCTAAATTAAAAAAAATCGCACAGTTGTTTATGTTAAATAAAATTTTAGTCTTAAAAGAGTGTAATGTCAGTCACTAGACATTTAAGACCAAAACCGGCTGATGAGGACCATTTAAGTATATACAATATGTACATAATATTATTAACAATATGAATTTTAAATTTGTAGAAATTTAGATTTATGGATATTTATAATTAGTGTTCACGTAGAATAACACAAAACAGGGGCCAACTTAGTCTTAGATTTACTAGTCATTAGAAAACAATGCACGACCGTGTCAGTCCGCAAATCGACACATTTATATTTAGAAATAAGCAAAATGTTCATATTTAATTTTTCTAAACAAGAACCACTTTCAAAATATTATATCAATCATCATATGATTAAAAGTAGCGATTTCTTATCTATTGTAAAGTTATCGATCAGTATTTTTAAGTAATTAAAATAATTTAAACAAGTAGTAAGTAATATAAACAAATTTGTTATACTATAATACAGCTCTATATTTATCTCGTTAATAATCTGTATTCATCAAAATCTTGACACTGACATTTCTACGTCATATCTTTATTCTTTAACATTTTAAAGCACTAACTAAATATAAAAATTATACGTTTAGTGATATCTTCGACTTTAATATTTTATCATTAGGTACGCTATACACATTTAAAAAAACAACTTAGACAACACAGTACTAGAATAGTGCTCCACAATTATTCGTTTATTCTGATTGCGTCATTTGATTTAAAATTCACAACCCTTGTAGACGTCATTCAATAGATGCTATCCGCTGGGTACAACAGACATATATCATAGTTATACTATTAATAAGTATGAAAAATACAGTAAATATTTAAATTCAATTTTAATTCCTATATTTTATAATTAAATTGAATAATACATTTTATGAGGTTTTTATTAGTGCCGATAGGGCACAGATTATTAAGAACTATTGACTTATATGTATACTACTAGAAAAGGGAAAGAAAGCAGGGGGGGGGAGCCGAGAAGATCGCGCAGATGTGACAATAGTTTTTATCTTTATCCATTTGTCTTTGAAAGTATTTGACTCAATTTTGGTCATAGTTATAATGGTATTAATTCGATTAGACAATAACATATAATCACCATAACTGATTTAGGTGAGAACCTTAAAGAAACAGAAATCAATTTAATACTTACTTAAGAAAAAGTATGTCTACAATGACGAAAAAATAATAATTCGTAAATGTTTTTCGAGAGAATGTTGAATGAGAATGTTTTTACAGTGGCATTTTTGTAAAAATAGTACCTAAGTAGTTTTAACAATATGTGTTCATTTTTTTTCCGCTATTGATATATCTGTTTTATTATGATCGTTAATTTATATCAGCATATCGGTTAGGTAAAACTAGTAAAGAGTAAGCGAAAGAGCACATCATGCATGTAATTTTCGTGAAATAATTTGTTTAGAAGAAAATACAAATTAAAGTCTCAAATTATTAAGAACACTTATAAATTGCTGCTTTCAACAGCTGTCAGCTCCTTTCGGTCGTTCGCATTCGACTAAATGAGTTGTGGTCAATTGCCCCTAACTTACTGCGCAAAATCTCAGTACCGGACAGAAAGTCTAGTAGTATACACTTAAGTCAATGAAAAGGACATATTAATTCATTGTAAAATTGAAAGATTAGGTAGATATTTTATCTGTTTTATGACGAAGATGCCCTTTACGATTTGCATTTATTAAATTTCAATCACTATTAGTGTTTAATTAAAATTAAGCGTAGGTATTTGTTTTGAAATTGTTAAACATCGATATTTCATTTGATGTTATATTGATGGAATTTGATTGATGGGTTGAAAGTATTTTTGTTAAAATCTTTTAATCACAGCCCCGCTGCGAGACCGTTCCTTTTGAAAAAATTGAAAAAATGAGTTAAATGCGTAATAAGTGTCCTGAAGCAACCCTTTACTTGGGGCAATAACCTTACTTTCGTAGTACACATAGTTTCCGTAAAATAGCGTTAGTGTCATTATGGTTTTGGCGCGTATAACGGCGACGCTTGGAGAACGTCAGAGTTTTAAATGCTTCTCCTGAAAAATTGCATTTTCGCAAAAGTGACGGTCTCGCACCTCAGGTGCGTAATGTTATTATTAAAAATATGGAAAAAATGTATATCGAAATCGCTGGCAAGAAATTATGTAGTTGTAATAAATTTTTTTATGTGTATTATAAGATTATAAATATGTAATTAAACTTTTACTTATAGTATGTACTGTTAATCTTGTATCTGTATAAAAGTGTCTATCTATAAATACAATAAAATTAGCAGAATTTAAGTTCCTGTTATAATTATGTATCGTGTATTGGGAGCGTTCACAAACTCAAAGGGAAAAATAGAAAGTAAACTATCCAAAATTGATCTGGAGTGCCTGAGAGGAAGAAAGACGAGATCATCGTAAATTTATATAGTTTTATTTTTATATATTTTGTAAGCTATATATGAACACTGCCGTGCGTATGTATTTTGTGGTCACAATACTCTTTAGCTTGGGTCGTTTGAATAGCTATATTTAATAGAAGCAAACTACGTTTCACCCAAGGATCAAATAAGTCATGTTCGACTATAAAATTTGTAAACAGACCTCGAGGCTTATGGATGCTCCCTACAGATAAAATATCATTGCAATCAAAGAACTTTCAGTGAGTTGCTTAATTTAACAATTTATCAATTCACATGATAAGCTATGTAAGTGCCTTCTACTTAATATTGAAATTAATCTCTAGACTATCTATAAACAGAAGCAAAATAGTGAGTGACGTCACAAGTGTTGCAACTACTAAATTTTATTAATTGTATAATTTATTTTTATTTCATGATTAAAGCATTTTATGTTCAGTTAAATAACTATGAAATCATTATTATACTTTACAATATTTAATAATCTTTAAACTATTTGTATTTTTAACGATTGACAGTTTGGAGATTTTTATTTTATTCCCATAAAGTTAAATTTCGAACACGATGTCACATCACGGGCATATTGCAAATGTATGGAACTTAGAAGGAAGTACATAGTGTTTGTAGTTTGTAATATGTTTAGGAAAATTCAATAAATGCGCACTTTTTTATCGTTATAGTTTAGTTTCTGTTCACACCCTATGCCGATTAACTCCCGAAGCACCATCGCGGCCGCCGGTTAAGTAAAGCTACCGTCGCACTTTCGTATCAGTGTTCAATTTAATAATGCCTCACACAAGTACCCCGCCTAACCATACGGATCAGCAGCGTTTGCGTCGCCCGCCGTCCATTTCGTGAACCGCTACAAAATTCGCTACACCTAACTTTTATTTAATCTACTAAAACAAAGATATAAAATATAAAACAAAGGTCATACAGGAATACATTATCGTCAGGACCAAAAGTGTGTGCAATATTTAGTTAAATGCCTAAAATTCTAAATCTCTTGATTTCTTTGAGCAATTGAATCCAAATCCTAAAATATAAATGTTGAGAGATCACCGAGGACTCAGTAAATGTGGGGTTAGATCCGATTAGATTTAAAATATATATATATATATATATATATATATATATATATATATATATATATATACTGCATTTCTCTCCGAAGTCAAGTGCTTGAATAACTCTTTCTGTTCAGTCTGATGAAGGGTGTTTTGGGCTCCATATGTTTACTTTATGTTTTAATATGGCAGCACCATCAACAAATTCACAATGTTTTGACGAAAAGTGTCCCAGACCGATCTAGGTAACAACGACCCAATAAAATTGTAAGACCTGACAAAGCTTTATCGTATAGTTGTAATGTATGTAACATTTTTTTTAAATTGCTAAAAATTGTGTGCACGTGAAGTTTTGAAAAATTGTTAATTCTATAATCGTTATTTTTGTTGCCAAGATCCATGCGAATGTTATATCTATAATCCTGTAATTGAGTCATAATTTCCTCTCGTGCAAAAAATCTTATAAAGCTCTTTCACATTGGAGTAAACACTAAGGTACAACTTGGGGTAATGCGATTCTACTTTGTCGTAGGGCTTTGTGCAAGCCCGTCTAAGTTGGTACCACTTACTCATTGCTAAACAGCAATACTTAGTTTTATTGTATTCCGGTTTCGATAGTAAGGAAGCCTGTATCTGGAACCACAGGCACAAAGGACACAACTTTTTAGCTGCCTGTGTTGGTGGCCGATAAAATGTGTTTAATCTGTTGTTGTATGGGATTTATTATAAAATTAATGACTCTACAGATAATGTAAAGAATAAAATCTAGTTTCTTTTACTGGACGTTGTCAGGGCTATAATATTGACCATCAAGCTAATTTAATCGTTTCTGTATAATATTTTCATATTATTTGATTGGATTAATATCTATTAAGTGCAATAAATAAACAGTGCATTTTATCTTTCATTATTGAGTGGGTCTTAGATATTTAATTTCAAGAAGAATTGATTCTTACTCAATTTTATGTGGTATTTTAAATCCTACAAAACAAGGGATATACTTTAAGGAAACACATCAATATATCGTACAAGCGATCAATCACCGCGATGCAAATTTATTTCTTACAGATAGTCTCGAAATAATTTAACTTTTAAATATATAAATCATATAAATGACACCGATCGAAACAATTGATAGTAAGCATCGTACACTTGCTACCATCTCCCATTATAGCGCCAACAATGCCGATAATCTGTACCAGGTACCATTGAATGTACGGAGAATCAATAAACTTAATCAACTTTGATCGTAAGCCTTTTAACCTTATCGTATATCTTGACATTTGGGACAAAGGGTTTTTTATTGTATTTGGGGTATTCCCTAATGTATGGACAATAAATGAGTTCTTTTTATTACACTTATTTGTATATATTTTTAGCTCTTAAAATTATTTCGAAAGGAGATATTTATAAGGTTAAATTACAAAAGTATATCACACTAGGGCTAACTAATATATATATCTATCTTCCAATTAAAAATACGAGACAAGAATTTTCGACAAATAAAATAAAATTTATATTCATATTAGGCTTAAGCAAAAATATATTAAATAACAATCAAAGATCCGTCTCTAATTACATACCAAAGTCCTTTCAGTTACATACCAAATCGCTGCCAATTGGCCTGAATAAAATATGACCTTTACGTAATTAAATTTTAAAAATATAAGGAAAATATTTCGTCATATTTTTATTAAATAATTAGTATATCCAAAATAAAGAAACAATTATAAATAATGATATATCTTCTTAAACTATATATAAGTATAATTATAAAATTATAATGATAATATCAGTTTCTTATCTATGTATATCGATATGACTACCGAATCTGTAATGTAATAGGTGTTACACTTCCCGCCATTTCGCCTGAAGCTTTCCCGCGCTGTCAGGTGGCTCTTAGGTTCTTTGGCACAGTTTCCATGGCCTTGACCGCTCAAATCAAACCGCAGTTGCCCCGCAGAGCTCGCGGTACACGGACGTAGTGATATTTTATTTTGGAACTGGGATCGCGGTATATTTTAAAAAATGGTAAGTGTTCATACAGTTTATAAGTTAAACTTATATTTAATAAATACTATAACTCGTGTCATATTGAATAAAAATAATAATTTGCTGTGTAATATATATTCTGTGTGCCTGAAACAGGGAGGGAATATATTTCAGTCGGATTGTATAACGTTACGTCACTGGTACGATAATAATAGAGTCCCCATATTATCTAAGGTTAAGCTGAAGCTTGTATTCTTTTATGAAAGTTGCCAGTTCCTTAAAATAAATACCTGCATACGTTATCGATTTTAAACAAATGCCTCGCACTTCACGTTACAAATCGTCTAGGCAGTACAAACTTATTAAAGGTTAGGAAAGTTGTTATATATTTTTGTTTTTATACCTTACTTTAAGAAAGTTTAACTTGTAGAGACGTTATAATATAGAAAAAAAAAGTATATTCGAATTATCGCAGTAGCAAATACATTTACATTTATTGCAAATATTTAAAAAGATAATTCTAGAACAAAACTATAATAAACATAAATAATATATAAAAAATAAAATAAAAAATAAAAATAAACTTTATTGACTTAAGGATTACATTACAAACAAGTTGCAAGGGCCCCTGTACTAGGTGCCAAACCGTATTACTGGGTAATACGGGTTTGCACCTAGTAAAGTATAATAATCACAAATATTATATAAGTACAGTTATGTTAAAAATTATTCTCGTTGCATTTGTAAGGACGCGATTTCTTCAACTGAAAATAACGTCCAATGTTATAACGGAAAAAGTAAATAGAAATATAATTAACTAGATTCAAACTCATATTAGATAAAAGCGTAAATTAAATAAATTGACACTCAACTTGTTTAAAAATTCTATTAAAAACAAAACATTCATAATACGCATATAAAAAGATTAAAAAAAATCTTTGATTATTCTTCATCAGATTAATGGTCATATCGTCATACATACGTCATATCACAAATGCAGTCTGATAACAATTATAATTCTCGATAAAAATCTTTTTTATTGGAAAATTGTAAACTGAAAATTTTACAAAGAACTTTGTATACGGAAAACTGAGATTAGAACCAAATATCGTGGGTTCAATTCAGGTCAACGATACTGAGTTTTAGTTTTAGTCTCTTGTGTGTGCGTGACGCGATATATATAAACATATACATATATATAGGTAACTGTGTAGGTATTTCATTAATCTTACTCCATATTCACTTATTGGTTTTCTTTAATTAAAAAAAACATCAAATAAACGTCAATTTCGATTGCATCTGGGCGTCCATAGTCGGTCACACTATTTATTAATTAATTGAAAAATGTTATTCAAAATATAATTATTAAAATTCATACTTAACACTATTACACTACATAGAAAGTATCTATATTTAAATATATATGTATATAAGCGATGTAGCCTTTACCGTTACCAAGTCATCAGGGAACTACGTGTTTACTGGGAGCACTATTAAACTTATTGTATTTAAATTTTAAATCAAGTGGACGGAGCGTAGAACTTAGTTAGTGATTGTTAAACCGGTACAATTATAAACTTGATAGAATGAATAAATTCTACTCTACACAGAGTACTGTACTCTACAGCTCTACATAGAGCTAACATCGATATGTAATAATGTTTATTTATGTAAAGTTTTTTTAGTATTTGAAAGTGCTGACTATCTTTCAATCAATGTCTTTACGTACAACAACGTATAAAAACATAATACTTACACGAACTGGTCTGCATGAAATTAAACATGCTCAACCCAAGTAAGAATCTGCGCTGTCAATGTACATATATTTTTTTTTTATTTTGAACTATTTTTTTTCATACACCTTAAAGTAAGGAAACCTTCACATTGAAGTAAGGACGTTTAAATATACTGCAATCTTTATTGAAGTTTAGTTGTGGAATTTTCAAAGGTTGAATGAAAATACCATGAATTACTGGAATCGATTCAGAAATCGAATACTTTTCATAAATCTATTAAAACATAGGTCAAGAACCTTAAAAACAACGGTCTTTCGTTTTATTCTTGGCTCAAGACGGATGAAAATGTACCGAACTTTATAAAGTCAATTTCGAGCGACTCTACGAAGTGATATTGGAAGACTGGGCACTTAGACGTCTTTAGTTTCGCTTCTATTTATCTTTTACGGCATCAGTTATTAGTTTCAAAGACGTCTAAGTTAAAAGTCTGGTTACATAAATACGTTTTAATTTATTCAATTTCTTTTAATATTGAAGTTAAGGAATACTGACTAATAAACATTAATTAACATAAGAATAATTTACATTAAGGACTTAATTTGATAAATGAAAATAATTAGCATCAAGGCATCGAATAGTGACAAGAATGCTAGCAGCATTTTTCTTTTGAATTATAGTACCTATACTCTAGGTGAAAAAATTAACCAGTCCTCCTATCATCAGTGGAATACTCAATCCAATTTTAATGAAATATTTATAGTTTTTTTTTTTTATGAGGATACGTCTTCGAGTAGTTGAGCCCAAATTATTCTGCCAAATTCGCATATTTTATACGAATTTAAAAAAGGTTTTATTGATGATCGATATGATTAGAAATAGAAAACAATATTTCATGTCGTATACAATATACTATTAACGTTATATACTTCAACAATATATAATTAAATACGAATAAAAAGCGGCTTGTAACGTCAGAAAAATCTTCATGATGTTTCTGTATTTAAAAGTCGAAAAACATTACTACATTCTTATTGCTTGATAATTTTAGCCTAACCTTAAGTCCCAACCAAATCTTCGAATAAAACGCTTATATCTATCGTTGTTTTTTTTTTTATTTTGATCGTTTATTATTCTACGTCTTGAAAATAAACGAAGCGATTGACGCAAAATGCCCTGCATATATAAGCTCGGATTTTTCCAAAATAATCCAGTGTTGAACGGCACGCGCTTGCCAGCTGGCGTTGGGCTTGCGAACTCACACGTGTGTAAATTTAACATCAATGTGTTCTTTCGATGTGTTTTAACCTTTTTGTTTGTGTATTTTTAAAGTCCATCACGATGATGACGGTGTTATGAGTTCCATCAATTTCGTTACTTTAGATTCGTATGTATTATGATTATTATTATTTTTTCGAGAATATTCTGCGTTCTAATAAATTAATGGAGTAAAGTGTTTACATTTGATATTACTTAGAATACTTACTGTATGTTTGTAATGCTTTGGAAATATTAGTAGAACAGTTATTACTAAGGTAATTAACCTTCCCTCTGAGCCCATTTTTGAGTCCCTTTTGTTAGTTCATAGGTCTAAGGTCTGACGTCTATCGTGCTCATATAGAAATACAGGCAACACCAATATTTATGTTATTATTATTATCTCGTGTAATCAACCACGTGCTATTTATTCCCTTGATCACATATAGATTTCGATAAAGCTTACAATATCGCTATACAAACCTAACTATTATTTCAATCAAGTTAGATTTGTTCAATTATAATTTTAACCATTCAGGATTTCGGGACGTTCAAAAACGTCTATACAAGTATCACAATGTAATATACATTCATTCTCATTCTTCGTTCGATCTCATGGCTTTTACCAGTAGGGCTATGCCATCAGATGCCAACCATTCACGAGTCATTCAACTGCCAAATACCAGTATTATATTACAGTGTTCTGAATGTTTATGTATCAAAGTGTTTCGAATGCACTAGTCACGATCGAGTGTGATGTTCACAAGTACGTCAACATCTCACAAAAATCTCAGTTGCATATAGACAAAGTAATCCAGATGTCTTATCAATAACCGAGTCAAATCAATAATAAAAATTAAAAGTATATTAGAGATACGTTAATTTTTGATGTAAGTAATGAGTATCTAATATATCTATCTCTATCTAAAATAAGTTATTTAATATTGATGACAAAGACAAATCATTGTATGATATACAACTGCTACGTTAAACATTAATTGAAAAAAACGTATTTAAAATACATTAGCGACCGGTCCTTATATTCACGCATTATATAACGATTTATTTTTTCCAACATCAACAAACTTCTTTTTGATTTACGACTAACGTTTATGTCATTTCTCTATGTAACATACATATACATCAAAACTTACGAAACATTTCACACTCGACAATTCTACCATCCGTAAGCTGAACGAGTCGTTTCATGGATATAGTAACAGAACTTAAGTTATTGAAATTAATCTAACGCATACTTTATTCGACATAATACATACGAATCTTTACCAAATTATCTTATGTCAATAACTATCCTTATAAAAAAAACCAAACTCTGAAATGCACACACAATCATAAAACTCAAACACGTGCTTTTAAGTAACAGTTTGTTTTAGTTAAATGAAAACCAGTACTATCGAAGAAAAAGTTATTAAATGTAAATATTTATACATACTTTTGCTTCTCGTCGCCACATGGCTGCAGATAGAGAACCATAGTTTGAAGACCAACATACATTTGAAGGTATATATATAGATCTGTTTGTTTCATCAACCTTTCAACCATTTAAATCTGCAAGTTCGTACTGGTCATTACTGCCCATATTACAGTGACCACGAACTTAGTAATGAGTGTTAGAAAAAAGACTGTCTATTAAGAGAGATTATGATTATTATGAAAGAGATTATGTCATAGCTTACGTTGAGTAAGCTATGACATAATCTCTTAGTGTCTTTTGTGAGATCGCACCTCGGCGAAGAAAAAAGTCCGAAAAGCGAACTCTTTCGTGACTTTATACGTGTTTTAAAGCAGAGTGTCTGACAATACTAATTGTATGTTATGAATTTACATTAAAAAAACAACAATGTACACAGTAACCATAGAGATTATCTTAGAAAAAGATCAAAAACTTTATTTTATCGTCTCCATAACATTACATTCGACTGAATTATTTCTACGTTTTGAATCACCACCACTTTACATTTAATTAACATCATAAAATTGTGATCGAAAGTCCTTGTAAAATTGACTTGAATATTAAAAAAAATGTAATACTTTTTTTTTTACAAGATAAAAGCCACATTACATGACAACTTACATAATAATATCTAATACAGGTTAAATTTTGAAAATTATGTAAACCCATAGAGATTTAAAATAAAACAGAATTATAAAACATATTTTCTATATCTGTCGAGCGATCTCAACGCAAAAATCTTAAGGTTATATAGAGCGTGCGGACTTCGTGATGTGGCCCATTAAAAATGTAAGGAAATATATAGTCGGCGCTGCTGAATACTATTATACTAAACACGGTGTCACGGCTAAAAATTGAGGCTAATTGCTTTTTTTGTACTATTTAACTAAAAACTGTGGCATTAAAAATTATTAACCTTACTTTAAGCTGAGTAACTTTTGTACAAATAAGTTTAATAAACGTAATAAGTAACTATTGAAACAGCGAACATATAGTATACTCTGTGGCACGACGAATATGTCGCCAATAAATGTCAAAATGTCAAAATGATTGACGTGACGAAAAATACTGAACACTGTTAATATTTATCTTTTTGTTGTCTATGACATAATAGTCGTCATGGTCATAAATTAATATCAAGAGCTTTGTATGATGTCCTTCTACATACATAAATAGCTTATTTTTTTAATTACTCAAATTATAAGTCACTAGTACTCGTTTTGGTTTAAATATACTCCTAGATAGTCCTTCAATTTCTTTGGTATTAGAAATTGGATAGTTCTTATTTGTAGCATAGGTTCTGTTTAACGATGAGTATTTATATGTCTAGATAGACTGTCAAATGACTGACTGTCGTTTGGCGAGTGTCAAGCGTAGGTCTCACGCACACAAAGACAATAAAGTTGACTCGTTTGTATTAGTTCTTTTGTAGTAAGTACTCTGTCTAGACAGAGAAATAATGTAAATTGTTCAATTTTAAAGTCAGTTTCTAATTTTAAATATTACTATTTATAAAGTCGGATACGATACGATTCACGTACTGTTTCACATTCAATAGGACGTTATCACAAACCTTCACGCACGTGCCAACAACAACTTCACATGGTATCAACTCATTCGAACTAACGATGAGCAAACGCAAGAATTCAAGTAAAAAAAGCATTATTTTTATATATAAAGCAGTCAAAATTTGCTTTTCTAAAACATGCGAATTTCAAATTAAATTCAAAATACGCAAATTATCACATTTATGGATTGGGTTCTGGACTGCGTATAAAGAAAATTATATTTAAAAAAACACGCTCCGGCAAAGGAACTGTGTACTATGAAAATCCTTTTTTGTCGACTTGTTCAAATTTCCATCATAAAACTCTCTAGGAAGTACCTACTATTTAATTTCTTTTTTTTGGTTTCTAGATGTTTTTATTTGGCATGTACATATTTGTTTAGGAATCTGATCTCTTTCGAAGGACTGTTACTAGGCTGCACACTTGCGTTACCTTTGCCTGAAAAATATTAATAAAATTAATTCGAATGGCGGCAAAACATTATTTATAAAAGAAAAATATGCAATTTTGTTTATGGATTTTTAAAATATGCCTTCGTATTTATTGAAGCCGTCTGTCAAACTCTACGAGTCCAGCAACTGCCTGTTTTTCATCCTCGACAATAATGTAGTACCCACAACAGTAACTTTAATTGAAATTATATTTTGATTTTCATTATAATTTGAATCTACGCAGGGATTCGATAATAAACAATTCTCAATATTTAATTTAATACTTAATACATCAAATTAATTCGTTATTATTTTTCGTATAAACAAATTGGATAGAGAACAACTCGTTTTTAACGAGGAAAATTAATTTATTGTGGCTTAATTTAGCTCGGATAGTATAAAAATAACAATAATAAAATTGTTTTCAGTTAGAGATTGCAGACGGCGGCTGCGGTCACTGTCAATGACTAATCACCGAAATAGACAACCTCGATGTAATCGTAGAGGCGTTACTGACAGAAATTGTTCTAAATATATACAATAGCAACGTAGTCAATGGTACAAAATATATTATTATAATACATAGCTAGCTTCTCGCCAGCGATTGCTATGAAAAATTCTCGTAATCATATTATTTTCGAGATTATTTTACCGGAACCTTAACCAAAAATTTGTATTTCAAGCTGGCTACACAGTTTTAACTTAATTTGTTTTTTTTTTATGCATCTGGTGATCCGCGGTACAGGAAAACATTATGTGAAAAGGTACATGAGTAGGAAAAGTCCGTTGCATGTGAATTCACCCTAATCGGAGCGCCGTGGTAGAAGAAAATGAAACTGGAAACTGAAAGGAGGTCTATAGCAGTTGAATATTTACAGCCAGTTCCATTACTTTTAATTATTCTTTCCAGTACTTTTTTATAATTACCGAAACTGTTTGTATACGTAATACTTGACAACCTGATTGTAAGTGGTCACCACTGCCCATAGACACTGGCATTGAAAAAACATTAATCATTGCACACATCGCCAATGAGTTACCCACCATGGAAACTAAAATTGTATGTCCCTTATAACCGTGGTCTTTATTCCGAACCAGGAAATGTGATGAGTGGATGGTTTATTCCCAGGCGGGCTTGCGCGAAGCTCTACCACCGAGTAGCAGTAGTAAAAATTATAATACAGTACGTATTATTGACGTAGTGGATACAAACTGCTAAGCCAATGAATTAGCAATTTTCACATTCACTAAATGCAAACATTTCATTGAGAGTGATAATGAGATTTATTATTATGCATTTGAATAAGATCCAAATCGTATTCGAGTGCTCGTTTATTCCATGTAAACGATTGTGAAACTAGGACTTGAATAATTTATCGACTTAACCTTTAAGTTTTCATTAGACGACCTTTTCGTCGAAGGTCAGAATATTTGGACGAAAAATTTGTACGATATTTTTATATCAAATACTTACGTAAAATAGTTGTATAACAACATTAAATAGTTAAATTTTGCAAGGGAACACTTAGCTACTTGACAAAATTGTAGCAAATGTTTTTTTTTATGTTTTATCTATAAAAACTTTAATGACCACAATAAAGTAGTTGGTATAAAAATGGACTTAAATACCACTCAACTCGACTCTGGTGTGGACTCTGGTAGACTTGATCTTACAGACAAGTTGTCCGAGCCTTATGTAAATCTTTTCTATAATTTATATTTACGTTATATGATTATGCCTGCATGTTTTTATTTCTAGGCAACATCTCAATCTTAATAAATCAGAAATACACGTACGGCGGTAGACGGTACTAAAGCTTAAGATAATGTTGAAATAAATAACACAAATAAGCGTAATATGAATCATATCATATAATGGGGATGAATGTAAGCTAAAACAAAATATTTGATAATAAATGAGAATTAAATACAATTATATATAAGAGCGAGAAATAAAACTAAAAGGTTTTAATTGTGAGGTAAGTTAAACTGTTATGTATATCATTATATTGTTAGAGTCGACGTGTATAATTATTAAATATTATATCACTTTTAGTTTATTTTTATAAATTCAATAAAATTTATAACAAAATAATTAAATTAATATTATTAGCAGAATTAATACTCTTTGAATTTTAATAGATTTATGTCAAGACTATACGTGTCAAAATAAACCAAGTTTTTCGTAGTACATACATATATATTATTTACCAACTATAACCCCCTTTATTGGATTATTTATGACAATATTTTTTATACATTTAATCGCGTATTATTGTTAATATGGAAGACAAACCCTGTTTTCCGTGTGAACAACAAGTCATAGAGAAATATCCAGCGTGTCCACTTCAATGTATGTCACCAAAATGCAAAGCGTATCAACGCACGGTATAGTACTTATTTTGTTTCGAATTTAGATCATAAAAAAATATTAAATTCGTTAGTTTATTAACATCTTCATAACGTCCTCCAGTTATAAGACTCTAGGATATTTACTTGTTCACAGCAGTAGGAAATATCAAGCATTGTTACAGAAATGTAGGTACGACGTCAAGATATTTGGCTTTACGGGAGCATTACGTAGGAAAAGACAAATAATGAAAAATTTACTACATATTTAAAATTCAGATATTTTTTATTTTGGCACGTTATCGTAAAGTTCCGCATTACTTGCTCTGCTCTGCAAGGTTTTCTGAACAGGAGACTTTTGTTGTCTAGCTATGCCAATAAAATTATTATTTTAAAATGAAACGTGGAAACGGACAAAAAAGTCATAAATATCATAATATTATATAACTCTGTGCTTATGTAGTCAAATAAGCCGGACAATTTAAAAAAAATACCATTTAAAATTTTACATGTTCGTGGGATATGCGCAAATCGATTTTAAATGTACGCAGTGCGATAAAACTTATTATAATAAAACTCGCAGCAATTTTTTTAATAAACGATCATTGTAGCACAAGTGCAGTAGTAGACGAGGGCGTTGATCTAAAAATAAATCACAGACTCCTCGCTAGGATAAAATAATAGCGCACGTATAAAAGTTGACTACATACTACACTTGATTTTTACTCCTTCGTTTCATGGTATGTATAAAGATAACTCCGGGCAATACATTTTGAAGTCGTTAATTTGCTTTTTGTAGTCTTACAAATGTTCTTATAATAATTATAATGTTGCATTTTACCGGGAATTTACCAAAACTTTGAGAATAGTAGAGGCTAAATAATTGTTATAAATTCAACATTTTTGGCTTTAAGTAATTATAAATAATGAGTTGTTTCTTTCTAGGCACCAATTGACCCGAGCAAGACACCAATCGTTTGGATTCTGGGAGGTCCTGGATCAGGCAAGGGCACGCAATGCGAGAAAATAATCGCCAAGTATGGATTTACCCACCTCTCGACAGGCGATCTCCTCCGCGCCGAAGTGAAGAGCGGTTCCGAGAGAGCGAAGTGCCTCTCTGCCATCATGGAAAGGGGTAAGGCAAGCTACCATCATAAAATTCGCAAATATAATCATATCATCTTATAATTTTACGTTTCTAGTGATCCAATACTTGTGCACTATTTTATTTACTTTATTTTTAACAAGGTCTACTGACTAGTTTATAAGGATACTGTTTCCAAAATTCCCTCGGTTCAAGTCCCGGGTAGATAAAAAGTTACAGGGTTATTCTGTCAAAAAACTGGATTAGATTGGAAGTCTGATTAAGTACAAATTCATGTACAACAAGACTTTTGTACGGCCGTACATCCCGCCCTTTGAATTATAAACAGTAATAATTATTCTTTGATTTTGGAATATCTAATCGATGGGTGTCAACCCAGACTTGCAAAGATAGCATTGATTATTTAAATTTGGGTAAAACTATTAAAATTCATACAGACACATCCGAAAACTATTTTCAGTAATATAGGTATATTCTAAAATCTTTAATAAACTACAGTGAATACATTTTTGATGATGTTTCCAGGTGAGCTGGTCCCCAATGATCTCGTTCTGGACCTGCTGAAGGAAGCAATGTTGGCGAAAACCGATGAAGCCAAAGGTTTCTTAATCGATGGCTACCCGCGCGAGAAGTCACAAGGAATCGCCTTTGAGAAGACCATCGCGCCAGTTACTGTAAGTGTTTTATAGATAGAAATATTATCTGGAAAAGCCGAGATACTGCAGTGGTTAAAAAATGTAATTCTTAACTGAAGATTGCGGGTTAAAACCCGGGCAAACATGACAGGTACAAGTTAGCGCTTGTCGTTATGCAAAAAATGCCTAGATTGGTAGCAATTAAACAAGTAACATCATTTGAAGTTAAGCGGATAAGCAAATGGGCTATCTGATGGCAAGTGGTCACCACTACCCATAAACAATGGTATCGAAAGAAATTTTAAGTATTCTATACATCAACAATGCGCCTACGACCTTGGGAACTAAAATGTTACGTCTTACGTGGCTGTAGTCAGTTATACATAAAGCCCAAGTGGCATCTCCCTAGTATTCTATATTTAGCCAGTCTTTCTATTAAAATTGGTGGATATGTCTTGGAATATTGAAGAGCGGGTACGATATCTCGCAGGTGATAATCTACTTCGAGGCGTCGTCCGAGACGCTGACGAAGCGCCTGCTGGGCCGCGCCGCCAGCTCGGGGCGCGCCGACGACAACGAGGAGACCATCAAGCTGCGCCTCAAGACCTTCCTCGACAACAACGACCAGGTCCTGGCGCAGTACCCCGACAAACTTAAAAGGGTAAGGCCGTTGCGAAATCTTTCAATTTTCAGTACAATTATAAACAGGAAGGCTTAAAAACGTAAGTTACATAAAAACTACTACGTATGTAACTGTCTTGTAGCTTGGCTCTTCATTCCCAAGAGTCCAAAAAAAAAGATTGGTCCAAAAAGCAGTGGAGAAGTGTGGTGAGCGCCACAGTCTATGTCCCACTTAGTTTGGTAACTAAGATGTTATGTCCCTCGTGACTGTAGTTACACTGGCTCACTCGTCGCTTAAACCGGAATAAAACAATACATACTAAGTATTGCACAAAGCACTGTCACCTATATAGTAGAATAAAAAATAATAAGTGGACACTAAATAAAATATTTAATTTAAAAGTTCCTTGACGCGTAATCGAATATTTATATTATATGAATTATATTTGGATGATTTTCCAGATAAACGCGGAGGACAGCGTCGACGCAATCTTCAGCCAAGTCGTGCAGATCCTGGACCCGCTGGTCAAGTGATAGCTCTTAGATAAATTGTATATAAAAAAACTAATTAATTTTACGGCCTGTTGATCAATTATACTTTTATTTGTTTATTTATTAAATAATTTAATTTTTAAATTTTCTGGTTTTATATTTTGTAGATACTATTGTATGCTCACGCAATTGATTAAAAATGCTTTCAAATTAAATCCAATCACATACCCTCCGTAGAAAATAATTTTATTAGTGTTTATAGCACGGGTAGAGGGACAGCCTGCGATGAGATTAGACGGTATTACAAGAAATATTAATCATTCCTGATGTCACCAATGTTCCACCAACCTTGGGAACTAGAATTTTATGTCCATTATACCTGTAGTCACACTGTATCACTCACCCTTCAAACTGAAACACAACAATACCAAGTTTTGCTGCTTGGCAGATGGCCCAGTGGCTAGAACACGTGCATCTTAACCGATGATTTCGGGTTCAAACCCAGGCAGGCACCACTGAAATTTCATGTGCTTAATTAATGTTTATAATTGATCTCGTGCTCGGCGGTGAAGAAAAACATCGTGAGGAAACCTGCATGTGACTAATTTCAACGAAATTCTGGCACATGTGTATTCCACCAACCCACATTGGAGCAGCGTGGTGGAATATGCTCCAAACCTTCTCCTCAAAGGGAGAGGAGGCCTTTATCCCAGCAGTGGGACATTTACGGGCTGCTAATAAATGCTTGGCAGTAGGATATATTTCAAACGGTTTTTTTATGAATATGAATCTTTCTAAAGAAACAGATTAAAACAAAATTTAATTTCAAAGTACGATTTAATCAACAAAGATCTTAGACTAAGAACTAGACTTAAATTATAGACACCTAGTCTTACTTCTAAAGAGACAACTTAAACATACTTAAATCTTCTAAATACTTAAAGAAATAAAAAATAAGCTGAAGGGAGCTGAGTTGACGATGAAATTATCGCGATACGACGCGCTGCTGTGACGAATTTTATTAATAAAAAGTGTTACGAGAAACTGCATCAATAACGTCAATTGATCAATTGATCAATAGAGAATGAAAAAGGCAGACAGACATGCATCCATAATGCTTTGATTGTTAAGGTTTTTTTTTTCGTTAAAGATCTTAATTGTTTTGTTACTGGAAAAGTCTACAAAGCCTACAACAGGGATTATCCCAATCGTAAACTGAGTTGAAGTTAAGAGGAACGTACCATTATTTCAAGATATTCAATATAAATACAATAAGTGTATTTCAGATATATTTTAGTTTGAGTAAGTGAAAAGATTAGTGCTACTTATTCTATTCATTAAAATGTATTAATTTCGTACTATTAATTAATTAAATCACTTTTCACAAACGAAAAAGAAGAAATATCCAATATTATTTATGAGCCGATTATATATTTAAACATTCCTTTTATTTTCTATATTCGGTAGTTCTACGTGATTAAAAAAAAAATACAAATTCATTTTAACTCTTAACACGTTATTTTATTCAGTGATAATTATTCGCCTTGTGAGACGGTCGGTTAAATGGAGACTTAATTCATTTTGTAACAGTCAATCTAACAACCCTCGGAGACTTTCTTATCGAATCTTTGACTGTTTTCAGAATTTAAAATGTATTGGTTAACTGACTCGACAAATAATTGTTTTTTGTTTGTGTTAAAACGTATCTAGCAAAATATATCATAGTACGCACTACTATAACCAGTACATACCTAGTAACATTATAATATTCTTATTATTATTAGCCAGTCCATTTACACTTATATTATTTAGATTTCGACGTCCACTTACTAATACTGGTGATCGCAAAACAACCCAATCATATTTCAACGAGACTTTAAAGTGAAACAGATAATAATAGTATCAACTATAAATTACATGTAAACTACAACGGTAGTATTTCTTCCTGCTCTTTTTCCCGCTGTCGGACGGCCACCGCCGTCTCCACCAACAAATACAGACACTTGAATTTATCCTCCCCCTCGTCCCGCGGCACCACCTGAAGCCCATTTTACAGTATCGATAATTTACACAAGCCACGGTAAAACAGGCCTTTGCAAATATCAACGTAAGAATCTTTAACAGTTTTCCAAAATTTCCGAATATTTGACGACCAAAAGTCAATGGGCGTAAAAATATTTACAGTAATCGATTGCAGGTTGGTTCCAGGTGATGCCGGCGTTAAAACATTTAGCTACTCATAGAATAAAACGCGAAATATTTATCAAAATATTTATTTTGAAAAAAAAAACTAAACATCATCCTTTTGGTAAATAACTAAAATTATCTTATTCGTAAACCATTTACAAATACTTAATTAGTCTTTACAACGGTTTCGACGTCTTATGCTTTAACACCGACGTCGCCTTTTAAACTGAAAGTTTAGTCCTATTTGTTTTTATAGTCCATTGTCATTTTGTCTTGACTCCAATTAAACAAAATAGTGCAGTTCTTATGATGAAAATGGCGAAGGATATAATAGAAATAATTACTGTTCTAAAAATTTTGTTTATAAAAGGCCGTAAATTAGTGTCTGATCTACTATGTCTGCAATTTACAGCCAACTTAAAGAGCATGTCCCATTTTATTTTTTTAATATTTGGGTTTCTTATTAAATGTGTGATATGTAAAAATAATTTATAAGTTTTGTATTTTAGTAAACTTTAAAGATTTGTCATTAAACAACGTTTTAGTGTAAAGAACACACGAAACATGGAGTAGCAGTCACTGCAACTTAACTTGTAAAGCAAACAAAACAAACATGAACCTGCGCCCAAATACGATATTTACACAAAGGCATAAAACCCGACATATTCATAGCATTTACAACGTTCTAAGTGTGACACCACATATCGGTGGTGGCGACCTCCAATTCGACCGCGACGGGAGGTGGTGGGCTCACCTGCCGAGCTGTCAACTGAGCCATCTGTGGTTGCCAGGAATCAATATCTCCTGTCACCACTTCCCCACCGTCAGTACCCATGGTCACTACGGATCTGTTCAAATTAATGAGTCATGTAATTTAACATTTAAAAACATAACATTTTACACAACATTAGCAGCCTGTAAATTTCCCACTGCTGTGCTAAGGCCTCCTCTCCCTTTGAGGAAAAGGTTTGGAGCATAATCCTCCACGCTACTCCAATGCGGGTTGGTGGAATACACATGTGGCACAATTTCGTTGAAATTAGACACATGCAGGTTTCCTCACGATGTTTTTGTTCACCGCCGAGCACGAGATGAATTATAAACACAAATTAAGCACATAAAAATTCAGTGGTGCTTGCCTGAGTTTGAACCCGAAATCATCGGTTAAGATGCACGCGTTCTAACCACGGAGCCATCTCGGTTCTAACATTTAAAAGAAAAATAAACAAAAATGTTTGTCTAATCAGGCTGAAAAACTGGCAACCACAACACACATATGTGTGTTGTGGTTGCCACTTTTAATTATATAATTATGAGCACAATATAAAGTATTCATTACACCTTACCTTAGAGTGTAAAGTTGCTTTACATAGTGAAACTACATTTTTACACACGCCGGCTCATAACGATTGAGTGATGTTTGCCGTCTGGCATAGAACGTTAGAATTCATCAAAACTTTATCACAATAGCAAAACCCAGAAATAACATCTCCCGTATATATGGAGATCCCATGGTAGACAGCGCGGCGTATTGACGCAATTAACGGTGCTTTGACTGTAGTCAATAAAGGTGAAGCGACCGTCACCATTCCATCAGATGAATCCTATTTGCTCGTCTGTTTTACAATAATAATTATATATACTTACCCTCTGTTGTCTGTATGTATATCGTGGTCACCGGGACCGTAACGGATGACCGACTGCCAGACCGAGGGATCGTATTTGACTTCCTCCTCACTGATTGCACTCGAGTAGCCTTCTTCCGCTTCACCGAGATCGTCCCTCTCTTGATACACTAGCAAGCCGTCCCCGTAATCGTGACCACGACTGTGATCGACTACATTCTGATGGAAAATGGGTTTCAAGTCACTTTTATGCAACAAACAAATCGGTTTATTTGAATTATTTTAGACCTTAAGCAAGTATGTTTTCTAAATTAAACTGTTGTTAGCAAAATAATTAAATTCATAAATCATATGATTTGCTTGGAAATTAAACTTTTATGTTATGTAAATAAATTTACATGTATAAGTATGATTCCAAACAGAAATAAATAAATTTAAGACATTTTAAAAAGATAGCTACAAATTCAATATCGACCTTCTATTTCATAATACAGATAAATATTTTAACTGTGCCAAGTGTGTATAGATTATGAGTTCATCAGAGATCGATGTGGTCGAGATTATATATCTGTAAATTATTATTTCTTAGTAAAACAAAATTTTCTCTTCGTTTCGTACCTGTACCTCCACTCCCTCCCATCCAGCTACAGTCACGTTGTTCGGTATCATGCCCATTCCCGACGTTGATGCTGATGCTAACCCAACCATTGGCCCAACCCCCATACCAACGCCCACGCCGAGCCCAGGCTGTTTTCGACCACGACGTGATATTGTGTACTGAAGTGGATCGTGACCTTCTCGTCGTATCATCTCCGGTAAAATCCGCCGCCGAGCGTTGATAAACCAATTGCAAACCTAACATTTTTTAGTGATGCGTTATAACGAAATATATTAATAGGCTACTCGTTGGTGTTTTAGTTAACTCTACTTAATCAATACTATTTCACTTTAAATATATTTTGGTTAACAAACCTATTGGACTGCAATAGAGAAATCGACCAATGTTTAGCGATAGGATAACTAATACTACATACCAAGATAAAGTGAGACTGAAACTCGTTCTAATATTATCAGCAAATTGAGCATCGAATAAGTAAAAAGGTAAAAAGAAGTCAAAGGAAGTTTTTTTTGTTTTCTCTAATTTGAACGTAAGCATCTTATACATGCCGTTACCTGTAAAACTGTCAGATTCGCTTCCTGACTCAACGCTAGTTTCTCAGCGTCACTCGGGTAAGCATTGTATCTGTGGTCGTAGAGCCACCTCTTGAGAATCCTCACAGAATTCTTGGGTAGGTTGCCGCGTCGCTTGCGCACGGAGCCAACGATTATAGCCTGCGGCGGAGGAAAGCGAGGCTGCATCATCGGCCGCACCTCGGGCTCCCAGTCATTGCCACTCTCGTTGTCTTCTGTTGAAGACGTTGATGGAAAACGGTCTCTCGCTATAAAGAGTTTTTATTTCTAGTATAATGTAGATAATTTCCATTTAATGTGACCGTTTACGCGACTTCTCCCACGTTTACTTAATGTGTCTGCTACACTATGTTAATTTACCGTTACGAAATTTTAATCATGAATAAAGCTACTACTTTATTTATAGTCTGTGGAAAAGTTTCAGTTAGTACATTGACTTCTTTCTAGAATACCTTATATAGAGTTACTAAGAATATAATATATGTATATTATATTAGTAATTCGTAGTAAACATTAACTTTACAGTTAGAAGCTGTTAAACACGTAAAATATGTAAACTTCTTTTTATTTCTGGAATTATGAAACAAGATAATATTTTCACATTTATTCGATAAATTATGTAAAGACATGAAAGTTCAAGAAATAAATATCAAACAAGCCTTTAAATTGTTCTTTATTATGGTAATTAGTACGAATGTATGTAACAATATCATATCATTGAAACATTTTAATGTCTTGTATGCAATTATAAATACACCTATTAAATAAATATTATAATTTATATAAAAATAACGTTATTTAATTGATTAAAATACTAACGCAATTTGATCTTCATTACTTTTATGACTGATTTACCCAGCGTGGCGATTTCTTTCAGGTCAATCGTAGAATCCGGAAATTCGACGTTGATGACCCGATTCCTGTGGCAGTTCTAAATGCACTAACCGCTTTTTTGTTTTGAAAATCGATGCGTTTTTGTGACAATTGACAACGACGTATGTCGCTTGTCACGGTGAGGCGTTTTTTGATTATTTGAAATTTGGAAAAAAAGGAATTCATTACAGCCAGTACGTAAATCCTTACGTCATAATAATCGGACAAAGGAGTTAAACAATTCAGCTGCAACCACATTATTAATGATATCTATTTTGTTTTTCTTTAACTGTGGAATTAATATTAAATATTTTACCATATTTTTATTTTTCTTTTAAATAGTAACATTATTTTAATAGTTAAATGTTACCATTAATTTTTGAGGGGTTTAAATATTTATACTTTCGTGTAATCGTATCTTTATAGTTCCATTTTTATCATTAACTGACATATAAATGACCTAAGAAAAACAAATTCTACAAAAAAGTAACATTTATTATAAGAAAATTTAAAATACATCACAATTAACATTATACTAAAAAAATCATGTTGCTTCATCTGTGATTTCAGATTGAAGAATTGGTGTATTCTCTATTGGTGAAGTGACTATGGGCGCCTTGGGTGTTGGGGACTTGGGGGCAACTGTAGGAGCTGACGCAGCACTCGGTAGTTGTGATTCTCGTTTTCTACACTTTTCGATTGTGTCCGATAATATCTCTTTTAAGGTGGAAGCCAGGATTTTCGGGTTTCCGCTGCTATCCAACTGTGAAGAATTCTTATTATAAGAACGTTACCTGAATGAAAAGAAACGCTTATGGCTGACACTTTGGAAACAACCATTCAACCAAAAAAAGTATATATTTATTACATGAATTTCGTACGAGATGCAAATTTTTTTTTTGTTTATGACATATTTATAGAAGAGGGTACAAATATCGTCACAGATTAACAACCATTTCTTAATACTATATACAATCGACGCACTTCGCGCCTTTTAACGTGGAAGAAACTATAATAAGTTTTATCGGATCAAGAAAACAAACATTACCTGGAAATGGTTAAGTTTATTTCACTTTGTAGTCAATACACAAGCTAACGAAATTATAAACAATACTGAAGTGAACTTTTAACTCTGGCAGGAATCATCAAATAAAATAAAGAAGGTCAATGAACCATTATACCTAACATTCGTAAGAAATCAGACCACATAAAAATATACTTCCATTTTCTTTGTAAGTTAAGTAAGGGACGTTTTTAAACAATTAAAAATTAATATATACCGTAACAACGTGGCCACCAAATCGCTTATGGACATTTTTTACTTTATGCGCAGCCTCCTTTACGATCTGTCTCGCTGAGTTGATCTCAGCCTCTGGCCGGCCGAGCTCTGATAGTTTGTTTTGTAACCTCGTTGCTGCCACCTGGTAAAGAAAAGTACTGTCTTAGACAATTGGTACTTACCATAATATATGAAATTTTAAAGTACATTTTATATTTTTTAACATTACTATTAAGGCACAAAATTGTATGACTGTAGTATTGATGTTCACACGAACGCACGCCCCTCCACGTTCAATTATTATCGGCGTACATTAGCAGAGTGAGCGACGCTCGTGTTGTGCGTGAAATGACTTATATAAAGAAAGCAAGAAGAAATACAAATTTGTTAATAAATGTCGATAATTTAACCTATAGGCGCGCCATTGTGAATAAACTGAACTGTAATTTTAAACGTATTATCCTATTAATATTTTCATCAAAAACGTAGGACAGTGTCATTGCTGTATTATAGCCACAGGATCAACTTAAGGGGTTTATTGAATCAAGCTAGTTCGAATTAAGTCGGTGAAATTTCCGTCTGATTTCTGTTGCAATGGGAATGCTCTTAAGTAGCCCGAATTTACATAAAATAATGATACCAGAGACGCTATTTCAATCTGGTCAGTATTTTCATGAGCAATTTCTTCAGTAATTTGAAAAATATATATATATTTATGACCACGATATTTAAGTCGCAAAGAAAAGCTGTTAAATCATAATACCTCATTGTCGACCTCCAGAGCAACGACCTTCTCAGGCCACTTTACTTGCCGATTGAATATGTTCGACATCCTGTGGTTCTTCGGGAAACCAACCAATATGAAACCTTTCGCATCTTGGTTCATTAGCATCGTTTCTTTGATTATGTCAACCGTTACTTGCTACAAAAATTAAAACATTACAAAACAGAGAGCTCGTGTTCATTATCAAATACATATAAACAAAAGGTAGAATAGTTTATTTTATATTAATTTATAACTGAATAGCGACCCGCCGCAAAAAAATGTGTTTATTTACGACATCACTTTAGACACCTCAAAAATTATCAGTATTCCTCAACAATATAATGCATATGTCATACATATAAACCTTCCTCTTGAATCAATCTATCATTACAAATTAGGATAAGAGGAGGATAAGCATACATAGGGACAGACAGCACGAAGCGACTTTGTTTTATACTATGCAGTGATAAGCAGACCAGAAATATGGACCATCTAGTAAGTGGTTACATAAAACTAAAAATTCTGGGAAGTAAGATGTTATGTTTCTTGTGTCTAGAATATTGCAGTATTGCTATACCGAGACAGTTCTGCATAGTGTTGGTGGTAATCCTACAAGTCAGTATAAACTATATATCGAACTTTATAGCTATTTTGAGTATTATATTAATGGTATTAAGGATTGTAGTAGAATTTAATAGATAAGACTAGGGTAGTGTACTGGGTAACAAGTGTATCTACTTAGAGGGAGTAACACTGTCTATCGATATATTTAATAAGAACAAATTGTAACTATAGATGTTGAAGTGATAACTTCTTATGGGAGGGTCAACTGTTTCGTAACGTAACGCGTTACGGCTCCAGTCAATTTTTGACAAATGGAACTACTGATTGCGGCAAAGTAAAATTTAAATATTAAATTGTTCAACTTAGATAAGTTCAAGTTATGACTTCTGCCGAGCGTCATATAGGTAGGCAAACTGGCCAATGGGCCACCTGATGGTGTCATGGTGGCCTAAATACTTAAAGAATTATTAATCATTTCTCATATCACCAATTCGCCATCAACCTTGGGTTATAAGATGTTATGTACCGTGTGCCTGTAGTAACACAGGTTCACTCGCCTTTCAAACCAGAACACAACTATACTAAGTATTACTGCTTGGCGGTATAATATATACCGAGTGGTTCGTACGTACCAGGTGTTGCCAGTGGTGGGCAGGTACCCAGTCGAACTTGTACAGAGCTCACCAAGTAACAACATATAAACTATAAACCTTTTATTATATGTCTGCCGTTTTTAGCGGAAATTACGTACTAATTATTTCATACTTATTGACAGTGACGTAGCATAGGTCACTAGCACCCGGTGCAGATTACAAATTTGCCGCCCTCATGTTTTTGCAATCGTTATCGAATTTGAAGTCGAAATAACAGGCGGTTTTCGACATTTTGGTAGTACGAGTAACACTTTTGACAGATTTACGCATGTAAATTGACGTTTTCGTTAATTTCTTATCGAGTTTGAACTCACTTGATTTATTTAGGTGAGAGCAAGTGAAACTTTATTTTGAAAATTAAGTATTAAGCGTGTGAGGCAAAAAATATAATTTCTTTAAAAAAAGTTAAACCTCCGCAGCACCGCCCCCGGCAAAGTGTGCCCGGTGCGGACCGCACCTTCCGCCCCCCTCATGCTACGCGACTGCCATTTGAGTGTATCTTTTTATACACTTCAAAAGTAGAGAAGGTTAAATTAAATTTTAAAACTTACGTTTTAAATGTGCCTATAATATATATTATTTATGCCTTATGATAAAATTCGATAACATGTCTCATTGAACCGTAGTATACACCGATCAATCTACTACACTACAATCACATAGCAACATTGTTTTTTAGTTTGTCCATTGTATACATATATTTTATCTGTTACTTGCTACATTAATTCAATTAAATATTCGTTTCTCACCTCAGGAATATCTTCTTGAGCCTGTAACTTGTCCGCAATTAAGCGTCCCCTGGCAGTATCCTTCTCCGCTTCCATTCTCACTAATTCCCCTGGCCTTATCATCGTATAACCAGTTATGTTCGAAATAGTTTGTGCGACAGTCTGATTACCGGCACCGGGCACCCCGTTTACGAAGATCACTGGTAAATGCCGTATCGGTGTCATATCGTATATGACATCTTCCTGCAAAACAAATATAGTTTGCTGAATGTAGTTAGGTACTCCAACATTCTCCCAAAAGAATACAAGTTTTTTAACACTGCGCTTAGTTTGGTTTCGTTTTATAAGACTTTTTTTCTTTCGAATTCGCAGTCTTTGCTTTGCAATGGTCAGAAATTAGTTGGAAAATAATAAAAAAGTAATCTCACCTCGTCTATGCGTCTGGAGTAAAAACATCCCATTTTTTTTATAAATATATACTAACTAAACTGTATATTTATGTAATAATTATTTTCACAAAGTTTCGGGAATAAAGTGACATTTCCAAATAATTGACAAATGTTTGAAAATTACCGTCTAGATTATTGACGGTTTTCGAAATTATTTTCTAACTAGATTTGGTTCCAGTCAATGTTTACTGATTTTTAAAAAAGGTAGTATTTAATTAATCTGAACAATTTTACGTCAAGCACCTACTACAATAGATTTTCATTAATTTATCTATTTTTTCATAATATAATAAGTATAAGTCTTCATTTATTTACTTACGTTTAAGTTTTCTATACTAATATTCTGAAGAGGAAAATCTTGTTTGTTTTTTGTAACCTCCGGAAGTAATGATCCAAATCTTGATTATCAAATTCTTGATTATAAATTATATTGATATCATATCATTTTCTTTATTAAAAAACTGCACCCGTGTTAAACCGGGGCGGGACGCTAGTAGGGTATATAATAACAGAGATATTTTAACGTTTTTCTAATTATTTAAAAAAAAATCTACATCAATGAACTTCAATAGTTATTATTACAACATAATTCTTTTATATCTGATAATAACGTAGTCGACAGCTAAATAGGCTACATTCGGAAAATAATAACCAATCATCGTTAACTGTAACAATAACAACTACGACATTGTTAGGATTGCCTACACGGTGACATCTGACAGTCCGTTTCCATGATTGCATTAACTCGGAAATAATACGATCATATTATTTCGACTTCTAATGAACGTTACTGGGTAGCTATTTTATCGAGGAATTCTCAGTAGTTGGCAGTACTAAGCACTCATTCCTCGGAAATCTAATAAAAATGTTTTTTGTCTGATCTCTCTCCGATCAAATCGGATTGCTGTTCCATCGGACTATTAGAATATTAAAATAACTATTAGAGTAACAAGCATATTTTTGCACATCCGTGTATTATAAGATCACCTTTGCAGGGTTCGCTGCGTTGTAAAGTAATGTACTATACCGTCCTAATCATTACATCCTTTTTTATCAAAGTATTTGCAATCAGGGAATGTTCCAAGGAATCACCGGCTGCTGTCCCAAAATATCATTTGATCGAGAAATGTCATCGGTCCAAGCTTGGTATTGCGGCCAAGGCAAACTTCACTTCACTCACGAGTTGTAAACGACTCGGCATTGAGAAGAGAGCCCTAGCTATTAACTTTAGCCCTCAAGAATACTTTGAAAGTGGTGAACTTTTGGAATATTCCTGTGAAGTACTGAAATGTGCTGAGGCGGCTGGCGGTTTATCATTGAGCAATGACACAAGATATGACTATTATAGCATTTATGCGAAACCATTACGTAAGTATGATACTGACAGTCGAGATATAGTGTATTTTATATAAGTTAAGTAGGTATATGATTGAAAAAAAATTTATACTCTTTAGCCAATGCGATGTCAACCTGTGTGCCAGCAACAGGAATGTTCCAGCTTTTGCCAAAAAAGTTTAACTACACCCAAGCGCAGGCGCAGTGTCAGAATATAAGTGCGGTGCTCGCTGACGTGACCAGCGAACAGAGAACTGAGGTGCTTGCACAAGTGCTTGCTACTGCAAGTGTCGATTCTGCTTATGTTGGAATGGAAAGGGACACGGATGGTAGATTTTACAAAATTAATGGTAAGAAAAAAATATAAATGAAAAACAGACAGACGGATAAAAATTTTAAAAAATATAATTTTTTGTATATGTACCGTGTATACATTTAGTAAAAAAGCGGTTTAATACATACGGTTATATTACAAACAGACACTCCCATTTTATTATATGTATATTTTATGTATATATAAAATAGTATAATATGATAACATCTCTTTGATCTAGTGGCTATATATAAAGCCGCAGATCCCAGGCTTCTGGGTTCAAACCTCAGGTTGGGCCGATTAAATGTTTTTCTTAAATGGGTTTTTCTACCAATAAAATCTCAAGTTGTTGAGTCTTCTAAAGTTGGTAGCGTGTATACTTCCGTTCGAAAATCATGTAAAGCCGTTGGTCTAGCGCCTGAACTCTTTCCGATAGTGTTCTATTTGCCGTCCCATTGGATTATGAGAGTGAACCTGTGTTGGTGCACACACTTGTGCACTATAACACGTCCTACTTGTCTCTCTCCCGATTGGCCGACGTAGCCGAAGTCGGTCACGATAACATTATCCATAATAACGCTTGCATAGTTTCTGACAACGATCAGCAGAACGTCATTCTCAATATTAATATCAAGGGCTAAAAATGTTGGAAAAAAAACTATTATTACATATCGAATTAATATCGCTGCATGTCTGGTTTTATTACTTTAACCTTGTGAATTGCCGAATCAAAAGTGATTGTAATTGCCTACTTGAATAAAATAGATATCAAAATAAATATTGATTTTTGACGTTATACTTGTTTTGGCGGGTATAAAAAAGATGACAGTGATTTTTTTATGATGCAGCCGAATCGGGTGACATATTGAAGTTTCCCGCTATACCGCCAAACAAGTGTCAAGTCGGTCGATATAGACCACTTCACGGGCTATCTTATTTTACAATGTTTATTTTTTATGTCAATCTTAGGTGTTTCTGTTCTATTAGTGTGCTTAAAAATAAAAAATAATCTGACAGCGACATGGATATTTTTGATGATGGTGACCTCGCAAAAATTAACTTTCCCAAATAAAGTTTTGGTCTTGCCCTGCTATTGATCTTACTTTATTTATAAATAAATATATAAAAATGTATTCATTTCAATACAGGTGATGCTTTAGAATGTATTACATATCGCGCCTGGGCCCCTGGTCATCCTAAGAGAAAATCAAACATTACTTGTGTTCTGCTGACGCGGAATCGCATGTGGAAAACTACAGCGTGCCAAGACAAACACCCGGCTCTTTGTGAATTAATACCCGATGGACCGTACAAAAGAGGATCAATATTTGCTTCAAGAATACAAAATAGTATGTCACAAATATTTTATATAAAAACGACTGACTTTGTATACAAATATCGATGTTTATAATCTGTTTTTTTTTTTCAGATACTGACGAACTTACTTTTAATGTAGTAAATTAAATTTCTTCATTAGTAAATTAAAAATAAAACAATTTATAATCAATGTTTCTGATGACAGATTGTGTTTTATTTATTTATTTATAAAATTTATGACCCATAAAATCGACCTTCTTATTTCGTCTACAACAAATTTTGTTCTTGCCCCGTTCTTGCTTTTAAAACCCGTACAATATAAATATAATATTATTATATTTCTTATTCTGAATAAATCTGAAAATAATTATTATTATATCTATATACTCCAAGGCGCATGGAGAATATAGATAATCATGTACTTTACATTTTGCTTTTTCACAAAGAAGCATTCTTATATTCTCTTTAGACAGTTGCCAATTTAGGAACTGACTAACTTATCGCCTGTGGGCACATGTTATAGTGTACGTGAATAAACTTTCCTGCTTGTTAAATTTCCGTATTCTATGAAGGCTTACCGGTTATATGTACCTGTAGTATTTTGCCACATATGCTTTGAAATACGACCATTAGTTCTTTATGTTTTTACCACAACAAAAGCAAAAGGATTTGAAGATCTAATATGAGAGGGAAAGTATTTTTTCTTTTAATTTTTTAGCTCAAAAACTGGAACTCAATAACTTTAGTTTCAGCATCATAAAAAAAGTTAAAAAATATATTGTGTGCTATAGGTAAAGTTGTATACATTTACATTTCGCGCGGGCAAAGCCGCATGTCCAGTAAGTAAATATTAAACTTTACAACAGTCAAAAGTTATATAAAAATCGAAAGTTTCTAGATTTAGTTCAAACTTAATCTTAGATATGTATTTCCTTATTTAATTCAGATTTTGTAATGCTCGAATAAAAACCCATAGCTAGCCTAGAACGGAACATCAAATTGACAGTTACAGTCGACAGATAATATTTGACACATCGCAGTGACATATCTAATATCATACCAAAATCAAACAAACGCGCGTCTAAGGTGTGTTTATGTCTAGAAATCAGATTGTTTAAGTTAAATTGTATAAGAATAAGTATTAAAAAGTAAACATATTGGATATGGGTCAAGGCAAAAGTCAATTCACTGAAGAAGAACTGCAGGATTATGAAGTAAGTCAAACATTCGATTACTCTTTTTATTCTATTTATTAGGTATAAACAATTAAAAATGACTAATATTCTGCGAAATGTTTTTCAGGACCTGACATATTTCACCAAGAAAGAAGTGCTTTAGTAAGTTATTATCAATTAATTTATTAATTCATTACAGTGAAAATGAATTTTATTATTATTATATACTGGTATTCATTTATTCATTTTTCAAATCTTTGAAAACTGTAAAATATATTTATTTTTAGCGCCCATCAGAAGTTCAAAGCCTTGGCCCCAGAAAAAGTAGGGCACAACAAGAATGCTAAACTGCCAATGGCAAAAATCTTACAATATCCAGAGTTAAGAGTGAATCCGTTTAGAGACAGGATCTGCAAGGTCTTTAGCTCCAGCAATGATGGAGACTGTACATTTGAGGATTTCCTCGACATGATGTCTGTTTTCAGTGACAATGCACCAAAGGCTGTCAAAGCTGAACATGCCTTTAGAATATTTGGTAAGTGAATAACACAATACATGGATAGTTCTAAAAAAAATTAATTAAAAATATGATGTCTTAAATCAATTTGATTTCAATGAATAAATGAGTGAGTATATAGAAACGTTACTTGACAGCATTTTCTACAACATTTCATTTATTAAGACTGATCACTCAACTTTGATATGTATTACAAATGCTCTTTTACAAGCAATAATTTATCTTTTTAGATTTTGATGGTGATGATATGATAGGGGTCTCAGACCTTAGGGAAGTGATAGAACGCTTGTGTGGACCCGAACTGAAGCTCAGTGATTCTGAGATACAACAGTTAGTACAAAATGTTCTAGAAGAAGCGGATCTTGATGATGATGGTGCATTGTCATTTGCAGAGTTTGAACATATCATTGATAAAAGCTCAGATTTTTGCCAGTAAGTAAAGAACATTAATTAATCTCATGATTTTACTTATTTATGATGATGATGTCATCATTACAGATTATGGCCATGGTGTCCTATCTCAGAGGTAATTTCCCTTGCTACTATGCAAGAACGGGCAATCCGACACAAGCAAGGCAGTGTACACCCTTCTATCTTCCTAGCTCAGGGTTGTTAGGTACTGAGAATTTTTTGACAGAAATCCCAATACTAATATTTTCATTGATCTGACCTGGGGTTGGAAGCCAGGAATTTGGAATCACAGACCATTAGATCGAGGCAGTCTTGACTAATTTAGACATACATACTAATATTTTAAATGCCAATGTGTATGTGTGTTACTCATCACTATTAAGCCACTGAAACTATCAGATTAATTTTTGACAGAGATTGTCTGGACCACACACTTAAGCATATAAATTAAGTGATTTATATTTTAATATTCTTAAATAATAGATATATATATATATATATATGACAGTTTTTAATTATTTGCAAGTTATTGTATGGTATAGTTTGTCTCTAATGAAAATGACTGTTTTCAGCTCTTTCAGGATAAGACTGTGAAGAAGCTCCAATCAATTTTGATATTATTATATTTGATATTTAGTAGAAGCATATATAATAATCAACAATGTATCTCTCACCTTCGAAAATTAGATTAAATTTATTCAAATATTTAAAGAAATTAATGTTCTCAACAACATTGTGATGTCTTCCTTAGTTTAATTATTTCTTTTAGATAAATATATAAATGTTTATGATCTTCTCAATATTTGTGTTGTGATGTATTTAAAATTATTTATTACAAGTTATTGTACTTGATCAAAACTGCCAAATATTTAATAAGATTTTAATTTATTTAGTTTTTATATAATTAATAAATTTTTAAAACAATATCTTGTTCATTTCATTCAAACATTTATTAGAATCAATCTTTTGAATAAAATTATTCTGTATATTTTTTATACATAAATAGCAAATACCTACTTCAACCAACATTCAAATATACAAAATGTTTGATTGATTTTGGTCAAAGAATCAAAAATCTGATATTGTGTTTATAAAGTACACATTGCCTGTTTACATCTCAATTGAAAAAGATAAATAGTTCTTAAAGTTACATAATATTCCATGTGATGATATCCCCTATACATATACAAGCACCCACATTTCTTGTTCGAAACACTTTTAGATATATTACAAGACAATTCGACTTCACTCTTTATATTTAATTTAAATCTACTTTCAAAGTTCCAAAAACATATCCACTGATATTTAAAATGAAATATTTTGTACATCCATAATAAATAACAGTTTATGAATTCAAGATCCCGACCAATAATATTAAACCAATTCATTATTTAAGGTGGTTTTTTTTGCTCTACTCTTTTGGTAGGATTAAATTACAAATATTCATTGTCATTATAATTTTTATTATTTTATATTAATTAAAAAAAAAAACTTGTAAGATATGATTTTCATTTAATTGTAATAAAATACACAATTTGAAAAACATTAGTAGTATTACTATTACTTACCAATTATATTAAATGCATTAAGTAAATAAAACTTTTGATCAGTGTAAAAATATATTTTAAACTTAGTCATAAACAAATATATTATAAGGGATTAGTTTTGCAAGTAGCCTGGTAGCTTCATTCTCATGAATATCCAGGTCGTAAAGAATGACACTAGTATACACAAAAATGCTACAGATATTAACAAGATTCTATTTAATTTAGGTGTGGTAGGATTGTGCGTGCGATCGAGTATGATGAAACCAAGTCCTCCCAATGAAAACAAGAAGCTAGAAGCCAGTCCTTCCATGATGTATTGACCGTTTACTCTATTCGGCATAAAGGCGACTGGCCTACTGTGACCATGTTCATCGGTTGTAGACCCAACACTCGGTGGCTCAACAATAACATCATATATGATACCTATAACAAAAAAAAAAGATTACTTATTGGATTCTACTTATAAATTCAGATAACTGACTATTAGAATCTACTAACCTCCAGTCACTAAGAAATATGAGAATAACACTAAAGAAAACGTTGTCATTGCTGAAGGAGGCTGCAACCATGATGGTTTTTTGATTTTGATGTTTGGTATTTCAAGAACAGTAAAAGGAATTGCATATAGTGCCTCCATTTTTAACGTTTTAATCTTAATCAGTACAAAATTCTCCAACTGACTGTTGATGTCGATGCGGCAACTAGCTGATAGCTTTGGCAGTTATAAATACAGATAAGAAAAAAGAACTACCTCTACTGGTACTAAATGGTACTAAAGTTTGTACAACATAATTTATGATGTTTTGATATTAGGTGACTTATCTGTTAGTTAGTTTTACATATTTTCTTTAAATTATATGCATCTTTTGTTTCCTTTAGTTCTATAACCTAAGGTCTTATAAATATACTTGTTAATAGTCGAGCGGTATGTAATGTAAACGTAAATTTTCAGAATAAACTATAGGATTACTATTTTCTTGAAAAATTTAAAAAATATACCTGCGTGAATAGAAACGTTTTCCATCATTTGAAAAATAGCCAATGATAAAAAAGTTTTCGTGTTAAATGTTTTATTTCGATTGGTGAAAACAAAATAATCGATTATTTTTGCTGATTTTACCCAATGACTGAATGCGAGACATTGATCATTCAACCGTAAAATACTTGGAATTTCGTAACTGTCAAATTTAATAGATTCAATGAAAATGTTCGTGGGCTCTTTTCTTGTCGCAAATTTTTAATGTCTCGAGTTTACAGCTGTTTTTTTTGCATTACAAATAAATTGATAAATATGAATTGCATGTGTGCGTTATAAGAGTGGTTTTAGTTACTTGTGAATTTATAATACTCGTTTACAAACGCTGTGAATATGTTTTAATTTTACGCACAAAATGAACTGGACTGTGGATTTTTCACTAATATTACGATGAAGGGTGGGCTGTATATAATTTACACGTCTTTACTGACAATTTCAGTGCTTTCCAGGTAGTTAAAGTAACACTTTTTTCTTATAACAGTTGTAGTTTTGTGATAATAATAGTATTGTTTCTATTCCAGTTGTGCTCTTTTCATATTGGTGGTATCTGAAGCTCTTCAAACTGAGGATGGTAATACTAACCACGACCTGTCTGGCCTCCACAATGTTTCTCAGAAATCTTCAAACATGGAAGAGGGAGAGTCAATTGAACCTCCTGATTTCCCTCAGGATATCCAAGAAATACCAGAGAAGAAAGAGACAGAGGAACCCCATCACCAGATGACATTCCCCGAGGCTCTGTCTGTGAACTCAGTGACTACAGATGGGTGAGTAGACAGTGAAAGTTAGATTAAGAAAGGCTATTTGAATATAGTTTTTTTTTAATTATCTAGACATGTACAATAGGCAATGAACATGTGCACAATATGTTATTAGTATTGCAACATTGTTTCAATCTCTTTTAACATCTGATTACAGATACTAATAATAGTAATCTTTGCTATGTATGTTGTTAATAAATTAGTTTGCAACAAAAGAAAGTTAAATTACAATTTAAATGAAACAACGAGTAATAGGTCATAGATACAATAATATGATATTCTTGTAATTACCAAATTTAAATTTGGAATGTTTAGAATAAATTCAAATAAAGAAGTCATGAAATTAAATACAACATTGTAAAGATTAAATAACATAATTCATCAGATCTTTGACCTCCAAAGGTCACTTAAAAAAGAATAGGTTATCATCAAACTGTTTTGTTAAACATTTCAAAGTTTGTTTACAAAAGATACACATTAGGTTTATATTTAAATTTTTTTTTTTTTTCGAAAGCGAATTTAATATCTTGAGAGTCTTCCTTTGTTGGAAGACTATAGAGTATATTACCAATGCTTATTGCATCTTTTCTGCTTATCTTTTATTAATAGAAATAGTATAGTTATCTGAGGCCTTGTATCAACAAAAATGGAAATGTTTGTAGAAGACAACAGACGGAGGTCCTTTCTAGCTAGTCAGAGATATATGGAAATGACAATAACCTATTACTTATTTATGTTACTAGTCTCGTATTCAACCATCTCTGTTCAGAGGGATAAGTAATGTCTCAATTTATTTATTGTTTTGGTATGATGAAGCTATTATTAACTGAAATTACATTAACATCCTGGCAACACCCTCATAATTGCTTTACCGTGTTATCTGTCGTTATCGCTCGAAACTATGTCAGTGACGGATATCCCGTTATTTACGCCATGGCGCCACACGTCGTAGTTGCCACTGTGTGGTCATATTTTTTTAACTTTCGTCATCAACTAATTAGAATATTATACACGATTACACTCAACATTTTTTTTTATTTCGTTCTGAAATGAAAAAAGACTATAAATATTCTAATTATTTAGTTTTATTGTAATTTTCTCATGTTATAAAAAAACAAAAATACCGATGGAGTTTGCGGAACATCATAATTGAGTAACAAAAGTAAATGAAAAATGAAAATCATGTTTGTCGCCTTTTTGTTAATACGTCAAAAGTGTATAATCAAATTGTTTATGTTTATGATTGTGTAGTAAACACACTGCCCGCCACTAATGTCCCGCGCAGTCTATTCTAGTTATTTTATTTTTATTGAGTGACTATATTGTTTGCTAATATTACATCAAATCCACCAACTCTAACACTCCAACCCGAATAAGCCTTAGCCCTTTCGTCTCTCAGGGGGAGATAATTTTTAATTTCATACAAATAAGTTGAGCGAGTAACTTCATAATGTAGTTTTAATGTCAGCCTGTGCGCGCGCATCATAAAAATTGAATGTCATTTTTTTTATTAACGCGCCATATATTTAACTTTTGACAATAAAGAGCTCAGAATAAGTTAAAAGTCACAGGTTTCCTCGATACTATCGCATTTGAACAAACAAATAAAAACCAATAAAAAAGTGCTTACGCAAAGTTATTACATGCGCAATGAAATCAATTATGACTAATGTAGCGGCATCTGGCACCTGCCTTTAACACGGTTAGTCGATGATCCGATACCCTTAAAGGAAATTGATTTTGCTTTCTAGGTATTTTTAAAAATACCTCAATGCAATCGGGTCCTTTAGTGTAATTCTATAAAATTAACTAATAAATAAACTAAAAGGTATTAAAAATTCTGCTTCCTCTCTCACGTATAGAATTTAAAAAAATATAAGATTATATTATAAAAATATAAATCTTTTAAATTACTGAAAAACTAAAAACCTTAATAAATATGATGTGTTACTTAACTGACACTATAAGATTATTTCTATTCAAACAACAAGGTTAAGGTACACATGCGATGAATAAAATCGTTCAAACGAAAATAGTCAAAGATTGCAATCGCTTATGGATCAGGAAGGTCGCGCGCATGTGATGAGAGATAACAGTATCGCGTGGTACCCATTCATTACGACGCACATCACTGACGTTTAACATATGATTATATTAATAATAATTCTATATTTGTAATGCTTTCATTAATACTAATCATAAATCATTATTTGAAACATATCCGACCCACGTAATATACATATATTTTACGATAAACTAATGTCGTGTTTAACACAGTGAAAGTTAAGCGTACTGTAAATCTTAAAATTACAAAGTATTCTTTATTTGAAAGTCATATAATATTAAAATTCATTATTTCAACAGATAATTAGAAAATAAATTATCTATCGACATTTTTTAACAAATAAAAAGGCGCGTAAATTATTCTGTCAAAATACTTGACAGATTATATAAAAAAAAAATTAGAAACAAATAACATTTTAGTTATATTTTTAATTTTTATTTTAATTGCAAAAAAGTGTATGATTATTAAGTAGTTTTCACAAAGTTAACAATTTAAGTAATTACGAATAGAATCAACAAAAAGTGAGTGGCCTTAAAAGTAAAACTTAACTAATAGAAATCGAAAGCATGTCTAAATATAGCGGCACGGATAACTGCTATTTGTAATGTTGAATTTGAACACAACTGTACAACGGCTGAAGTTTATTCAATGCGTCTTACATTAACTTAAGACCTCGATGTTTATCTTACTTCCCGCTTACAAAAATAAATTTACACAGATACGAAATGCGTGGACATGAAATGCGGAGAGATTAAGTTTTTTTTTTGAGCTGTGGGTGGGTAGGCAAGCGGAAGCATGAAAAAAAAAATGCTTGTAAACGTTACTTGGATGAAGTTTATTTACATTTTTATACGTGTTGACCCAATAAAGTAAAGTTTTTTTTTATGTTGATGTGTTTACGATTTTTTTTAAAGTAAGTTCCCGAAAATTTATCATTTTATGATTAAAACAAATATATATTTCGGTAATAGGATTAGTAAAAAACCCATCAAAGTCGTTTTTTTATATATATCTCTCATTGTATCGGATTAATGTTTAAAGTTTTACAAACGTGTGAGGAATTATTCATCAATTTTTAAAACTCAAAAGTTCTCTGTTCTGTTCTATGTAACCGTACATATCCACTATTAATAGTAATTTTTCTACGAATACTTATACTTATTTAGTAATTAAATTACTGAATCTCTGAAAATCTTTTTTCAGTCTACTTATAATTTTAAGGTATAATAATAGTATTAAATCTATTTTCAAAATATTACATATAAAACTTTGTGTACTAGTATTTACAGTGTGTGTTTTAGTTAACAATCTGCTAATACGTCGAAGAAATTATTAGTTAAACTTTGTTAATTAAACATAAAAAGTTGAATCGTTTCACAATTTCAGAAATTTGCAGTCGTTTTTGATTTTGTATTCACTTTTGTTGCTTCGCTTTATTGTTACGCGCGCTTCATCTGCCTCTTGTTTTATAATTTAAGTTTCATTTTACATGAGGGTTAACTATGAAACAATCACCGACCGGTTCCGAAGGTATATCTTGTTTTCTCAATTACTAACATATGAAAAAATTTAGTTATTTATTTTTTTTGATAATTGTAACTACAATTTTTTTCTATAATTTGGATTAACTTTATTCTGATATACCTGCATGTTCTTAATGCCACATAACATTACAATTTAAAATTTAATATTATTGATGGCAACACCATATTCAAATACAAATATTCATTGGACCCTACGATGACATCTTCGTAGACTTGAAACGATGTGTGATGAGTTTTCTTCTATGAATTAGAAATAAAATGTTTTATTTTGTAAAACTAATTATATTATCTTGTAATGTTTTTATCTCATTACGCTTCTTGTGGGTGGCAATGACATTGCGATCATTTGTCAAACGTGCAGTTCGCCGCGAGACGGCCGTCTGATAAAATACTAATAATAAATGAGAATTATGTCACATTGTTCCACAAACTATAAGTGTACATTTTTTTTTTTGACAAAAATATATAAAATATCGTTGTCTTCGGACACCTGGTTGAAACGAAGTTGCTTTCACTTGACTATATATTATAGTTATCTCAAATAACAGACGCAATGAAATAAATTAACTACGTTTCAGGATAAAAAAAAATTACAATAATTAATTTATTTATTAAAAATACCGCGTGAATATAATAATCATATTAAATAAATTTAAATTGTGATATATAAACCAGTTTATATTCAAATAAAGTGAGAAAGAGCGCCTGAAAGTGGCATAACCCACTGCCAGTGGATTTCTGCCAGTTCACTTTACTTTAAGCCGCGTAAAAGAACTTCGTTCCTAAAAATAAGGACTCCATATTGAATAAAAATACCTACCAAGTTTTTTTTAAAGTGTATATATGTATAAAAGTAAAGGTTAATACAATAATAAAATAGTTATTAAATGGTTTAAACGCGTTCAAATTAATTCGTTCAGCTCTTCATGCATATAGATGCTGATTTGATGTTATTTTAAAAATTGCATTGACGTTTGTAATATTTTTATCATTAAACATGATCGATATAAAAGCCACAAAAAAAGGTCCATAATTTACAAGAAATTAATTATACTTGAATTTCTATATTTGATTTATTAAATTATACACTCAATAGTAATATAATAGTAATAGTAAATATGTTTTTATTCGTTATTTTTTTTTTTTATAAAATCGCAGTTCGAAAAAGCATCAAGTAAAAATATCATTAGTTCGACTTAGTAGGCTTTTACAAGCTTATGAATCTGTTTTACATACTTTCTTCATTAATATCCTAAGGAGGGTTGAAGTAACATGTATCGCAATCATCGGTTAAGATGTACGCGTTCTAACCACGGGGCCATCTCGGCGGGTCCAATGCTGTGTGTTGGATACACAGATGTTCGAACCCGCTTCTCCGGTTGAGATTCGAGTATTCTAATCATCTACACAACTGGGCCATCTCTCTTAAGCTATTAGGAGATGGCTTAGTGTTTATTCCACCAAATAGCCCAGGATTGATGGATATAGAAAAGGCATGTAGGTTTCCTCACGATGTATTTCATACCGTCATCCGTCTGTGATACGAGACGAATACATGATGAAACGAAAAAAAGGGAATTTAAATATAACATATGATCTTAAACCAGCAGTCTTATAAGTACACTTTATAAGGTTTTGTTTCGATTTTATCCTTAATTTCAGCATTATGAATGGATAATAGCATATAAATAATACTATGTCACCTATTCAAACAAGCAACAAACATAATGTATACTAATATTATAAATGCGAAAGTAACTCTGTCTGTCTGTTGAGTTCTAAAACCAAACGAAACTTTCGGCCAAACAACCGAATTTGATGAGATTTGGTGTGAAACAAACTTGAACTCCAAGAAAGGACATACCTTACATCTCACGACTGATCCATATAAAGAGCAAATCGGCGGGGAAAACTAGTTTAATATAAATCCTTTTATATAGTATCGAAATAACAATGTCAATTGAAGTAAATTGTATTTTCAAGGTTTTCTTTATTATGTGACGAATAAGGGAGCTCTGTATCAATGTTATTATGATTCCATAAACTGAAATATTTGGACTTTGTACTCTGCATACAAATTTGTACCATTTGAATTGTTTATCGAGTCGCCATCGCCGTGCCAATGTCGCGTTGATAATTATGAGAAGTGACATTCGCGTGTATTTTGAGTGCGAGAGTTGCGTGCTCAATGTTATTGCATCGGCTTTAATGTTCAATATTATTTGTTGTTAATGCTTGTCAATTCTAATTTAACTAATACTTATTATATCGCGTGCATCTTAACCGTTGATTGTGGGCAACTGAATAGTCGTGTTATAAATATGTGTTTTTAATTCATCTCGTGTTCGGTGGTAATGGAAAATTGTACGGAAACCTGCAGTGTATGTATCTAATTTAAATGAATCTGCCACATGTGTATCCATCAACCTGCATTGGAACAGCGTGGTGAAATAAGTTCCAAACTTTCTCTTTACCCGAAGAGCCTTTTGTTTATTGTACTTTTATTATGATAAACTATTTAAAAAATTAAGATACATATGTCAGTCAAGCATATCTGTTGTATCTACAGATGTAAACCCTGTATTCATTTATAAATATGTTTGAATCAAACGTTACATATAGACACTTATAATGTTGGCTAATCATCGTTTCACTTTAAAAAAGTATTAAAGTAAAAAGTTTAGACATATTAGTATTTTTTTCTTAATTATGCTATCTAAGATAGGTATTATTTATTTTGTGCTTGTTTATATAATTTCGTTTCATGGCAATAATGTGGATGCAATATTAAAACCTTATAAGAAAACAAAATATACTTTATTCAAGTGGACCTTTACAAGCACTTGTGAATCGTTATTTTACATAACGATATTAGTAAGCTACCACCGATTTGGAATGTAGATTCTACCGAAGAACCGGCAAGGAAATAGTAGTTACGTTTTTTCCAACATTTTTTGTTATACGTTACGTTAGTTAAATACAATATATAAGATATCCTGCCTGAAAGTCAATAAGTATTAGATTCTCGCTTTTTTTTTTTAATTCAACTTGAAATCACGGTCGCATATAATATTCAACATCCCATTTGGAAAATGCGTGACTATATTTTTGAACATCAAATTCACTCAAAAAAGTGTTTAGAGTTTAGGTATAATTTGTCTGTTCACATTAAGTGTTTTTAAAATACATTTGAATTTTTTAACTTCCTCACTGGTCTAGGTGTAGAATTAAGTAACTGTTATATTTAAAGTGACTTAATTCTATACCTAGTAATAGACATTATCATAATAATCATCAGTGATCTTCAATAAATTGTTAATGTTCATTCATAAGTGCTCGCAAGAGACGACTTGAAAAAACTTTATTTGATTTTGATAAGGCTGCAAATTTGTTGGGCGAGTACGAATGATCTCACGAGAAATAATTAGTTGTAGGGTTCAGGAAGTGTGTGGTATTTACGCTCCCGTGACTCGGAAAGCGCGTAAAGTCATTGGTCCCGAGCACGTAGTTGATTGCCATCTAATGAACAGTACACCTGTTTTCCACGCGCACTTTTGCGTGCGTTATTACAACTGTTGCGCATTTGGCTGAACGCTATTATCGGCTTGGAGTACATCGGTGATTTTATTTCCGGTTGCTAGAATTCTGTTATTAATTAAAACCCTTTTCTTTTTTTAAATTTCTTTATTATTAGTATTATTTAGGTCAGGGGCATTTATTTATACAAAATACGTCAGTCCCATTGTTCTCTTACAATTTACCTTATCTAGTGCATTATAATTACAACTTATTTCTAGAAATTACATGATTATTAATTATATCTTAAATTATAATTTTAGAGAGGCCGCATGTGTGTCAGAACTATAATTCATAAATAGTTTAATTAAAAACCAAATGCATGGAAAAATAACCGTGCCTGTATACTGGCTCTTCCCTCCAACCGAAACGCGAGCAATGAATATTGGTGCGTAGCGTTAGAATTACGAATGATTAGATATATAGATAGTACATCGGTAGGCTATATACCTCTGAATAGGTATGAATTAATTAATAAATAATGAGGATTAAATATTATGTATCCATAAAATCTATAAAATTACCATAAATCGAAATAAGCTAAATTACAATAAATAAGATTAAATAAAAGGATGATATAAGGGTAGTGTACTCTTTGATACGTTCATAATTTTTTTTTCATCCTTTTAGGTAATCTAGATACCTATTTTCAACTCACATTTAAGTGATAACAGTTGGAACGAAAAACATACTCATATTCCTTAGAGTATATAAATGTTTTATTAAATAACCAACGTGCATTCCACGACATCTCTCATGTACCATATACCTATAATTTAATCACAATCAGTCCAGTCGCTCGAGCGTGACTAAGTTACGAAAAAATGAAACGAAACTTTCCCATTTACAATAATAGAAACATTATAATTTATTAATCGTATCAATCAAAACAATTCAATAGAATGAACAGTTCCAATGTTTGAATATTCGATTAATTCCTAAACACGTACAAAGTAAAAGTGAAAAGCGAATTAAATCGAAAATGCACGTATCTAGGAAAGTTAGCCGACCTGTATCTAGTCTGCGGAAGGCTTGCTTCGTTATACACAACAATTAAACCGTTCTCAGTCCCACCAGAGGTTATCATGGATCAACTGTGCCATAACGACGCCTGGAGGCTCGGCCCCGTGGAACAGAAGCGTGGGCTCGGTTGTAAGTGCCTTTTATTAGGGTGTCTCCACACTAATGCTTTATTTACGACAACCTGTTGCCCGTGATTGTGTACGTGATATTTAATTTGTTGAAATGAAGTTGAAGACGCTCGACAGTTGTAAAATTAGACATACTAATTAGGAAATTTTTAAGGGGTCAGTTCTACTAATTTATAATGTTAATGTTACATTCCCGATTAAATTTTGACTATTATTCAGAAAAATATTTCACAACTGAATCGTAACTGGGAACTAAAACTACCAGTTTATAATGGTAACGATATAATTCCGATTCTATTCCAATCCAACTGTGACCACAACGTAGAATAGGAAAACGGCTAAAGGGCAACGATTATGTTTTGATTTTATTGCGATAAAATGTCATTTTGTTAGTAGAATTAGTCCCCAGTATCAACAAAACCACGTAGTCTTAAGATTCATATTTAATATATGTGTAAAAAAAAATAACCATTATGCAATACGTATAAAGTTAGACGATCACGTGACTTGCGTTAACATTGATTATGACGATATAGTTTTATTTGCCTCTTGAAAAGCTTTTCGTTTCAAGTATATATTGAATTAACATATCAGAAACAATCATCTTGGATTATTAGGTTATATTTTTTTAAGTAACTAGTAAGTAGTTTATTACCTACTGAGTACTTTTCTTGTTCCGTCTTTGACAGTCTTGTAAGCTTGATTAATCGTATAATCCCTGCTGCCCAGAGTCGTTATATAATAATTGATATACACGCAGAAGGCATATAACTAATACTAAGCATATAATACAGCAATGCTTCTGAAATAAACTGTTTCCACGTTAATCATGTTGGAAATAGTCCTTAAACTGTTTAGAATAAAATAATAAACCAAACTTTTGGAATAAAATAATAATCCGCTTTGTGGCGCTGCTTTGTTTCGCTGCTCTATGCTCCTCACTATAAAGCGCATCCGTCAGAAATATTATGATCTTTTTCGTAATCGTTTGCAGGCAGTATGTGACATTATAAATACTATTATAATATTTTTATTTTAATCTACAATACCTACTTTAAGTACCGATCTAAATATTTTTTGGGACAGACGGATCGTATGATACTATATAATATTACTACACACACTACATAATATTTATACAATAAGAAAAGTCAATTGTTCTTCGTTAAGATTGAACTTAAATTTGACGTGGCAATTAAGTGTGAAAAAAAAAATATATCAAATACAAGAGTTTGACGAATAAATCCGTATAATATCATAATTACGTCTTAAGTAAATATAAGAAACTGTTTCCAAATTCTCTACATGAATGTCAGTCATTTATTTTCCTCATTATGAAAGCGTTGTCTCGCTGCGAAGGTATCGCTCGAAGTTGTTGCAATCGGTCGTTCACTGTCTGCTTCAGCTTTAGGTGTCAAACTCTACCATTGGAATGGTCGAGGAATTCACGATCGAGTAGCGTTCGAATATAGCTTTTACCGGCTACATAGTCCTCATAGTGCTCGTAATAGAACTATAATACTTTTCTTTTTTTTTATGAAAACTTTTCGCTGTTATATAATATCGCATAACAAAGTATTGATTAGGTTATACCTCAAGGGTAACGTCAATAGCGCAAAGGTTTACGGGCCGCCTGGTGATGTAAGATGTCGCAGGATCGATCCTGACCCCTTGGGCTATTGTCGTCCCCACTCGTAGCGCAAGCTTTAAACCTTATTGGAGAGGTAAATAGAAATATTAGTAATTGCTTAATTATTTGAAGCATTAAAAATGTTTAAGCTTGCAATAATTATATGTCAGGAAAAATAAAAGGGGCAACTCAGGGGACGCGTCACTGTTATTGGGTATGTTACTCATTAACTTCAATGGATGTGATTTTTATTCCAATTTAAATTATTGCCTTTTAATTGAATAATTATAATTAATTTGTATTACCCGAGCAATGCAAAGCAAATTTGTTTGATTTTAAATATAAATCATTTAGTGAATTATTAAATAATAAACACATATAACGGTATTGTTATGTAATTAATTGTCCTTAAATATGCATCGCAAAAATAAAATTGGTTGTTTTATTCAAGAGGATATATCGACAATATTTTTTAAAAAAGGTAACAAATAATTTTAAAATAAAATCAAGAATAAAGTTATGTAAAAATTGTAACAAAATATGTATGATTTCGAGAATACGCAGTAGCACTCCCTCTATAGAATAACTAGACCCAAGTCTTGTACACCTGGTGTCTTTAAATGGGAAAGTGGCAGTTCTACTACTGATATGTTTTTTTTTTTATTTCAAATAGATAGGCGGACTAGCAATTTAACCACCTGATTTGAAGTCACCACAGTTATTGCCACTGTAAGAAATATTAACCTAAGCTAAGATGTTATGACCCTTGCATCTGTAATTACGTTGGCTCACCCATCATTCAAAAACAGACCGGAAAACAGCTTTACTAAATATTGCTGTTTGGTAGCATTGGCTGGCACAAAGCCCTGCCACCAAGTAATCTCTAGATAAAGAGTTTCTTAAATTCTCAATACCAACCCGGGTTTAACGCTTTGTAAATTATTTTAATATATTATATAATACAGGATGTAGTAAATCACGTAAATATCAAAGAGATTTAATATAATTTTGACAAAAGATCATCACACTTGGGCTTTATGAATGTCCGTCTAAATAGATTCCATCAATTCATCAGTTTAACTACCGCTAAAAACCAGTAGGGTTGGTTGTGTGTTTGATTATTTGTATATCTATACAGTATGTAAAATCGGAGAATGCTATAAAAAATAGTGGCTTACAGATGACCACTAAGTACACGCATGCTGTATATATACACATGTATATAAGCATGCATTACACGGACGATTCTACGTCATTAGTTTTCACGGGATTAACACACTATTTTTCTTTTAATTTATATTTGTGTATATATATTAATGGCTTATTTGAATTGATATAGTGGGATGCTGATATACCGTCAATTTACAAGTAACATCTTCAACCTACAGTTGACTGTGTATTGCATTGCAGGAAATAGTTAGCAAATATTAAATATCATCATGAATAACTGAAAAAAAAAAACTTATTTTTAAAGGTTATATATATATATATATATATATATATATATATATATATATATATATATATATATTTAATAGGCTAGTTGACAAAATTTGGAAATTAGTTTAAAACTATAGCTTAGCATCTATTTCACCCCAAAAATATACTATTTTAAGAAAAATACGTTTTTTAAGTTAGTATTTTGAGTTTTTAGAAATGAACTTGAAATTGACCGCGAAAAAGGCCAAGATTGTCATGGCGTCTTGAATGACGTCACACCTCGCGAAACAGCCGTGTTTGTGTATGACAGTCAATTGTGTTTTTTAATAAATAATGAATTCCTCGTATTATAAATACTGTATGGTGCCCCAATGTGAAAGTACAACGATAAAAACGCCAGACAAATTATTCATATACGTACCAAACAATAAATAAATACGAATAAAGTGGTTAAATGGCATGGAGGCAAGATGCTCTTATTTTGTCAACTAATTCCACAATTTATTTCTGTGAAGATCATTTCGATGTAAGTATTAAATACAACTTGATATATCTATTTATAAATGTATAGTAAAAGAAATGAATTTAGCAAATATAATATATCACACATAACCTATAAAATGTTAGGACTAGAATAGGATTTTATGATTTGTTTGAGTTAAAATATTACTTTCGTTTTATAAAATGTAATAATTCAAACGCTTTTTATTTTTTTAGTTGCCAAATGATATGACTAATTATACAGAGTATCATATTATGGGTAAAGACACAAGTGCGCATGAAACCAGGTTCCATACCAACGAAGTTCGAATGCCAAGACGATATATGTTGAAAAAACAAAGTTTGTTAATAATCGCAGAGTGTCTGAAAGATCCAGAACCAAGTAGTACCCCCAGTTTATCTGCCATAATGATAATTGATAGCAACAACGTAGCGTTCCACTCTTGTTTCGCGAGGTGTGACGTCACGCGACTCTGATTGGTGTTTAATGTCACGTGATTAAATGCCTCATTTTGTCGATTTTATTTTCCAAAAATATAATTAATCTTTTATTATTTTTGTAGAAAAGTTGTTTTTTTATTTACTAATTATCATGGTTAATCATTAGAAACTCAAAGCCATCCGATTTATTATTAGTGGAAACAAGCCTATTGCACTGATAGTAAAGCAACAGCCCGTCCCTCAGCTGTTCTAAGGCGTCCCATATATTTTTTGAGAGAAGATTGTTTTCCACCACTGTTCTAATGCGTTTTGATGGATAAACAAGAGGCAGATTTTGAGAGAGAAAGCTTATCACAATTCAGTGGCGCTTACTCGGGCCTTGCCTAACCACAGGGCCATCCCAATGTAACTTAACTAATTATACAGGTACCATAAATAGATCAAATTTTATAACAGTACTCATATTTGTATGATTTTTATACGTTACCATTTAGAAATTTAGCTCACCACTATACTCGATGTATTTGCGTGATATCTAACATTCAATGCCATCAACTGCACGGAATTTGAATTGACGAATATGTTTCCTTGCAATATATATTGTCGTACAAGACTGTCAGAGCTAAAGGTGAACTTACCGATTTCAAATACAAATCTCGAAGCGATAGTAAAATCTATGACTCTATATGGCGATATGTTAATGGTCGTTATTTATTATGGTGTCGCATGAATAAATCAAATGCACGACCGAATAATGTTGGTATATCGTGTAATTTTATTGAAACGGTAGCTTTCTTACTCGCTAAGATTGTTAGTTACTTATTATATGGTAATTTTGATAGATGGAGTTCCTTCTGTAGTCAATTGGACCCTAAATATATGAATGCAACGATAAATGTCAACCGTGAATAAATATTTGACTTTATTAACATCTTATATGATCTTTACACATATGTGGTTATCGGTTCGGTTGACTGGCGATGAAGTTGATTCGTCAATTCGTCTTATATTTGAATTGACTAAATGATTTTGTAACTTGAAGTGTGTATGTGATTTCGGAATGTTTGCTAGTTTACAAAATACTCGAATAACGATGAGGAAATTTTCGAAATAAACGTTAAGTTAAACTTATGTTTGTTTGTTTTTTTTTTTAATGTTGTTTTGTTACATCCTATGACGGTGCTTCTTATATATAATAGATGTTGTATTTATTTTATAAATAAATAAGAAACAGCTTCTAAACGTCTCGCTACTGGACAAATATCAGATCTTAAAGAGATAGTTTGAAGCGTGTTCCACCAAGCTATGCAAGTTGGTTGATACATAAGTGTCAGAATTTCATCTAAAAGGGAAGCAAGATCTCTATGTCGTTATCCTTCACCGCGGAGTACAAGTTTAATAATAAAGACAACTTAAACACGTGTAACCAGATTCAAACCCGCAATCTTTGGATAAGTACTTTATATAAGTCACTTACCCATCTTTCTTGACATAAATGATATTTATTTAGCTAAAGTTCGTATAAAATTTGAAACGTCGATCGACTTAACAGGTAAATATGATATTTTCCATTCAATAAATACGAGAAGCGTGTTCGAGAACGACGCTCACGTAACGAGGGATATGTATTTCACGTGAGCTTTCACACAATCGTACAATACGAAAGCCGAACAAAGTTAACACGGTTCCCGTTCATGCGTACCATTATGTTTAAGCCGTACCATTGTTAGTACGCTTTCATTTGTAAGACCAGAGACAGCTCGGTAGTCTTTTAAACTGACGTAAATGACTAGTGACTCCTTTTATAGCTATCTGATAACATACGCGTTTGCACTCCTGTCCGCTATCTATCAGCGAAAGTTGATTTACCATATCCGTTAACTCGATTATTACTAATGGTTTCTGCTCGTTATGAACGTTTGTCTGATCCAGGAAATGTATGTTTTGTTTTTCTAATATATTTACGATGTTTGTGCTTGTAAAATGTATACGTGATTGGAGTGCCCTTAGCGTTACCAGTAAGTTATTCTAATTCTGGTTTTGTTGTATTTATTTTTAAACTAGACGACCCTGCGGCTTCACCATTCAAAAACACGCACAGTACCTACGCCATGTTATTATCATGCACCATTTTATTTATAAGTTACTCTTTTGTTACCTTAAATGCCCTTCATAATAATCTGTACTTACATTATAAATGCTAAAGTAATTCTATCTGTCTGCCTGGTACGGTTTTCACGGCTAAAATTGAAAAAATGAAGCTTGGTATGAAGCGAGCTTGTGAGCTTGAACTCCAAGGGAGGACATATGCTACTTTTATACTTAACACCGGCGACCAACCCCTTAAACGCGAGCTTAACAGACTGAAAAGACTAATGATTACTAGAAAGGAGTGAAGGTCAAATAATACATACGATGATTGGAGAATAAACGTGTGGAATTTCGTCCAATGGGAGCACATTTCTTCACGACGTTTGCCTCCACCGCCGAATATGGAATCACTACGACAAATAAAGCACTTAAACTCAGTGCAGCTTGCCCGCATTTGATCCTGCAATTTTAGGTTGAGATCATGCATTCTATGCTAGGGCCATCTCGGCTCTCCCTAAATTCTATATTGGCACTTTTATTATTACTTAATATTATTATTAACTAGATGAAAACACGGCTTTGCTCTATTAAAATAAACAAAGCTAAAGAAATATAAATATACTAACTACCGTACCCCTGCACGATATTCTTCGAACGAACGTCAAACATCAACGGACGCCCGTTGGAACTTCATGTCATTGAATTTCAAGTATTTAATATAGAAGTATCTAGATTACGGATTTTGAAGATATGTTATCGCCAAAAGAATAATTAGATCGTAGACCTGCACGAAGTTAATAATATAGAAGATTAACAACTTTTATGATATTAATTTCGTCTCGTTTATAATCGTTTGTCTTTATAAATCAATGTGGAGTGATTCATAACGCGAGCGGAACGATTTTTAATGCGTTATACACATTAGTTACGCTATGATTCGACGAAGTATAATGGTACAATCAAATATTAAACAATACATTCGATCTGCTTTTAAATATATATATGAAATGGCATGTATGTAATGACTGTTACATAACTTGATATGAAATTGACAGACTTTTCAAACAAATCCAAACATAGATCCTCGAATTCGTAACTCATACCAGCACACGATCGATATGTCACTTATTGATATGCGATATTGACCGTAATAATTATAACGTTTAAAGAACACTCGCATCAAAATAGCGTATCACCGTAAGTCCCATGTCCAGTTTTAACGAGTTGTATACGAAGTGAGTTCCTACAGACTAACCCTGCTTGAGTGAGATCTGTTACACGCACCAGATAAGTGGCAGCTAGACGTTTAGTATCAGATAATGTCTGTGGGTCAGATAGTTATCGGAACCTAAATAAATAACTTAAGTCGAATTCATCTCACATCAATGAGAAAATATCACTTAAGCATTACATAAATTCAAACACTTGACTTTCTATAGATTTCGAGTCAATCACATTATCGCTATTCGTACAATTGTACTATTAAATCTTCGGGCGAGCCTATTAAAATTTTACAACCAATCTTAAATCTAAATACAGTGGCATAAACAATCCAAACAGTTATGTTATTTGAAATCTATAAGTTATTTACGAGTATCTTAGGGAAAGCCGGCCAATCTGCCTCGAGCCCCTACGACTGTCTCCCACACAATTTCTAGTATCCGACACGATTTTGAAAGTGAAATGATAAACTGAATCGCAATAATAAATCTAGTAACACGCGCCGTAGTCGGACTGGTTTATGGAATTGTCGACGGATTGACCACTGCATAGAGGTCGTAATCGTCTGTGCACGATGCGGCCGGATAGTTTAGAATAAGCAGGTGGCACTGAAAGTGCCATTAGTAATGTATAGATATTTTTTATCGAGAATTAATTTAAATTTCTATTTATAGTGTCAGCTCTGTGTCAGAAATGTACTTAAGTCTGAGCAGCTTTACCGATCTTTGTCCAGTTGTTGAGATTTGTGCAGGGCCGTCTCGTTAAATACCATCCAATCACAAATTGTATATTTATATTCTTTCGGTGAATAAGCCAGTGTAATTAAAAAGTCAATAGGGGCTATAATATTCCAGACGCTGTCGTTGAGAGCGCATTGTCGTTCTCAAATCAGCTTATGCTTCTTAGTGCCAGTGACGTATTGTGAACGCGATTTACCATTTAGTGGTCCGTTTGCTCGCCTACATTCCGCAAATGACTAATATACTTTACTTTGAACACTTTGGTTGAAAATTGACGAATATTTCGATTATTTACCTAAGATATGAATAACTATTTCATTTATTAGTGATAAGCTGTGTGTATATTTTATCGTTTATATATCATTTTATTCGATTCAAAATGTACGCGAAATCGCATCGACATAAAATCGAGTTGCCATAGTTGCAATAAAACGCGACTATCTGACATCAACTGCTTGTTAGGCAGTTTATGGATAACAATAATGTCCGTTTTATATTTAACTATACCTTTATTGTTTCCTTAACGATACTGATTGAGTCTTTACTAGTGTTGCGAAATGCGGATTATGGTTTCACGTTATCGATTCTTTACCACTGAAATAATTTTCTGTGACAGCTAGTAATTTTCGTATCGATAAGTTTAATCGTTATTTATTTTAGGTTTCTTGTATCGGTTTTAGTATTTGGTTTCAATACTGGTAGGTTGGTTTATTGTTTAACGGTTTATTTTTAGACGTTTCAAATAGTTGTAAACAGAAACACTAAATTAAAAAAATACTAAAGAAAAAAAAGCATCACCAAAGGCTCGGTCAACATGTCTGTGGTGACACAAAACAAAATATCAAAATTTTTTCGCCGTTTTTCCTCATCCATAAGGTGATCCATCATCCATCCAAAAAACCAGAGAAAGATGGAACACAATCTCACAGCTCTCCAAAGCCAATTTCTAAACTCTAAGTGGCTACTGAGATTTCTTTAATTATGGGATAGGAAACTACAAGTTTTATTAGTTCGACTTGGGATGGGAATCTATAGGTAGTTATATATTTATTCAATATTAAAACCAAAAAGATATGCACAAATAAAAACAGAATAACTCAATTATAGTATTTACGCACATTTTAAAAATACACACACACATTGAAAATTAAACTTGCGGTGAAAATTAAATAAATTAAAAAACAAAACAACTGATACAACACATAAATATTATAAAATCTATTGTTCATTACCTCTTCTTTATTTAATATTTGTACGTTTTAAATAATCGTAAATAATATTGAAGAGCCGAGATGGCCCAGTGGTTAGAACGCGTGCATCTTAACCGATGATTCAAATCAAATCAAATCAAATCAAAATTCAAAATATACTTTATTCAAGTAGGCTTTTTGACAAGCAATTTTGAAACTATTTAAAGTAAAGATACCACGGTTTCGGAATGTAGATTCTACCGAGAAGAAACGGCAAGAAACTCAGTAGTTACTCTTTTTCAACGTCTAATAATACAGTCATGTTAGTTAAATACAATTATATTATATGTATGTTATGTCTCCTGCCTGGAAGTCAACAAGCATTAACTCCACGCTTTTTTATTATCAATATAATCTTGTATCGAATAATATATCTTTTTTACCAATGTATTTTTTACAAATGAGTTGAATCTATGAAACGGCAAAGTTAAACCCAGGCAAGCACCGCTGAATTTTCATGTGCTTAATTTGTGTTTATAAATCATCTCGTGCTCGGCGGTGCAGGAAAACATCGCGAGGAAACCTGCATGTGTCTAATTTCATGTTACATAATATATATACCTACCATTATTTAAGCTTGTCGTTATATACGTTTAGCTAGTAGGTACGCGATATTAAAATTTAATTGTGTACGCTTTACGACGAAAGAACGTTCGCCTTAACCTCACCTAACCCCGCCGTCGCCGGTCCTCGCTGCGTTACATTGTTTAATTAATTAGCATGTATTGTACGATTGTGTCGAACATCTTGATGACTGGAGTGAATATAATCTACAATATCATTACATTAATAGCCTGTAAATTACCCACTGCTGGGCTAAGGCCTCCCTTTGAGGAGAAGGTATGGAGCATATTCCACCACGATGCTCCAATGCAGGTTGGTGGAATACACATGTGGCAGAATTTCGTTGAAATTAGACACGAGATGAATTATAAACACAAATTAAGCACATGAAAATTCAGTGATGCTTGCCTGGGTTTGACCCCGAAATCATCGGTTAAGATGCACGCGTTGTAACCACTGGACCATCTCGGCTCCTGTAGATTATATGATACACTAAATATATCTGCAGTATTCTATTATGGAAACGAATGCATTAAGAAGGTTTTATTGAATATGTTGGAGTGGGAATTTCGTTATTATAAGCTCGTATTTACTTCAAGAACGACAAATAAATTAAAAATCGAACGTTACCTTACAATTATTTTTAATCGCACTATTTATCATTTAAATTTTTCTAGTGTCAGCATTGATAATATAGAGAGCTGCGATGTCTACCGTAATGACCACGTTAGGTTGATCATAAGTTTTACGACACTCACACACACACACACACACAAGTTTCCAAACATGAGTCAAATTAACACTCTCATGTTACGGAGCCAATTTCATGTTTTAAATTCAGCAAGTTCATTTGTATTTATGGACGTGTATTAATTAAGGTAAGAATAATAGAAATATGACTTTGGAATTGCACGAAGCAATGAGAGCCTTTGGCTATATTGCCGCCAGTAAAAACATATTGAACTTTCATATTTGTACCTAGGTGTTCTGAGAAAATAATTGTTTGTTCGATGCAGTAAGATACTGCTGTTTTTAGGGTTCCGTGCTTCTAAAGGAAAGGAGGAAAACTTATAAGATCACTGCGTTGTCCGTCAAGATCCTTTTTCTCAGGATAGCGTAGAGGTACAAAGTTGATATTAATACCAACTATTGAGAAGGGTCTGTAGACCCTTGGAGCTATAAAAATCAAAATCAAACCACTAAGTATACATCAAGAGATACAGCCGTTTATGTCGCATTTCCGCAAAGGGTTACAAAACAAAACCTACGGGGTAGGTACTTGACCTAGAATCATGAAATATCAAGAAGCAATATCTTGTAGAATTAGTTGTAATATCATCGTGTTTTGAGTGATCAAATCAAACCAATTTATAAGCTATTCTAGTAGGTTCTTAGAAGCACGTTTGAAACTTCATTTTACAGACTATATTAAGTGAAGCTACCACCGGTTCGGAATGCAGATTCTACCGAGAACAACCGACAGGAAACTCAGTAGTTATTATTTTTCAACATTAAAAATACAATTTTATGTTAGTTAAATACATATTAAATAATTAGATAAATATTATATTTACATAATTATATAATATATCCTGCCTGGAAGTCAATAAGTATTAGCTCCAAGCTTTTTTATCATGTTTATAATCTTGTATTGAATAATATCATTTTTTTATTGATATGTTTTTTACAATTGATGGTACAGAACCCTCAGTGCGCGAGTATTAATAAACCCGAATTTAATAGTGACAAGAATATTAGTTATGCTAGCGACAGTTCGTGAACCGACTTCAATTATTACTAGGAGACAATAAATTACAAATCAAATACGAGCTCATAAAAATATCCTTTCGTATTTTTTCTTTCAATTAAAATCAGACGTGAATTATTTTCCAAGTTCGCACATACTTGACGGATTTCTGAGATAGCAACTATAAAACAAATGATAACCATTTTTGTTTTAAATCGGGTAAAATGTTTAAAGTGCTTACATTCTTATATCTCCGAAAGTACGTAAAGCCTTTGGTCCTGCGTTTGAACTCTCCGGTTGTGTCGGAATGCCGTCCTATCGAATTATGAGATCAGTAAAATGCAGTTTCCCATTTTTTTTTTATGATGTATTGTCGGTAAGCGGACGGGCAAACAGGCCACCATCGCCTATTGGCGCTGTAAAACATAACATTCATCAGATCGCCAATGCACCAATAACCTTGGGAACTAAGATGTTACGTCACCTGTGCCTGTAATCACACTTGGTCACTCACCCTTAAGTATTACTGTTTGGTGGATAAATATCTGATGGTACCTACCCAGTCACAAAGCCTCACCTCAACCACCAAATAAATATTTTTAATTATCATAACTTATTACAAAGTATTACATTACATTAGCAGCCTGTAAATTTTTTACTGCTAAGGCCTCCTCTCCCTTTGAGGAGAAGGTTTGAGCATATTCCACCACGCTGCTCCAATGCGGGTTGGTGGAATACACATGTGCTAGAATTTCGTTGAAATTAGACACATGCAGGTTTCCTCACGAAGTTTCCTTCACCGCCGAGCACGAGATTAATTATAAACACAAATTAAGCACATGAAAATTCAATGGTGCCTGCCTAGGTTAGAACCCGAAATCATCGGTTAAGATGCACGCGCTCTAACTACTGGGCCATTTCGGCTCGGCTACTTACAAAGTATGTTAACCATCAATAGATATCAATCATCCGACACAACTTATTTAAAATTGAATTGCAAAAAAAGACGACAACACGACCAAATGACGGCTGATCAAAGAAAGCGCTATAAACTTTCACGGAGGAAGCTTTCAGGCCACCGTTTGCACTTGCCACTCGCTGACACTCGCCGACACTCGCCGACACTGGCCGACACCCAGATCATTACCGTCGGGAAAGTTTTGCGAACGGTTGTTTGTTTTAATTATACAATTCTCGAGTGTGTATTGTATTGTTGTGTTTATTATTTGTCAAAGTTAAGTTTATAATAAAGGTTATTCAAATTAGGCTCGACTATGCGGTCGTTATCACACCCTTTATGTATTAATTATATGTTTAAGAGGCGAGAGCGGGAAAGGAAATTTCTCTCGTATTGTATGAAGTGGTCTCAACCAATTTACTACTTAGTACGTATTATAGCTGTTATGTTTAATTAATGCTTTAATTTGGAATAAATTGCCACAATTTTATTATTATTACTTGACGTTTACGACGTTCTGGTCCCAAGAGTTGTAGATTGAAGTTATATCAAACTAAACGCAACATTATGGCATAGCTTTGCGGTAAGTGGTCACCATCGCCCATAGACAATGACACTGTAAGAAATATCAACCATTCCTTAATGATGGTATGTCTCTTGTGCCTGTTGTTACACTGGTTCACTCACCCTTCAAACCGGAACACAGTATAATATTTTGCGTAACTATATCTTAAGATAAAATATAGTATCTTAAAATATCTAACACGTAAGATACAATAAAATATGAAATCCTTACATTATCTTAAAAGTGATTTGAAAAGGTCGAGGTAACCGACCCCATAGTTAAGCAACAAGCATATAACATATTCAGGACTGGGAAAGGGTTAAATGTATTAATTGTATCGTCGGTATATTTTTTATCTTTCTTAGTACATATAGTACGTTTATATTGCATATTATCGTAAGATATGTGAGGTGTCAGATCAAAAAACAAAAGATAGTCGGTAAGTAAAAGTGCTGTCACTTTGATTGTTTATTAATGTTATTGACGTATTAGCGAAATTTAAATATTATTAATTAATATTATTGACTTAAAATACGCGTCGTTTTGCACGGTATTACACGATACGTATTGTTCACTTCCGAAGGTGCGCTCTTCTACGTATATTACCATATAAATATTATTTGTATCATGTAATTTTTTTGCTGTCCTTACTCTTATGGTAGTCACTCATACAAATGCACGCCATAAATAATTTAACGCGGATGGGCGCGCCTTCGTGAGTGAATAATGTTATAGAGCAAAACGACGCGTCTTTTTGTTATAAATCAAAAAATATTCTTTATTCAAGGACTCATAAAAGCACTTTTGGATCATGAATGTTGGAATGGAAAGGATTTCGTTACAGACAGGAATTAAATGTTTAGTAACCACCGGTTCGGAAAATATATTCTACGAAAGGAACTGACAAGAAACTCTGTATCCACAATTTAAATTTATCTAGGAATTTGTATTCGCTTTCGTTGCTTCACTATTTCGTTCCGCGCGGTCCTCTCACACTCAGATTATAAAACGATGCCTTTTGTGCTATAATCGTGTGAGATTTAATGTATTATATTCAACGTGACTAATGTGCTATTGAATTGTATGGCGATTATCTTAAGATAAAATATTCGAATCTGATTATAGTGTTGTTTAGTTGAAACAGCTCAAATGTAGAAATAAATTATTATTACTAGTTTAATTAAAATATATACCTATATGAGAACGCGGAGAGAAATCTCTGTACGGTATATATGTATAGCATATTGCGAGCACAGTGAAGTGCGGTATTTGACATAGTTAACGTGTAAATAGAGACGGAGTGCGGAAAGCTAATATATATATATAATTATAAATATTTAATGAATCATTAATATTTTCCAATCATTAGATTAAAAATGTTGACTGACTAATTATGTTCATAAAAAAAACCATACCACAGTATTTGTTAAAGTAAATACTTTTAACAAGATTTATTTATCATATATTTACTTTTTTTTTGTGTCTGTGTTTAGTCGTGCCGTGGCCCGTGGCCTTTACAGTGTCACCGGGCGTTGGGGCGAGTACTAGACTCAAACCTGAAGTTTAAACCCTTTCGGACTCGAGAGTGACGTTCGTCCGGAGGGTGTCTCCAATGAGATCGCACCTTGGCACAGACGTAGTCATTGGGAGCACATATATTGTATACTGTATCTTTTATATATAGATCAGTTCAATAACGAAGGCGCTCCCTCCCCCCCACGTTAAATTTATTGGCATGAATAAGTATGAGTGCGCTCGTGCTTAAAAGCTGTCTTAGTGTGTGTGAGATGACTAATGTAAGGATAACGACAGCAAAAAAGATACAAATTAGATTATATTTTTAGTGCACGCTGATAATTAAACTTGAGGCGCGCGCCTTTTATAATTTAATGGATAGAACTATTATATATATATAAGTAAGCTATCTAAGTAATATACCTAAGGAGCTTTTATTTATAATAATAAGTAGATTCATCAAAACATAGATCCCTAATACTATTGTTCTAATATTATACTTTACATACATACAGTACTAATGGTCGCTTTAGAGGACTTGTTCGTCAATTATTACGTACAAAGAGTAGATTATGTTCCTTGGAGTTTAAGACAGCTTTATAACAAATTTTATCGAAATCGGTTCAGTGGTGTGGCCGTGAAAGGCTAACAGGCAAAAGGCCAACGTAAAGTTTTCGAAATATTTAATTTGAAGAAACAAAGATTTTACATGATTTGTTGTAATCCATTATCAGTGTTTGCAGTTTTTTTTTTTTTTAATTTTAATAAAGACTTATTTCAATATTATTTTACTTAAATGGCATAAGACACAATTTAAAATTATTTAATGTATCTAAAGTTACTGATAATGACAATAGTACGTGTTCCTAATGTAAATACAACAGATAAGACATCGATAAAAATTTCCGTTACAGTCAGACAAGCGATACAGTCGAATTGAAAAATGTCTCGCATAATTAATTTTATACACCTATGAGATTACAAGAGATGAAAAGCTTTCTACGATTTTAATATATGGATACATTTTCCATATAAATGGACGAGGTAAACCGCAATCATCTTCACCGTTAGGAATAAAGGCGGTACCACAGATACCTTCATTAATCTACGTCCGATGGGCGATGATAGCTTTCCCTCTCAGCTCACCCGAGATTGATGTCTGCCATCTGTTGCGATTATGTAATTGTCTCAGTCCTCCTGTATGAGGGCATTTAGCGAGTTTCTCTTTAAATGTTTAGTGTCCAAGGAACAACTATTTATATGTCTTCTATGATAATAAACGAGACGTTTTATAATCACTTACTGAAGAATATACTAAACCAATATACATTAAACTATCACATATTTCAGAAGGTGCGCTTTTAGGAGAAAAATACCTCTACCAATATTATAAATGCGAAAGTAACACGGTCTGCCTGTCTGTTACGCTTTCACGGACTTTTTAAACCAATTTTGATGAAATTTGGAATGAAGCAAACTTGAACAACTAGAAAAGGCAGGCTATTTTAATACCTAAAACCTACGTACGGTCAACCTAACACGCGGGCTAATTTAGTAGTACATATTTCAGTTTGTGAACCATTTTCCTACGAGTAAAAAATTAATTCATCTATGTTTTCCCTCCATTTTTAACGAACACGTCGTAAATAATATCTGAATTTAGGATATCTTAACAAATGAGAAGTTGTTTGCCCAGCTATGGGATATTCACTGACTTGCATTGGACATCTCACGCTTCAAACATAAATATATTATTATTTAATGTTCCGTTTTTGCTTAAAATCAAAACGTTATTCAAGTAACCTTATAAATTACTATAATATTTAAGTACTTCAATCATCGCGTTAAAGGATGAATTTAAAATAATTTAGTATTATCATTATTTACGTGTACAAATCAACTTAAATATAAAGACAGGATTCATTATATGTGTGTGTAAAGATACCTCCGGATCTAAAAAGAGACAAAAGGTTAATACTAACAGAATTACTGTGTTGAATCGCAACTGTGATTCTTTGTGTAAAAACTACGTTATCATTGTATAATCACAATATTTGTTTAAAATACTCGTTTACCAGAGTAAGTTCTATACACACATGCATACGAAAAAAAACATTCACACATACGCAAACCACGTGGATATACAAGTTCGCACGTCATGCGTACGCATTTACACTAATTACACTAACAGATGTTTCTGTTCATTATCTATGTCTTGTATTAAATCTTATCGTTCAAGAGTGAGTTCAAATTAACGGGTGCTATATAACCACTGGGTTACGGGGTTTCGGGAATGTACCTTAGAATGTTTGCCACGGGTTGGGTCAGTAACAATTTATTGGGTTTTTCTGCCGATGTCGGGGCTCGGGAAGAACGTTAAAGGGTTGTTCCTGCATTATTTATTTATTAAATAGGAAGCCGACACAATGTGCAATATATATATATATATATATATATCACAATTATAGGCTACTCATCATGTACTCTAGAGTTAAAGAATTTCGGAGAGTAAATACTCTCCGAAATTCTTGTGTATGCACACTCTCTTGTGCACTAAAAATATACTGAGCAGTTGGGTCTTCATGAAATTGACCATTCGTGGCCAAAATCAGTACGGATATCATCATTATCTTAATATTCTCGTTTTATTTGCCTTCAAATAGCGCGGAGCAACAATTACGTTATAGTTTAAGTTCCGATACCAAGATTCTAACACGTATATACTAATTTGCTCGTTTAATATTCATGATAAATGTCTGTGAACCTTTTCATTACATCCTATATATTTTAAACTAGTTGTCGCCTGCGACTTCGCTCGCGTTTTAGTGGTCGGTTGTCATGTGTTAGGTAAAAAAGTAGCCTATGTCCTTCCTCGGAGTTCAAGTTTGCTTCATACCAAATTTCGTCAAATTCGGTTCATTGGTTTGGTAGGGAGAGAGCGACAGACAGACAGAGTTACTTTACATTTATAATATTAGTATAGATTCTCGCTGTATAATAAATGGTTGTCAAACGTTAGCACGTTTTGATCTCATTGAATGTATTTCGAATGCGATTAACCAAATGCCAGAGATTTGATCGATGAATTGTGATGATTTATTATTTAAACCAGTTTACAATCGAAAATTAATATTAATAGATACCGTATAATGAAATTCATGACACCTAGTAACAATGTTGGTGGTAGAACTTCATGCAAGCTCGTCTTAAGTTCTCAAGCAACAATAATTATTATATTACATCAAAAATATTGTAACGATGTGACTTATAATACATAAAATCTAAAATATTTTTAATTCAGGCACAGATATTTACACAAACAGCCAAGTCAGAATTTAATTAAATCCAATAATCTTATTAAAGTTTTTCTACCACAGAAATATATTCTGCTGTTGCAGAACAAGCAACAAGACTCCTTAGACCAACTGACCGTTGTGTTGACGGTGTTACGATCGGCTTCTAAAAGTGTCAGTTGTTTGGGCAAAGGTACCATTCACCATTCCTTAGCCTATTTGTTCGCTTGCCTTGTTATAAATAATTAACAAAAAAATACTTAGTTTTTCATCGTTTGCCTTTATCAGACAAAAGATAATTAGATGATTATATTTACGATGTCATAAAAATATTAAAATCGTATTTATTTCAAGTGCAGCTTAGATTAGAAGTAATTAACTTGATATCAAGTCATTTTTGGGGGTGATTACGTATGCTATGTCTTCTTCTTACGTATGTCAAATCAACGATGTCAGAAAGAGAGAAATAAGCGCATACCTTACCATCCGTTAATTGATATGTATTTAAACTAAGAATTGAATTGATTGGTTGAATAAGCGAAATACAATTGACGGACTCATCACGAGACCTCCGATACCGTGTCCTTTTTATGGGAAATGGGAACTGTAATTTGTATGGAAATTAATCGTTCAAAATCGGAATGGAAAACTAGTCAACGTATATTAGTAAGATTGTTGTCAAGACATTTATAGTTCGAATTCATAGTTTCATGTAGCAAACAAATTGTTCGTATGTTAGTCTATAACTTCTCCCTCATACTAAATATTTGAACTTACATCGCCGATATGCTACCTTGTGAACCAAGATATGTCCCTTGTGCCAGTACACTTGCTCACTCGCTTATCAAACCGGAATAGAACAGTACCAAGTATTGCTGTTACGCGGTAGAATATCCGAGTGGGTGTTACCTACCCAGATCCAAACGGCAGATTTAGTTCTTTATAATTGATAGAGAGAAGAGAGAGCCGAGATGGCCCAGTGGTTAGAACGCGTGCATCTTAACCGATGATTTCGGGTTCAAACCCAGTCAGTCACCAATGAATTTTCATGTGCTTAATTTGTGTTTATAATCCATCTCGTGCTCGGCGGTGAAGGAAAACATCGTGAGGAAATTTCAACGAAATTTTGCCACATGTGTATTCCACCAACCCGCATTGCAGCAACGTGGTGGAATATGTCCCAAACCTTCTCCTCAAAGGGAGGCCTTAGCCCAGCAGTAGTAAATTTATAGGCTGCTAATGTATGGAGAGAAATGCGCATATCACTATAATGGACGCTATGTCAGGCCTTTAATACGACTGTGTATTGCACAGAGAATTTCCAGAATGTTCCATTTAATCTAATTGTATTTGGAAGCGCGTATCGCACATGTTAATACGACAGACGATAAAAGTTAAATAATAGAAAACGGGTCGAGTCGTTATCATAAAATTAACCTAATTATTAATAAATTGAAAACACTTACGTTACTTCTATTAGATATTGTTTCTTTTATTAGATAAACGTAATTAAAGTTAATTAATTGTTATGGAAAAAAAACGATCATAATTGCTTGGTATTCGTATGTTCTTGTTTGAACTTTATTTTATTTATTAATAAATTTCGGGTTGAGTAGATTTTTAATTTTCGGATACTTTTTTATCTAAAATTTCTCGACATAACTCTCTACGTGATTAATAGGAATCATCATTTTAATGATAAAATTGATAACGTCTTATCATGGTGGTCGGTGCGATGTATATATTTTTAATTTCGAACACGTTTTGCGGTTGACGAATCGTTTCGCAAATAATCACGGCGTTTATCATTTTATATCAAACGATATGGAAACGTGTGGATGTCGCCGGCAATTTTTCAAATTGGTGTAATATAAGAACGCCCAATTCGTTTTTATATATTATCTGTATTATATTTTGGGGTATATAAATATTTTTTAAATGGCATGGCCTTTAATTATATCCGTTTCCATTTTCGTTTATTGAATTAATAATAATCAATACTGTGAAGGTACTGTCGTAAATAACCCATTGCAGGGAGAAGGCTACCTAGATTTGGAACGTACTTCACTAAGTTGCTCGAATGGGGGTTGATCAAAACACGTGTCTTAGTAATTCAACCGATACGTGTATGTTTCGCCGAGCACGATATGAAATATAAACAAAGCAAAGCCCAGATTTGATCCCGGTCACGACACTTAGGTTAAAACGCGTGCATATTAACCGATGATTTCGGGTTCAAGCCCAGGCAGGCACCACTGAATTTTCATATGCTTAATTTATGTTTATAATTCATCTCGTGCTCGGCGATGAAGGAAAAGGCGTGGTGATATATGCTCCAAACCTTCTCCTCAAAGGGAGAGGAGGCATTAGCCCAGCAGTGGAAAATTTACAGGCTGCTAATGTAACCACAACTCTAGTTTAAAATCTACGTTTTGTATGTACTGTACAATTTCAGTTTAAAACCAATATTAATTTTAATTTGTGTTAAAACATTTTTGAGTGATTTATTTATTTGTTGTTAAGTGTATTATTAATTTTAATTAAATTTTAAATAAATATGCCAAAAGTTATCATAATAAATAAATATCAGGAAGTTTATTCACGGCCGCTTCATTTATCCGTCCTCGGGTATGGCACAAACTTTTCCATCGTAAAAATAATATATAACGATCGCTGAGGCTGACACTCCTAGAATTATCTAAAGTGATATAAAGTTAGTCGTCTGTTAGAGATTTAACATTGGAAATTGCCCGGTTATTATCTTATAAAGTATGCAAATAAAATTGAAAATGCCACTAGTCGGAGAAAGGTCTCGTCAACTTGTCCGGACGAGTTCTGTATATCACCGCTAGTATCATTATTAAACTAGATGATACTTGTTCATTTTGACATCTTGTTATTGGATAATTTTTTTTAATTTCTTATAAACTCCATGATAAATTTCTCTTGTGATTAGGATATATTAACAACTAGATGTGTCCGCGACTTCGTGCGCGTTTGATTTTAGCAAAAAAATAATTATTATTGTAGCCTAAATGACTCCTTATCGCATCAGCTATCTGCCAGTGAGAGTCCTGTCAAAATCGGTCCAGCCGTTCCCGAGATTAGCCGGAACAAACAGACAGACAAACATACAGAAAAATTGTAAAAAATATTATTTTGGTATATGTACCGTGTATACATAATACGCATTTAGTAAAAAGCGGTTATTTAAATATTACAAACAGACACTCCAATTTTATTATATGTATAGCTTAATTTTGACTCAGATCTTTAGAACAAAGTAAAACTATATGAAAATATCTAGTAGTCATGCTATAGTCTATTAGTGTTTACTCGTTATTGTTTATAATAGTAATACTTATTTTATGAGAGCCGAAATGCTACAGTGGACAGAACATGATGATTTTAAACGTTGATCGCAGGTTCAATTCGATAGAGCACAGCAGATCAGCACATTTATGCTTAATTTATTAATCGGCTCGTGCTTAATATTCAAAGAGAACATCGTGAGCACGTCAGATGAAAATCTGTCATATGTGACCATCAATCCGAAAGTGAGCAACGTGATAGAATGAACTCCAAGTCTTCTCCACGAGAGAAGGTGCTCAGCCGTGTGGCAGTCTCGGATTGTTACTTAATTCGTTCTAAAACATATTGTACCCTGTCAACGAGTATGTTATTAGTGTAGATTGACGACATTCAATGACTATGAGTTAGGAGTATCCATTCCTAGTAATCTGAACGCGTTATTAGACGATACAGTCGTGATAGCATCGTTAGAGAAAAGAAAGCCTTTCTTTATTGCCTTCCCATACTCTAAACAGAATTTAGGGGCAACGATATTACTCTCAGATACAGTAAGTATCCGACGCAAATAAGGAGTTAATAATGAAATAATTGGCTCATTAATAACATCATGCTGTCAGCTCGTGTTTGTGTAATTACGGTAAAAGTTGCCGTTGAGTATTTCGATCACGTTAATAAGACTGATGTAACGTATTAGTCTTATTAACGTGATCGAAATACTCAACGGCAACTTTTACCGTAATTACACAAACACGAGCTGACAGCATGATGTTATTAATGAGCCAATTATTTCATTATTAACTCCTTATTTGCGTCGGATACTTACTGTATCTGAGAGTAATATCGTTGCCCCTAAATTCTGTTTAGAGTATGGGAAGGCAATAAAGAAAGGCTTTCTTTTCTCTAACGATGCTATCACGACTGTATCGTCTAATAACGCGTTCAGATTACTAGGAATGGATACTCCTAACTCATAGTCATTGAATGTCGTCAATCTACACTAATAACATACTCGTTGACAGGGTACAATATGTTTTAGAACGAATTAAGTAACAATCCGAGACTGCCACACGGCTGAGCACCTTCTCTCGTGGAGAAGACTTGGAGTTCATTCTATCACGTTGCTCACTTTCGGATTGATGGTCACATATGACAGATTTTCATCTGACGTGCTCACGATGTTCTCTTTGAATATTAAGCACGAGCCGATTAATAAATTAAGCATAAATGTGCTGATCTGCTGTGCTCTATCGAATTGAACCTGCGATCAACGTTTAAAATCATCATGTTCTGTCCACTGTAGCATTTCGGCTCTCATAAAATAAGTATTACTATTATAAACAATAACGAGTAAACACTAATAGACTATAGCATGACTACTAGATATTTTCATATAGTTTTACTTTGTTCTAAAGATCTGAGTCAAAATTAAGCTATACATATAATAAAATTGGAGTGTCTGTTTGTAATATTTAAATAACCGCTTTTTACTAAATGCGTATTATGTATACACGGTACATATACCAAAATAATATTTTTTACAATTTTTCTGTATGTTTGTCTGTCTGTTTGTTCCGGCTAATCTCGGGAACGGCTGGACCGATTTTGACAGGACTCTCACTGGCAGATAGCTGATGCGATAAGGAGTCATTTAGGCTACAATAATAATTATTTTTTTGCTAAAATCAAACGCGCACGAAGTCGCGGACACATCTAGTTGTTAATATATCCTAATCACAAGAGAAATTTATCATGGAGTTTATAAGAAATTAAAAAAAATTATCCAATAACAAGATGTCAAAATGAACAAGTATCATCTAGTTTAATAATGATACTAGCGGTGATATACAGAACTCGTCCGGACAAGTTGACGAGACCTTTCTCCGACTAGTGGCATTTTCAATTTTATTTGCATACTTTATAAGATAATAACCGGGCAATTTCCAATGTTAAATCTCTAACAGACGACTAACTTTATATCACTTTAGATAATTCTAGGAGTGTCAGCCTCAGCGATCGTTATATATTATTTTTACGATGGAAAAGTTTGTGCCATACCCGAGGACGGATAAATGAAGCGGCCGTGAATAAACTTCCTGATATTTATTTATTATGATAACTTTTGGCATATTTATTTAAAATTTAAGTTAAGTGTATTATTAATTTTAATTAAATTTTAAATAAATATGCCAAAAGTTATCATAATAAATAAATATCAGGAAGTTTATTCACGGCCGCTTCATTTATCCGTCCTCGGGTATGGCACAAACTTTTCCATCGTAAAAATAATATATAACGATCGCTGAGGCTGACACTCCTAGAATTATCTAAAGTGATATAAAGTTAGTCGTCTGTTAGAGATTTAACATTGGAAATTGCCCGGTTATTATCTTATAAAGTATGCAAATAAAATTGAAAATGCCACTAGTCGGAGAAAGGTCTCGTCAACTTGTCCGGACGAGTTCTGTATATCACCGCTAGTATCATTATTAAACTAGATGATACTTGTTCATTTTGACATCTTGTTATTGGATAATTTTTTTTAATTTCTTATAAACTCCATGATAAATTTCTCTTGTGATTAGGATATATTAACAACTAGATGTGTCCGCGACTTCGTGCGCGTTTGATTTTAGCAAAAAAATAATTATTATTGTAGCCTAAATGACTCCTTATCGCATCAGCTATCTGCCAGTGAGAGTCCTGTCAAAATCGGTCCAGCCGTTCCCGAGATTAGCCGGAACAAACAGACAGACAAACATACAGAAAAATTGTAAAAAATATTATTTTGGTATATGTACCGTGTATACATAATACGCATTTAGTAAAAAGCGGTTATTTAAATATTACAAACAGACACTCCAATTTTATTATATGTATAGCTTAATTTTGACTCAGATCTTTAGAACAAAGTAAAACTATATGAAAATATCTAGTAGTCATGCTATAGTCTATTAGTGTTTACTCGTTATTGTTTATAATAGTAATACTTATTTTATGAGAGCCGAAATGCTACAGTGGACAGAACATGATGATTTTAAACGTTGATCGCAGGTTCAATTCGATAGAGCACAGCAGATCAGCACATTTATGCTTAATTTATTAATCGGCTCGTGCTTAATATTCAAAGAGAACATCGTGAGCACGTCAGATGAAAATCTGTCATATGTGACCATCAATCCGAAAGTGAGCAACGTGATAGAATGAACTCCAAGTCTTCTCCACGAGAGAAGGTGCTCAGCCGTGTGGCAGTCTCGGATTGTTACTTAATTCGTTCTAAAACATATTGTACCCTGTCAACGAGTATGTTATTAGTGTAGATTGACGACATTCAATGACTATGAGTTAGGAGTATCCATTCCTAGTAATCTGAACGCGTTATTAGACGATACAGTCGTGATAGCATCGTTAGAGAAAAGAAAGCCTTTCTTTATTGCCTTCCCATACTCTAAACAGAATTTAGGGGCAACGATATTACTCTCAGATACAGTAAGTATCCGACGCAAATAAGGAGTTAATAATGAAATAATTGGCTCATTAATAACATCATGCTGTCAGCTCGTGTTTGTGTAATTACGGTAAAAGTTGCCGTTGAGTATTTCGATCACGTTAATAAGACTGATGTAACGTATTAGTCTGCCTCGTATGTAATTAATGACTTATAATTTACATAACTTTATCGTCAATATCTGTAAGAATACTCAGTCGAGACAATCTCTTCCGGACCGTTTGGAGCTTATATAGTTTCATATAATACATGTATTTATTATACATACATACATAAAACATTACGACGATTATACTAAGAGAAAATGTCTTGATTTTATGGGCCAGGAACACTATCGGACGTACGCAAAACAGAAAAGTTTCAGCACAATCAGTTGAATCATATAGGAACTCTTAGGGTACAAATGTAATATATATTTTTTATTATAGTGCATTTTCTCTCTTCCACCTTGGTAGTCTGAAAGAGATACCTCATTCCATGTATAAATTTCATTGCTGTACAAGCCTGTGACGTTATTGAGTAAGCCCGCTTGGGTAGGTACCACCCACTCATCATATATTCTACCGCCAAGCAGCAATATATAGTATTGTTATGTTATGTTATATAGTTGTTCCGATGTGATGGATGAGAACGTGGATGTGAACTATTGTAACAGTAGCAATTGTACAGACACAAGAGACACAACATCTTAGTTGTAAAGCGATAGTAACTCCGACAGAGTTAGTTAGTTCACGACCGAACAACCGAATCGAATTTGATGAAATTCAATAATCAAACTTGAACTCTAAATAATCTATATAACATATATAGCAATATATACAGGGCATAGGCTACTTCAATACCTGACAGATGAGTATCGACCCCTAAAGCGTGAGCAAAGTATTGTAAGGGTTTGGTTGTAGGTTTTAGGTATTAAAAGTCTAATACCTTCCTTCTGGTTCAAGTTTGTTTCATACCATATTTTATCAAGTTTTGTTCAGTGGTTTAGCCATGTAAGCACAGACAGACAGATTGTCACGTTTATAATATTATAGATGAGAAATTGATTATGTGTAACGCATCAACTAAATACCACCCTGTCTTGTGGAATAAGTTTTATTCGGTTGCTTAGTTTTCCATCTTACTTTATAATCACCGATCCACTTAAATAACTTTTCTCAATAAATTTAATGCAAATATAAAATCACAGTTCAAGAGGATAGTGTGTTTAAATATACAAACAGGCCTGCTTCAAAGAATCAGTATACATAAGCCAATATACATTAGGAGTTAAATATAGTTTGTCAACGGAAATCCCATCTACAAAAGGACGAAAAGACATCAACATTTCATCCGTCGTTTAATATTAAAAGTCGAACATCCGGAATGCGTCGTCTTAAATCTTAAAATAAATTAATTCTTATGGCATTATTATTAGATTGGTACTAAACACGGCCTGTAAATACGGGAATAAGTGTTATAGGACACCTTTTCTTATTTTATGATAATCGTAATTTATTCATTAATTTATTATTATTATCTAACTACATTTCACTTATTTATCGACTGCTCGACGTTTTATGGGACAGACAAAAGTCCCTATTAACACGATGACGTACGTAAAATGGCTCAAGTTAATACTCAAGACAATATTATGAACACTTAATATAATTAATTAAGAATAATTATCTTATTGTCGTTATTTATATCTCCATAACGACCACTTCCAGTATTATATAAATAAATCTGGTCGGACCACGCCCATTGAGCGTTAAAAAAGCAATAGCGACTTAACAACTTCAAGTGAAAGTAAATTTGATAAAATATAACATCGAATCTAATGGACGTTCAAATATAACTTAATAACTTTAGTTTTTATAACAAAACAATAAAAATCTACACAGGGGTATTAGATAACAATCTACTACATAGTTAATTTTAACGTTATTGACGTTCTAAATTTAAAAATAATTAAAATGTATCTATTTTATAATCTGTGGCATTTACTAATAGTTTCAACAATTCTCTAAAACTGAATTTGACAGCAACGTGAATACATTTTAAATAGCATACCAGGGCAGGTGTCCAACGCACACGTGCACCTGAATATTTTCTTTCCTCACTGAGTGCGCAAGCGTCAAGGATGTTGTGCCAAGTACGATGGAGTTATATTACTAGCATATTATCTAGCTTTGACAAAAAATACAAGAATTTTAAAATGGTCTTTATAATAGAATAAGTTTCTTTTAGTCTCGTAATTCTACCCTTCTGATATAGACAAAAGTATTTCACTATACAGCCAAGTTTTTATTTTTTTATGCAAAACAAAATAGAATATACAATTTAAATTATATAAGTGACATTTTTATTTGTGCCTCTATTCTTTCATTACATAGAATAAAAATATATTACGCTATTACTTTGTTGAACAATGTGAACATTATGGTATAGACAATGGTTTCGGTAATAAACACATTTTAAAAATAGAGAATACATTTTTTGTTATTTATATCTGTGTCATATTACTTGAAATTAAAGAATTTTAATTCAATATTTTTCACACAATCACGCCAGATCGCTGGTCGTGGTCAAATACAATTTGCTATATCGATATGGCATTTTGCCATAGATATTTCAATTATAATGAATTATGTCTAATATATCTAGTTGTTAATATGACATCCAATTACTTGTCGTTATTTAAGATATTTAATCACAAAATCAATGCTATGTATTCTTAAATGCAGCAATAACAATGTAATAATATTTATTTTTATTACTAATTTCCGCCCGCAGCTTTGCTCACGTGTGACAAGGATAGCACCGCACCCCCCCACGCCACTCTCCTCTTCTGTACCCCAGCATTTATAATATTAGTTAATATGAATATTTATTTTTATATCTATAATAGTATACTAAGTATGTATGGGGAATCCCGGAACTAATGATACCATTGCAAAATTATATTCGCTAGTACAAAGTTATAATAGCTGAGATGGCCCAATGGTTAGAACGCGTGCATCTTAACCGATGAATTCGGGTTCAAACCCAGGCAGGCACCACTGAATTTTGATGTGCTTAATTTGTGTTTATAATTCATCTCGTGCTCGGCGGTGAAGGAAAACATCGTGAGGAAACCTGCATATGTCTAATTTCAACGAAATTCTGGCACATGTGTATTCCACCAACCCGCATTGGAGCAGCTTGGTGGAATATGCTCCTAACCTTCTCCTCAAAGGGAGAGGAGGTCTTAGCCCAGCAGTGGGAAATTTACAGGCTGCTAATGTAATGCTAATGTAAAGTTATATTATTCCTGAGTGCAGAGCGAAGCCGAGCCGGTCGCTATTATTGTATATACGGATTAACAGTTATATTATATTGTAGTTAAATTAACAATATCAATGAAGTTTAATCATTTTAACGACTTCATAATAATGTTAATAAATTATCGTCTATCTAATTAGTAATCCAAAGTTAACGATCAATTATTATTTATGTCTTAATGGTGAGTGGGAGCCCTTGCGCGCATTATATTTACATAAAATCTAATCTGCAAACCGTGTACTTATCTATCATACGTCATTATGGTCACTTGTGTCGACCGTCAAACCGGAAAAGGCAAATTTATTATATTTATATATGAGTTATTGTTATTGTTAAATATTTTGTGGTCGACTACCTAATCCTACCGCCGGTAAACGACTATTCAGCGCTCAATGAAAGTATGCGTCAATATTCATTGTTACCGTTGATTGACTGACTGCATTCGATAATACGTTATGTAACCATTCAAAAGGCAATAGTTGAAGAGTCAACAATCTGGGTACGAGTTTAATACCACGGGCCTAGTCCATAAGGGTAATTTCAGATAGTCAAGTTTAATTTACATTGGTGTGTATATTTGTAAAGAATTATGTGTGGTCTTGGTCTGTAAAGCTATGAAAGCAGGTCTGTCAGAAAATATCGCGAATTGATTGTACGACATGGATGATGTCCCTTAATGTTGAGTCTAAAGTTGGGGTTGTTATAGAATCGCCCTTATATTACAATACATAAAAGAAATCTAGGTATTGTAACCCAGTTACTAAAAACTATCCTAATTAATCTATTTGAGTTTCAGACGTCGACGTTTTGCCGATGTATTTTAATTTTTTTTATCATAAAATGCGTGGAGTTTTTTGTATTTTAAGTTTTAAATACGAGTAAATATTGATTTCCATGCCGGTTCTTCTCGGTGGAATCTACATTCCGAACCGGTGCTTGCTTTACTTTTAATACAATTCTGTAAAATGATAATTCAAAAGTGCTTGTACAGGCGTGCTCGAATAAAGTATATTTTGATAATGTACACATGGGGTAATGTGATCTTTCGTATTTAATTATGTATCGCAATTAGAGCGAGGCAATATTTGACCAAATTACTTAAGCTACTACTAAAATATATTTAATAGAACTATGTGGAATGAATACAATACTTTTTTAAACCCTTAATTCTCTGAAAAACTATCGTGGTATGTGTTTTTTACATGTTTTTCAATAATATCTTTATTTATTGTTTTAATGAATTTTTTTTATATAACTATATCTATTTTTAACAAAAATGCTTTTACATTTGAATACTAATTTATTATCTGACGATACAATGTTTTAGCTTCGTTGCTTTTGTTCTGAATCTTCAGAAAACATGACCATTATTTTAATTAATGTCTTGTTAGATATACTAATAAAATGAAAATATTTAAGTTCATCATATTTAGTAAATCATAATTATCTTCTTTATTATTTAAATCTTGTAAATATTTTAAATGAAACTTAAAAATGGGACCCAGTGCACGAAGATTCCCCCGAATTATTCATACGCTCGAAATAGTTTTGGTACACTAACCCATATTAAATGTGCCGGTAGTGCGTTGACCTACACGAGAGTAAATTCGGTTCGGAGATCGAAGTAGACGTCACTCTTTGTTCGCTAGTTCAAGACAAAACGGTATTGTTTGTATAGAGATATTATTGTGTTCCGTTTCTTTAACGGAGTTAGAGGAGGAAAGATTGGTTTTCTTTAGATTTGTTGTTGATATCACGACCTCAATCATATCTATTCTAATCCCAATAGTCTAGTGGCTAAGGAATAATGTAATATCCTCAGGTCTTGGGTTCTTGTCTCGGATTGGACCAATCATAATTTATTGTATTTTGCCATCGATAAATTCTTTAGACTTTCTTTTTGGTAGTGTTAATAACGCGCACTTGTGCATTGGGTTGTTGTAAGGAATGGTTCTTACAGCTCCATTATTCATCGGCGGTGGTGACCACTTACCATTAGGTGGCCCTTTTGCATGTTCTAAGACTAAAAAGAAAATTCTGAGAGACAATTGAACAGAATAACAATACTTAAAAAGAAACTTATTGCGACGCAGCTAGTGCGTTACGACCCTTATATTGTCCTTAATTAAACATGTAAATTTCAGACCAGCAAACGTCCATTCAAGCAATATGTTAAACAATGAGTCATTAACTTTATATGATTATACGTTTTGATTTTCCTCGGATCAACAAAAGATGTATTTTAGAAACAAGTGACATTGTCCTGCACGGTGACTGGTTAAGTCAAAGTCCACTTTGAGTCATTGTATAAGTTTGTATTAACTTACAGTCGTGGAATATTTGACGAGTTCTGGACTCGTGGACTGCTGATATAATGATACTATGTCGATCAAGAATATAGTTTATATCTGCAAATATCCCACTGCTGGTTAAAGAACTCTCACCTTATGGAGAAGTTTAGGAGCTTATTGCTTCACGCTGCTGAAATTTGGCACATGCAGGTCCGCACGATGTTTTCTTTGACCACTGAGCTCGAATAGAATTATTATAAACACAAATTAAGCTCATGAAAATTCAGTGGTGCTTGGCCGGATTTGAACTCGGAAACAACTTTTAAAATTAAAGTCTTTCGACCACTGGTTATCACGACTCACGCGACTTCTTGTCTTATGCTTTCGAATGACAAAAAGACAAAAAAATATGTTTAACTAAACGCCCGGTGCCGAATTCAACCTCAGCGGTGGGCGTTACAAATTCCGTTCGATTATCGATATTTTATGATAACTGCATAAAGTTTCGATACACGATTACGATTATTAAATACACATAATTACTCATTCGTTAATTATTTTTTTATGTTTTGTAATTATATTTTGAAAGAGAATATTTATTTACATTTCCGATAACGCAAAGATTTTTTTCTCAACCTCCTAATTTTTCCGCCCCTGAAAATTTGCTTTCCTGTACACTAGCTAATCCAGCGCTGTAAAACACTCGCGAAACGGCGTTTATAAGGCCGTTCAATTATATATTTTAATTGTTTAATAAATTATCTTTATAATAATTAAATAAACGTGATCACAGATTCAGTTTTCTCGTAATCATCATTACTAACGCAATTAGTAACTCAAACAACGCGGACTTATGTGTACATTTCCTGTGATGTTGATCTCTTTATCGTACACGATCATTTCGTAACGTATATCATTGTTATTTATATTTCGTTTTACGTATTTCATATTAAGGCACAGGATGGCCTCCATCCAAATTTATCTTTATATTAATTTATTGTACATATGCGTGGAACATAAAATTGTTAAAGTATTCCTTTTCTGGAACAAAGTGTTATAATATTCCAGTAAAGGTTATGAACAAATATACTTAACCAGCCTTCTGAATATCGGTCTCGCACAAAGAATTCACACAACACATTGTCATTCGCACAAATACATTGTTGTACAACAAAAACACTTTTGTGGCACTTATTAGGTAGATGGTCTAACATATGGACCACCTGATTGTGAGTTGTCACCGTCCATAGACATCGGCGCTTTAAGAAATATTAACAATTTCTTACATCCCTAATACGTTACCGATCTTGGGAACTAAGTACTAAGAATTGCAGTTTGGTGGTAGAATATATGTTGAGTGAGTGGTACATACCTGGTAAGATGAGCTTGCACAAAGACGTAGGTACAACGTGCAAGTGGTGTTGCAAGTTATTCTGTCCTATATAAGCAATTTGTGTTGCAGTTTAAAGGTTTAATGTACCATTGTAATTACAAAATGTATTATAAAATCTTACTCACCCCTTTGATAATACAGGATACTAATTGCAGAGCCCAGTTAATGTCTAGACATTGCCCTAGGGCCAAATATTCGTTTGCATATTATATACCTACATGCCTATTATATATTTGCGTATCTGCATTTTTGGTACTAAAAATGCCTCAATATTAAAATTGACTATCTAAATTAAAAACATTTCCCGCTATCTGATGATTAGTCTTGTACACAAGAATGTAAATTGAATTGATTAATGTTTTTTTTTTTTTATTATAATGTATCTTTATTGTCAGCAATCAAGATATCACGAGATAATTATCAAATAAAATTATTATCAGTTTAAAGCGAACGACGAAATGTAATGTTGACTTTTGATTTAATGTAACGTTTGTTTTGATATGCAAATAATATTTTATTTGTTATCGTAGAGCAAGGTTTGTGATGCTAAAAATACTAGATATTAGATATTTTTACTGTTTCTTATACGTTGGTTGGTTCGAAGTTTCATAATTCGTTTAACTGAGCCTACGTCGGTCTGTCTGTGTATATTTTTCTCCGAGGACTATATTTTTATGACCGATATAGCTAGCCAGTCGGATTTCATAGAATTCGTATAACTATGTCTGTCGTGACAAACAAAAATAGCAATAAACAGTTCAAACCCAGAGCGGCGATCAATACTTTTAATTTAGGAGTCCGACACGCACTTGACCTGTTTTATTATAAATTTTATTATATTTTAGTAAAAAATATTAACTGATAATACGTATTAATGTATATATACCAACAAGATTATATAAAAACTACTCTAATTATAAATGCGAAATAAACTCAGGCTGTCACCTCTTCACGCTTAAACTGTTGAACGGATTTAGATTTGGTATTTAGATTCTTTTCTAATTCACCTGGAGAGGGTGAAATAGAGAGTGAAGGTTTGGGTGGGTGAAGTTTTATAAATACGTGCAGGTAAAACCGCAGGCTCAATAATTCAACATAAGTTTACATAAAATACACGAAAAGTACAATTCGTGATAATAACGCGTGTAAAGCAGCGGACCAGATCTAGTTTAAAGGCACAAAAGTTTTGTAACTGTATTATGTCTGGAAACACCTAGCCTAGATAGTCTCTGAGGCGCAAAGCGACGTCTCTTGTTCACGACATTTACCTAGCCCGCCGGAATGCGACATCAGTAAATGTCATCTCAATTAGTCCATCATTTGGGTGTGATATCTTCGTGAGATTCTGGTTAGATGGTTGATTTTCGTTTACACGAGCATTCAATGCATTTACAAGTCTTATGTATCTTTGTAATAAACAATGACATTTATCTGTATTCAATAATTGTGATTGTATTTACGTTATCAACTTTTGAGGTGTTTTTTTTTTCATAATTACAAAATAATTGATGTTTTATCGCCACTGTAGTGACTGCAATGTATATTCCCTTCCTATCTATATCATCTATCCTTCGAGTAGACGTTTTATTCTTGAAATCGGTGTTATTTCTTGTTTATTATTGAATCCAAAATCCATCTTTATTGAATAAATCTTTTTAAGTCAATTTTTAGTTCAATTTTTGCAACTGACGGTGATGTGTTGTGCGATTTTTGGGTCTTTCGCTGAAGTTTTCCTAGCGATAATCGTTAAGGAAATGTCGTTCATGTATTTGACTAAGCCTGTCTTGTCATTAGAAAACTATCTTATTGTGTAAAAAACCGTGTCGTTACCGGCCCTCTTCGCTGGAATAGAACAGACGAATTAACGAAATTGAAACAATTAAAAGGCATCTACGCCAGATTCAGTGTCGTTTAGTCGGTAACATACCGACACGTTCAGTAGTTTTTACGTGACGTGACGTGAAGAAAAGTGTTTCATTATATATAAATATATATGATGAAGATATAGATGAAGCTTTCCGTTTCACTTTACCTTTTTATGTTCAAAATCCGGAGTACAACTCCAATTATTCTAATGAAATAATTTTATGAAAATGATGATTAATCAGGAAGGATATGAATATTACAATTAAAAACTGCCAAGTCGATAGCCGATACTTTGAATAGTTATGCCTCATATTACTGCGGCGGCCGCAAGAAATATGTCATGGTCCGTATTGTGAGGGCAATAAAGCTCAGTTCGTCTGCGAGGTCTCGAGGTCGCGTGACCTCGCTTACATAAACCATTGTTTCAGCAACACGGACGTATCCAATCGTCAGACAGACATTGACAGGGATTGAAAGATGATACGGTTGTATGAAAAACTAGCAAAAATAAAAATCAAGTACTAACATATATGTAGGTTTGTCTTTGTAATATATACATGTATAAGTGACTCCCTATTTGGTGGCATAACCGTGCCACCTGCGTTTAATTTTTATTATTAGGAAGTACGATGGCAGTCTTGCTAATGAGCTAATTATGAAATTGTAAGTGGTCACGCCCACAGACATTGCCGATGTAAGAAATATTAGGAATTCCATACGTCACCAATGCGCCACCAGTCGTCCGACGGTTGCATCTCAACAAACTACACTCTCTTTAAACGTTGACGTTTGACTGAAGTTGACGTATGACATCTACGTAACCACGTTTATCACGGTCTGTCTTATCTACATTTTATTACACAACCTGCATGTAATGTTCTTTCGCACTATTCAAAATACAAAATTTATGGTTTCTGTTTATTTCTACATATTGGGATTTTTTGTTTTTTTTTCTTTTTTAATTTTAAACGCTTGTTGGTTATACAATATTTATTTCATAAAATAATTGCATGTTGAACCTATTTTTGAAATAAAATTATTTTCTTGTTCGTCTTAGTAGATTTACCGATATAGCCTTAAGTAATCCTAATTCACTATTCTTGTATCGGAGTTGCTCGTAATGTTCAAACATTAATAGGCACCCAGTGGCGTAAACAGTACTCAAAAGAAACATTCTAACAAAATAGGTAGTTTTATATTTGAACACTATAGTAATTAATTTTTACATCGATCAGAAATCTGTTCTTTTATGATTTCGGTTGTCGTACGAGCAAATAGGTCACCTGATGGTAAGTGATCACTAAAGCCAATAGACAATGGCGCTGTATGAAATATTAACCATTCCTTACATCACCAATGCGCCACTAACCTCTGGAACTAAGATATTATGTCCCTTGTGCCTGTAGTTACTGGCTCACTCACCCTTCAAACCGGAACACAACAATACTGAGTGCTGCTGTTTTGCCTACCCAGACGGGCTTGCACAAAGCCCTTCCACTAAGTAAAATAATACTAAGCATTAGTTAATAGTAGTAAAAATAATTGAATGTATGTACTCTCTACGTATATTATATGTCAGACTACCTTGTTGGTGTAGTAGCTATAGGATATAAATGAAAATTTTAAAAATTATTTATGCAAGTAGGCTCATAAAAGCAATTTTGAATCGTCATGTTATCGTCATTGTCATAGCGTTGAATTAATTGTAAAGCCGTCACCGGTACGGATAGATTCTACCGAGAAGATCAGCAAGAATCTCAGTACTTACTTTTCCACCATTTCAATAACATAGTAGTGTCATTAGAGAAAAATTTAAGTTTTTTACATCCTGCTTAGAAATCAATATACTAAGTCCACGCTTTTTCATGTTTAATATAATCTTGTAATGAGTAATATGCCTTATTTATCAAAGATTTTTGGGCAACAGTTTTAATTTTTTTAATAGGCTAAGTTCAAAATTAAGGCCACAAATTCCGAGGTTCTGGGTTCAAAAACCAGATCGAGCCGATAAAAAGCTGATTGATATTTTAGTCGAAATTTTTCAGCAACAGCTCGGAGTCTGGATATTAGGAAGCACATAACGCTGACGGTCATCTTCCTGAACTCTTTCCGGTCGTGTAGCATTTGCGGTCCCACATAGAGAGTGCACCTGGGCTTGCGACACAACTGTGCACTATAGTATGTCCTGCGTAGTTGGCTGGTCGCCCTTGAGAATGACCGATGTGACATAATCAGGAGGATATCAATATCATTTTTATACGTGTGCTGTTAAATTAATGCTTATTTTATCTCATTAACGAGAATCTTTAATTGGCACGCAATAGTTGTATCTTGTCAAAAAAGTCGTCATTCTGATCAGTCGGACGCAGGTGAATTAGCAGTGATTTCTAATGAAAGTGTAGTTGTGTCGCAGTTTTCGTGTTTTTTTTTTTTTTTTAAGTATGTATTATCATTTTGCTGGTTAGTTTTTGTAATAGGAAGGAGAGTTAGATTTGTATGAATATATGTGTATTTATAAGTTTGTATATTTGTAAATTTCTTTCGTCTCGCAAGTCATAAACACAAGTTATGGTAACGAATAATAGAAAAAAAATTATCATTTGTATTACTATTTGTAATTTTACAATGGATAAATAATGCTTTGCTAATAATGTTAATTCATGTTAATTAATTAAAATGTATAATAGTTCATTTCACTAACTTGGTGAAAAAGGTAACTAGTGAGTATGTCGGACGCGCATAATAGAATAAAAGTAGGTACTTGATTAGTACCGTACTAATTGCGAACTCATTGTTAGTGTATATAATACATATCAACCCCCTAACCTCATTTTTTTACATAACGAGTCGGAGATACTTGTACATTTATATTTTACTAGTTTCGCTCGCGGCTTTTCTCGCGATTTAGCGGTTGGTAGTCAGATGTTAGGCATAAAAAAGACCATATTTAAACAAATTCTGTTCTGAGGTTTGACCGTGAAACAACAGACAGACAATCAGACGGAGTTCGTATGCATTTATAATATTAGTATAGATTGACAGTTTATTGATATTCCACACCTGACCTACATCATATCTAGCTATTAATACATACTTTTGTACTCTTTTGAGAAATAAATTTATTGATAAGACTGTTCGAGTAAAGTATATTTTAGTAGTAGTGATGGTAGTTAACAGTGTAAGGAGACAAAGTTACGTCCAGATCCACATTTCATCAGTTCCGATATCCTGAAACTAAATGTTTAATTTTCATTTTGACATTATAATGCCCTATACTATAATACACTAACACACGCATTCGTATAAATGCGAAGAGGTCAGATAAACTTCGCTAACGTAGCCCCGATCGGTCTCGGGACGAATCGAATGAGATTGCATATTTCCGGCATCGTGTGAACTGCGCCCGAGTGTGATGTAATACGAATTTAATATATTATTCGATTCATTCGAGTAATTGGTAATTGTTATTATTTTAATCGATTAGTTTATTCGTTTCACTTTTGTATATATATATATCCATATTTTATTTTGTTTTGATTATGACAATCATTGATTTTAAAAATAATGACTGAAAAATGTATATATTCTTGATATACACTTAATTCGTTAAAATCACTCGTAGCATGCCAACTGTCCAACTCCGTGAAGCTGCTTGAAGGTTTATGCAGGAAATATCCTAAAACTTTTATCTTAATATACATATTAAAATTAAAAAAACGACGACCTCCGTGGTCGAGTAGTGTGTACACCGGTTTTCATGGGTACGCCACTCTGTCCCGGGTTCGATTACCGGCCGAGTCGATGTAGAAAAAGTTCTTTAGTTTTCTATGTTGTCTTGGGTCTGGGTGTCTGTGGTACCGTCGTTACTTCTGATTTCCATAACACAAGTGCTTTAGCTACTTACATTGGGATCAGAGTAATGTATGTGATGTTGTCCAATATTTATTTATTATTATTTATTTATTATTTATTTATTTATTAAAAAAAAAAACTTTTATTTCAGTCTTATTACAATTTAATTTAAACAAATACAATTTATCTAATCTTTGTAATTGTTAAAAATTGTTGGTGTATGTGTAATTTAATAATACGATTAAGTTTTTTGTAGGTATGTACTAGTTTACTTTTCCTCTGGAACCCCTTCCAGGTCAAGACTTCTCCAAAGCTTTCCATTTCTCTCGGTCTTGGGCTATGTTTTGCCATTCAGGGCATTTTCTTTTGATATCGTCTTTCCATTTAGTGAGCGGTCTTCGTCTATAGCGCTTACTTACTTTATTTATAGCGACCATATTTTATTTATAGACGCATAGACGAACCAAGCAACTCATTGCTTATACTTGTATAGTGTAAGTATAAACTGTAGCTTACTACAACGTTTGAGGAACTTTTTAAACCAGTAAATGATTTTCCATATGTGATAATAATAATACGGTAATTTTCATAACTTCGAAATACAATAAATAAAAGAATACTTTAACGAAAATGACAGTACAACGCTTGCCTTAGCGACAGACACTCGACATTCCATAAATAGGCGTTTGACGTTTGATTATAATTTGCGTATCATTGCTATTTGCCACTACGTGTTTACCCGCCCACGGAAATCGCCACGGAACCACTGAACTGCTAAAATAACTCGTTCCACGTTAACCCGTCACGACGTGTGGTCGCGGACTTAGGGCTACCGCTTTTTGTAATGTTATCTACATCTCGCGACGTCGTCTCTGTGAAACTAGCTCAGATCTGTATTCAGGGATTAGATTTATCGGATCATTTTATTTTAAATTCTTCTATTTATAAATAGGCAAAGACAAAACAGTTCAGTAACTTACTACCCTGTTTTGTTTTTTTTTTTTTTTTTTTAGTAACTATTATCGAGTTTTTAGTGTTATCAATAAAAATATACGGAAGAACAAGGTTAGAAGAAAAATGGTCGAAACTTTGGATATTCATATAATTATGTTTTGATAACATTTTCAATAACGACGAACACTTGTCATTGCAAGATTAATCATTGCGTTTGTTAGTTATTCCTCAGTACGTCTATACAAATTGTTACATAGTAAAATCTTATTTGATTGTTATTTATCGTTATGATGTCTGTCAAATACCGCTACAAGAATCTCAATAATTTCGAATGAGCTCGAAACTTCGTCACGAATGTTCCCCTGTGATCACGGAATGTAATATTTCAGTCAAATTAAGACGATTAATTATTTAAATTATTACGATTTATTTATACAATCGTTGACAGATGAGATGAAGTGAGAATCTAAGATGATGCGGTTGGCTGTTGTGGTTTTCTATCATTTTTAATCGATAAATTCAATATTAATAATAATTAAATTATTAATACAATACAATTACTATTCTTTAGTCTATACCAATTAATGTTCTAAAACTGATTTAACGGTAAAGTATTTGATTAAAATAAACATTTCTCTTTAAGATTCTCAAATAGCAGATCATTAATAATTGCTACAAAATCCCAAATTTGTAACATTATTAACAATTCAAAATTATCAATCGAAATGAACGACCATTGTTTGTTAAACTAACTTAATTAATTTCTAAATGAAATTGAAAATGATTTTTAATTAAGGTAATTCTATCAGTTCGTATTTTTGTAAATGGTCTTAGATGAATTCAACCTCAAATTTACTGGGTAGTAAAAATCGTATTATATGTATTACGATTCTTTTATTGTCAAGGCAAGTGACAACCCTAGGTGTTACGTAAAGTACAAGCCTCGGCCAGGCAGTGCTGTTAGTGTTACGGTTATAGGCGACGCAGGTTGTGCTGACCGACCGTAATGATAAATCATTTGCCGGCTTTCATAGCTGTAGGAAATGAAATATTGAGAGTTATATCGATTGTTTTTCAATAATATTTAGTCAACGATTTGTTAACCGACGACGGGCGCTTTCTTTTATATTTGATTTATTTATAAGTTCGTGTATTGAACTAATTGTTTCTTGATTTGTAATGAATGCTGCATGCAAGCTGTTCATTGCTTCGCTAACGTTGTTTATCGAGGAATGTGCGATAATCAAGAATGGGCGGGTAGACCCTTATCACAACGGACGCGTTAAAATATTTACGCCGAAATATAATTAAATTTTGAACACATAAAGCTGTTCCAGCCGTAAGCTTTATTTAAAATAGGCAGACTAGTAAACGCTGCCTGATGTGTTCACCATCCATACAATGTCCCACCAACTCTGGGAACTAAGGTCCTATGGGGCTATAGTTATACTGGCTCACTCACTCTTAAAAACGGAACGCAACAATATTAAATATCGCTACATGGCGGTAGAAGGTTATGATTGGTTAATTGGTAAATTAGTTAAAGGCTTCCTAAGTTGTTTAAAATAATATTATTAATATAATTTTGATAAAGTAATAACTCGTTTTTAACGATTACAATAATTATAGATGCGATAAAACTCTTGCACCTTTGTCAACTTTTATACATAGCGTGTCCACCACATAAAAGGGCCTGTCACGGCATAACTTTTTCAACGATTAAAAACTATCGTTTTTATAGCGTTATTAAATACTATAATTTTTTTGTTATAATAAAATTATTTTATTTCTTTAATTTGTATAATTCAAATACTGATTACATCTCGACGCGTACGTAGGCACGGATAATTTATTTATCAAATGAATATTTAAAATATATTTTGTTTTAATATTGTGTGTCTAATAGATTTGATTTGAATTTTTTCGATTTTCGAAATAATATTTCTTGGTATATATCATTTTGGCCTCGTTGGTCTATTAGCTTGCTTGCTAGGCTGCAAAACACGAGGTTCAAATTAATATAAGATCTATTAAAGGATAGGTTTTTCTGTATAGGAATCAATCTAGACTCAATCATCTCGTAGTTAAGAAGTTGTCGTTTTAATACTTGCGTCTGATCTCTTCTTGGATTCTAAAGAATAATTGGTAGTTGGCCTCTGTTAAGTATACATATACATCACTATGTACAACTTAACGAAATATGTTCGTGAGATTATATATTTCGATAATTTATATTTAACGTCGCGTAAATGTTTCATTTCTCTCACTCTCCGTTTCAATATCAGCCTCGAATAATGGCTTTAATCATTTTGAATTTCACACGATAGTTTCTAGTTTCATAAAGCACCGATTGTCATATAAAATGGCATATTATTTAAATCATCATAAGCATTGAATTATCCGCCTGACTATCCGTCACGGTGCATTGATTTTGCAATTATTCTATGTCCGTCCGGAGGCTTTGTTCGATTTATAAAAATTGTATATACAGACTATATCATTCGTGGATAGGATTTTACTTGGTATTGTTATGTTAAGTTCAGTGGAAATGACCTCTTGGTTGAGGTGAAAAGCATTTATGTGAAAGTTTCGTTTTAATTGTCTGGTTTATTATCCGTCGTCTATTCCCGCAAAGGGAAATGATGTTTTATTTTATATTCCAGAGTTTTCCAATGTTGGAACAGTTTGAGATTTGAAATTGCATTTGGGAGTTTCGTTTAAATTCAAGAAAGATCGGTTGAGCGAATAATCTGTTGGTCGGAGAGTCTGCGGTGCTCATATTATTTCTAATAGTGCTAGATACGATATAAAAATACATATATGTTATGTTTTGATGAGCAAGATTATATATAAGATAGACATTCCATATGAATCTGGAATCTACGACTCTTGACAGACAGACATTTTAATTGCTAATGAATACAATATATCACAGAAAATAATAATAATGAATTATTAAACTTAAATTTTGATGTGGGCAGTAATAAAAATATAACACATAGAATTAAAAAAGAACACTAAAGGCACGGCCATCATGCCTGTAGAAATACAACAAACAACAACAAAAACTATTATACTTATTTTAATACACACGGCATTTTAATAACAACTTTATTTATATTCTGAGAGTTCTAGCTTAAAGCTTAGGATTAAAATTATATTATATTAGAAATTAATATATTTCCTAATCGACTTTACTACTTTAGTTTACAACCGAACTCAAATAAATTTACTGTTAATATAATTTATATTAGTTACTATATAAATAAAATATGTATTCATAAAATAATAATAACTTATTCATCAAAAATAAATGTGATCACGCGAGAGGTAGCCCAAAAAGAAGTCCAATTCGATTCATATTTAAAACAGTTCTATAGTAACAGACAAAAATTATATAATTTATTTTATATAATTGCCTATTTTAAAGTCGGTTAAAAATTGAACTACAGCAAGATTGCCTGTTTATCTCTTATTGTGTCTGAGGTGCTCTGTCAATTAAACTATTCTACCGAATGGGCGCATTGTGTGTGATCGCAGCTGTTAGAGATCGCGCCACACGCGGGAGATACTTAGGGGAAGGACACATGCATTCGTAAGATATTTTCGTTCGCTCGACAAATTCGAAAAAAAGTTACTGAAACAGAGATAGCATTGTTTGTTTTTATAATAGGTATTTTATTATTTTTATCCACACTTAGAAATATTATGAATATTCGAATTAAATAGAATATGATTTGATTCAAATATTTAAAACTATTTTTCTGAATTGAAATTTATACATTTTATAATATAGTCAGTTCGGCAGACGGTACGGACACCTGATGGTAAGTGCTTATTACCCAGTAATGCCCATAGACATTGGCGATTTAAGAAATTGAAAACAATCCTTGCATCGCTGATCCACCACCCTAAGAGCTAAGATGTTATCTCCCCTGTGTCTGTAGTTACACTGGCTCACTCACCCTTCACACTGGCACACAAATATACTTGCTGTTAGGCGATATAATATATGATGAGTCAGCCGTCATTCCCAGCTGTCATCGTTTGTACAGTAGCTATTTTAAAAACTCATTTGAGTTTACCATGTAAATTAATATATAAGTTTAAAAACTTAAAATAAAATGGTTATGCAAGCTATAATTGTTGATCCGATGATTGTTGATCAAAGGTAATATAGAAATTAAGAAATAAAAATGATGGTTTTACTTTCATTTCTATAAGCAGTTTGTTGATAACTTTTATCTAAGAACACTTGTGTTGTGTCTCGGATTTCTCGCGGTAACCTGTTTGCACGTTAAAAAATACCTTGACCCGGCGTTACAAGTTCAACTGTAATTGTACCGGAGGAAAGTTCAATTTTAACTGTTCCTAGACGTTCAGAAAATAATTTCGCTCTCGATCAGGGCTACCAACTTACTATTACAATTGTCAATAAATTATTTGTTAACTCATTATTCTGAAAACGCTTTTATTTAATTATAAACTTCAATTAATAATTACGGTTTTAAAATATCGTCAGAAGCTTCTGTAAGAATACTGTTATTCTACCTCTAAAATTACTCAATATTAACACTATAAGCGAATGTCAAAGGAAATATATTAACATTGCATTTTCTATTTAATAATTAAAAAAAAAAGTTATATGTCCATCCCTGAATGCATTCAAAAGGCAACTTAACCATTTGTTATCAGAACGTTGCAGCCCTACGTTAGACGGTAATGCCGCGTTTGCAATACCAATAATTTAGTATGTCTCGTGAACGCGCACGAAGCGGACGTGTGTAGTTACCAGCGTCCGATATAAATTCAACACGGTCGAACTTAACACCGATTAGTTATCACAAAAAAAAAAACGTTTGAAATTTCTAAACTTGTGGCAGTTTAAAACAAAGTGTGTGTTTCGAAACGTGATTTTGTTTCGTTGCGGGAATAACTTAGTTGCAGTAGCACAATTTTTAGCTATGGTAACATACGACAAATATGGTATTCCCGTAACCATATTTGGTGTGTATTTTATTTATTAATTATAACGATATCGTCGTTTTCATAAATTAAATCTTCAAAAATGTACTTACATCTAACAATATTAGAAGCATTTTCTCTAATACTTTGATTTTGCAAAGCAACCATGAATCTCGCTCCCGATATAACATTATTCAAGGCTTCAAATCATATCGGTAACTATCCTAAGCATAAATTACCGGTGCGACCGTAATCCCTTTGCAAATATATTAGAGAACTGAAAATGGAAATAGCAATATATTAAGATTCTAAATTTATTTTTTAAACTCTATAAATACTTTATCACATTTTATAATCGATTTCACCGCCAGTGTCGAACCGTAATCGATTATAGAATAATTTTAACTTTTAATAATGAAAATAACCTATATAGTCTAATGGTACGATAAATTTACATTCGTATCGTTGGGAGTTTTTCGTGCGTTTATTTTTGTAACAACAAAGCATTTGCGAACTGAATTGTTTAAATTCAAATATGTTCGATGACCTTTAATCGTTATGTAAGTAATTAAATACTGCCCTGTACGATTTGAATAATATTAGCATAACATTCGGACCGTCTAGAACATTTCATATAAGGATTAACATTATTATCAGAACAAGACGGAATAAATATTTAGAATTAAGCACAATTTCGAATTGTTAAAATGTATTCAAGAAATATTGTTTTCTTTAAAAAGAAACTAGTAATCAACGATTCTATTTTAAAGTCAAAGTGGTTACGTTTTAAAAACTATTCTCATCCTAAAGTTCCAACAGTAATAATTATTAAATAAAAAAGCCACTAAACTCAAAGTAGTGCTACACGACACAACACTTAGACTCCAGCGTCCGAAAACTACAAAGTTTTTTAAAAACCTATAGTGGACTTTTTGGAAGTCTGCAGAATTTCAAGAAGTCATTTCTCATTAGCACAAACTGTGGACGCTACGTCGCGATATAGGTCACTACCGCAATGATGACTGAGATGGTGGTCATTCTCAAAGTTTGTATCATAGGATTTATAATGACGTACACATTTTTAAATTTACTCATTCCATAATTATTTAAAAAAAAATGACATTTAAATTAACTTGACTTTTCATTTCAAGTACGTATAAAAAAAGTTAAATAAAAGAAATTAATGATTTCATAATTTACAGACTTTTTAGTTTTTTTATTAAATAAAACGATCAATAGAACGAACAAGATATTATATAATAGAATTTGATGCAATAGGCCTTGACCTCGGGGCAATGTGGCAAAAAAAAAAAACACGTTCCATCATATTGCATCCACTCGTAACGGGGTTAGTTCATATTTCGAATCGCAATTTCGATTCAACGTATCGTTATAATATGAATGTATATTGGGAATAATTGTTAATTTTTTTTTTATAGTAAATTTTACGAGACTAGACTTATGACGTTATTGTTACTTTATAAATTCAGTGTATTCAGTGTATCTCACTAGAATCGTTACACAATTATTCGGCTACACTTTTGTACATTACAATATAAATATGACATTTATATATATAATAAACAAATAATTATGACATCACATAGTAAATAATTAAAAAATAAACATTTATTAGAAAAACATAAATCAGTCGAATTTCCACTTAATACTTATCTAAAAATGACAAATAAAAATATAAACGGAAAATATAATTACTTACAATACTCGTATTTTTTGTAAGCACGTAATTAAAAATACATTATATCCATAAACACTTCAAAGGGATACAAAATAAAACGGTGATTAGTTTCTCGCCTTCGATATTACAAAACAAAAATAAAACTATACATTCGAAAATCAATGTAAGAAAAACAGATAATTAATAAATGGTTTACCATTATTCGACTAAGTACGTCCTGATTAAATAATGAGTTTAATTGGAATAATTTATTATTTTATTGGAATTTATTTTTGAATTCAACTTTTTTTTTTTTAAATAATTGATGTAAATGAATGTGTTGTTTTTTCTGCTTCACGCCTCAACGCTTGAAGAGATTTTATTTATCCGCGTAATAATAACAATTATTTTAAAATATGTTTTTTTTTTTAAATTAAACTCGAGAGTGTAAATTTTCAAGGTCAAATTTGAGGACTTTTTTATATATTTAAAGTTCCTGACGTTTCACTTGTCACACATGTATTCAAGCCTAGACAACGACATATATTGTCGATTTTATTTGTAGTACAGTTATAATATATGGAAATCGGTTTAATAATAATGTTGAAAGCAATGTTCTAGTTGTTAACTTGTTCTTTCAACGCTCGAGTTTTTCAAAGGTGCTGTTGATATGAATGTTAAATGATAATTATAAAAATATATTCTAAAACCAAATTTTCTTATTACAATTTGTTATAAAGAAAGGAAAAATATTTGCATGTAAGTTTATGACTGCACCGCCTACGACGTTGATTTTAAAAATTCTCTCTCAGATTGGGTTGTCTAGAAGAAATGGCTAATTAGCCATAAGTCCGCCCATTGTACAACACTTTTTAATTATTACGTTTTTTTATTTTTTACTTTTATTTTACTAATTTTGTTTTACTTTTATTTCTGTGTATTTTGTTTTGTGGTGTACAATAAAGTATATTTCAATATTTCAAAAATAGAGGAGTTAGTGTATATGATTATTACATGTACCTATACATGTACCTATACATGTACCTATGTGTGTTTATATAGGTGCATGCAGTAAAGGTGTGAAAGAGAAGAAGAACTTCTAGACGGTTCTTCTCGGTAGAATTGATGTTCCGAACCGGTAACCAACAGGCATCTATAGCTTTACATTTCGTAATTGAAATGACTATTTTAAAAGTGCCTCTGAATAAAGTATATTTTATTATTTGATTGATTAAAAGTCGATGATTGAAGATTTATCAGCAGTGCTTTAAATTGACCAATTATGAGTGCGATTTATTTAATTGTATTAACATGAGTCTGACAAGCAGATGTCGTAAATATTTTTGCTTGGTAATTGTTGAATAAAGAGTACGTTGATTGATACGTGGACTGTTTGGTGCTTACGTCGTTTCCGTTTTGAAACATTCGTTTCTCGTATCTAAAGATATGTGATAGTACTAGATATTAGGAAATCGAAATAATTTTAGATCATTATTATTGCGAGCGAGGATGTAGGCGAATGCTAGTCAAATAGAATAATTAGGTATAAGTCATTTTACTGATAGTCGGACTGATTTTCCTCTGACGTATTTAATGACTAATTTGTTATTCATCGAATATAATTAATTTATTTAAATCTCCTAATTCATCTTTTCCTATATTGAATATGCTGGTGTATATACTGGTGGTAGGTACCACCCACTCCTAAGATGGTCTACCGCCAAGCATCACGTGGCCCATAATATGCTCGTCCGCCAACCCATGCCAGCAAAAAATAAAAAACTATACACAATCATATTTAAAGCATTTGTTACAAAAACATGGATTCAAAAACATAATAGGTATATTATATAGCATATAAGCTATACATATATACCCACATGATAAAAAAACGTGTATTAAGTATTAGTTGACTTTTCTTACTGAGTTTTTTTGCCGTTTCTTCTCAGGTCCGAGGTTTTTGTTTCCGAATCGGTGGTAGATTTTTGACTATCAAAAAGCAACTGTAACACTTTTTATATTTAATAAATATGTTTGACTTTATCCATAAAATTGGAAATTACTAGATATCTTATATTTACGAAATTCTCATTTTATGGATATTCCAAATACGGATTTACAGATCGTGAAACGTGATAAATACTTGGATCAGATAATCGCCACATTTATTAAATTATCGAAGGAATCAATCATATTATTCAATTGACACAGGACAGCTATCTATATAGTTCGAAATAATCGTTAATTATATTTATAAAAACAAATGTAATTGATATTGATATTTCAGCCGAGATGGCCCATGCCGCGTGCATCTTAACCGATGATTTCGAGTTCAAACCCAGGCAGGCACCACTGAATTTTCATGTGCTTAATTTGTGTTTATAATTCATCTCGTACTCGGCGGTGAAGGAAAACATCGTGAGGAAACCTGCATGTGTCTAATTTCAATGAAATTCTGCCACATGTGTATTCCGCCAACCCGCATTGGAGCAGCGTGGTGGAATATGCTCCAAACGTTCTCCTCAAAGGGGGAGGAGGCCTTTAGCCCAGCAGTGGGAAAATTTACAGGCTGCTAAAGTGTAAAAAAAAATTTTGGTTAATATTTTTATATTTAAGAACTAATAGTATATGGAACTAGATAAGAAAACTAATATTCTAAAAAAATTGCCAGTAGCCCAAAAAAGCCTAATGGTTAGAACATCTTAACTGATATTTACCTGACAGGTGACAATCAGACACGTGTGTGTTCCAATTCATATCGGAATAAGCTTCCATACCTATTCAATAGTAAAGCAGGATTAAGACAAGCAGTAGAACAATTACGGCCTAAGTTACTTATCTACTCATACGTTTTAAAAAGTTACTATTATACGTATTTTAACTATGCTATATGTACATGAAAATATTTAGAAAAAATACAGCGACCATATTTATATTTGTCATGCTGAAATAACAAAGTATAATTTTATGATAATCAGGATACAGCAGATATGAGTTTACAGGAGATTAAACATAGATATAAAAAGTTCTGTGTGCTTGTACGAACGCAAAAAGGTCCACTTCTTCGAAGTAATAAAAAGAGTATTTATATGTGACTAAGTTAATTATATTATGTTTATAAAAGTAAAATTATAACAATATATTAATTAATAATAAAATGATTATTATTATTATTATGATAAATGTAATTTCTTCTTTTTTCACCAATACGATAACACACTCACAAATTTTATACATAGTACCTACAGTAAATTAAGATGTGAAATTGTCTATTTCGACCGACTTGACACTTAATTAGCGGTTTAGTGAGAGCTTCATTGTGTAGTTTTAATGTCACCCTATGCGCGCGATATAAATATTCACTATCATAATTTTTATACCGCATCAAAAGAAAATAACTTAAAAAAATAATATATATTTTGATGAACAATACAACAAGCACGTATATAGTATTTTTTAAATCAATTGTTTTAATTAAACTTTGGTTTGGTTTCCTCTGTTTTGTGAATCTATGATGATGAATAGCTCACAGTCACAACGTTATGTTCTAAAAATCAACTTAAAAGTAGATCGTCTATATTGAGATGTGACATTTGACAACGAGATCAAAGTTTGCTCGATGCATCACGATCTTACAGCTCTCATCTCAGGTAGTAATTTTAGTACCGATAAAAAAGTACTAAACAAATACATCGTATGAATCGTCACACCTTGAGATGAAGGTTTAGAGTTTGTTCCATCACGCAGCTCCATAGTAAGTTTGTAGATACATGCGGATATTGAGGTGTTTTATCTGAAACATGCATTTCCTTACAATGTTTTTCTCTATTGTCGAGCAAGAGATGAATTTATAATTTATTTAAAAATTAAGCACACGAATGCTCCAGTCTATTAGCGTTAATATTCGTAACGGATATAATTTTATCTACAAATGTTTATTGTGCCTTCGGAAAATATAGTGAAACCTTTCACCTCGGTAAATAAATAGTGAAACAGACTTGCTTCATTTCGCACACCTCGTTGGCACGCCATAAAGTTGTCGACGTTAGCGCATCGCAAACGATAAAGTCCATTGAAAACTCCAAAACGTACAATAATGGGTTTGGTTTCAGTTGCTTTCGCTAATTTCAATTTACCGTAACCCGTCGGTGTTGTCATTTAAACAATTTTAACAAGAACATAAATTCCACGCCCATGTCAATATTTAGGTCGGCCGAGTGCCTCGAAGGCCTAGCGAGTCCATTTGGAGCCTAGGTATCTATTTATAGCTGGTAGAACGCGGCTGGTGCTATGCGAAATGCTTATTTACTTGAGATCTTTATAGCAAATTCCTTATTTGCAGCTTTGCGTGCTAGAGATATATATTTTAGTGCTTAAAGTCCGGTTATCGTTGGTACGCTTGTTGACGAACTATCAGACTACGACTTAGATATTTGATATAAGCAGCGCCTGGTACATAAAAAAATAATGATCTAGATGATTCTAAAGGATTAAAATTCAAAAGTCAACAAACTTATATAATCTACTAAATATCAATACATATTGCATTGGTTCCTTTACTTAAATGCGAAATCCGATACAAGAATCGAAAACAGGTATAAGTTATTCAGGTCACTGACTTGTTGCTGCTTTTATAAATATTTGGATTTTTGCCGTACGTATAACAATATAAAAAAAACTCGTAAAATAATCTTTTAATTTGTATTGTTTAGAGTTAGACCTTCTAAACCAACGTCAATCAATTGTACTGCGAATTGGCGTACATCATCTAGGTCAATGTTCCATACGTGTTTCTTTTGCTCGACGTCTTCGAACTGGGGCATATAAATGAAGATTTACGGCGTTGGTTTGTTTACAAAATTAACAAATTAATCTAAAAAAATTCCAATAAAAAATATATTAATTATAATATTGCTGATAACATTATGATTTAATTTCGAAGCTATCGAAATTACCCAATAAAGTTATATTAACCTATTCCTTATACATTTTATTTATGTTCTAGAAGAAGACATCACAATATGTCTTAAGTCAACTTTGATGAGACCTTTGATCTTATAACTCTATTGAAGTTTCAATAGACATTTAACCCATTTAAGGAAACTTACATAAGTTTAGGTGGTATTTATTTAAAATTTAAATTGTATAATAATCTTGCAGTATAAGTTCATGTATGAACGATGAAAAATAAAAATAAAATAATTTGTCACTACAATGTAAGACTTGTAACTAAATCATAGACAGAAATTCTGGAAAAAATAAATCTAATCTAAAGTAAAAAAATATCAATCTTAAATCAGTTTTCAAATAGAGTGCAATCAGTAATAAATTGGCTACAATATGTTCTATAAACTACAACGTCAACAACTCAATTAAAGCAAATTTAAACGCGTTAGTAATGAATTGAAAGTTATACCCAGACGTTTTTGGTTTTAGACAAAATGATCATAATAAAGTAAAAGGACTGAGATTAATAAGCATCGGGTTTCAAAGAAACCGCCACCCGCGGGCAACAGTTGCGACACTAGTGTAGCGAGACAATGGACAGTAAATATTAGATTATGCGCCTGTCTCCGCAATCCCGACTTCATTAAATCTCGCCCACGGCTGCCCTCTATCGGCTAAACCTGTAGGCGGCGTGGTTTCTAATTTGAAATGGCCAAACCTAACTTCGAATTTATCCATTTCTTCGATCAACTCCTGTCGTGTGATTTAAAATTTGAACGCTGTCATACACGACAACGACAAGATTTGCCCTTTCGGTGATATTAAACATGTCGGATTAAACTTCCATTTAATATACAATATTATATTACATAATTTGCTACGGTGTAATTTATATTCTTAATAATTAGTTACGCGTTCGATTGTTTCATATTTATTTAGAAAGTATTGCATAATTGTTATAATGTTAATATGATCAGATTATCTTTCACAGAAATCAAATTACGAAGCCTAATAATGACACGTGTAATTATTGTATCTGTATTTATCAATTTCTTTGCAGTATCTGTCATTAAATAGATTAAATTATATGAGATAACATTAAACTTGATAAGTTCCACGACATCTTTTTATTTGTTTTGATTTCGTCATCGATATACTTCAGTATTAACAGACGAGATTACACCTGTAATACTTCATCTTTGATCCTAACTGTGTTAGTTATAAATAAATATTTCATATTCATGAAGGAGTTTGTCTATTTTTATACTATGAATAATGTTCCGATGATTGTGTTCATTCCGGTGTTACCGGTTAGTCTCGACAAGTAATATATTAGATGATTTGCTTTACAGTCGTCACAACAATTGAACTTGCTAATGAAGCTTACCAGACCGTAGGATTTAGACACCAGTTAAATCCGATTTGTCCGAAGTGGACGCCAATCTAGATCTTATCTTTATCGGATTAAATCATATGATCGTGTGTAGTTAAAAGTTCAGCTCACGAGTAGTGTCACCGGTTGCAAGGCATACAACCCGCCTACTTCGTACATTGCTCTATCGGGGAAAGCTGTTTTGACTTTTGCAATCTTGTTCTCACAAGTGTATTGTGGAGTCAGCAAGGACATACACTAGGCCCTAAATTATTCGATACGTATGAAAGTGACTTATAATCCCTACCTACTCACAGTAAATCAGAATTAATAATTAAACACGGTATTATCTCCTAAGTTATATATTAGTTAGAATATCTAATTATAACTCAAGGTCGAAGTCCGCTCACGTGAATAGCACTGGCGCTATTGTCATTCGGAAATAACCCGAAACTTTTGTTTGATTTATTTCGAGCATTACATTGTCGGTATTAATTCGATAAGAAATGAATCTGTTGTTTCCAACAATCTTTAATTATTTTTTTAAATATATTTTAATTTTAGAATTTAGCACTGAATGCATGCAATTATTATGCATATCTAAAGTCCGCTATTTAGATCGTAAACAGTATTCACAGTTAATGTCAACAAACTCGCATATTCGAACCCGGGTCACGATTACACTCGCGGCCACTTCCTCTCGCCCCACTAGTGTATCCATGTTGTTAGGTCCTTACAATATAACTTATCTATAGATAATACACATTAGAAAATTATGATTAAAATTTTCTCAGTTCCGCTCTTTCTTAGTATTCGAAAACAAAGTACTGAATAATCAGAGATGACATTCGAAAATAGCTATTTTTTGAACAAAATTCAACCGTTATAACTGCATTTGTAGTTGATCAATTTTATTATTATTTACTTAGTAAGCTTTTAGTTCAAAATATCGTTTGATCATATATCGATATGTCGCCTGAAGGAAGTTCACTGACCCCAAATATTTAATGAAATTGCAGCAAACATCTATAATTTTTCAAGCAGCATCAATTATATTTCTACGTACGTCGACTTTATGAATCAGTTAATTACATCCCATCAGTAGAACAAGTTATAACTTCGATCTCACATTTTCTTCTTCATCATAATTCTCTTTCACTTATAATTTAATATCGAACTCTAAATTGCAAACATTTCTCATATATACGGAGTAAACGTAATTAAAATCGACTTCGATCAATATTATTCAAGAATATCAAGAATTCTCGCTCGATATGGAAGTGTACTTGTATTTATATTTAGATCTGTCGTTGTGGTTGGAATGTTGCAATATTGGGGATAGGATTCGAACCGCAAACTATTGCGTAATCGTGGTCCAATCAATACTCTATTGTAACATTAAATTGTTGGAAACAACGTCTCGAATGACAATATTTAGTGGTGTTCGAGTGGGAAATGAAATCTTTGATAATATTACAATATTACCTTCGAGTCGAAGTTTTGCCCGTATCGAATTTGTTAATTTTCACAGGAGCGTACTTTACTGGTTCGATGAACTATTATGTATGGATAAATTCCGAACTATAGTCACTGAAATGTGAAAAATATATATAAACTCTATGCTAATACACCAATTAAGTAACCGTATCCGTAAAGGAATGTATTTTCTAATGTTTTTTATTATTCAGAGTTTTAGTAAGTAATGTATGACTATTATTGTCACACTTTTCTCTCCCATTTTAATTATTTAATAAGAAATTATTTCAATACTTTATTTATGTAGGTGTATTAAAAAGGATTAAAAACGTGAAATTTACACGTGCACATTATTTACTTTTATATTTATTCTAGTTTTCGCCGCGACTTTACTCCCGTTTTTTTTGTTGGTTGTCGAGTATTATTCACACAATATCTTTATAAATTATATCATGAATAACAAACATCCATACATACAAACTTCCCCTTTATAATATTATTTAGGATAAGGTACGTACAAATTATAAGAAACAAATAAAATATATAATGTCGTGTCAACGTACATATGAAAATAAATTTAATAACATAAATTTCACTTACAACACTGATATCTAACTTTCAAGCGATAAAAATGCATGTAGTACTTATTCTACTCAAAAACTAAATGTTAAACATAAGAAGAATGCATCAAGTTGAATTGAATAAACTAAAGAACAGCCTGGGAATAATTCTCATAACCATATATGTAGGTAACATTAAACGATAAATGACAGATGCATCCAGCTTGCATTTTCTCGTATAGAGATCTGTTAGTTAACAAATTCAAATCCAAACATATATATACGTATAATTGTTGCAAAGTCGCGCTGATTTAGTTTCGCGATTTAACCTAAGTTCCGTTTACATATAAGTGATCGAAATTTAAATATTTTTTTGCTGTCCTTCTTAATCGTCTCACGCACACATAGACATATTTTAAGCACGAGCGTCACTCATGCCTATGCACGTCGATAATTTGGCAAAGAGGGGCGCGCCGTTGTTAGCGAATAGCTCTATACGTATTTTTCTGACGTTTCATTGATAAAAAAACGAGCTATTGACCCACTAGAGTTTAATAGTCTCGTTATTGAAAGTTAATCGAGTTACGTTTCATTCTCTTTAATTACGTAAATAAAGATATAAATGGTAATAACTTTGAACTATTAATATCGATTATGAAATGTAAGGGGCATGCGAACAAAAACAAATGATATATACTTAGCTATACTTAATTTTGACTTTGATGTCATAATATTTACTGAAACTTGGCTCAATAGTAGTATTTCAGATAATGAATTCATAGACAATCGCTATAATATTTTTCGAAGGGACCGTGAATCTAGTAATACTGACAGACTGGATGGTGGAGGGGTTTTGATTGCGGTTTCTAAGAAATACCAATCTTATAGAGTTCACTCATGGGAGACGATATATTGTGAGGATCTGTGGGTAAAAGTCTTATTAGGCGAAAAATCTATTTCTATATGCGCGGTCTATATTCCTTCACCATTGAAATATGAGGTACTTGAAGGATTTACTCAGAACGTTGAAAGGGTAATTGACGAGCAATCGTCTACAATTATAGCAGGCGACTTTAATATACCTTCTATTCATTGGACTCGTGAAGACAATAAATATGAATGTTTTATTCCAAATTATAATAATTCAAATGGTGCTCTTATAAATGAATTCATGTCATTGACAAATCTTTTTCAACATAATAGCGTCAATAATGCATACGGTAAAAGATTGGATCTTGTGTTTAGTAATTCTAATAATGTAAAAGTAGATAACAGTATGTTTTCTGCGTGTCCGATAGATAAGTACCACCCTCCACTAGAAATCTACTATGAAGCTAACCTCAATGATCCGAATATTATATCAAATAATAGTATAATAAGATACAATTTCTTACATGCGAACTATAAATTAATTAACCAACATCTTGCGGCAATACAATGGGATATACTATTTAAAAGCTGTTTAGATATTAATCAATTAACTAATGTATTTTATATTGAGTTAAGAAAGATTATAGAAAAATGTGTGCCAATGAAAATTATCAGGAACAAAAATTTTTATCCTATATGGTACTCTCAAAGTTTAATTAGAAGATTGGCCGAGAAAAATAAATATAGAATATTATATAAAAAATATAAAAATCCTTTAGATGAGATACAATTTAAATTACTTCGAAATAGATGTGATATTCTTATTAGAGCAGACTATAGAAGTTACATTGATAGAGTTGAATCTAATATAAAAAACAATCCAAAATTTTTTTACTCATTTTTGAAAACAAAACGAGGTAATAAATGCGACTTCCCTTCTGTAATGACATTTAATAATTGTTCTTTCACTGATGGCACAGATATCTGTAACCAATTTGCTAATTATTTTTCAAGCACATACATCAAACATAATGAACGATCGTCGTTGTTACAAACTAATGACGAATTTTGTTATAATTCACAAATGAGTAGTATCCATTTCACTGAGTGCGAAGTAAAAGACAAACTCAGAAGTCTGAATATAAATAAAGGGGCAGGCCCGGATGATATACCACCAGTATTTGTGAAACGGTGTGCAGAATCATTAGCTAGACCCTTGTTGTTAATCTACAATAAATCATTAAGTTCTGGTGAAATGCCAAGTACGTGGAAAATAGCAAGAGTTGTTCCTATTTTTAAAAAGGGTAATAAATCAGAAATAAAAAATTATAGACCAATATGTATTTTGTCAACATTTGCTAAGATCTTTGAATCATTAATTTGTCCAGTATTGACATGGCACATGAAGTCTGTAGTTTCCATTAATCAGCATGGTTTTATTCAAAGGAGATCTACATTGTCTAACTTAACACTATTTATTGATGACTTATCGGAAAGTATAGACTACAATAATCAAATAGACTGCATATATACGGATTTCTCTAAAGCATTCGATGTAATTGACCATAATATTTTACTACATAAACTTGAAAGCTATGGTATGTGCGGAAGTTTTGGTAAGTGGCTGAAATCTTATTTAATAAATAGAGAAATGAATGTTGTTATTGGGGGATATAAATCCTATACATTTATTGCTACATCTGGAGTTCCACAAGGCTCTCACCTCGGCCCATTATTATTCGGAATATTTATCAACGATATTGCAAAATGTTTCAATAATAGTAAGTTTTCTCTATATGCGGACGATCTTAAGTTTTATAAAAAAATTAATAGTATTGATGACTGTAAATTAATGCAACAAGACTTGGATAGACTTTTGGTATGGTGTGAAAAGAATAAAATGAAATTAAATCAGCAAAAATGTTACATTATAACTTTCGGTAGGAAATTATTTAAAATTAATTTTAATTACAATATAAAGAGTCATATTTTAGAAAAAGTTCAGAAAATAAATGATTTGGGTGTTATAATTGATAGTCAATTAAGTTTTATACCGCATACAGATAATTTGATTATGACAACATTTAAAACATTAGGTTTTATAACAAGAAGTACAAAAGAATTTAAGAAATCAAGCAGTAGGCTGGCTTTGTTCAATTCAATGGTTCGAAGCAAGCTAGAATACTGTTCTACTGTCTGGAGTCCGTACTATCAAAGTCATAAAGAAAGATTAGAAAGAGTACAGAAAAAATTTATGCGCCATTTATGTTATAAAAGTAATAAATTAATTTGCAATAAAAGTTACAAAGATCAGTTACAATTTTACAAGACAATATCACTATCTAATCGCAGAGACATGATGGACCTTTGTGTATTACATAAAATTTTAAATGGACGTATAGATTGTTCTGCGTTATTGAGTAAAATCATGTTGGCCATACCGAGGAATAATGCAAGAGCCCAAAATAAGCATAAAAAAACTTTTCAATATAGGAATACTAAAACTAACTTAGGCAAATCTGCTCCCTTATACAGGGCTATAAAAATCTATAATTCTATTTTTAAACAAGCTGATATTGATATATTTGGCAACACTGAACTGAATTTTAAAAATAAATTAAGGAAATATTTTTTACCATAACACTGTTTTAATGTCACAGTTGTATTTGCGATAGAGGTACCTATTTATATATTTTTTTCTGTATAATGTATTTTTTTTCTTCTTGGGTTTTTACTTTGTAATTTTAATTAGTTTTTTGTTTTTATTTTTTGTAATTTATTGCTTCTTTAATAAGCACATTAGTATTTTTGGTCTGATTCTTTTTTTTTTTTTTTTTGTCTTACATGATGAGTTAGCCTGTAAGAGTGATGTACATGGTAATATTTATTTAAGACAGGATGTATCTTGTAGAATTAAACACTTTGTATATCACGTTGGCTTCCCAAATAAATAAATAAATAAATTATATTATGTTATAATTATTATCGAATCAACACTGACTGTTATGGTATATTTCTAATCTTCATTGTAATGGTTAAGAGTTCAAGTATAATTCACTCAGTTTAGATATATTTTATCATAGTTTGGTAAGCAAATATTTTTCTCGAAATTGTTTTACAAAATATACAATTATTTATTTATCGTGAAGTGATTATTTTGAATTTCACGCGTTAATAATACATTCATTGGAAGTATAAAACGTTAAAGCATGAAAATTTTGAAACGTATATGTGGTTTCCATTTTCCAAATCATAATAAAAAATCTTAACGACAATCTACAAGTTGCCTGTGTCGATTGCGTATATAAGTCGTTACTGACTTTTGGACTGTATTAGGATGTAATTAAAATAATTTCAATTTCTTGAATTTGAATCAGGAAATTTTAGGTATTTAATTTACTTGGTGGTAGGGCTTCCGCTAAACAATAATAATAAGTATTATTGTGTTCCTATTTGAAGGGAGAGTTAGCCAGTTTACGAGAAATAAGGAACATAAATTCTCAGTTCCTGAGGCTGGTGGCGATTTGGTTGTATAATAAATTAATAAAATTTTCATACGGCGTCAATATCTATAGGCAATGGAGCACGACCATCAGGGGGCTATAAAAAATGGCAGTACTACAGTTGTTGTAGGTTAAGTTGGCTTGACATGGTAGCATGCGTAAACGGTCCCACGGCGCTCGCCGAAGAGAGGGTACCTCGGGTTTTTTAGTGTGTATTCCGTGTAACGAGGCGCGCTCGGTGTCCAGGGCACCTGAGTCCCACGTACCCCCCCCCCCCACTTCCACGTGGGGGGAAAGCGTAAAGCGTTTTTCTAGCGAAAAAGAAGGGTTACGTACATAAATTGGCATCCGGTATCAAATGGGTCCTCGGTATAATAAAACCCGAGGGCTGATACTTCGTGTTCAATTTCTCACGTATCATGTTAATTAATCGCAGGTTCCTTTTTTTAATACAATACAACGTTTATGCAATTTCTACGATAATAAGACCCGAAATGACTCTGCCACACCTAATCATAATCGAAGGCTGATATATCGGCCTTGGGGATTTTTTCCATTTATTCTAATGGTTGTATTCTTGTATAATTTATAACCTTTCTCAATAAATGGAATGTAAACTTTTTTTTTTTCTCAAATTGGTCTCATAATTTTTGATATAATCTTCAAACGAATAAACTTTTCGGCTGTACCGTATTATATACAATCTTGTTCAACAGACCGATAATCAATTAAACTTGTGTTTAAAATGCATTTAAATTTATTTTAATTGCAACTAGTTTTATGTAATGTAGTAGGTATATTAAGCAACAGCGTCGTATGCTAATTCCTTGGCTACACGTTATCTCAGCATCTCAGACGTAGCTATTGACCCATAGCTGTATCGAGATCGACCAATTAGTTTCTGTCGAGTGATATCTTTAAGTCGAGCAGTTTCAGTGGTTTATTGTTCGACATGAATTTTTTTTTTTTTTTTATTCCGATTGGCAACATTATTGAATTTCCGCATCGACATTCCGTTTTATGTTCAACTACGTAAATGTCCAGTAATCTATAAACTGCTGTTCCGGAAACTCGTACGAATGTTTCTTGCAATTATTTGAAAAGAGAACGAATCGAAATTACTACTGTTAACGTTGTTGCCAGTCGTTATAACTAAAGACTACATTTACGTCGGTAACTATAATACAAATAACGTCAAGTAACGTAACTCTTTTTTTTTTCTTTTAATAAACACTATTAATTATACCTCAATACTAATGACACATCTAACGTCGACGTATGCAATCAATTTATCGTTACAAACGTATCCGTCACTCGTAACTAGGTCCCGCAGTTGCCGCAGTGTAACATCGCTTGCAAGTTACTATTAAAGTCGATACATAAAAACGGACGTAAGTTTAAATATAGTAGTTGCAGACTGCTTGTCGTGACGGGATGCACCGCATTCCGAACAGTTTCGTTATCGTCCTTGATAATGCAGCTAAATAAAATATTTTTTGTTTGTCATTACAAATATCTCGCAGTTCGTCAGTGGCTTTGTTGTTGCATAAACACAAACATCTCGTACCCAAACAAATATTACTAAAGCAATCACCTTTTATCAACAGTCTATCGATGCCTAACGCACGTCAAGATGTGACACGAGAGAGATATAAAGCGAGGTTCCGTATAACGTCGTTATTCTGGGATACTTACTAAGACAATGTAAGAATAGACAATAAAATAAAATGACGTTTCGAGACTGACGCAACGATTTCCCGCCAACACTACCGCGTACAGAAACAGAAAGTGCAGTGTAATTTTGAATCGGACCATTTGGTAGGAACTTTAAAATTCGAACGTTGAATATTCAATTTAAAAACAAAAAGATCGTTAAAAATAAAGTCGAGGTACGTGAGTGTTTTGGAGGGTGTGAAGGGAGTTTCGCGTGGCGTCGTGATAGGTGCGCACTCTCGCCAATGCGGCGGCGGCGTGAGCGCGATGTCGCCGCCGCGGGCGCTGCTGGCGGCTCTACTGCTCTGTCAACTGCTGTCGTACGGTGGCCACCAAGGACTCACCAAGATATTCTACACGTAAGCCTCATCACCAATATACATATACCTAGAATGCGTATATACATACATCAGTGGACCTATTTATTGTGTTAAAAGACATGATATCTTCGTTCGCTACTATCAGAGGTATTTACTACTTTTAATTCCTATGATCAGTATTGTAACATGGTGTTAGAAATATTACGAAGGTATCATAACTGTAGGTAGAATGAATTAATCTTTTTTGACGTGTCTCTTGTCGAACAGTGCATCAAATGTATGAATTGAAAGGCTTTTCTATAATATTCATTCAATCGAATATCATTCGTCTGTCGTGATGTATAAATTGTAAATTTAATCTTTCTAATGTTGGCGCCATCTTGAAAACAAATTCGTCCATTGCCATCGAGTGAAGCCAAAACCAAATTCATTAATACAATCTTGACATTGATAAAACATGTTGTGACAGTTCCAAAACAACCAAACGGTACAATCGACCTTCAATTTGTACAATAATCGACGTTTCATCTGCGACAAATTACAAGGATTATTGGAGTAGTATTCGTCGATTTGGAAAACTAATATGAATTTCCTGTTATTGAACTTTTTTTTGATGACTCTAAGCTCGTTAATAGTCAACCAAAAAACTAGAAAATCGGTTGACATACATATGAGAAAAAAGTTTTGTCTTCCCCTGTGTATGCACAGATATTATAGGTGTATCCTCTATCGATTAGATTCACAGGCTCCACGTTTTTATTACCAGAATTTAAAACCTGCCAGTTGATTCTTATCTATTGTACTTCGCCAAATTTCAGTGAAATATATTCCAGTGCTTTATTTAAGTGTCTAAAACAGGTCTCTGAGGTTTCCCATAGAAGCTTCCATGAACCAGAGCACAACAATATTGAGTTTTGCTGTTTGGCGGTAGAATACATGATAAACGGGTGGTACCTACCCAGGACCAGTATCAGGATATCTCTGCAGTTCTTCTTCGTTCAGTCTTCGATGTGATAATTATTATCAATCGAGTTATTTATTTATAGAAGAAAGTGCTTTTAGTTTTAGTATTTTTGTATACTATATAAATCTTCTGTGTATGTGTGTGTGAATGTAACTGGTTCTTTGTTGTGTTTTATTAGTGTGTGTGGTTTAGAATAGATGAGTGGCGCTGCGATCGGGAAGTAAATTAATATCTTATTTCACCCAGATGAAGTTGGTACGGGCAGCTAATATATTATAAAGATTAGATATATTATTCGTTGTAAATACGGTCCTGCTTAAATGTTATCGAGACGATATTAAAATAAAGGAAACAATAGGGTAACTTCGAAAATCTTAAATATATTTTTTGCACCGGGTAGAGAAATGGTTTGTAATTTTAGAACCGTATAAAATATATTCAGTGATTAATGTAAATAAAATAATTGATTTGTCTGAACAATTATTAAATTCATCAACATCAATTTCATTTACTTTCGGTCGTTGTGGTTCCTTTCTTGAGATATTTTTGCCAGTGCCTCCCGGCAAATGACATCCCTTGATCTGTCTTCTATGTTTGCCATTCCTTAATTACCACTGTTTGTGGATTAAATCCAGCTGTCTGTTCTTTCTCATATGACAAGTCTGTATAAACCAAAAGATATGGGCATCTATGTCTCATTTCCAACACATTTCGCAAAGGGAATCAGATACTTCCTGTTGGCCTAGAATTATAAAATTTGGCAAAAAGCAATTTCTCGTAGCACAAGTATAGGAAATAAACTGAAAATTACATTAATTATGTTGTTTAATATTACACTGATCGTTGAAGTTCAAGGTCGTCCGTAATTATTTATCACGCTCAATATGTTCGTCTTAAAGAGCGTTTTCGATATAGCGATCGTTTTCGGATAAAGAACATCGTGCAACAGGGCGATATATTTTGTTGTTTCGGAGCCGGTTTTTAGAAAATGTGCTGTTAACATTTAAGATAATTACTTACAAAGTCTATTTATACATTAAGTAAAAGTTTAATGTGTCGGCTCCGTACATAAAATACTAGTTACATTTAAACCTAAAATACACATTCAGTTTTGTTTATTTTGTACGTATTTAGGGTTATCGATTTAACAGTTATTTTACCGTCTAACATCAATTTATTGTAATAACAAAGGCAATTTTGAAACCTAGGTTGGTGGCGCACAGCACATAATGGTAAAAAATGGTTACATTTCTTACAATGTCAATTTGGCATTATTTGCCGCACACACGCCATTGTATGGCGAATATGCGCGACCTGTCAATGTCAAAGCCAATTATTGTATAAAAAGTTATGTATACTATAATATATGTTAATAAGTTAAAAATCTATTTACTTACAAAGGCGCGCCCCTCCATATTAAATTCCTATCGTCGTGCATGAGTGTGTCGCTCGTGCTAACGAGATGTCTTAGTGTGCGTGAGACGCCAGCAAAAAAAAAATGGATTATTTTTGTTAAACTTATTTTATTCAAAATTATTGTTTTTTTTTTTACATTTAGTATTAAATTCGTGTCAAATTCTCGTCTTCTTTAGTTACTAGATCCTTACTTAACTTTCGAACACTCATATGTATACAAACGAAACTTCGGTTTAATCAAAGATTGTCAATCTTTATTAAATAATGAAACGTTACACTTACCTATTGACTGTCTCAAAATATACCATCGGTTCGGAAAGAAACACCTCAGACTTTATTTTTCTTTAGAGAATTATTTTATATTGTCGGAGGCTAGAGTTTATAATTGTATTAAAAAAAATACATTTCTATGTCAATCTTTGAGAAATTTCTAGAATCATTCAGAAGAAAAGTAGAACAAACTCTTTATAAATGTTAATCATACTTCTCGTTATAATGAATAAACTGCCAATGACACTTAAAACGCGAATAATAATAATAGTAATTAACATCTACTAATGATAAATTAGCAAGTACTTAGAAATGTTAAAATATTCACTATATTTAATTCGATTAATTTTCATGATTATTTAAAAACAATTATCACACAATCATGAATCACTAAATTGTAGTCTATGTATCTAAATAAAAAATGAACCAGCCTATAAAAGCCTCTTAAGAAGTTGAGGTGGATACACGTGGGGCAGAATTTCATTAAAATTAGACACATATAAGTGTGATCACGTTTTTTTGTTTCACCTCCGAGCACGAGTACATCTCGTACACACAAATTAAACACATGAAAATTCATTGGTTGCTTGCCTAGGATTGAACTGCGGGTTCAATCATCGGTTAAGATGCACGCCTTCTAACATTTCATAGGCCATCTCGGTTTTTATATATATTTGAGAAAAATAGGTATTACAAATATGTTTAATTATTTTTATAATTGTCAACAAAATTGAAGTTCAATAACTTAGTAAGTCACAGTTAACAAGAAATATTTTCGTTTATTCGTAAAGCGGTTACGTCACTGAGAATTGGTTTTATGTCAGCGAATGCGGGTGAGCTTCGAAACGTTATCATCTAAGTACCATCTCAATTGTGGCACTGATTGTCTCAATTGGGCTCGCTTGAATTTTAGTTATTTCAACACTCGAATATTATACAAGTGATGTATAGATGATCAAATGTGCCTGCCCCGTTAATCTAGTGACTAGGTCATAATCTTGAGGTTCTCTATTAAAACCAGGAGCAGGCTGATGAAACAAAATTGTACATTTTAATCAATAATAACCTGAGTCTAAGTTACATGTTGTAGTTGTATATGGAAAAAGGAAAAAAAAAAAACAAAAAAAATATATCCCGCTGAGTTTCTTTCGCCGGTTCTTCTCAGGTCCGAGGTGTTAAATTCCGAACCGGTGGTAGATTTTTGACAGTCAATAAGCAAGTGTAAACACTTCTATATTGAATAAAGATTTTTGACTTTGACTATAACTGACTGCCTAGTTAATCTAAGTCATTGTCTCGAGGTCCTGCAGATTCTGGATTCTAAATCGTCCGAGGAGGAAGAGGTCGTTGAATTTTTTTATCAGAAACGTCTTAGTAGCAGCTCAATGTTTCGAAGTTGAGTTACCGAAACTCGAACAAAACGTTAAGCCGTTGCTCGTATCAAATTGCAGTCGCATCGATAACTCAATCAAATTTAGACTTCACAGTTGAACTCTACGTTCCTTACTCTACATAAATAGTGCTTACGTAAAAATATGATTAGTTATATCCCCAGCGCAGTTGACTATACTCTTATCAGAATTGCCGCCGTCATTAAAACGTGTCAGGAGAACGTCATCATCATTAATTGATAAATCGCTTAAAACATAATAAAATCAATTTATAATTTACTAATATCTTGTTGATAATTAATCCACATTCCAATGCGCTGATAGTCTCTTGTATTTTAATTTTTTTTTTTAAATTATGGTTTGGATGTAAATACTTCTTGAATGAGTTTTTATTTCATGAATATTAATTATTTTTGTAAAATGATTTACGAAACAATGTTGCTTTGTTATTATTGGTTTGGTATAGATCTGTTCACTCACGAAGATCCTCCATGTTATAATCGGCGTGCATTAGTATGAGTGATCTTCCTGCTTATAAGACGTTTTTAGTGTGCGTGAGATGGCTAATGTAAGAATAAAAAAAGGAAAAAAAACTACAAATTCGATTAATTTTTTATTCGTTAATGCACGCCGATGATGACGTGGAGGCGCGAGTCGTGAGTGAACAGATCTATAAGAATTTTAAAATTCATATCAGATAATTATTTTACAACGATTTAGTTTTAACGTTAAATGTATGTTTCCTTTGTTTATATTAACGCTATTGAAAATACAAATTCGCTTAATAGAAAATTTAACAGTAAATTTGATCCACTGTTGAAATTTATTGCCAATATCCGGATTATTATTGATTTCTATTTGATTTCCATCGACACAGTTTTCCGGAAGTTTTGTCAATGTTATATGTAATACTTTAGGATTTGAATATTTTTAGCGTTTCCTACTTAGAACTTTATACAATTAGTAATGATTTTCCAATCATTAAATTCAATTTGTTTCCTTACAGGTTACCTGACACGGGGCAACCTCCAATACTCATCTCTTTGGTAGAAAACGCAAAATTGGATTTGAAAACTCCAGACGAACTATTGTTCGCAAATGACTCGGAACAGCACAATGAAACGACAAGTTTCGCAATTATTGATAGTGAGGTCGAGGATGAAAACGAAAGGACGTCAACGGAAAATACAGAGAAAGAAAGCACGGAACCACGCCTCGTAGTCAAAGCGAGGCCCATGCACGAAACAAGGCAAACTGATGATGCATTTCAAAGCACCACTCCCACGCCAGAAGCGGAAACGACAACAGAATCTCACATTGAAGAAAAATACGAAGAAAACATTCCAACTAAACCAGAAACTCCGCAAGAAGATATACCCTCATTCTCAGAATGGGCTCAAAAACAATTAGCAGAAGCTGAAAAGAAAGATACCGTGCTGAATCATTCGAGTCAACCTAGTCATAATCATTCAAATTTTAGCAGCAAAAGCACCAAATTACGGTCGAAAAATTACGCCTCACTTGCTTGCGGCGCTAAAGTCGTGGCCGTTAATCCTGAAGCAGGATCGGCAAGTTCGATTTTATCTCCAAACAGAGATGAGTATATGCTTAATACATGCAATAGTCGCATCTGGTTCGTGGTAGAGCTGTGTGAAGCTGTTCAAGCACAAAAAATAGAAATAGCCAATTTTGAGCTGTTTTCATCAACGCCGAAGGACATCGCTGTGTATTTCAGCGATCGTTTCCCTACTCGGGACTGGGCCGATGTCGGTCAATTTACAGCGCAAGACATGAGAGATGTACAAAGTTTCGATTTATATCCACATTTATTCGGTAAATTTATTAAAGTCGAGTTGTTATCTCACCACGGCTCCGAGCATTATTGCCCAATTTCATTATTTAAAGTTTACGGCACTTCAGAATTTGAAGTTCTGGAAAAAGAAAGTTCTCAACATTCATCACATATAGATGATGACGAAGACGACGAGATAATAGATGTCCCCGACGTACCTGCGGCCGAGACGGAACCATCGAAAAATCTTTTTGGTTCCGCGAGAGACGCAGTGATGTCTATCATGAAGAAGGCGGCTCAAGCATTAGTTAAAAGTGAAGTTCCTAAAAATGTTTCAAGTGAACGTAACGATACGTTAACAGATACAATGTACAAAAAGTGTTGTTCGCCCAGCCATATTATAGTGTGTGATAATTGTAGTGAAACACTTTACAATGATGTGTATGAACTGCTTAGTTGCAGTTCGGACAAATTAACGAGTTTAGTACGGCAAGTGTTCCTAAGAGACACATTAAAGTGCACAAGTGTATGTCAAACATATGGTTTAGATTTTAAAAGTACAAAGACTATAGAGTTTGGCGAAGAACGTGTAGCGTATATTAACGCTTTATTCCCGCCTAAATATTTAGCAGCTTTGTGTAACATTCTCGCAATTAAAGAGAAAAAAGTAGTTTTAAACACAAGCTTTGAAACTGAAATGAATGTAACCTCTAACGTTACTGTGGATGAATCGCCACAAAAATTAAATAGTGAAACACATTCAGATCAAGATATCAAGTTAGTGCCGATTAAAAATGAAACGACCGATGATAAAATCAATGAGACGGCTCAATCTGATGACAAAACTGTTGTACCTGAACAAAAAGCTGAGAGCACACCAATAGAATTACCTAAAGATGAAAAAGAAAAATCGGACACGTGCAAAGAAGATCTTCAGATAATTCTCGAAGGAAAACAATCTTTAGTAGAACCCACGGACGAGCCTCCTAGTGAAGAGAGACAAGTAGAAGGCAATAATGAAAACGAAACTAAAGAAATTCCTTCAAAAACAGAGGTTAAAAACGGACGAGAAGTAGTTACAGAGAAACCAAAAGATATAAATAATGTAGGCGATGAAATAAGCGATCAGGTTTTAATCGATTCTGAAAATTTTATGCCAGAATTAGATCAAATCGCAATAGATCCCATACCCACAGGTAATCACGCCACACTTAACCAAAACCAAGCGCAGGCAACTCTACAAAAAGAATCAGTATTTTTAAGGCTGTCAAACAGAGTAAAGGTGAGGTTACATTACATTATGCAACTTTTGATTTTAAAAATGTTGTTATATATAAAAAAAAAGTAAACCTATATTATATAAAAAATATATCTTTTTGCATAATATCAACGACAAGTAAAATAACATAGAATTAAATTAAGACTTAATTTCATTTAAAACGTTAAGTAAAAAATGAAATTTACTGTATAATATTTATGATTACTTTTTTTGCAGACACTAGAAAGAAATATGTCTCTCTCGGGACAATATCTTGAAGAGTTGAGCAGAAGATACAAGAAACAAGTAGAGGAAATGCAGAAGTCGTTTGAGAAGACAGTGGTGCAAATGACAGAAGAACGACGTAAGAGCAACGAACGTGAACAAAAGTACTTAGACCAGATGACACAATTACAAGATCAATTAGTTCAAATGACAATAGCCATGACGCTCCTTATGGAAGAAAGAGATAGTTGGTTTGGCAACATCACATTCTCGAAATTCATTATGTATCAATCAATTATAATCACTTTAATATTATACTACGTTTCAAAAAGAAAAAAACCAGAAACTATAATGGTGGCGATCCCTAAAAAGATTAAGAAGAAACAAGACAGGTTTAGAAGGAAATCAGTTGAAGGCGTGAGTGGACACGCCACTCCGTCGACGAAGAAGAGGAGGCCGAGCGAGGAAGCATTCCAAATAGCAAGGCAGTCGACGGAAGATATGGAAAGAGAACAAGAGTCTGGAGAATGGCAAATTGCTAAGAAAAATAGGAAGAGAAAAACTTCAATACTTCATAGGAGTTTAGAATCTGATATTAAGGAAACTTCTAATAACCAAGATGGTATCAGGGAACTTCAAGAAAATCCGAACATAACTCTAGATGAGGGAGTTTATTTCGCTCCAGTCTCGGAGCCAAAGGAATTTACGATAAATGAAACTAAAGAAAAAGAGTTACCAAAAAGTAATGGAGGATCGTTCTTCAATAACTTAAAAACGAAGACGATGAAGACGAGACGATTGTCGTCGCCGGCGTTTCTGAGAACTCTCAATCGTCAAAGCAGCAGAAGTACACCCAGTCCAGACGTGCGGACTTTAGAACCGATTTTCAATGGAAAATTGGGCAAGAAAGCCGCTTCCGAATCGCCAACTGGAAGCCTCTGGTCGGAATCTACCGATATATCTCAGAATGGACAACAAGAGAGCGAAAATGGCAGCAAAAAGAAGAAAAGTCTTAAAAACATACTTAAGAAAGTATTTTGAGAACTTTGAGTGTTTGTTTTACACGTGCTTAGTATAAATCGCTATGTCTCGTTTATTAATGTGTATTTTATTGTTTAAATTATTGTATAAAATATTTGCGTCATTGTTAGACCTCTATGGGTGCCAATTGTGATAAATTAGGAAGCCTAATGCTATTTCAATTCTTTTTTTTTTATTTCTGCAGTTATGTTTGCTAGAATGCCAGTATTTTATGAGTGACAATAAGGTAAATTGTGGATTGTGGACACTAGTCGAGCGAGTTCGGTAAACAAAGAAATGGCATTAAATGCATTAATTTTATTCCTGTATTTTTATTTATTGTCTACATTATATGATAGCATTAATAATCTTAACGATCTATATGTTATTTTACAACAACATAAAACATATAAACAGTAACAAGTTATATTATACAATTTTGTATTTTATACCTTAAATAAAAATAAGATATAATTCTATGAGATAATATTAATGGATTGTATGAAGTCCTTTAAGTCAACACATTTTAAATTCACTAGATTTTTCTGTCTCGCGGTTTGGTTGAGGCTCTTGGCGGCTGCTTCCAAATTATCTAACGTGTAATCGTTATCGCTGTTCGTAGCGAAAACAATCTCATTGACTTCTTCGTACAGCTTCACCGTAACTAAATGTTTGAAATGTTGTTTAAGAGTCTCTATTATACTTTCTTGTAGCTGAGTGTCCCGGCATACCAGATTCAGAATGAAGTGACCTGGAATAAGAAATATGAATATTTATTACTAATATTTTCTATAAAATCGCGTTTACGTCAATATTGTTGTTATTTTTGAGATTCTTTTTAGACTTACAATTATAAATCTATCTAAAGGTTAAACTTTGTGTATACATTTACTTGTTTATGAGAGAGGCATGTATATCGGCCTTGAGTGAAGCGCTAAAAAGTATATAACTTCTTCTACAAAGTAGTACAGCTAGAATATCTATTGATCTAAAATAAATTTTTAAAATAAATGATTGGCTTAAAACTCGTCTAAACTGGTGGGTCTAACAGGATGAAATTTTGCATACGAATTCCTAATGAAATAGCACTCAGAGATGATCTTTCTAAATTAATCTCCTAGAGGGTTACGTAGGAGATGAAAGTTTGTATGCAAATTAATCATTTTCTATCCTTCTAAGTAATAATATATCCTAATATTTAGATTTTTTGGTAGTTACCTAAGATGGTGATATTGAGATATTTTTAAATATAGAAAACGGTATTGAAGTATTGTTTATGATTAAGAGACAGCTGTTAAAATATAATAATTTTAAATCACATTTTTCGTAAAGTATCGTTTACATTTTGATAGAATTTTACATAGGCGAGAACATACAACGACCCCCCCCCCCCCATCCCCCCGTCCATACCGTGCGTGCGCAGCAGCGCGGCGACGTGCGCGAGCGGCGCGGCGCGCAGGAAGTGCGGCGGCGGACACGACAGGCCCAGCGAGCTGTCCTTGCTGTCCATGTCGAACATCACGGCGTCGTACGTGTGGCCTGCGGGTGCGGACATAAGCATTGTGTCTGAGAAATATGTAATCTTTCTTATGAAAACTTATTTTATCAAAAAATTGCCTTATAATTATTAGGTCAAGAGTGAGTAGTTTATAAAAAGAAATAAACTTGACTATTGTTTTTAATAGTCAATAATTAACTAAAATTATTATTTATATTATTATTTTTTTTACAAAATAGATTATGCTACCTGTAAACTTTATTTGTTATTATCAATCCATGCTTGTAAGTTATCATGGCGCTATCTAATACATATTCTAATACATTTGAATAAATTGAAGCCTATTTTTTTACTATCGAAGTCCAGATAATGCATTAAGTGTTATTGGAACTACTGCCGAGAGTTATATAATCAAGAAACATTTGGAAAATTAGTTAAAAATTTTAGACAAGAAAATCGTTTTAATCCCCAACGCACATTCATATACCACACGAAATAGACGTAAATGTAATATAATACATTTATTTTAGGAGTTGCATAGTATCTTTACTATTTTTGTAACTCTGGACCGAAACATAAATAAAATACAATCATATATAATAAATATAAACTAAAATCCTCACCACTGTCGGCTTCGTCCTTTAAGAAATCAATTCCGTCTTTAATCTGGACCTCCAATCGGTCGTCCACCTCCAGACCGAAATCGGCCTTCGCAACCTCCAACATGGCCGGGTCCAGGTCCACGGCTGTGATCTTTAAGTTGTCAAAGCATTTCTTCAGGAACATGCAGAGACTGCCGCCGCCGAGGCCCAGCACGGCGACGCTCGTGCTGCGGCCGAGCGGCACGGCCACGCACATGAACGAGTGGTAGAGCGACACGTAGCCGAAGTCGACGACCACTTTTGATTTATTCTTTCTTTTTACTGAAATGTGTAAATTTCGCGTTAAATCTTGTGCCGTTAGCAGTTGAGATGCTTGAGGTAATAAAGTTGAAATAATAGTGCAAAAACATTGCTAAAACATCCGTTATAACTTTAAAACCTTATTATTCATCTTATTATCATCTTAATGCCTCCGCGGGGGCTCATTTTCCGTTCTAATTACTGGAATTGCGGTTTAATGGCAAAATATTGCTAGTATTCTCACCACCATTCGATGCGGCCACGATTTTTACATACACTTACACATTTTTACTTTTGATACTACCTTTATAACATCTATTTTTATATTTTTATAAAAATAGATTTTGTATTTGATCATTTTTATACATAAGAAGCCCGTAAATGTCCCACTGCTGGGATAAAGGCCTCCTCTCCCTTTGAGGAGAAGGTTTGGAGTATTTTCCACCACGCTGCTCCAATGCGGGTTGGCGGAATACACATGTGACTGAATTTCGTTGAAATTAGACACATGCAGGTTTCCTCACGATGTTTTCCTTCACCGCCGAGCACGAGATGAATTATAAACACAAATTAAGCACATGAAATTTCAGTGGTGCCTGCCTGGGTTTGAACCCGAAATCATCGGTTAAGATGCACGCGTTCTAACCACTGGGCCATCTCGGCTGTCATTTTTATACTAAAGTAAAAAAAACCGTTAACAAACCCCCTTATAAAAGCATGGAACTAATTGTAGTTGTCAGGCAGGATATAGTACATAAACGTAATTTATATAATGGTAATTCATATGTTAGAAAAGAGTAACTACTGAATTACTTGCCGGTTCTTCTCGAGAATCTATCTTCCGAACCAATGCACCGGTTGTAAGCTACCACTGTGGGTATCAACGCGGTGGTAGTTTTACGTTTAATACAATCCTTTAAAAATGCTTAATTTTGGTAATATTTTGTACTTTTTTTTTTAGTGACAATGGTAGTGGTGACCCGTTTTTATGCAGAAAACGTAAAAGGAAGGAGGTAATCCGATGTGGACACTTCTAATGCCGTCAACATATACCCGCAAACTTCAGTCTCGTAAACAAGACATTCATAGATAATTTCGAAATATCGAACTCCACCAAATAAAAATAAAAAACATAGTAAATATCCCGTATTGAATACTTGGTGTAATATTCTGTACGTTTTCAGTTGACGAGACATGGATAATCAAATCGTAATATTGACCATTAATTTTTTGGAACACATTTATTAACACGATGCCTTTATTGATTAAATATAAATCTATAAAACATGTTAGACATTTTTATATTGATTGATTATTTAAGAATAAGTGTATTTAATATGATATTGAATTTATATGAATACCCTGGATACTTAGACTAACGTTTGGTGTTATAGTTTTTATAATCTGCACATTGGTCTCTAGTTTATTGTTGTAGCGTTTATTTCGAATAAATTATAACATAACATAAATAATTAACATTTATTAAAACTTACTGGATGAGTTAATACTAGTTTAAATATATATTTAGTTAATTACTGATATTTGATACATCAACAGATGGCGCTGTGCGATATTAGAGAAATTCATCCTATTTGGACTATATATCTTAACTAATTTTATAAATTCGAAAGTAACTCCATCTGTCTGTCTGTGTGTCTCTAACACTCGTGACCAAATCACTGAAACGAATTTATTAAAATTTGGTATGAGGCAAACATAAGGACATAGGCTACTTTTTACGTCTAAAACCTTACGACCAACCTCAAAATGCGAGTGAAGTCAAGGCGATAACATAGTAAATTCACATTTTTTTAGGATATCAAGTGTTACAGGCGGCTATTTTCGAATAGTAAATTGTCGAATTTATATGATGTAAGAGATCAGCAGTTTCATATTTAAGTGACTAAGGCAATTTTAGACAATCTTCAGTACAGTTTTTTTTGTGTACAGCAGCACGTAGGAGAACGTGCTGCTGTACACAGCATCTAGGATAGATTAGAATTAATAAATAAGATGGTAATATTTTTCTTGGTAAATGTTAGTAAAATGCCGTTGATATATCATATGTACATATACATATATATAATTTTAATGTTACAGGCTACTGCCTGGCAATAATATGAAGGAACATTGTATAACTATGTATTTTTTTGCATTGAAATTTAATGTAAAAATTTATACCTGACATTTCTGTCATATAATATATTGCATTCTTTAGAAAATTGTCTCAAAGGCTTAATAAATAAAATGTTTTATTATTTATAATTGGAAGGAAATCTGTCAAATGGGCTATCCGATAGTGAGTGGGCAGCTCGAACGATAGACATTGAGAGGGTAAAAATTATAAGTCGCTGTACACACGCTCAACGCGCAGCCACCGCAGAATATCTTGTAGGTTATAGGCATTCATTTGGCAGTTGGATAACTACTAACTTAAGGGTCAGTTTAACGACAGGCACAAGACATAACATCTTAGGTCTTAAGGTTGGTGGCGTATTGGCGATGTTAGGAATGGTTAATACTCCTTATTACGTCAATGTCTAAGGGCAGTGGTGACCACTTACCAACGCCCGAGCGCCTAACTATATTATATATTAAAAAAAAAAAAATTAATTATATAAGTGTGTCAGGGATGTACCGCTGACAGAATTCCGCCATAGCGGCCTATCTTAGGAGTACCAGTCAAATACGTAGGACATGATACACTATTCAAACACAGCAGATCTCATTATTCCTCGACTCCAAAAATCCGATAGGACTGCAAATCCGGCCATAGTTACCAATAGACTCTTCAAAATTAATTAAACACGCGTCTAAATTATCACCTGTTTCACGTTATAATCTCCAAATTACTGATATCATTCGTATATATTAAATATAACAAAGGTCCTAAAGTAGAGCCTTGAGGTATTCCACAGGTTATATTTTGTTGTTATGCTTTTAAAATTAGCAATATCAACTACCTGCCTCCTATATTTTACATATGATTCAAACTATTTTAAAGCTGAGTCAGATATACCTATACTTGTTAATTTTTGTAGCAAAATGGAATGTGAAACAGTGTCTAAAGCTTCTTTTAAGTCTATTCATAAACCAAAAACTATATACTTTTGGTCAGTGTTATTTTTTTATTTTGGTTATCAAGGCGATTGTGTCTTATAAGGTATTAGAACTTTTACAAAAACCATACTGCTTTTGATACAGAATTTTTATATCCGTAAGATAATTACTTAGACGAAACTGATTTTTTTTCAAAAACCTTTGTAAAAAAAGCTATTCACTAGATCAACAAGTCATGTATTATGCATTGACGTTGTATTTAGATATATGATGGTACTCTCACCGGTCTTGAGCCTGGCCTCCGACTGCACGAGGAACTGGTTGGCGAGGAACACGAGCCGGCGGTGCGCGGCGCCGTCCACGTCCACGTCCTCCACCACGAACTCGCCCGACACGGCCGAGCGCCCCGCGCGCACGCGCACGCGCCGCCCCACGTCGCTGCCCAGCGACAGGAACGGGATCTGGGGGATTGTGTTGCTCGTCCTGAAGCTGCAATTCTTTGTATTGCTATATTTCCTTTTAGAGGGTGAGTGAGGTTGTGTAATTTCTTCAAACTATATCTAAAATATACGGTAAGGCTTTCTGCAGGTCCAAGTGCAGGCCATTTATTAGTTATTTCACTACCGATCAATTTTGAGTTGGCCTTTCTTTGATCTAGTTTGAAGGCTTCGGGGCCAGTGTAATTACAGGCGCAATGATCGCAACACCTTAGATCTCATGATTGGCAGCATTTAAATGATCGACCACTTAGCATTAGAAACATTATTTACTAGTTTTTCTTCCTCAAATTCTAACCTGTCCACTGAAGCCATAAGGAGCGAGCATCTTGGCTGAGTGCGCTAACTCCTCTTTCACGGCGTCGAGACTCTGAAACAGGTGACCTCTCCTCAATACGGCGACCACCAGTCTACCGAACCTGGCTGAGTCCTGCAGCTGACGTCTACCAGCGGGCGTGCCGAACAACCACTCACTCTCCCTGCAATTTTAATAAACAAAAATACGTAAATAATCACAGCATTTTCAATTACAAGTATTTTTTTGTTCTCCCTCCCGTCTCTGAATTTATATTACTGAATATCTGTACCAATATTGTAAATGCTAAATAACTAATTCTCTGACTGTTAAGCTTTCACGGCGAAACTAGTAGTAGTAGATTTGGATTAAATTGGGTACGAAACAAGTTTGAACCCTTAGGATGGATATAGATTGTTAACCTCTTCAACAAATTGAATTTCAAGCGAACGAAGCCGCGTCTTCCCCTATTTTACTATATATCTTTGTTTAATATTTTAATGTAGTATTTATACTATAACTGCTTACTTAGTGGTACTACAGGCACAGGGGATATAACATCTTTGTTCCCAAGGATGGTGAAGCATTGACGACGGAAGGAATAGTTAATATTTCTAACAGAGCTGGTAACTATGGACGGTGGTGGCCATTTAAGATCAGATGGCCCATATGATATTGTAAATGCGGAAGAATTGACTTATGTCTCTTTCTTTCTCTATCAATGCAAAATTACAGAACAGTTCGTAATGAAATGGCAAAAGATTAAATGAACGCTGATGATGTTGCAGGAAATAACTAGTATGCGAATATTTCATTTATTCCATTCATATCTTCTCATCGAACAGATAAGTTCGAGCGAGCTATCAACTACAACCTATTCCAACCACAAGAGGAGTAATGTCAAATAAACAACTTTTTACATCGAATTGAAGAGATACAGTTGGCCGAGAGCTTGAATGATCCTTAATGTCCATTATGAATAGTTTTTAATAAATATTTTGGATCAAGAATTATTTGATTATGTATCATACTAATTCCGAACAGCATATCTTTTATTTTTAAATATTTACCTAAAAAACTTATCATCAAGTTAATAGCGCCGATTATTTATATTTTAATACAGATAAAAAAGCAAAGTTAATTTATTTCATTTGGAATGCTGGAATAAATTCCATATTTAAAAAAAAATGTTATAAAAACATTTATTTCTAAATAACTATCTAAAAGATTTTTTTTTTAAACTTTTAAACTAAAAACATGTTATAAATTTATTTAAACCGTCAAACAGTTGATGAATCGTTAGCGATGACAGTTGAAGCGAGGCGGAACAGATTCCGCGCCGAAAATAGTGTCAAGTGAAATTATTGACCGTTATGAATCAGTGTGATGCTGAAATAAACACGGATCTGCATTCAAGAATCCGACTTGCGAATGCGGCCGCTGCAATGGCAGCTGATATTTACGGCAAGAGCTAATTTTATTTCGTTGCCAAGCAAATCGTATCTCGTTTACCTCACATGCTGTTCAGACATAGCTTTTAAGCTTACATTTTGGCAAAAATGCCGATTTCAGCAACCGCAGCTAATCTCGAGGACTTCAAATGCGCGGGACATATTACATTGCATAAATGTTTGCGCGAAAACAAGTGCATTTTTTTTTGATATGTCGATGGCACGGAAAATCAAACACGACTGGAAAGGCTTCAGTTGCAAGGCCAAAATTTTTAACATGCTTTCAGAATATTTCTTGCCAGAGAATCACGCCCAATACTTTCAGTTATGCCAATAAGTAATAAATCTCATGTTATAAAGCATGATTATAAAGGTGATAAAATGGAGTTAGTATTCGATGATTTCCATGAAGGATAAATGATAATTAACGAATGATCTATGGAATTTAATTATTGCATAAGAGTAACCACTGACTTTCTTGTCAGTTCTTCTCGGAAGAATCGAAATACCAAAACTATGGTTACTTTAAATTTTGATTAATTTTGAAAACCGAAAATTAGAACTGTTTTTTATTATAAGTATAAATCAATTATGACATAGTCTAGACCACCAGCAATCAGTTCTCATATAGCAAAAATTAACATTGACGTAAGCTTGTCTGCATTTCGAAGACTTAACTAATCGAACATTAATTGATCAGTTCCAAAGAAAGAAACGTATATAACCTACGTCTTACGACTTCCCAGTTCATGTTATAGCAATTTTAAATGAATAGTTTGTTACGAATTAGCTCAATAAGGTTATTAGTAAACTATCTATTTACCAACAAAATTATTATTATTTAATTATATACGTATAAATGATACTTAGTACATAATTTGACAGTCTAGTTAATATCGATTTCTCATACAGGCTGTTGTATTGAAATTGTTTAAAATTTCACAATAAACATTATATACTCATAATACTCTATTCCAACCGTAAGAGCCAAATAAACAACATTTGACAGCAAATTGATGCGATATCATTGGTCGGAAACTTGATAATCTATGATATTCACTATGGATTTGCGAAATAACGGCGTTTTGAACGTCGGCGAAACTGTTATCGGAATTTTGGACGTAAAATTAAAGACGGAAACTTATTTCCGTCTTTTTTAACTACTTATAGTTAAGTGTAATAGTTTTGTATTATAAATAATAATCAATTTTTTGTATCAAAAATAGATCGTGATTCATAGATCATAGATATATAATTTATAATAATTGATAAGGAGAAAAAGTAAATTGGTTATTAAGTTGTAGAAGAATACGTATTTATTTTTTTACTTTTTAGTGCATATTCATTTGTTTTGGAACGGGCTTTTTTTTAAGACGGTTTTTTTTGTTAAAATTTTTGTTTATGGAATAAAAATTTGAAACTTTTGGAAAACCTCTAATGACCGTCTAAAATTAAAGTAAAGCCGCAAAGCCGCGATGATCGTTATTTTTGAATACACACTTTAAAAATAATCGTAAAAATAACATCTACCAGACAGAATTTACTCTGAAATTTGCGCTGTAGTTACTTAAAAAAAATTACTACAAATTACTAAAACTTCTGAATATATGTAATTGTAATAGTGTTACGTAAAACTACGCGAGGCGTTAACGTGTGGTACGTTGTTCTAGATTCTAGTGAACTAGTCTACGCGCGCGGGATCGTCCGCGTGTTAACGGGAATGATCGTAGGTTTTATAAACATTACAGTAATGTAGATAGATATCTTTAACGTGAATCTGTTTAAAAGTTCTTAAGAGCCTTAAAAAAATTATTAGTCATTAATATTCTTTGTTTTATTTGTTTTAGTTTGTTACAGTTCAAAATACTTTTTTTAATCTATTAATTACTTTGATCATTTATTAATTATCTTATTAAATTTACTCTATGTTTTAAAGTAACAGTGGAAACTTTATTCGCTTTTGTAAGACTTTTTTGATATCAAATGTTTGTGTAGTGTGTTCTATATTATGTACTATACTCGTTTCCCGAAAATTAAAAAATAAAATAAAAGTCCCTTGTCCTTCCATGGGGTGAAAGCTTGCGTCACACCAAATTTCATTAAAATTCAGTTCAAAGGTTCAACCGCGCAAGAGAAACAGACAAACAGTCAGACAGACAGTTACTTTCGCATTTATAATATTTGTACAGAATACCGTAAGACTGACACGATGCCAAGTGATTAAATTAATGCTTGTGTGACATTTAATAACGCTATATTTTATAATTATTTATTTATTCATTTCGTATGTGTTTTGTTTTAGACAACTTTTTTCGTTAAGCTAATATTAGATCAAAGTAATGTTCATATCCTATCCCTGTATAAGGTGATAGGGCTTCATGAATACCCGCCTGAGGAGGTTGCATCCACTCATAATTTCTACCGTTCATTTATTACGTAAGACTATTTTCGCCTTCGACCCCCTACCTATTATAAGAAGAAATAAGAATAGGCCGACTCCCTCCCCCTGTTTAATATTTATTACGTAAGAATCTAAACGAAAAAATGAATTCACGTTTGGTTTATTTTAATGTTTATGTTTCAAAGAATCAATTTTTTTTTTAAATATTTATTCGTAATTTCAAAGGTACTAATAATCTTTATTTTTTGGCCCGCCCGTTGCCATGGAAATGCAAATATCGTTTTATACCTATATACGCATCCGCGCGACCTCGACAATCGAAACTTTTTTTAAAAATTTTAACTTTGCGCATTTTTTTTCATCTTACGTAAGAACTATGAGACTTCTTCCCACCCCCTTCTAAGAAAACAAGACATGGTCGACCTCCCCTCCTAAATCGTATACGTAATAAATGAATGGGCCCCAAGCAGTATTTTATAATAGTATTTTTGTGTCCCGCTTTGAAGAGCAAAACAGTTTAACTACATGCACAATGGGCATGATATTTTAATTCACAAAAATGAATAATATTTTTAAAAGTACCAATGATCCGCTCATGATAAAAAAATAGGTTTATTTTTTCCCTTACAATACAGTTCTAATCCGGAGGGCGATATTGTTTTTAAATGATTTTATTATATAAATACAAATTACATATTTATTTATCTTATTGGATACATATTATTAAAGTTTTAAACTAAAGTTGGATAACTTGATAATCTAAGACTCTGTCTGTTACATAAATATTAAAATAACGATAATGAATTATTGCTTGGATAATAAGCAAAATTAATTAAGTATTTATTAATTACGAGATCCTCATTTGTGGTTATTAATTATTATTATGATATAAGTTGAGCTAATGGCACGGAAATTGGTCCTCACTGCCCATAGACATTAAGGCCGAAAATAGCGCGCCACCAACCATCTACATATGTATATTATTTATTCCGAAATAAAGTATTCCTATTTTAAACGGCCACGGGTAACTGCCGATTACGAAAATACCTTTAATAAATAATACATTTTTTGTTAATACTTTTAACGTCTTTAAAATTAATTAATTATTCGATGAAGAGGTAATAATAATATTTGACATAGAATTTATTTTTCAATTTACATAAAAAAATTAAACCTTACGCATCAACCTACCTGAGAAATTAAAAAAAAAACCAAAACAAAAATCCAATATACTGGCACACGCACACCTATGGACCAATTATTTCTTATTATTTCTAATACACAGATAATTTAATTAATTAACTTTTATTGAGCAACTATAAGAGTTCTGTTCCAGTTGGAGTTTGGATTGAATATAAGCGTTGGAACGTCTTCGTTTACAGCAGAATAGGTAGGAGGCAACTGGCCTGTATATACATATACAAACTCCTCGCAATTTGAAGCGAACATCTATAAACATATCCTCTCGGTAGCGTTATATAAATTTACACGTGTCCGATGTTCGAAAATATAAACTAGTGCACACAACATAACACGAGACAGAGGCGCAATTCTGCTAACTTAGATATTTGTAAGAGCCGAGATGGCCCAGTGGTGTGTATCTTAACCGATGATTGCGAGTTCAAACCAGCACCACTAAATTGTCATGTGCTTAATCTATGTTTATAATTCATCTCTGCTCGGTGGTGAAGGAAAACATCAGGAAACCTGCATGTGTCTAATTTCAACGAAAAATTAACCTCAGCTTAATCGTAACTGAGGAGCAATTCTACTTATTTATATCGATTTCGATACGATCCCAATTACATTGCGATCGAACTTTGACCGAACTGGACTGATAGCGTTGCGTTTGTAGAATAGGTAAACTGCTATACGGCAACGAATTTATTTAGATTCGTTTGCGATAAACTGTTTATTTTAATTATTAAAGTACAAACTATTTAATTAGTTATCTAAGACAACTATTTGTATTTTTACATCATTTTAAAAACATTAAGTCTAAATATATGAAATACATATCGTCAGTGGATAGGAAGAAGAGCTGAAGCGCCAAAATTGTGTTTTTAGAAAAGGAGGTCTAAACTTTTTACGTAAAGTTTAAAGTGTTTTACTCCAGGTCGGGCTCATGAGAAATCATTGGATTTTTATGAAAGTGTTATCGTCCGGTCAATCAAAAGTTCTCACTATTCTCAGAAATTAGAATTTTTAAAAGAAAACCCACCCAGTGTACTCACGTACACTCCCGTGCCTCGGGAAGCACGTAAAGCCGCCGGTCCTGAACTTGACCTCTTTCTGGTCATGTGTGATTTGCCGACACGTCGGATTATGAGAGTGAGAAGATTGATTGACCGCTATCGGCCACGACAGACAATCTCAAGGGAAACCAGCGAACGACGCAGGACAAATCATAGTGCACATGTGTGTGCACAAAGAGGCCTATTCTAATAATATGTTGACTCCATGATGTTGGTGAAATTTTTTTATAGAAAGAGCCAATAATATCGTTCGACCAGGAATTTTAATCCATGACCTTAGGAACTGCGGTCTTATATCTAGCCTTTAGAGGCAGTCAATGGCATATTACTGATGACCCACTCGCTATACAAAGATTATTAGTAACGCCGTTTCGTATACTTTTGCCTCCGTAACCTTTCAGTAAAAAAAAAAAATTCGACATAAAATTAAATTTGCTCAAAATTATGTCAAAAATATATTATGTCACGTCGACGCATTTACATTATTAAAGCGAAGGGAATAGAGGCGAGAATGCAAGAGCATGTCCCTGTGAGACCGCATCGGGCACACATCCAACCACCTCCACACTTGAATAAATGTTTTGTTGATGTTTCTTAAATAACGCAGATGTAAATAAAGTTCTTCGTTATTTTAATGTAAACAGACTATTTTTAACACAAAAGTGGGTGTGGTGTTTTATCGTGAAAACAAATACCACGTACGTCACGTTGTACTTGATTTCATTTACAACTAATTTCCAAATTACGTATCATCATCATCATCGTAATCAGCCTGTATTAATCCACTGCTGGACATAGGCCTCCCCCAAGGCGCTCCACTGAGCTCGATCTTCGGCCCTTCTCATCCACTTCCTACCAGCCAGCTTCCGTACATCATCGCTCCACCGTGCCACAGGGCGTCCTACACTACGCTTGCCGATTCGCGGTCTCCACTCTAGAACCTTCTTGTCCCAACGGCTATCGGTTCTTCGACAGATGTGACCGGCCCACTACCACTTCATTTCACGTCGCTAATATCCCAGTGTCTGAAGACGAAAGTGTACAAACGCGTCCTACCGGTCATGACCTACGCAGCCGAGACGTGGCCTTGACTTACAGTGCGGCTGGTCCACAAAAATTACATATACTTTAAATCAAATCAAAATACTCTATTCAAGAAGGCTCTAGAAGAACTTTTTTTAGAGTGCTGAATTAAATGTAAAGCTACCGGTTCCAAAAGTAGATTCTACCGAGAAGAAACGGCAAGAAACTCTGTAGTTACTCTTTTCGACCATTTTAATTACAGAGTATGTCATTATAATACAATTCAATGTCCTAAAGTGTATAGTATAAATACTATAACAGAATCAGCCTGTAAATTTCCCACTGCTGGGCTAAGACCTCCTCTCTCTTTGAGGAGAAGGTTTGGACCATATTCCACCACGTATTTCCAATGCGGGTTGGTGGATACACATGTGGTAGAATTTCGTTGAAATTAGACACATGCAGGTTTCTTCACGATGTTTTCCTTATAAACACAAATTAATTACAAGAAAATTTAGTGGTGCTTGCCTGGGTTTGAACCCGCAATCGTCGGTTAAGATGCACGCGTACTAACCACTGGGCCATCTCGACTCGAAAAAGTACTAAGTCTACACTTTTGAATAATTAATATAATCTATACATAGTATACCTTATTTATCAATGTTTTTTGTACCATGAGATTTAAATTTTTCAATAGGATACATTAAAAAAACTATAAATTCAAGTAACCTCTAATGAACACTTTTGAATCGTCATTTTAATACCATCTAAGTGAACGTAATATAACCAAAGGTTCAGAATCTTGATTACAAAATCAGAAGAACCGGAAATAAGAATGTTTACTCCGTATGAAATATTTTATTTGAACTGTTAAGTTTCTGTTAATTAGTATCAGCAATGCCATTTTTTTTAATGTAATAAGCGGACGGACAAATATTAAGTGGTCACCACCGACCAATAAAAATAACACCAACATTATACATTACACCAATGCGCCACCAACCTTGGGAGCTAAGATGTTATGTCCCTTGTGCCTGTAGTTAAACTGGCTCACTCACCTTTCCAACTAGAATACAACAATACTTATTGCTTTTACGCGGTAGAATATCTGATGAGTACCTACCCAGACGGGCTTGAGCAAAGTCCTGCCACCAAGTGGTATTTACACATTTATTAAGAAAGGTTTTAAAAATTACAGATAAAAAACGAAAAAAAGGACCGTTTGTGAACAAATTATTGAAAAACCCAACTGACGGAAAATAATAAAATTAGCTGAGGCCACTTATTTGTTACCTCACGGCATCCAGATCTCTGAATTCGTCACCGATTTTATCACAAAAACACGTGAGATATAAATATTTCAGTAGAATATCAGTAAATTTATTTGTGTAGTAAATTTTGTATACGACGTAAAGATTCCGCTGGATACATTTAAATCACAGCCGAAATTAACTTTGAAGAACTGAACTACAAGAATTGAACTACAAACTATTAAAAAATTTTACGAAAATGTTAAATATTTTGTAACATTCGATTTTTAAAGATCGATTGATCCAAAAACGAAAAGAAATTTAATTAAAAATTGCAATGTATAGGATATACATATTCTGAACAAACGTCATATAAATAATATTTTCGTCTGCGCTTGGATAGCGTAGAAATTTCTAGAATGATTTTAATATGTGCCCCGGATATCTTTTTTTACTGAGAAATGCTAATGTTGACAGAGGACGTTCCGAAAACATTTTCTTTGAAAAATATGGATGACGAAGAGTTTATTGTTGTATAGTATATTGTTCTTAATTATTTTCAAATTCCACTTTTTTTTAACATATATTAGATTTTGGAAATATTATTGACTAATAAATAATATATATTTAATTAAATTATTAAATTAGGTCTTGCGTGTTAAGTATTTTTTTTTATATCCTTTTTTAACAAAGGCACCATCGCCAAATATCTTGAAATATTAACCATTCTTTACATCGCCAATGCGTCACCAATCTTTGGAACTAAGAAGATATGTCCCTTGTGCCTGTTACACTGGCTCACAGACCCTTCAAACTGGAACACAACAATACTAAGTAGAGCTGTTTAACGGTAGAACAAATGATTAGTGGTACATTCAACGACGGGCTTGCACAAAGCCATTTATAAAAACGAATACAATTTAGCACATAGATCTATTCATTTAAAAAGGCGCACTTTATATTATCGGTGCTTAAATAGTAATTCATGAATTTTACGGGGAAGAGCGCGCCTTTGTGAGTGAAAAATGTGTATGTCGACCGATTTTGATGTTTTTTGTTGTATACATACAATTTAATTTAGTTCGGATATAATATAACTTAATTCGGATAGTTTAAACGTTTCGTAAAGCTACGATCGGACTTTAGATTTATGTTTAAGAAAAATAATAATAACGTAACATTATTATTTAACTTGTACACAGTCGTGACAACTGGTATTATTAATAACTAGCTGATGGAATATTTAGTTTATTATCTACCGATATAATCAGACATAAAGACACAGGTGCTACAATTAAGTTTTAACATGACGATTCCAAAAGGTTTTAGTATGCATTTTAATGAGTTCTTGGTGGTTTAACTTTGTCGAGCATATTTGGGTATTTAGAGGAGCGAAGTTATCTTCATAGTAATCACAGACACATCAAAATAATAAAGCCTGTTCAAAAACATCCTTACCGTCCCTGTGGTACGATGAACACTGCATACTTGTTGATAGCCTGCGACCGCTTCTGATCCACTATGTACAATGTGTAGCGAGGTACATCTTCGCCGGGCTGCATTAGATCTAAAGTCACCTTAAAAAAATACAAAACTATTTACCAAGTATTTGAAACTACAGTCTATTCCAACCACATTTGACATCGAATTGACGCAATATCATTGGCCGAGAGTTTGAATTATCTATGATGTTCATAATGGATTTTGGAAAAAATGGCGTTGCGAACGCGGATGAAACTGTTATCAGAATTTTGGGAGTAAAATCTAAGTGACTATATACTTATAGCCACTTAAATTTAAGTGGAATAGTATTTTAATCGCAATATTGCTGACTTATAAGAATATCGCGAGAAATAAGTAAATCTAAGGTTCTCCTCATTCCTAAGGACATTCCTCTTCATAAGGATTTGAATGGACTATACATTTGACGCATTTGACAATATTTTGGCGCGCTTTTGTGACATCAGTGATTTCAAATACGAGCGTACTACGAATAAATTACACTCGTTTTTTTTTTTTTTATTATTTCGAATGACAAATAATTATTAAAAATTCGTATTATGCAAGATTAATTTTAATCTACTTTTCGAAAATAAATGAATCTAAAGACTCGTTGGTTATACTATATCAATATATATTGGTATACGTAAAAATATATATGTAAACTATAATAGTTACGTTTTAGAGTAATATTTCACTGAGATCTATTTCAACATCCAGGTCAGGAATTGTGGAGATCAAATTTAAGAGATTAATTTGAAATATGAAATGTGTGTGCCAAGTGACGCACAGATTTACGTAACAGATTAAAAATAATAATAATTTATGATATTAAATGCAAACATCAAAAAATTTTGTTCGATGTTTGCATGTGGCATTGAAAAGATTAGACCCTGTTTTTATAAGTTAAATGAAATGACTCTAACATTTAAATAATGGTCTCTGTGTGTGATAATTGGACATACATATATTTTTTAACTTTAAGGAATAAATTAGTTAATAGAGATACACCATAGTAGTAGGTTTACTAAGTTACCGAGTACTGTATTACTCATTTTAAGCATTTCAACTCAACCAAGTATGTAGTGGGACTATAAAACCCGTTACACTGCTGTAATTCCAGTAAACAAGTACTTGGTGTATCTAATTATAATATTGCAATACCTCATCATCCCCATCTAAAGTTGTTTTAGAGAGACCATTGGTGATGAAGGCTGTGTCTTGGACTGATTTGACACATGCTTTAAGATCCTCCGTCGTTTCCAGCCTCTGCATCTTGTCTCCAGCCATACAGACTTCTAATATCTAAAATGTGACATGAATTATTACTTTATTCTAATTTGAAACATGCAATTCTATATTCGTAAGAATGTAGCTAACATTAAAAATAAAGGATATTTTTGAAAACCTTTTTGGGGGTAATCTTAACAAGTATAGAAAATAGGTTTCATTTCTGTCATGTATACTGAATTGAAATCACTTTAATTTTAATTAAAGAATATACATTTTTAAGTCAGTAACTAAATAGTACACCATTTTTTGTAGTTAATTTATGAGATGAGGTGTGGGAGTAATAGGTATACCAGCAAAATCTCAGTATGACCTTGGTCTGTTGAGAAGTGTAGTTAGAATTAATAACATAAGCTACCCTAAAAGGTTCTTACCAAATTTTGCTAGTAAGATAGGGCAACACAACTAGTAAAGGTGAGTATTCATGCGCATCACAAAAGGGGGCCACATTAAACCTACACCCGGGTCACAAGTCTGGAATAGTGCTCAGAGTTTCTCCCTCTCCCACACAAATTTGTTTGTCTCTATTTTATAATTTTTATATATTGTATAAGTATCCTATAATCATATAACTTAACCATCTTTATAATATAAAATATATGAACTTACTAATTTAGGCATTTCTTTAAATTTTGTTGCGATAACTACGAAAACAGGTAAAGTCATGCCATCACCATTCTCAGCATTTTTCTCCTCGGCTTCGTGACATCTTACTACACGAAACATCCAGGTCTTATCACAAAAATATGTCAGCAGCTTATCTGTTATATGGCTTTGTAATAATGATACACAAATGAAACGGCCACCTATTTTCAACACTCTTTTAATTTCATCGAAATATTTGTCTATTCTTTCATTAGTTTCTTTCGAATCATCCGGCATTAAGGCATCAAGTGTTCCTTTATCAAGAACTACATTGAATTCATCATTCCCAAATGTCGTGTTGAGCGCATCCATGTAAAGAAATTTCATACTTGTTCTGTGTGCATTTACAGCATTCATTTGCTTGATTACTACTTCTGATACGTCTATGTTCGTGATATTAGGATAGCCGACATCGTAGAGGTCTGCGCTGAGACTGGAGTTACCGCAACCTGGTATAAGTATTACGTCCGATTGTTTGATATATTTGTGTAAATGAGAACATAGTTCTAAATATTCGCCATACCTTAAAAAATATTCAGGTTATTGAATATTATACACATAAATATAAAAAATAACAAAAAATACTCACCATTCGAAAGCCTTATTTCCACGTTTCTTAAAAAACTTATTCCAATAATCTTTCTCACTAAATTCTTTGTGACTTTTCGGAAGAAGGTTCATTTTTAACCTGAATTTATAATTTATCTTTTATAAACAATTCAATAACACATGGTTCAATTTGTTTACTGCCGAACTGTCAAAAATTGAACATGAATGAAGTTTTATTATTTTAATTATTAGTAGCCTGTGATCAATGTGATAAAGTCCCAGACAAATTCTAATGATCTTTATATGTTAGCTTTAAATATGATTTTAAATTTGTATAAAATATGGAACAGCTATTCTTTATACAAAACCATAGTGTGTTAATTTTAAGGTTCAATGTCCCATTCTACTATACCATATAGTTCTTTAATACTTTTAATTTAGCTTAAAATTTAATGTAGAAATATATACCATAAATTATTATATATATAAAAAATTTCGACTAAAAATTTTATAATAGCTCTCCTAAATTGGAGTTATTAAAATTATAATAAATGAATAACTATGTTTTATCTGTTATGTCAATCTTTAGTCTATTATGTTAATTGTCTGTGCTTTGTATAATAATATAAAATTTTATATAGTGTGCAATATTTGTGAAATGTGTATTTGTTTCCCTAACTTACTTGTTCATTTATCATTGTAATTTTTATGCCGTTTAAAATGTCTTCATATAATTACAATTCGCCGTACAGTATTACCTTGGCTTGATAATGATTATCAGAGACTTTAATGAAAGAAAATCGTGGATTCAACATCTAGGCCACTGAAGAAGTTACGTATTTAGCAATGGATAGTAAGAAACATGATAAATGGGAAGCCTTGGCTACCGTTAAATCTTTCGATCAAGGTATTTACTTAACTTTATTGTAATATAGAATTATAGTTTTTAAAAAATTTGGTATAAAAAAATACACAAAAAAAATACCTTATTTCATGAATATTGGTTGTGTATTTATTTTAACTAAATTCTAAATTAAGTTGTGTTCATTTAATTTTAATACACCTGGCGAGGAAGGGATAGTCATAAAACTAGACAAAACTATCTTTTCATCAACAATCATCATTCCAAATTGTGTTTATTAAATTTTGTGAAAATACACAAATAGCTTTGAATAAATCAGTATCAATATATAGTATTTGTGTAAATATGCAAATGTTATTTTTTTTTAAATATATTTAAAATAAATATGAGACTCTATATAATATCTAGCATGATGGTAGACTTGCTTTCATCTTTGTTTGAAATGACATATTTTAAATTTCAACCAGAACCAAATACCGAAAAATTGCTGATATAATATAAACTATTTATGTAATTTTTTGAGTTGCAATGGCTATTATCACCAACGTCAATCATATTCTACTTGTGACTAAGTATTACAATAGAACCATTACAATGACCACTAATATAGCATTCTTAATTTATCTCCAATATGTTGGCTGCTGTTGGGAAGTTGTAACATGTGTTCAATGCTGATGGTAGCGAACAAAAACTCTGTTGCTGATTATATTGACATAGATTAGTGTCTGGCAAAATTTATCCGAAATTGCATATTCTTGTATATAATAAATAACAACGAGACTAGTATGTTGCCTTGTGTGATGCCATGAGGATTCAACTGTGCAGTTGTAATGAATGTTACTTCTCGACTTGATTTATGAATATTTGATACCTTTGATACCTGCTATTTGTGATATAGCCTAATAAATTGATGGTGATAAGATTTGTATTAGCAACATATTGGAAATAGTTACAGAAATGCACAAAATAACCGTGCCAAGCCTCATAACAGGTTCGAATAGGAATAATAGAATAATTCGGTTAATTTCAAAGATTTCATTATTATTTATTTATAATTAAAAAGTTTAACAATCTAATATTGTATTATGACTTTTTTCTTGTAAAATAATCACTCCTGAATCGAAATTGACATTGGCAATACAGGAACATGCGTGTAATCAGTAATGCATTAGTTTGCAAGGGGCATGTGCATACATGTTGCATCATGATTGAACATGTGAAATGTCAAGAATTGCATAGTTGCATTGTTTTTATGATAAATCATTTATTCAGGAGCGAACATGGGTAATACAGATTCAGGTGTGATATTATTATATCTTATCAATGTGATTATTTAATTCAATTATTAAACAATTGAATAGGTTCGATATTTTGATTGAAGTGATTTGAAGTAATACTTGTTTTATATTGCATCATTTGGAAAGATACATTGTTCATTTTTTTGAAAAAAGCTGTAATTTTTATGAATTTTGTATGGTACATATGTATATGATGTATGGTATACATGTGGTGCAATCGATGAAAGTGTAAAGATAAATTAACCTCAGATTTATATGTTCCATGTGATTTGTCAAAGGCATTGCTATATAAACAGTGCATAATTAATAACATGTTTAATAATGTAATACTTTTCATTTTCCGATAACAAATAGTCCTTTGCCAATGTTAATACAGTTTCTTTACAAATCCAAAAGAATTTATAGACTATTCAACATTTTACTTGGTGGTAGGGTTTTGTGGAATCCCAACAGGGTAGGTAACATCAACTTATCAGATATTCCACTGCCAAAAATCAATACTTAGTATTGTTGTGTGTTTGGTTTGACGGGTGAATAAGCCAGTGTTCAGTTTAGTCTTAGTTTTCAAGGTTGGTGGCATTATTTGGCGATGTAGGAAACGGTTGAGATTTCTAATAGCACCAATATTTATAGACGGTGGCCCATTTGTCCTTCAAAGGCACATCATAAAAGAGATCTCACGCAATTATGTCAAAGTTGTCTTTAATCCTCCTGTGATTAGAACAGGATATACTTTTGCGGACCTACTTGCAATTGTTATGTATATATAGTGATCATACTCGGGCGAAATTTGTTTTGAATTTAATTTTATTTGCTTGAACATTTCGAATAACACCCCAAGTATCGGCTCATCGGCTTAAGCGTAAGGAGATAACATAAAGACTAACTTAGGCATTTATAATATTTGTATTGATTTGCCGCATATTTTTAATTCCAGACAGCATAAAAGCATTTTAAGATGATTCGTATTAATGGAATTAAATCTTGTATTATTTTGTCGACTGTAGGTATGTGTTATTTTTGTATATTTACAAATATATTGTGTAACACCTGGATTATTGTGTCAGTTGTCTTCCTTAAAAGTAATTCATTAGTCTTAGTAAATTTGTTTAAAACCAATTACGTTTCGTCACAATATTCAGCTTCAATGCCACGAAATAATATTAATAAATTTCGTAAATTATGTTATATATAGGTATATGAGGAAATGTTTCACCAATTTGATAACTATTTATGTAACTGAAAACCACTGACCACATTTTATATTCTAGAATTTTCTATGTTTCTGTGGAAGTAAAATATATATTTGTTTAACTTACTTACTTTACCATATTGTTGTTTTTATACAGAGAATGTGCTACATGACTGGTGATGATAAATGTTTATTAAAATATCCTTAACAAATCGTAATCTAACCAATTATTTGAATCGTTTGTGTGTGCGTGGGTATATTAATTTTTGTATAATAATAATATGGATTATCGTAATAATAAAATTTGTTGTAAGTACATAAAAAAAATTATATTTTAATTTGTTAAATATTCTATAAAATATTAAAAAATGGATGAAAATTATTGAAATTACGGTGAAATAAAAGAAAGCTAACATGTGTGATAATAATTAGATTGTTTTAAGCTTCATTTTACTAATATAATAAACTAGTAAAATTAAAAACAACAAGCGATCCGCGCGGGTTCACCAAGCCCGGGTTCGCACGATTGAAATTTATAACATTTTAGAATAGGATTATTATTTACGGAGATTACCCCCCTACACACAAACAAATTACATTTCATTTTACATCATCATTTTACAATATGAATACAGATCGTTTTAAAATATATAATAAACTCGATAATCTCACTTTTCTTCGTTACGGTTTTACGATTATATCACTGAATCGTTTGTAATGTTTACTATAAAAATAACTTTAGCTCAATGAGAGAAAGTAAACTTGACTTTTTGTTAATAATAATCGTCTAAGGTACAAATTACTTCTTAAAAAGTTCTGGTTAAAGATTTTTTCTTCTATGAATTAAGTCTGCGAACAAATACGTGCTTTGTAGCAATATTTAATATATGATAGGTAGGCAGTTTGGCAATTAGGCCATCTGATGGTAAGTGGTCATTGACGCCCATAAACAGACGACGTAAAAATATTAACCATTCCTGACATAGCCAATGTAACACGACCTCGAGAATTAAAATATTCCCTTGTGCCTGTAGTTAAACTAACTCACTCGCTCTTCAAACCGGAATACAACTAGTTTATCTGTTTGGCGGTACAGTAAAGGTGCCCTTTCACAGCCCTACGACTAAATGAAAATATCATCATTATTTTGCTATTATTTACAAATAAAAAATTATAACACATAAAATATAGATGTTTTTTTTTTTTTAATTTCCAGGTATTGCTCGCAATAGTCACCATGAGTCCATCTTGCAACAGAGCATGCAACACATCGAAGTTATCAACTCCACAGCAACAACACCCATTAGCTTACTCGTGCAATCACTGGTTAAGCAGTTATGTTCACTTCTGGAAAAGGACCTCAACAGAGCCAACCAATTGTACAACACTATTTGTGAGAAACTTCACAGTATGAATTTAATTGATAATTCATATTCGATGGGAGAGTTCGAAGTGATGAGGAGTCAGTATCAGAGAGCTCTTTACCAACTCGTCACAGTCGCCAGTGGTTCAGAAATACCGATTCCTCTCCCAGTGTCCTGGCCCATCACTAGTTCAGCTCTGGAGTGGTCGCGATACCACAAGGAGTTTGAAGAATTATACTTTATAGCGGGTGGGGGGTTTGGTAGCGTGTTCAAAGCGCGACATAGGTTAGATGGCGTCGAATACGCTGTAAAAAAAGTTTTTATCAAATCATCCGACGTTAATTCCATAATGACGCATTTGGCTGAAGTAAAAACAATCGCCAGTTTAAATCACACGAATATAGTCAATTATAAGGCTGCATGGCTGGAACCAATGATAGAATCGAAAGTTAAGAAGAAAAATAAATTTAAAATGGACACTGATCATGATGATTTTTCAATGGGATCTAACAAAGATTCTTCTGTTTATCCTGACATCATGAAATCTTTTAAAACGTACAATTCTAAAGAATTAACTAAGCACTATAGCCAATCTGACTTCATAATATCATTTGAGAGATCGAATACTTTGGACAATTCCGTAACTTCTGATGAAGAGTTGGAAGACGAGGAAGATTCGAGTTCAGCCGAGCGGAACGCTGTATGCAAACTTATGTCAGGCAAAGAATACGAAAACTGCTCTCGAGTTAACTTGAAATGGGCCACCCTGTATATACAGATGACTTACTGTCAACAAACCCTTAAGCAGTGGCTGGACGAGCGCAATAACCATATGAAACTCTCCAGGAAAAATTCCGAAGATCTAACACTGCAACACAGTGACTCGACTGATTCCAATTGCTACGACTCTTCCTTCTCTGATTCCAACGTGGCGTGGACTCGTGTCTTGGTTGACATGTTCACTCAGCTCGTCCGAGGACTGCATTATATTCATTCGAAAGGGATAATTCATCACGACGTTAAGCCCAGTAATGTGTTCGTGGCTCAGAGTGAAAATGGGCTACTCGTTCAGCTGGGCGATTTTGGCTTGGCCTGTCCGTTGCAGCAGTCTCATAGCGGATTAGCCCTCGGTACGCATTTGTACGCTGCGCCAGAACAACTAGAAGGTCAATGCAATCCTAAGGTAAAGATACATTAAAATATGTTTAAATTAACATTGTTTCTTAAAATAAAAATTTATTTACGATATTAAATATTAAGATTTCTCGTTTATTCAACAGATTTTTACAAATTTCGAAACCTATGACAGGTTTTTTTTTATTTAAGTGCGCACGATTTACCTTTTTTTATATACAGCCATAGCTCCGATCTCAAAGTGGGCAGTAACTTTTCCGCCCTCTAAAGTTAATTCTCTGTTAAATCATAACAATTTAATAAATTGCAATCAAGAACTTACGCTATTAATTTATAAGATTTTATAACTTGTAATGTCTTGTCATGTTTATAACTTGTTTCTTGGAAAACTATTCTCGCATGCTTTGCTTTATAGAAAAATATATTATTTGACTTTTGGAGATTATCATAACATCTAATGAACCACCTGCTTAAACATTTTCAGAGTGACATGTATTCGCTCGGCATCATACTTCTAGAGATGGTGGAGCCGTTCGGCACTGACATGGAGCGTGTGAAAACAATAACGGGCCTTCGCAAGGGACAGATCCCAGCGAACCTCACCGCGAACTACCCAAAGATAGCTCACATCATCGGGAAGTTGATCCAAAGGCGACCGAACAAACGATTAGATACAACACAACTGCTCGAAGAACTTAGCACTCTCTCTGAAAACAAAGACGATACGATACGTTTGCTCAAAGAGGAGTTGGCTGCGAAGGAAGACGAAATAGCCCATTTGAAGTTGATGCTCGCTAAATGTAACTTCCGTTCATGATAGATTTAATGTGTTAAAATCCAACTTAAAACGGGGATAGTGTTGCTAGTGCTGCCATTAATGTCACAAATTAATTTTATTTCGAGCAAATTTTTTTTTTTTAAATCTGTACAATTATTAAGGTAGTTTGAACAATAATCTTTTACTCGAATTATTTTAAATTTTAATAAATTCCACTTGAAATTGATGATGTCTTATTTTTAACAGGATTATATTTTTTATTGTAAGACAAAGTTGGAGAATATCGATTGTTGTTTTATTACGGAATGTTTTTGCATATTGCTTTCGGTAAAATTTCTTTTAACAATTTATAATTTACTACGTATAGATTCAGTATTTTTTTTTAAATGGACATCAAGGGACATCTGGCCTATGACATGATGTTATAAAATCGTACTGATGCGAGTGTGTGTGTGTGTGTAATAATTTAATTTAAATATAAGTATTTAATATTTATTTTTTTTATTTTAAATTAAAATCCCATATAATGATAAAAATGTATTTACAAAAAAAGTTAACTGCATAAATTAACACCTTATTCTAGTTTATATTTACAGTCTTAATTTTTAATTGTGGCTTTACAGCCGCTACACGGAAACAAGTCACAAAACTTAGACAGATATTGTTATTACATAAAATTAAAATATTGGATACATACTAAATATTTGTCCCACTCGTGGGCAATCGATATACATATATAGAAAAGAGAAAAACAGCGACAATATTATTAATTTAGATTTCTCTTAACAATCTTGGAGCCTGTTCCTTGAATCATTAGGATGAAGATTTTTTGACTTTATTTAAATGTGTAGCTCCGTAATATTTTTTAGTCTAATTTGGCGGGACGTCGTCTAGAGCAGCGTGTCCACGGCGTGGATGACGCCATTGGTCGCCGGGATGTTGTGAGTTATGACTTGGGCGTTGTTCACTTTGATGCGACCTGGGGGATAAATTATTGATACTATTATAATAGAGTCAATCCATACATTTAGTAATGTTTAGTTATCGTCATAGTAATTGACATTAAATAAATACTTTACTAAAATACAGAAAAATATGTCATACTAAAATTTTAGGTACAGATAGATTGTGTAAGTACGAGTTGACTTGATTGTGACGTAGTAAAATAAAATGTGAATTAGGATTTAGTGCTGTACAAAGATATAATAAAACTACTATCACAGTATCTGTGTCAGCACTTCGCGGGACGATGATATAAGTTTGTCCAAGAGAGCAGCTCACCGGAGCTCTTCTGCAGGGTCAGGGGCTTGGCGTCCTCCATGGAGTTCCGCAGCTGGTAGTAGCGCATGCCGGCGCTGTAGAGCGTGCCCGGCAGCACGTGGCGCGCCACGAGCGCGCGCGCGCCCGCGCGGTCCGCCGCGCGCGCCAGCTCGGCCGCGGGCAGCCGCGCGAACGCCGCGTCCGTCGGCGCGAACACCGTGTACGTTTTGCTCTCTGGAAAGTGCCTTCTGGTTTTAGCGAAGCTGATCCGCAAATTGCCCGTTGACGGTCGTCTTGGAGAACATACGACATTGTTTCCCAAGTAGTTGTATTATTATCACAACAAGCATACATCCTCCTCATCCCTCGACTCCTAGCGTCCAGTCCAAATATGGTAATCCCATTGACATTGCTACTGGCGACCACAGAATACCAGCGTTGAAGCTCATGTAACAATGGTTTCAACACAAGCTGAGTGGTTTACCAATTTGGGCATCACAATCTTTCCTGTTTTTTGTCATTTTGTATATTTTTTATTTTATTTTATGATTTGTACAATGTGTATGTCCAAATAAAGAGTTTTATTTGATTTGATTTGACATCGGACTATTATTATAATTTATGTACAGAGGCTTGTCATTCTACAGCCACGATTTCTAGATGCTTGCGTTCTTACCTGCTAAAGTTTCCGCGAAGCCGCTGGCGTATATAGCTTTTAGGAAAGTCGTAAAGCGTCGATCCCGGTCCGCTTGCAACGTCTGTACGAGATCTCCGACCGGCAGCGGGAACATCACCCGGTCCACTGCGTGGGCAATGCCCTGGAAAGGAACAATGCCATCAATAATATATGTAAATAAGTGATAATAATAATAATTATTTTTATTAGTTAAAAGCTCGGCATCATTTTATTTTTTTTATATAAATTACGTTTTTACAAGTAGTATTGGTTACCTGTGGTATATGTATGTCCTTCTTATCGTCAAGGACTCGAGCCCCGTTGATAGTCGTCACTCGCACTTCGTTCCATTCGACGTCATGCATATCGTACTGATTCACCCGGAGTTGCGTGCCGGCAAGAGAGACGCCTGTCATTTCGTCTTGGAGCGAGCCGATGTCGAACGCGCCGGGGATAACGTGATGGAGTAGCAACTGAAGAGATGGCAACATTTAATTTTCTTGTAAATTTTTTTATAATGAAAATGAGTATTCGTTATCAAAAATGTTTGGTATCTTTGGGTTGCACAATAAAGTATATCATATTCATTATCGTGGGACTTCGAAAATATTTTAATAAAGATTTAGATGAGAAAAAGTATTGGGTGGTAGGTTGGAGAATTATTTTTTACTTACCCCACTCAATAGTCTAGGATTGTCACGGAACTTCTCTTCTGCCCTATCAGGCCCGCCGAGTTGAACTAATAAAGTCCTAAAAGCTTTATCGGTGGGGGCGAAAATTGTGTAAGGTCCTGTTTCATTTAGTATCGCATCCAAGCCAGATTGTTTCAAATATTTAGCCGTTGCGAACAGACCATTTTCTTTCAGAATATCCACGAGGTCAGGTGTATCACTCTTGTCATAGTTCAAGTTTACGGTAGACTCTTCGTAAGATGGAGCGGCGCTTGATCCGATTACAACAATATCTTGAGGCGTCGTTCTATAAACCGGAGTTGTATTTATAGCAGTCGTACTGGGCACGTGACTCCTCGTCGCTTGGTGATGGCTGTGTCTGTTTTTTATGTAATTTGGAGTCGAAGATTTGATAACATATCTTTCACTAGTTGTCGCTCGGGTGGTAGGCGCATAAGTTTGAGTCACAGGAGTAGTTCTTGTCGATGATGCAATTGAGTTGCGATAAGTGGGCGCTGGCGTTGTTTGTATTGGGTTAGTATGCCCTGAATTGCCGTAATTCGACGTTGTTACGAAACTGGTGTAACTTGATGGATGATGCGATGATTCGGCTATATATTCGGTTGTTGAAATAGTTGGGCTTTGCGTGCTAGAAGTGTAAATATTGTTACTAATTTTGGTTGGTCCCGGCAGTTGTATTTCACCCTTCTTGATCTTATTCAAAATATCTTCAACCTCAGGCCCTTCTTCGGTTTGTTGCCCGTTTGCCTTCACACCTTTCACTTTGAATGTGCCGTCATCTTGTTCCTCCAGAAAAACGAAAGTAACTTTCTTTTTATTTTGAAGTGAACTTGGTATTTTAGAAACTTCTTCCAACTTACCGTTATCTGCTTGTTTTATAAGTTCGAAATTAGCCCCGGGTGGCAATACACCTTTTGTTAAATCGTCAAAAGAGATGCGACTTTCTTTTTGCGGCTCTTGGGTAGCTGTTATCAGCTTACCTAAGTCCGGACTGTCGGCGGCTATCGCACCTTTTGGAATCAAATTCGGGTTAGTTGTTCTTATAACTTCAAACTTTTGACCGTTTAAAGAAATTTCCCGAGACGTGAAATTTTTTTCATTAAAATCTTCCGGATTTTCAGCTAAAGCTACTTTAAGTTGTTTTAATATATCTGGTTTCTGAAGCAACGCTACGCTTTTAGCTCTTAAATTATCATCAAAACCTTTAGTATCACTTTCTTCGAGTAAATTTTTTATTTCATTATAAAGCTTTTGTTTGTTTCTGTCTTGAGGTGGAGCCCTGGTTCGGGTCGGTGATCGAGTTCTATATCTTGTAGTAGGTCGTGCTGTTGTTGTAGTTGTTGTAGTCGTAGTCGTAGATGTCGTTGTAGTTGGGTGCTCCTTTTCATATTGTTCAACAGCTTTCCTGAATAAATCTGTTTCGTGGGGCAGTAAAGGTCTTCGTTTTTCTTGATTGCGTTTGAAGTAATCTTCATAATTCTCTGTGGTCGTATAGCTTGGTATTGATTTTGTGGCTTGTTTACTGACAAATTCTTCGTGTAATTTTTCAACCTTTTCTTGCTGCTTTTGCTGTTGTTTCTGAACAAACTCTTGGTGTTTCTGAATAATTCTTTGTCTTTCTTGGAGTTCCTTTAATTTTTCTAGATTTTCTTTTGATTGTTGTTCATAATAATCCCTTAACTGTGATACAGATTGTCCATTATTATTATTATACAATGGCGATTGACTTATTGACTGGAAAGGAATTTGTTGATTGTTCAAATTTTGTGGTGCTAGATTAGGTGCGGCTTGAATAGTAATGGGACTGGGTGCACTAAAAGCTTGATTATTAGCAGTATTTAGAGATGGTAAAAATGCAGCCTGCGTAGGTCTCTGCTGGGCGATTGAACTATGAATATTTTGATTTGGATTAAATGTTTGAGGAGCGGTTTGCGTCAACGGAAGACCGTTATTTTGAAATGCTGACAAAGTAGGTATCGGTTGTGGTATATTTTGATGCTGTTGAATTTGACCCAAATTGTTTATTGGATTTACACTTGGGGGTTGGTTATATTGAAATCCATTGTTGTTTTGAACAGGAGCATTGCTTGGAATATTTTGAGCTGGTAGTAAATTGTTGAACTGCGGAACATACGGTTGTTGTTGAAAGATTGGCTGAGGGAATTGAATTGGGGGTGCTGGACTGCTCAATATATTAGGTTGCCCTTGGAAATTCTGTAACGAAGGTGATATCCCATATCTCGTTTGATGATCGTTGAAACCAGTAGGACCTAGCGGTGGCTGTCTGCTTCTGTCGAAGTCATTTTCTATCTGAAAATAAAATAAAAATATTAGTATAATTGTAACATTATATCAGGGTTTGCGGTTCAAAGCCTTTATTTTCTCAAATACGACCGAATCACATAAAGGACATGCATATAATAGAGATGAAGGTATATTCCATAAAATATTTAAAAAAATGTATTCTTAACACAAACATCAAATAAATTCGTTACAATACGACATTATTAGTTGAGTTGAGTAATAAAAATTAGTAATGACAAATACAGACTGACAATACTGGAACTGAGTTGTTATGTCAAACCGAAACACAACAACCGTAAGTACTTGGCAGTGGAATTTATGATGAATGGGTGATACCTACCCAGACGGGCTAGCACAAAGCCTTACCAAACAGCATTGTTAACATAATAAAAAAAATATTTAAATATTGGTATGTATTACATACTGATATTTCGTTGATTGTTGTTTATTTACACGTTAGTGTAAATAGAATAAATTCCTTAGATTTATCTTAACATTACTATCATATATTTGTTCTTGCTGGACTGTAACAGAATGTGAGATGACATAGCTATTTTCTCACAATTCACGGAGAACATTTGTCTGTCCGTGACGCATCAGTAGCACGAAAGTGCATTCTTTAGTATGCGCGGGCGCAGAGAGATGAGATCTAACATACTTTATTTTTATATTAACTGTTTCTGTGATTATTGAAGTAAAATCTTGTATTAGCGATGAACAACATTTTAACAGTATTTTTTTTAATTAGCATAGTTATTGCTTTCTCAGTCATAATTAAAAATATTATATAAAAAAAAAATCGTAGGACATTTGATGTTCGCCAAGCGTTGTGCAGTTTCAAAAGAATATTATAATTTGATTTGTTCCACTCCATCACAAATGAAAACAGTTCAATTGCAAAACCAACGGCTTTAGCCCACGCACGGTAGTGTAAACATGATGAAACTCCAACGGGCAAAATCCAATAAACTTTTAATGCGATTTGAACCCGGGTCTCGAAACCTGCTGCCTTATAAGCGAGCCACTAGATCGCTAGTTTTTACTTTGCCATCTATAAATGAAAGCCATGTGTTAATAAGTTTACGTAACTGTCTATGGTAATTTGAGTACCGGTTAAAAAATTCACGTACAGGATGTGTTATGCGGTAGAATGCCGCCGATCTGTCTCATGGCGGCTCACTTTCACGACGCGCTCGCAAGTAGGCGTTCCGGACGCTTTTGATTTCGTTTGGACTTTACTTTTTGTTTTAAAGGTCATGTGATTTCGTAAGAGTGAAAGAGCTGCTTATGAATTATAAATTCTTGTTCAATATTGTAAATATTTGGGATTTCTTAGAGTTTATGTTTTCGAAATCAACTGAAACACAATTTATGTTTACAAATATAAATCGTGTTTCAGTGTTTCACTGCAATTTAAAAATGATATAATATACTGGTTAAATATAATAATATGCCCATTATATATATTATTTTTTTCGATAATTAATTCGATAGGGAAATAATTTTAGCCCTTCTAATTAATTTCCTCTAATTCTAATTCTAAGTAGTCATAACCCTAAATTATGGTTGATTCAGGTATCAGTATCTTGGAGATGCAAACATCAAAACTTCGCGGGACAAAAACGGTAATATAGAATCATACATCAATTACGATACACATACAGACTACTACCTACTTGGTGATAGGGCTTTGTGCAAATCCTACTGGGTAGGTGCCACACAATCATCAGATATGCTACCGCTAAACAGCAATATTTAATATTTTTGTGTTCCGGCTTGAAGGATGAGCGAGCCAGTCTATCCAGACATAACATGACAAGGGACAAGTTATATTTATGTGGCTCATTAACTATGTACACATTAGCATTAGCATTAGCATTAGCAGCCCGTAAATGTCCCACTGCTGTGATAAAGGCCTCCTCTCCCTTTGAGGAGAAGGTTTGGAGCATATTCCACCACGCTGCTCCTATGCGGGTTGGCGGAATACACATGTGGCTGAATTTCGTTGAAATTAGACACATGCAGGTTTCCTCACGATGTTTTCCTTCACCGCCGAGCACGAGATGAATTATAAACACAAATTAAGCACATGAAATTTCAGTGGTGCCTGCCTGGGTTTGAACCCGAAATCATCGGTTAAGATGCACGCGTTCTAATGGCATATTCTTGTCTAGACCTCACATATAGATTTATATGTGTGGGCTAGACAAGATAATGCCATAGACAATAACAATTTTATTGATGATCTATTAATTAATTGGACTTATTCCTAACAGTTAATAACTCAAACGAAATTTGTCACATGATCTCACATGAAAGTAAATTCTAAACTGCTTCAAATGCAACAATGCAAGATTCAGTGTCGATTTTCTAATCGTTTGGAAACAAAGATGAGATGTATGCGAGTTGAATGAGAATAAGTCCGGTTTCCGTAAAACGATGAAAGTTTGCTTTCTCACTCATTATGTTAGGTTACGTTATGTTTACGAATCAGTGACAGTTCGAAATGAACAAGTTCGTTTGAAATAATAGCAGTAGCCTCAATCAGTGTGCGAGTTTCATTGATAGGTATTTATTCAAAACTCATTTTACTGTCAACGTGCGAGTAAAAACTTTTTAAAGTAAAACTTTTTTGTCCTATGAAACTGGAGCTCGATTTCAAGGTTGGTTTTGAGTGAATCCCTGTAACGTTTTAAAAAAGTTAATGACGAACTATTCTAACTTCGTTTTTTTTATTTACTATTGTGTTATCATGTATTGCTACTTTTCAATTATATACTGATATAATTTTTATTTTATGTATAATACAGTGTAAGTAACATTTCCCATAGTCCTATTTCCATGGGATAGGGATGTTAGTGTTCATTAATCACTTCGAGTTTTTGTTGAACGCAACCTGCATGCGTTGGAGTAGCTGGAATAACTTTCGAAGAATCTTCTCGAAGTGAAGAAGAAGTCGTTGATCAACTGTGGCACATTTTCTAGATGTTTCTACTAAATATCGTTGTTAGTAATAGACAAAAATAACTAAGGATTTTCCGAGAATATTTGTTTCATAATAAAAATAGTGATGATATCAATTTCTTTTATTCATTAAATAGCATGTGTGATTTTAATGACGAAATAATTACCACTTGCGATCGAAACTTATTAGGTTAAAGGAATGATTTACACGCAACGAATTAATATCGAATTGAATCCTCAATAATTCCAAGAACTATTGATGTTTGGACTGAAGAATGTTGTGACTACTGAAGAAAATTGTGACTACTTAACGAAAGCTAAGAAACTTGTATATATTTTAAAGACTAAAGTACTAATAAAAACTAAAGTAACCACGGAACTGCTTCAATGTTCTATAGCAATTTTTAGTTTAAAAAAAAAAACATTCTACAATATTAATTTGGCACCAATACAAGATTATAATCAAACAAAACAATATTTTTCGAAATCGGTTCATAAATTAAAAAAATACTGATGTAACAACTATAAAAAAAAAAAAACAATCCAATAGAAAAATTCTTTCTTTTATTGAAGTCGGTTAAAGATTACACGATTTGCTTTGCCAAATGATATTTGGAATCATATCACGAAATCATATCACGTGTAACAAGTATGTACAATAGTTCCATGTGGGACGATTCTGTTAACATATCGTTAAGTAACAGCGCTTTCTGTTTATTGTTCTCATAACGATACTTAAAATAGCAATAATTTAATGCGTGTCTTAAGTAAATATAATGCTTTAAAAATATATCGTTTTTGACAAATCACTGGTTTAGTCAATTCCAAGTTGGTGATAGATGGTTTTCTTATTTATGAGGGCTTTTGTACATTGTTAGTATTTAGACGCACTATTAATATCGATATTAATAGTGCGTCTATCAATATCAATAAATAATCAATAAATGCTTATTAATCACATCAGGATCGTATATGGATTATTACTGGAACGAATGCCTCGCCCTTGGAAGGATGTTTTGACTTTGTGGAGTCGGAAACAAAGTATCAATAGACTTATCTTGACGGCTCGTTTTTAATACAATGATTGTCACTGATTCTATCAAAATAATTTATATGATCCATACTAATATTATCAAAAGTTAAAATTGATTTGTTTGTTTGTAAGGGATAATCACCGGAACCAATGACACAATTGTATTTATTTTTACTAGTTGAATGCGACATTATTTCTGAGTGCTATAGGGTATAAATAATATTTATATCATGACATTTTCTTTATTAATAAATTCCAGTCGTGTGAGGCCGGTCGGGTCGGGTTTGAAATAAACCTACGCTTAACTTTTTTCCGTCCGTAATATCCGCGTAGAAAACATCGTTGAATCTTTTACCTAACAAGTTTTGCCATAAAAATAGTACACGATTACGTAATTGACGAACGGTGTTCGGTTCCCCGGTTACGCAAACTTACGTGTCAACGAGTCCTGCGGTATTCGATACTTCCTTGATTATACCGTGACTGTGGTTTTATTAAGCCCTTTTACGTTTTATTGCACGAATGACGTAATCAATTCAATTGCTATAAAAAATTACAAAATACAAACGCTCGATAAGATATTTATTAAGAAATTATAGCCATTTTTATAAAATGTGTATTTTACATATTTAAATGTAAATCTCGATTTTACCGGTTATCTGGTCTGAGGTTTTTCTTTCTTATAGATATATAAGCAAGTTAGTATTTAATCAATTATGTCAATGAACCAGTGCAATGTTTTTAATATTTAATAAAGATTTTGGCTAAAATGTCCTCATAAACTGGTTTTATAAGGGACACACTCAATTTAAGTGCAGTATTGTAGCAAAATCTAGCGAAAGCTTCTTCAAGGAGAGTGCGTTAAGAAGTATCTGATAAAATATTTTCATACATTGCTTGCACAACTTACATTGCTTTTACCCAAGCCAAAAAAATATAACAAGACAATATTAAAACAACTAATGGTTATTAGCATATATTCACAATAAACATCTTTTAATTATGAAAATGTGGATTTGTCAGATATTAATTAATCTTTATTGTTTTCACTCAGTTTGTTTAATTTCTTCGAATATAATAAAAATAATAGTGATGAAGTGATGATACATTACTCTATTCTCAAAGATTTATTGCAGTCGTTTTAACAATGTACACAGACTTGACAAATAAATAATTTATAAAAACTTTCTAAAACATTTCGTATATATCTAATACATATACCTATATATATACATATTACGTGTTACATACTTTTTATTATTAATTGTTTTAATAATAACCCGCGCTGTATTAAATTTACTTTATAATAAAATGGCATAATTATATTTTACTTTAGCTCAATTAAAAGAAAAAAAAAAACCATTCTGGCGCGTAAACATAACAAATAATTTTAGATTGTTTCAGTATGTACATAATCGTGTTCTATGCCGATATATTATTATATTTATTTATCTCTAATTTATTAATAAGATACTGTAGATTGCTCGTTTCTATGATTAACACATCTTTTATCTTATAACAAAATGCTCCCAAATAATAATACTTAAAAAAAAAAGTTGAAAGCAGTGAGAGTTGACGTATTCGTACTCGTATCTTCTTCGTACATAGTACAGAAATAGTAAGTGTAATTTACGGTTCTCCAGCGAGTACTTGGTAAATTATTAACACAAATTATGCTTAAAATTCAATATTTATATTTGAACCCACAATCTTCGGTTAGCCTGATATAACGTTATATAAGGCGTCTCTAATATTTGATTATAGTAATTACGACTGTCTTCATGATAATTAAATTTTTAAAATAAAGTACAGTTTTATATTTATATTAATTATTTTTAATTGTCTTGTTATAATTGTTAAATAAATTACGTCTTTAATTGCATTAAATTAGTTGTATAAATTTCTATAATTTGTAAAACATATTATCTTATCAAACGATATTTCGTTTTTTTTTTTTTATTTTAACTAGTCTATTAAAAATAATGCACGAGTAATTAGTCAGACAGCCAGCTATTCGTGTTGATATTTCTAAGATTGATCGGATCTATAGGTAATAAAAATAAACGGGCTTTCTTGAAAAAAACATTTTTTTTTCTCTTTCAGGCTCAAATAATCTAAGTTATTGTCATTATAAAACAAAAACATCTTAATTTATTATGTCATAGCCCGCATAGCTAGAATACATTACCAATGATGACGTTGTTTTATATAAATGTTCAAACGACACATTCTCTTCAGTCATTACAATCATCAACACCATTTGATTTCCTTGAGGATATTTAAGATCGCAGTGTGTAAGCTGCGTGAAAAATTGATTGGGCTGACTTTTGATATGCTGCTGCCAATGTACAACATCATAGAGAATGTTTAACAATTAGGGAGTTCTTGAATAATACTTTGGGAATTATCCTTATCTGGCTATATTGTTATATTAAATATTTGTAAACAATTACGAACTCACAAAAAAATCGATAATTTAGTATCGTCGTTTCATTCGTAGGTAATATTTCTTTTTCGAACCACTAGTAGTTTTCAATTTATCAATCAATAAGGGTTTGGAATGTGAATTTTTTGTATTTTACGACTGATTCAGGACACTTACACGAGTGATATTCTTTAAACAGATATACAATCTTTCTGTAACTTTATATATATACAAGCAGCCTGTAAATTTTTCACTGCTAGGCTAAGGCCTAGCAGTGGATCTTCTTCTGATGATAAGGCTGTAACTGTACTGCACTTAATAGAATGCCTAAATAAATTCTTACATAGCTTATAAACTAAGATTAAATGGCTGTTACACTCTCCCGGAACTACATTATACATAAAGCCTAATAGTAATTATAAAAAAAAAATGCTTTAGGTGTTTTTCATTTACAGACGTCTTTCTTCAATCTAGTTAAGTAACTACGCGTATAATGAATATCAATTAATACGATACATCGAGCAGCATCTCAAGGGTGAAAGTAGGTAGGTGGGCAGTCGTTCGTGCGACTCGTGCAACATGTACATATTTACATTTATCATATGCGAGTGGGCATATATATGTACAAATAAATATGTCTCTTCATAGCTAACAATAATATACCGAGGTCGTTCACCTTGAAACTGAAAAGGCCTATCTGATTAATTAATTTTAAACATTATCATCAAGTCTCATATAACTATAGAATGTATAAATATTTGATTTTGGCCTGGTTTTCAACTTAACGTGGATGGGGGAGAATAGAGTCTTTCCTAAGACTATATGCAGAAGATGTAATGGATTATAATAAATGTTTCACTGGTACAACACCTGAGTACTAAAGTATTAATTATATTCATATCTTATGATATTCTTTTTTAACAAATAGCACCTTTTTGAAGTTAGGAGCGTTACGCTCGATGGAATTATTTCGTATATCGAATATTCCTTCTGTTTCGATGGATAGCGGACCTAAGACTTGCTAAGAAAGTTATTAACATATATATATTTTTTAATATTAAATATAATTAGTTTGGTTTTTTTTTTTTGAATAAGTTTGAATTACGCAATCTCCAATTAACATATAACTTTCACATCGTAGCATAACAGCTACAAATTAATAACTTCCAAATTATACTAAAGTATAAATACTATGTTTATATTATGTAAATATATTTTATAAGATATAGTTATTTACGATTCGACAAAGAACTGCTAAATTTATTTTTAGTTATTTGTTACGTTTGTATAAATTATAATAATTTTAAGTGAGTAAAAATAACTTTAAATGCGGAAAGACACACGAGAGCTGATTTGTGATAGAATAATTGTTAGTAAGCACTCAGATTGGCCTGGTGAAGGCTTACCACAGATAGAGTTCTACCACGTCTATCGACAAAGCAATGTAGTGAAAAAGGAGGTGCTTTCCATGCAGTATTTATATTGGCCGATAGGTGAAGTTTTCCGGCGGCTCCGTGGTCAGTTATCCGACACCGCGTGTATCACGACACCGGCAATTTGTACGGATTAAAATTTAAATGTTTTATAATCAATTATTTATATGACAAGAACATTAAATTACTTTGCTTCAATCGTTTAAATTAAAGTGCAAAGATAAGTAGCTTATATAACTTTTTTTTATACAAAAAAATATATAAATTATTTTTAATTGTTAACATTTATACAAGTGTAACAGAAAAAAGAGTTTTAGATATAATAATTAGAGATCTTTATCTATCTGTCGTGAGTTGCATAAGTTTTTTAGAGCGAAAGTTTCATAAATTATTTGCTAAATACATTATTATAGAGCAGCGTCCTGGAATAAGTTCCAAACCTTCTCCTCAAAGGAAGAGGAGGTCTTAGCCCAGCAGTGGGAAATTTACAGGCTGTTAATGTATTTAAAAAAATATATATATCGAATTATATATCTATAAGTGTGTAGAAGGGGGTTATGGGTTAAAAATAAATTAAGTTTTGTATGACTGGTCATAACTTTGTCAGTTTTTAAAATACTAAGGATAATTTTATATGAGATTGCGAAAATAGTTAGTAGTTTTAGCCTGAGAACTGACAAAGAGCCACTTATACCCGAACCAGACCTACGACAAAAAGCTTGAGAGCCTTTGACTAACTAAATATACGCTGTTTTATCTCTAATTTAATGTCTTCGGTTATAGGAACTGTATAATGCAGTTCGTGACAGTAGACAATAACTTTAATAATAATTGCAAGACGTACACAGAACAATGCAAGTTTTACTCAGGCGTCTGTAATTATATAACTGTGTCTCAATTATTAATTTTCGTTGATTATAATTACGAGAAAGTATGGTAGACATGAGAACTTTTTTTTTACACAAAGATTATTACTTTTTTTATTCCTTGTGAATAAGAATAAAATATAGATATGTTATTTACAAATGATTACTTAAAATTTAACTATTAATGGTGAGTATAGTCACCACCGCAGGGTATCTGATGAGTGGATGGTACCTAAACAGACAGGCTTGCAAAAGCCCTACCACCAAGTAAAATATCTACTATATTGACTTTCGCGGTGTGTATTTTTAAGTCGACATCATTTTTTTTAGTTTAGTTTTTTTAAGTAAATACTTAAGAAACCTACGGAAACCTAGGAAACCATACGGCCTATCACTACTATTATAATAAATTTAAAAAAAACATGTTTCATAAATATTTTTAATTATAAATTTACTTTATATGCGACATACTCGTATGTTGTCTATATTTTAATTCGTAGAATTCGTTCATTGTGTAATAGATAAATTTTTTTTTATTAATATGTATAATATATAATAATATATATATCATTGTGATGTAACAAAAAACAGATGAATAGCGCAATAAAAAGTGGATGAGATATTTTCACGCATTTTATATTAATTATATCAAGCCCAGTGTCGCATGAACACACTTTCGCGTTATAATTATTCATTGTCTAAGTTCAAGGCGACGACGCACGCATTACCATACCATGCATCATGATACATTTAAAGTCTTTACAATAATTTTCTTTTCCCAGAATAAATTATCTATTCTTCCCCCTGATAAATTCTAATACTGGAACATAATAATTCCAGAATCATAATTTCATCAATATTCATAACGTAGGTAGATTATAATCTTACTTTATTGCAAACATAGTTCCAGTAGAGACAAATACCACCAAATAACAAATGCTACCTAAGATCTAATCACATTAAATTATTTTTTTAATAAAATGAAAACTATATTTGATAAGTTTTTTTTATCTAATTTGTTTGTTTCTGCTTTCTTTACTCTTAGTCGTCTAACGCACACTAAGACGTTGTAAACACAAATAACACTCATACAAATGCGCACTGATAATAATTCAACGTGGAGGGGCGCGCCTTCGTAAGTGAATAGATCGACAATATCATTGTTATGACTTAGAAATAAGACCGATGACATTACCATAAAAAAATTGGTCTCTGTTGAACTTTTTTTTATATTATTGATTTTATAGAACAGATTTTTTTTTTTAATTTTTAAGACGTATCAACCATGCCACTTCCAGTATACTCTTACACCCGAGAAAGCTTGGAGTCACGAAGTGTATATGTTATCTATGATGACCTCACGCTTTTCTCTATCAGGTAAAGAAAGTTTTCGTCTGTTACGTCGACATGATTTAAGTTATTTAACAAACGAGTTATGTCGACGTTTGGTATTAAGGCGACACTTTCAGTTACCGGAACGACAAACAGCGCATATCTTCTTGTCTGCGGACATGTCTCGGGATAATTGCATTATTGTGATACTATTGATCTATGTTTTAAATTTGTATCACTTGGTGGTAGAGCTTCTTGCGAGTCTATCTGGATCATCCACTCATCGCGTTACCGCCAAACAGAAATATTAGCATTGTTGTGTTCCGGTTTGAATTGCGAGTTAGCCAAGGTACCGGCATAAGGAATATAACATCTTATTTTTTAATGTTGGTGCATTGACGATGTGAGAGATAGTTATTATGTTTTACAGTGGCAATGCTTATGGGTGCTGTTTTAAGTAGGTAGTATATGTTTTTTATAGCACAAAAACACTGTTAGTTTATTTAAGAATAAATATTTAGCCTACATAAAATCTAAAAAAATGACTGCCGGCGGATTGTTAGGAAAGTTTAAGCTGTTTTCCAGCCCTAGTCGCATATATCAATGTTTAAAAAAATTACATTCTATTTTTGAATAAGTTTGCGTCTTTTTATTTATTGCCTACACACGTTTGGAGTGAAAGGTTAGATGTAAAATATGTAAAAAAAAATGTGAATGAATGCTTCCGCCAGAGACATCATAGCAATATATCGTTTCTAGATATTTTTCCTCCAAACAACTTTCTATGTTTCGGCGACGTTCTATTTGTTTAATGTTTTTTTTTTTTATTATTTAACTTAGACGACACATCTGACTATTGGCATTTTAAGATATTGGTCTTATGTCAAATATTTTTTGAGATATAATAAATAAATAATTATGTTAATATGATTTATTAATAAATTGGAACAGCTTTTAAATATATTTGTAGTTGTCATTTTGTTGTATGCAAATTTGTTAGTAAGATCTTTGCTAATCATAAGCATTATTGTAATCGCTAAAATTAAAATAGCGACGTTTTTTAATATTCTATTATTAAAAATTATACAAAAAATTATATAAAACGGTTGAAGTTTTAATACCGTACACAGTAAATCATACATTTTTTAGTGCAATTATATTTGAGTCCATCCCGTATTATAATCAAATTATAACAATTTTTTTTCGTTCAATCCCTGAAGCCGTCATATTTTTATTTTTAAAAATCACTATTTAACACATTTTTTTACAAAATATAATGCAATATGTAATATATTTTTCAAAAATACTTACTCTAGGTCCTGTGATGGCGGCGACAGTACGCGCCAATAGCAAGAACAAATAAACGCTACCCCTCATGCTGCACTCTCACACAGAGCGGCAGAGTACCATCACACACTACACTTTCTCAACACAGTCTTGCGCTCACTGAATCCCAATTACACTAACACTAGTAATTGAAAAATACCATAGACAATAAAAAATCTTTTTCAAAATATGGCGCGGAACAGTGACAGCTAACTTTTTTTACGCGACAATGCTTGCACACGGCGAAAGACTCAACGACAGTACAGCCCGCAGTGAACGGCTCTTCGTTTTACCACCCCTACTCCGTTCGCCCCTACTCAAAGTTTCGAAAGGATCGTAAAGCGAGAATCGTTTTTAAATAACTATCATTGTCTCGTATTAATTGACTGTTGCATAAAACAATTAAGATGACACATACAAAGCGAAATATTACACACGTGTTACGTTACGTTAAAGGTCAGTAAGAAAACAACATTCGACATTTTTGTAATTTTTTGTTAAAAAATATTTACTGTACTATGTACATATGTATATATTGTTTAGTTACAGAATAGATGATATTAAAATATAAAACAATATTTTATAGTAATTAAGAACACTAAATTGATATTCAGGATTCACCGACTAGAACTACGTTACGTCATAGGCTAAATTGATAGCTAGACGAATCAGATGGCGTTGATAAATACTGCAGGTACTGAACCGTGGCGGGTATCGAATACCCTTACGCAAAATCCTTATGCAAGATCGACCTCATTCCAATTAATGGAAATCTTATGGTAAAATCATTAATCAGGTGAAATATCTCCGTTTTGAAACGTAACGAACAATGGACCAGGATGTTGGGCCACGGTGAAATGAATGAAGCACAAGATAGGATAACCATTTCTTGTCTATGGAAAGATTAATGTGTCAAGTTTTGATATGGCGTTCCCTTATTCTGTACAAAAGAGAACAGTGTTAATAAAACGTTTATTTGTTTTAGAAACATAAATTGTCTATGAAAAAAATGTTTGTACGAATATTATTTATTAAATATATTTAATTAAGTATGTTAATTATTATCATTATTATGAAACTAAGAATCTGATTATACTGAATCTATTTTTAATTTATGACGATCGTTTTATTTTTTATAAAATTTATATTCAGATTTTCGTTAAACATTTTATATGATATATGTTCAAGATTATAGTGTAATTCAATCCATCAAACTTCAAACGGGTGGAGACAACAGGAACAACGTCTAATTGAGGTGCAACGGTCGTTTTACACCATTTTAAAGTGTAATGTGTTTTGCAACCGCGCTATCTCAACATCGCTGCATTGTGCATGCTCAAGTTTTCCCCATGCACACTTGAATGCTTGTTTAAAAACAATTACTTAAAAAAATATAGCAACAAAACGCTGTTATCTCTCCAATAAAAACAATTGTAATTAAGATTTTTATCGAGAGAGAAGTAAATTAAATTAAGTAAAAATTCGTGTCAGAAACGATCGACTTTAAAACAGTTCACACGAGTTCGAATTCCGCTTTGATCTCAGGAAATTTCACTTTAAAAAATATGATATAATTTACCTCAGTTATAATCGTCACATGATTGAAAATTACCCACTGGCTTTTTTAAATATATGAGTTTTAAAAAAAAGGTAAGTGAAAAATTCTGATGAATTAATTCTCTATAATTTATACTGTCAGACATTACGTATAATAATCGAAGACTAGAAAAAAAAAGACTTTAAAAGATTGCTGTCAGCAAAATTTATTTTTATTATTTAATTTATTATTAATATTCATACTCAATCGTTTTTAATAAATGATGTGATTGGGGAGAATGGGGTTAAATGCGTATTTAACAACCTGGTCTCTATAGACAGAGCCAATGAAATGTTATGTGTATTTAATTTATAATATTAAATATCATTAATAAACTTGTATTCGACAACTCATGACAGCAATAAAAAAACTTTAATGTACTTGCAATTGTGAAGTAATTGGCGACTGTATTTATTCTATAACGAGTAACGCAATATTATAACATAAAGGTATAAATTTATAATTATTGAACTTATATTCATATTATGTCAAGGCTGAATGTGAAATATCCTTCGCCCTTTTCAATACTAAAAAAAAAATCATAATAAAAATAAATTAGAGCATTGGATTATCGTTTTACGGCGCCCAAGTAGCAGTTAAAAGCCTAATACGTGACGTCATCGTAGATATTATAACGTTTAGTTTAGGTATCTTTTACTGTTCATTAAAATTTAAATTTATTTTGATACTTTGCAAAAAATTGTACGCGATTAATCTAATCTTTAAATTCACGTACATACATACTTAGTCTGGTGTTCTCGATTTATAATGCTGACTTATATTTATACATTGAAAATGTCTATCAAATTAAAATATCATTTATAACATTAAAGATATAGTAAATATACGCCTAAGACAAATTGTCTGTGGCGATATAATTAAAAAAAAAATGATTGAATAGAGCGTGCACCTGTTATTGAACACATTCCTGCGCAAGCTTTTAATTGTTATATAGCACTGCATAGTTCTCTCGATGTTGATAGCTTATATATAACTTGTTTCATGTCAATTTCAGGTAAGAAAATGAAAATATGCTTTATTCAAATAGGCTTTTACAAGCACTTTTGAATCGTCAGTTCGCAATGTAGATTCAACCGAGACGAACCGGCAATGAACTCACTACTCTTTTCCAATGTTTGAGATACAAAGTTATGTCAGTTAAATAAAATTAAATGTATCCTGCCTGAAAGTCAACAAGTATTAGCACCACGATTTTTATCATCTATATTATCTTGTGTTGAATACTACGCCTTAATAAATTAATGTTATTTTAACAAATGTTTTAATAATATTAATATAGGCAAAGTTAATTATATCTACGGATTTTATCCCTGGAAGGATTTATTGACTTTGCGGATTCGGAAACTTATTGATTTTGTTCAATTATTCTTAATTTAATTTTCAATTCTGATATACGAATATAAATCGATCTACAGGTTTATATTATTATATTACGAAATATCTCATTAAAAAAAGTTAAAAAGCGAAACGAATCTAAATCTTAATAAATTCATTTTTACGCAACGTAAAAAAAATGACAAGTTTTCGAAATAATTTAAAACGTTGCTATTTTTTTTATACAAGAAATTAATTAGGTAACAATAGTCTAGCGCGCCGCTTTATTGATAAAAATCAGTATCGAATAAGAAAAAAATAAATTAGACGTTCCGCAGCAATATTTACGCAAAAAACTGCATTTGTACATTATAAGATTTACATTAATTTTAAAATTTACGTAATGGATTCAGTGGTCACATCATAAAAACGGCTTAACGGCCTTTATATTGAAAATGTAACATAAATCAATTATATTGCCGACAATTCCTAATCTATAATAAAACATATTTAATTAAAATTAGAAAATTAAAAAAAAAATCTATTCTCAATTTGCTTTACTTATTTAACTATCGATGTTTTTTTATGACAACAGGAGGTAAATAATTACAGTTACATTGTAATGGGAAATCAATTTAAATTTAAGAAATTATGGGCTATGGATTACCTGCCAATCAAACTATTTAATTTGAAATTCGAATCGATTCGTCGATTTTTAAATTTCATTGATATTTTCCGTAATGTCATCGGGGGTTACGACATTGAACTGTTTAATCTGTGACAACAATTAATGTGTAAGACCAGTTTATCTTGACAAATCGTTTTGATTTTTTTAAAGAATATTTTCAGTGCAGTACGATTGCTTGATACCAAAAATATATATATATGACTATATTTATATAATATCTCGGTGTGCCTACAATAATTGCACTTTGATAATGTCGATTCAAATAATAATTTTAGAATAAAGCAGTAATAATTGCAGAATGAACGCGTCCATCAAATTTCAAAACTCTTGTAGTGTAAGCAGTCCATTGATAGTCAGCGAGTCAGGACATATATATAATGTATATGTAATAACATATTATGTCTATGTAAAATATATGTATGTAAATGAAAGGGATTGTTGACAAACATTAAACGGTCTGCGTAATACGCACAGATCAAAGAGCAAGAAAAAGTGGCATGAGTTGGTATAATTTTTCTTTTATAAAGTACCTTTATTCAATATTTTCTAAAATTTATAATCATATTTAATATTAAAAATAATGACTAAGGAAATCCGTCTATCTGACATCATGTCTAGCACAAGCCTAAAGCTTAATTAAAACGCAGCACATAAAAATACGGTTATGGTCTTATTTTAAAGAACTGTAGGCGGCGGTATATAAGAAAAAAATATTTTTTTTATTTTTTCGTTAAAAATATCAAGTAAAATGTTATCGACTAACTCTTATTTTAACTGAACTATATACTATTTGATATTTAAAAAAAAAACATCATTTTCGCGCCAAATGCACATGAGGTACTTGCTGTTTACAACGAAATGACGTCTAAGTTTTGAAATTCCTAAAAAATCTTTTGAATAAGCGCGAAGTTTCGCGGGAGACCCACTAGTTTTAATTTAACAACACCATATTATTATTAGTGATTACAGTTGCACATTTGACTCCACATACCATTTCCAAATACGTTTTAGTTTTCTACCCGAGTCCCTTTCACAGATTATACAAGCAAATGACTAAAACCGATTACGTGCAATCGTATTAATTACAAAATTACGTATAATTAAACTACTGACCAAAATGCAACTCAATCTAGAGATACGGATCACGTTTATATGACATTTACTTTTAGTGTAAAATTTAATTACTAATGCTAGCAAAACAAACTAGTTCACTTTCTTGAGACTTACGTAAAAGAATAGCATTGCATGGTAGAATCGTGCGTGGGATACAGTGACTAGTATATACAAATCAATCGTAAACACTGGAAAATCGAGTGGAACACTGCCAAGAATATTAGCGAAGTGTGGGCCACTTGAGAAATATGATATCTCTTTCGCAGTGGGCTATTCTCCGTTGAAAATTCTGCCGTGATCGAAATCATTCTCAGGCCGAAAACACTATTATAATTTTTTAAATAATTGTATACGTCCGTACCTATTTCATTGCTTAAATGTAAATAAATTGTGTTTAGGTACGATTCCCTAACAATAGTAAAAGTATAAACTCGGTGGTTTTTTTAGCTATCTTGTAATAATTTGATAAGGCTTGTTTAAAAGTTACTGTCATAGATAAGAGAACATAAAAAATTATATCAAACAAATGAACCAAAAAATATAATTATAATACCAATAAATATTTATTTGCAGGTTTTTTTATTAAATATTATAATTCTAAATAAATCATGAGAATTAGCGAAATATTAAAAACAATTTTTTTTATAATTATTTGATAGATATATTTGGTGTTCCTTCATAACAAAACGTGACACAGATTCACAACAATAATGTTTCACAGGATTTCCAAAAATTAAAATCAAAATACAATGAATTTCCTTTCAACTTCGAGGCACTTCACTATCTATGATCGCCGTCATCACAAAATTACTTTAATTTCAAGTTACTGTTAATAATCGATCAATAGCATTACACTGACATTAACGAATCGATTTGTTTATAGTCAATAGTAGAAGTTTCAAGGTCGAATAAATACTTTTAGAAATTCGTCTGAAATTTTAGACTTCGAACACCGTCGATGTTTAGGAATAGACTATTTTATGCACCACATGACTGTTCCCAATTTCGTATAATTTCTCTAAGGATCGGTTAGTTTGGTAAATTAAATATATGTTAATGTATCAGTATTCATCTTAAATTTATATTTTTTTTTTTTACATTAACAGCCTGAAAATTTGCCACTGCTGGGCTAAGGCCTCCTCTCCCTTTGAGGAGAAGGTTTGGGGCATATTCCACCACGCTGCTCCAATGCGGGTTGGTGAAATACACATGTGGCAGAATTTCGTTGAAATTAGACACATACAGGTTTCCTCATGATGTTTTCCTTCACCACCGAGCACTAGATGAATTATATATATTACAAACACAAATTAAGCACATGAAAATTCAGTGTGGCCTGGGTTTGAACCTGAAATCATCGATTAAGATGCACGCGTTCTAACCACTGGACCATCTCGGCTATATTATCGTATTTAATACCTTATATAAATCAAACACATGTCTTTTTAATTGATATTTCGCGGTTACCAAACATTTACTTAGTGCCAAAGCTATTGGTAAATTAAAAATAGTCAAAAAAAGCCTTTGCAACATTTTCCTTTTAAGTAAGGTGAAATACAACCATTAGCTGGAACATCGCTTACTAGTTGCAACGGTGAACCGTTACATCAGAGCCATAAGAGAAGATTGCTCTTACACAAGACCTAGTGAATTGAGAACGAACTTGTACATTCTTGTCGAATCTTGGATGAATCTTCATTCTGAACGGGTATCTTTAAGTTTTAATTAATCTTGAGAAATGACTGATCCAATAGTGCTTGTGAGGAAAGACGAGGAAAGTTCCGCCAAACCACGAACGGAGCACGGGGCTGCGGATACGTTATATCAGCACGATTCCATAGACTCCCGATCGAGACGGCCATCGCGGTGGTTTTAGTGGGTAAGAATCCTACATAAGCCGGTCTTCTCCCAGGGCCCGGAGAACATTCTGAAGGCTTCCACTTCATGAAAAAAGACTGAGTTTCTTGAAATTTCGTCAAGTTACCTTATTGGTATGATATTTGAAATGAGAATATATTGAACAAAAATCCAAATCAAAATATTCTTTTCAAGTAGGCTCATAAAAAAAGAAAAGAAAATGAACGAAATTAGATACTACCGAAAAGAACCGCCAAGAAACTCAGCAGTTACTCTTTGACACCATTTTACTTTTTAATTACAGAACTTCTTAGAACCTTACTTATTAACTCTTAAATTTATCGAAATAAAGTTTGTATTATGACGTAATGAATGGACAAAATAGCAAAGACATATAGAGTGGGATTGCTTCAAATGTAAATTACAGATTTGATACGGTGTATTCAAAAGTTACCATTTCTGTTATGTAATAGGCATTTGTAGATTTCCGAAGTATATTCTTAGGGATTATTTATTAACACAAGAATTATATAAAAATACTTAATGTGTAATTATTATATTCTGTATTCCGAACTATATCATTTTAATATTCAAAAGTTTGGAGTACAGTTTTTCGCAAAAGTGACAATTACGTCATTATTCACTTATTTTTCTTAAAATTCTTTTATTCATTGTAGAAAATAATAAGTTTGGTTTGTATTAATTTGAAAAAAGAATTAAATTTTTATCTTTATTTCTGAACGACTCAAATAAAACAATACCCACGTTATAATCGAATTTTGAATTCCGTTCTCATGCCTCAGCTCAATAAGATTCCTTACTTAAAATCAAATCAACTCAAAACGATATAAACTCAAATATATTACAATATATCTTAAATAATAAACAGTTAAATTAATCGCCGTCTTCTTTGATAAAATTACAGTAACAATCTCACAGTTAACGATGTATTTGTAACTCGTTCCAATCATCTTTACAAGGTGATGTAACGTCATATACATAACAACAGTGTAACAAGTGTAATGATGTAGCACATTAAATATAGTAGCTGTGACCTAGAAATTATTCCTATTAGATTGTAAATTTATTTTATCAAATAAAATGATACAGTACACGATGAGAGTTATGTAAGTTATTTTAAAGTCTTTCCTTAAGACTTACACAGCTATACGTGCTGTATTCGCTTCGTGTATCACCCGTGAAATTTTACATCTGACTTATAGTGATATGTCATTTTAATCCGTATAACTTACACATTTTCTAATTATTATGGTCAATGTCGTATATCACATTCTGCCATTTCACGGTAGTATTCTGAAGTGAGTTTCGATTTTTTTCTGACTGATCATACTTATGCAACGACTTCATGTGCTACTTTTTTGTGGTGACGTTAGTTTTTAAATTACGATAATCCTGTAAAAGTTTTATCCTCAATTTTTTCCGATTTGATCGATAGCGTTCCTAAAAAACTTTATTATTTAAAGTCTGTAAATTTCAATACATTTTTAACGCTTCTTGCGAATTCTCCATACCTGTATGAGATATGTGGAAACTTCAGAGCCTAAATGTGATCACAATGAGGTGTAACAATATGTACAATATGTAATATTGCAAAATGTACAGCATAAATGCAATTGTAGATAAAAAAATCTACAGACAAGAATTATTGTATGTATTTGCATCAGATATTTTGAAATAGCTAAAACAAATAGAAACTGAAGAGGGTACGCATTTCTGCTAGAAAATCGATAGAAAGGTAAAATAATATCAACAAAAATATTTGAATTCATGAAATAATTCAGAAAAATTTCAAACGTTGTCATGAAACATGAAGCTGAAGGAATATTTTATACCTTTGTTGACACACATACATTATAATCACATATGTGTTTATCTTGTCCTTCAGATTAACTGCCGTACTGAAAATTAGGTCACTCGGGTACACTTCCAAGTCTCAGCTGTTCAATAAAGTGTAGGCTTACTCACGATGTTTTTATTTGCTGTCAACTTCTGTAGTATCCTGGATTAGAACTCACTGTTTCGTTAGTGATAATTGCTTGCTTTTACCGCGCTAATTTGAAATTGCTTTTACACCAATCATTATTCTTAGTACTTTCTTTAGGTGTCAAATTATTCTCTATAAGTCTCACACATTCAAACTTTTTCATAAGTGTTATTTCATTGAATATTGTCGTACAATACATGCCGTACGTCGAGTGATTATCAGATTACTTACAAGCTTCATTCTTACGTCTCAAATAGCTTAGATGTAGTAGATCAGGTAGCTTTGATGGGCATTAAATAAAAAAGAAGTAAGTATCACAGTACAGATTTAAAACAAATATTATCTATCTATTGGTCTCATACCGACGCGTTCAGAAGTGTACACTTGATTGGCGAACTAAAATTTTTTTTTCTAGAAGAATTCGAAGAACTCTGTTAGACATCGCTATTTTAAAAGAAAACTGGATCGTAAAATGGAACGTTTTTGTCTTTTGTCACTGTCGGCAATAAATATCGCTATTAATTATTAAACAAGATTTATGGAGTGATTAATAAGAACATAGTCACCTGAGGTAAATGCGTCTATACTATACAGGCAAATGTGTCTTTTGGTGATGAAATAGAAGCACAACATTTTAAATCTATACATATCGTTAACGCCTTAAATTTGACATTTAATATAAAAAAAAAATGCTGGTAGTTATAAAGTGTTGAGTTTCAACGACATCGTCAAAAGACGCATTTACCTCAGGTGACTATATGTCTTTTCTTTACACTAAAACATGATCGATTGATAATTTGTGTTATTTTAAATATAATTGATATTCAATTTAAAGGAAAAAATCCATAATATTCCAACATATTTTATCCTCGTTACGGTATTTTCTCAGTACTCAATAGTAGCAGTGCCAGCGGTTTTACTTATAGTTCAATTGAGATCTAAGACACTTGTTTAATAAAATTTGACGTTTATGGTACGCTACCTGGTCTATAACCTTACACAATGGAGATGGATCAACGAGGCGTCGGCGTTTAATTCTGGTCTGGTAGTTACTTAATTAATACAAAAATTGGGATTAGATGTCTGTGGAGACATAAAAACATAACAAGAAAAAAAAACTTTATAATCGTATTAGTATTATTCTTCCTCTTAATAAATTAAAATGAATGTTTGACCGAAGGCACGACACTAAACCATTCGTTCAATTGTGATGAAACTTTGTTCAGTTGTCCTAAGCAACCTGACATTCATTATGAAGATTCATAATCTACCCGTGTCAAGTCGGGACGAGTGGTCAGTTATAAATAGATATAAATTATATTCAAGAGGCTTTCATAACGTCATTAACGAGGCTGCAATTCACTATACATAGTCGTTAATAAGAATGGCATGAACACCTTACCTAATACTCTATGCACGTCAAATGGTGGTCGTTGTAATGGTCACATCATTACAATATTCTAAACACTTGATGATGGATAGGCGTGTGATAGTCTGGTCAAGGCTAGTAGCGTCTTCACTATACAGGAGAGATAATTTAATATACAATGTTATTTTGTATTTTGTAACTGGTTGGTAATAAAATGTGCATCTGAAGAGGCACCTATCATTCATCAGTTATTCTAACGTCAAACAGCAATACGGATTTTTATATTTCAGAAGATTTCTATTAATTAGAAATTTTATCATATGCCATGGCTTATTAAACTAAAAAAATATATATTATCTGTACAACGAAACCAACAAATTGAAGTTTGTGTCATTCAAGTTCAGTAATATGTCAGTCCATATTATTGATCTTTCATATATTACATATTTTAGTAAACATATATTATATCTTGCCAAAATCGCAGTTTGGGTTTAGAAAAGATATGGGCACGATGGACAGCCTGAGCGTGTTCTCTTCGGAAATTCGCCTGGCCCTCTCAAGGGGACACCATCTTGTTGGTGTCTTTCTTGACGTCACTTCAGCCTATGATAATGTTCTCCTCCCGCTACTCAGGCAGAAAATGCTCCAGCTGAGTCTTCCCGCGAGGATGATTAATGTTATATGTAACCTTTTCATGCAACGTTATATTTCTGTTCGAGTCCAAGGTACTATGCATCCCCCAAGAATAGTATGGAAGGGGTTACCACAGGGATCAGTTTTAAGTCCCATTCTCTATAGTTTATATACTTCTGAACTTGACTCTTCTTGTTCATCCAATTGTAACATATTACAATACGCAGATGATATAGCCCTATATTACGCCTCAGAATCTATCGACGATTGCTCTGTTCGCCTTAATTCTGCTATACAAAATCTTTATATCTGGCTAGAGGATCATGGCTTATCTCTGTCTGGTCCCAAAAGCTCTGCAGTGGTGTTTTCCAGAAAAAGATTGATACCAGATGTTGATATTATTCTGAAAAATGAGACCATCCAAGTAAAAAATAACGTAAAATTTTTGGGGGTATACTTTGACTCTCGTATGACTGGCACGGTCCATCTCAATTACATTAAGGAAAAATGTGAGCTTGGTGTAAATGTTTTGAGGTCTCTTTCAGGTGTGTGGTGGGGTTCTCATCCCTACACTCAGAAACTCCTTTATAACGCCATTGTTCGGAGTCATTTTGATTACGGGTCATTCTTGCTTGAACCGTGTAATAAATCTGCTTTAGCCGATTGGGACAAAATTCAAGCTAAGTGTCTCCGCATCATTTGTGGTGCCATGAAGTCCTCCCCCATAAAAGCTCTCCAAGTAGAATGTCTCGATCCTCCCTTATTTCTTCGTAGACAATATCTTTGTAATAGATTCCTCTACAAAGCTGTTCAAAATTCTTGCCACCCATTACTTACTTCTCTTTGTCACCTTTCAAATTTTATTCCATCTTCAACTTATTGGACTCATAAAGATGGTCCTTGCCTTTTCAAAAGTTATGAAAAATTTATTGCAGCATCTCCTCTTTTTCAATTTCCTGGTAATCCTTTGTTTGCTGTCCCTTTTGATGCACTTGTTTTTAGGCCCAATGTAATTACATATTTTGGTATTAATAAAGAAGATCCTGGAGCCAACGTTCGGTTTAAAAACCTCTTAAATGAACAGTTTCCCGGGTGGCGAACTATGTTTACAGACGCCTCTAAACTATCTGCAGATGACCCTGTGGGTTCAGCGGTGTGGGTTCCTGACATGAAGCTGACCCTTAGTTTTAAATGCTCTCCCAAGACATCTATTTTTTCTGGAGAAACAATAGCTATTTATGAAGCTGTATCCCTGGTAGAATCCCACAACCTTAATAAAACTATAATTTTCACTGATAGTCGCAGTTGTTTAGAAGATATTTTAAAATTTCCCTTACGTTCTAGAGATGTTCACCCAATTAACCTCAAAACTCGGGAACTTCTTTTTAAGTGTCACTCTGCTGGAATTGAGGTAGCCCTTGCTTGGATTCCTGGCCACTCCGGGATATCTGGCAATGAACAGGCTGATATATGTGCTAAGTGGTCTATTCGCAATGGTACGGAGACTTATGCTAACTGTTTTGCCCAAGATTTACGTTCTCTCGCTAAAATTGATCTGAATAAGCGCTGGAATGATGTATGGAACTTTATCCGTCATGTAAAAGGTAAATTTTATGGCAGTTTGCAACCTAATATTCCATTAAAACCCTGGTTTTCTGAGTTTCGTAACTGCTCTAAATTTTCTACTTCGACAATAATTCGGTTGCGTCTTGGGCATAACTGCAGCCCTCATTTTCTATCGAAAATCAGGGTTCGGGATCACTCTTTGTGTGAATGTGGCCTTGATGAGGGTACCGTTGAACATATTTTCTTTGATTGCACCAGATTTCCTGTTTCACTGTATGATGTTCTTCCTCCTACTTTCCCTCGCCCTTTCAACATGTCCTGTATTTTGTCTTCTTCAGAAATCTCTATTATAACTATTTTATTTAAGTATATTGAAAGATATAACATTAAACTTTAAATAAGTTTAAGTATATATTATTTATAGAATAAGTATATTTATGTAGGTAGTTTTATTATTTTATATCTTAGTTGGTGTTGGTGTTAATATATTATATTGTGATGTCCTGTTTGTTTTAGATCGTGCTACTGGTCATTTGGCAGAACGAAAAAGTGCTGTTTTAAGCAACCACGTGTATTTTTCAACCCTGACACTGGCAGAATTGTCAACCTATTGACAGATGCCATAAACATAATAATAATAATAATAAACATATATTATCAATTTAAAATGTTAGTAAGATATAAAAATATCTTGTTATATTATTCGTGTATATCTACCACTCTGTATATAATAATTTAAAATAGCCCAGTACAAGACACACTTTATTTTAATTAATAATAACGATTTTGACATTAAGAGAATGATAAACGGTGCTGGACGATGAGGCAAACGTCAAATAGAATTGAAAAAAAAACATTGACACACTTCCTTTGACAGTTTCATTTCTCTTTGTATTTGAATTTACACAGATAATATATTTCCTAATTACTTTCAAGATGTTTTTTGATATATTTTTTTTAAATTAAGATTGTTTTGTTGATTAAACCATTCAATTGCTTGAAATTGTAGCGTTCCATTCAGTCGATTGAATTTAGATTTTGCATTAATTTTTGTCAAATTTGTTTTAGTATTTTAATTTCATAAAACCTTTTTTGTAAAAAAAAATTAACTGATATTTTATATGAACATACTTATGTTTATTTTTTGTAATGTAGACATGATCATTTTCCGCTGGAAACACACTGGCACAAGAAGGTAATAACTATGAAGGAATGGAAAAGCTTGTAAGTCTCTAAAAAAAATAACTCGTACGTTTATATAATCTCTTTTCGTGTGGTTAACATTCGACAATACTTTTTTCAGACGAAATTCAACCAAATTTTATTTCATGTTCCTTTCTAATGATTTAATTCCTCTCCTTATATAATAGGTACTAAAAAAATACGACAACTTTCTATTTTCAGTTACATATATTATACAATGTAGCGAAGATTTGGTAATATCTCTAAAAATTATAATTTAGGTAATTTTTATTTAGGGGTATAATTTTTTAAACGATTCTTTCATGTATATATGATATTCTTCCCGCGTTCGCTTAGCAAGCGCCCTGAAAAACAATAATCTTTACCATAAAGATAATAGTCAACGCAGATTCAAAATAATTTATTACAATAGCGTTGACATACATAAATAAATTTATACATATAACATACGCCTAACAGCAATACGAAGTATTGTTGTATTCCAATTTGCAGGTTTTCTGAGCCAATGTAACTACTTTCACAAGGGACATAATATCTTTGTTTCCCAAGTTTGGAGGCAGGAATGATTAATATTTTATACAATATCAATGTCTATGAACATTGACGAATTTGACGAGCCATTTGCGAGTTCACGTACTTATACGGTGTAAGAAAGAAATATGTATTTAATAAACGCAACGCGTGTGAAATTGCAGGAAACAGATAGTATATGTACGTAAGACGATTATAAAGGTATTTCTAGACTAGCAACTATTCCATTTCGTAACCTGAAGCACGTAAATTCCTAGTCGTACTCTGCGTTTAGAAATATGGTGTAATAAGTTTGTTAATTATCTTGGAAAAATTTTAAATAGAATCATCAAGATATTAAATCTCGTAAAGAATTTTGAATTCCATAGAATAATCTAAATTGGGTAACCTTTTTTTCGTAAAACAATTGGTACGTTAGTTTAGAATTAAATTTATCTTAAGGTTATTTTATTGTGTTTCTGTTAAGAAATATTATAAAGATCTAAATCACCAATTAAACAGTGCATTTTTTATTTTAATTTAATATAAAAATTAAGATGTGTGTGATGTTATTATGTTTGTTAAAAATCCTGTTTGAAATTTTCAAAGCAAAACTTCCATACGAAACCACAAACTGTTATTAGTTGTAGGTATAACATTAAACCTTCTATTTAATACTTAGAAAGTGCTTTTCTCAGCGAACTTCTGACCCCTTGATGTCTAAGTAATCGTGGGGCTGCAACGTGTACTGATTGATTACGACAAGTAAAATAAAAAAGTATTATATCCTACTGCTAAGCTAAGGACTCCCTTTGTGGATTACGTTTGGAGCTTATTCCACCACGCTGCTCCCATGCGGGTTGGTGGACATGTGGCAGAATTTCCATGAAATTAGACACATGCACCCCACGATTTTTTCCTTCGCCACCGAGAACGAGATTAATTGTAAACACAAATTAAGCCCAATAAACTTCAGCGGTGCTGGCCTGGGTTTGGACCCCGTTATCATCGGTTAAGAGACGCGCGGCCTAACTGCTGGGCCATATCGGCTCATTAAGACAGTTACCAGGGTAGAATCAGTTATATATAGGAAATGGCTTGCCATTTTTAATTTTTTTTTATTTTTATATTTAAATAAAATAATAATAAACAGAGAGACAGACGGACAGTAAGTACATGTCACACTGCTAGGCTTTTGAGTTTCCTCAAAGGTATTAGGAACCACGCTGCTTAAACATTGACTGACGTTGACGTTAAAATAATAAAAAAAAGGTTTATTTCAAGTTGAATAAGTTTATTAAAATACTTGCCGATGCACACAGGGACACTATGCACATATACATGCTGTGTACCGGTGCCTATGTATGGGGCGATCAATCATTTATCAATCATGCAGCAATATTTTAGTCTTTGATTCATAATTAGGACAATATCAATATTTGTCCAAAGTACTAACTAAACTAAACTAAACTTGATAACTAAACTTTAATTTACGAAACGGGTTTACGGGTCCTTTTTCTTTTTATGCAAATGCTTGTATAACCCATAGGACTTTTCTGGATAAGAGCCTTCGTTTCATTTTCTTTCGCTGTAAATTTATTTATATATATATACGTATAAAAACGACTGTCTGTCAATTACCAAATGTAAAGAGCGTAAATCAAATTCAATACTTACTTTCATCACTCATGAAAGTGTTATTTTTTAGTAACAATAGATGCTAATTATGATTTTGGACGTTGTGTTCAGATGCAATGTGAATATAACCACGTACGCTAAGATATATTTAACAGAACTTGAGAGGTTAATAATTGGGATATTATACAAGATTTTATCAAATGTTACTCGCAAGTTAAGTTAAGTTAGTGTAAACAACTTTAAAACTCCGTTATTGTTTATTATTTAATGTGATATTATATATCTGGAAATTTTACATACTAACAATATTCACTAATTATATGTATATATATAATATGAAAACTAATACCTAATTTGTAACATTTTTATTGATCTGTCAGTCTGTACGTAAGTGTGTCACTTCTTCGCGCTACCCAGCGACTTCATGGGCTGATCGCCTCCATGTCACCAATTCTGCTGATCCGCTGCGGACCCCGGGACAAGAACTCCTATCTGCGAGTCAGGGCTCGTTCTCTATAATTTGTACTGGTGCAATAATTAATTATTTAAGAGATTTAGACCTAAATCCCTATGTGCTGTTACATGCAGGTCTCGACATGATGTTTATCTAACCGTCTAATACGATATTAATTATTAGGAACACGTATTGTTAAGCACATGAAAATTCAGTGGTGTTTTCTTGGGTTTGATACATTGGTCGGTTTTTGTTCACTCGGATTCGGTCACCTCGGCTTAATATATGTATATTGTGAGAATATATATGTATACGAGTATATATTACGTTTTATACAATGTAGCTCACGGAAAGTATGAAAATATTTTTTTATTAATTGTGACAGTCACGTCAAGTATGTCGCGTGTCAATTAGTAGTGGATTAATTGTTTTAAATATCGGACTTGACATCTATCGTTGTAATATTTCCTTGTATAATGTCTTGTCACATTGAATTATAAATTACTTTGTGAATTATGTTTTTAAAAAGTCGTTTTGGTTGCATGTTTTTTTTTTTTTTAAATTGAATGTCCTCTTACGTTATAGTCTATATAATCTCAATTCATAAAATAACCTTTTTCTATTAAAAAATCATATTAAGTTAAATACGCTGTATTTTTTTTAAATAATACATATATCGCAAAATGTCAATAAAACTTTTTATACATTTGGAAGAATTTTAATACCCATTACATTTAAACGAATGAATCGCTTATTGTACATTGTATAATATTATATAATGATATACATCAGTTATAACAACCCTTTTTCTAAATCTATTAATTTAACAAATTATCAGAACAAAAACACATTTTCATCTACTTTTTGGCAAACGTACATTACTGAAAATGAACTTTTACCAAATGCATTATATCAATTTCAATTTTTTTTATGTTTACAGCCACACATACTTACTAGTTTTTTTTATTTTTTATTTAGGCCTTATAAGTTTGTCTTTGTCAGACAAGATAAACTTTGCATTGAGTTTTCCTTATTATTCAAAATATATATTTTTTTATGCACGGATAATGATTTTCTTTTCCGTACTTTTTAAGAAAGTTTTCAGATTTAAGCAACAGCTATATACAAAAAAACCACGAAACAAAAAAATATATTTTTTTCATAATTAATGTGTACATATAATTACTCATGAATTGGTACTTCAAAGAGTCGATTTAAAAAAGTTTAAAAACTTGCGAATATTGCGTTTCATTTTAATTGGAACATCGAGTGACAATTATAAAAAAGTTAATGTCAAAGGTGCACCAAGTACTTATTCCATTTAATGGATACTAAAGCAACTAAATAGGCAGACATATTTCTTCATTCTCCAAAGCTAAGTTGGGAAACGAATCATATCCTTTCACAAAAAAGCCTGCCCAGTCCGTTCGTATTTTAATAACTTCATATTATAGCCTCTAAAATCATACACCTAAGGTCTAATTAGAGACGTAGCTTTATGCGTTTTCAAGCAATCGCCGATTGAAAGTACCCAGTCCAGTTTCAGTAATGTTTAGTACGCCTCGCCTAAAAGCCTGTTGCCATTATCGGACCAATATAATTAATCGGAACGTTCAAAATAGAAGTCGTGTTAATGAAAAACATAAGAAGCAAAACTTCTTAAGACTTTATGAAAATAATATTTCGATCTCGATTATGTATGTAACGATCTTTGTAAGAAGGTTTTAGTGAATCTCTACTGACGCAAAAAGGTTTTACTTCTTTTCACTGATCGTGTTTTAATTTTTTTAAACATTGCCATGTTTATTATTTATACTTGTTCTTATGTAGCTCTATAGTTACAAGTATATCGAAACTTCAAATCCTTAATAATAAATAAAATATAATTTATTTAATTTAATTATAATTTGTTCAAATTTAGAATTTTATTTATATATTTATTTAAGGACATTAAATAGTTTTAAGTATATTTTGTTTTGAATAATAATAATGGCTGTGAAATACAACAAGATTTTGGCATTAGGTGATAAACAAAAAACAAAATCTTTAATAGACATTCTTTGCGTCTCTTTAAAGATAATAATATTTATTTCTTAATTTTTTAAAGCCTCTGCATTTTTAAATTATTCGAAGAAAACGAATCTTCACCATTAAAGTCACAGTATTACATGGGTAATAAAAATAGATATACATATTTTTTATGTAAATAATATAAATTAAAAAAATAAAAAACGAAACAATTTCCGATATGACTTATCAGTCCGATGTAATGTAAACGGGTCTTAAATTATAAAGTACAACAATCATTACAGTTCACAGTTTGGCTTCGCCTAGAATGTTCTACAATAATAATATTTACAATTACAACTAAACATATAGACATATACAGAGACCATACATAGTGTATTTGATAAGTCACGAACGGTTTTAATTAGCTGTAAATAATGTTGCCATTGCATTACAAAATAAAAAAAAATTGAAAATGAGAATATTTGACGTATGTCAAATATTGATTCCTTCTTGCTACATATGATTTGAAGTGAAACTTATTTTGTAGGTAGCCCTCTTGGCACAAATAATAGCCGAAACAAAAGAAAAAAAAATGTTTGTATCAGTAGGTAACGATTGTTAAAAATATTTCTTATGAAAAAAACCTGACAAAAATAAGTCGCACATTCCTTATTAAATTTTTAATACTTTTTTATGTGCTATTTTTTTTACATTAGTTTTAAGGATTTATAGTTATAATATAAATCAAATATATGTGTGTACTGCAAGGTAATTAATTAATACTTGAAGCTTGACATACATGACCCGACTGGCTTAATAACATGGCTTCCATTTATGGAAATCTTCGATAACATTACATCCATATATTATTCGTGTCCTATCAAATATCATGCGATATTATAACCACACAAATTACAATTTATCTAAATATGCTAATTCAACAAATTCTCTAATCACAAATTTTTAAATTTTACTTTGGTCTCGAGAGATCACGACAAATACTACGTCAAGAATTTTCATGAAAAATTAGAAGCATTTGGAATTTATATTGAATTTTACGATACATACATTCTCATACTTTTCCAAAATTATATCATTCAATAATTTATTTAGGGTATTTACGCCACACATGTCCCAATATCGAGTGGACTTTTTATGTTACGCTTTATTCACACAGCGTTCCGTTTAACAGGTTCATTTTATCGTTATTTTTTCGACGATGGCGTATTTATGCTATATTATCTGTATTTGGACGTATGTGTATCGTACCACAGACATCCAGATCCAGATAAAAAATGCCAATCCGATACAATATCGGACCGTTTTACTAATCCCTCAGTAACTTAAAAAGTTCCTACAAATCCGATGTTAACACAATCATGACGGATTCATTCATAGCGGACCTGAAGATACAAACCTGTGTGAATGTGCACTTAGTTAAAAAGAACAATCAACAAATGTTTTTTTTTTGTACCACTAAAGAAGAAATTAAATATAACATATAATACACATGAAGCTGTAACAGAGTCCACGCCTCTAATTATGAAGAGGCCGATGTTTTACGGTCATATCAACAAACATCTATTAAATTTGAGAAATTAATATATTTTTATTTCGGTTTAATTTAGAACACAAAACAGTAGATAAATTACATATACTCTTAAATAAACCCAATGCAATCCATCCACTACTTCTATATATTCAGCATATTTCAAATTTAATTGTGATATAATTTTGAATTTCACTTAACACTATGGGCTGTACAATAAACGGCCTTATTAATGCTATTTAGGGGGTTATTAGTTAAACAATGTTGTGTCTTTTTCCTTCAAATATCATATCAATGGTAACAGAAAGAGAGAGAACAGTGCTTAACAAAAACAACGTTTATTAGCAAAGACGTTTATCGTTATTAAAATTATAAATAATCATCTTAACATTAAAACTTGGCAACCCAGAATTTAATGAACTAATAAATATAAAAACTACATTTTGAGACCTTAGAACGACATAAGTAACTTTCAGTATTGTCTATCTATGATTACAAAAACTACACGGTCATATAGACATAGACCTAGACACTTAGTTTTAGTAAAATCTATTATAGCCAGACGCTAAAAATCACTATTTGAAAATACACAGCTATGTGAGTAAATAAATATTTACAATTATTTTTTCCAAATCATATCTGTCTATGAAATTGGAATTCACTTATATTATTGACTAAAACTTTCAAATAAATACAAACCAAAAAAATCTCATGACGTTAGCAACATATCTTTGACTAGGAATGAGTAAAATTAGGCGACTTTGCAGTATACGCAAAATTATCAAGGGACAAAACGTATTCACTAATTACTAAAAACCTACCGACACCTAATCTTTACGTATTTACGAAATTTAATTACGACAGGTTCCAGAAATCCCCTTTTCCTTCTCAAATTATAATTAAGAGTCAACGATATGAATATCTCCTCTTCGAGAGATGAGATATAGGAATATGACCTGACCTGACCTTATTGTGATATGATGAACAGACGTATACCTTCTTGTACTATAAATCAGTCATTTTTTTTTATCTAATATGATTTTTAATAAATTGATATTCAATGGATACGACGTTTCGTTCTAAAGCTTCATTTTTACTTATACGTAAAAAGAAACATTAATAACGAGCAAATCATTGACTAGAAAATCAGAAATTGTCTAAAATTTAAAACAGTACCTAACAAACGGTTTGAAAGGCAAGTTTTGGCACTCATATTACATCTCCAAATCACAAAATGAAAAGCACTTAATGTCTAACTTAGCGGTAATTCCGATAATCGCGCTAACCGCATTTAGGTCGATAGTGAATTACAAAAGTGGTCTAATAGACTAAAATATTGCGTAATATAGGTAGTACGATGAGATGGTAATAAGTAGCGCAGAACTGATGACCTATAGAATGTTGCAGAACATAATATCAGATAAATATAGGAAGAGAAAGCATTAATACGCTTACTCAATATACTTCTTAGAAGAATCGAAACGCAAACTATCTTTGTAACGATCACCTCTATTCTTCATCCTTTTTTATCTATGTTGAGCAACTTTTAGAATTAAATTACATATGAGATCTTTTAGTTTGATTAGAAATATCGTCAAGATTTAAAGTCGTGTTTGAAGTAACTTTATCAGCTCAAATATTACGAAATATCAAACTGTCTAACAATAATTTTGAGATCTTTGTTCGTTATTTTTGTATCACATTGTCAATTTAGTTCATCTAATAAATTAACTAAATTTTAATTGCTAAAACGTCAAATGTTAATGATAAAAAGTAAAGATTATTTCGTAATACGTTTTTTCAGATCCAATTATTGTGGTACATTTCTCGTCAACGCATAAACAAATTCCCTATCAAAGCGAAGAGTACGACTTAAAAATTAATAAGTTCATCACTTAAAATCATAATAAAATTGACTATTGTATGCTGAAACAAATTGAACTACAAAGCAATAGACGAGAAACCAAAGGCTATAGGCCTCCGGACCCAACTCTGTCTCATCTGTCCTTAGGTCACGCTCGTCCCAACATGGCGGCCACGTCACCAGCTGATTGGGAATGTAAGAGAGCTGTCCTCGCAGGTCTAGGGGGAGGCAGACGAGGTAATGCCAACTGTCCAGATGGCGTTGATCCGAGAGGACAGCCGGTTACGAATTCGTGGCGAGTTGCTTCTGTGGGCGTGATACGACGTTTTGGATCCCATCTGAAACGAAGAGTGATATGAGCATTTTCATAAATATTTTAACTTATTAGTTAAATAGTAAGTAAAGGTACAATATTTTGTAAATGCAAATGTGTGTGTGTTTGTTTGTTTCGCTTTCACGTGTTCAATAGAATACAACATATAAGAACATAACCTAACACCTCAGACAGACAGATACTACTGTTTTAATATGTCAATGTAATTTATGTTTTCAAAAAACTATATTATTAACTACAAAAAAAATAGTACAATTTCTTGTTTCGAATAAAAATAGTGGAAAAAGACCTAAATAGCCAGTGTTAATAAACACAAACTGTAAATTTTCTTGAACTCAATTTAAGAATCTAGAAGCTATTTGAAATGGTTGTAGTGCATTGCACTAAAACAAAATACAATTAATTGATATTTGTTAATGGTATTTTGTTTTTATGATTATCTTTGATTTAAAACTTCGTGCCTTTGTAAATTATATTTTTTTGTATGATGTTTTAATAGTTATGAAATATTAATTATCTGTATATCAGATCACTTAAGTATTTATATGGTCTTAGAGCACAACCGGTGTGCTAACTTATGCTAGAACATATGCCAGTTTTTCTAACATAAACTTTGTCATAGACTTAATAATTTTGTCCATATTTTTAATTATTAAAAATTTTGCTTTTTATATTGGTAAGTAAGGCAAGGAAGAATGGGCCGTGTCATTTACCGGTCAAACCTACGATGTACCTGTGTGAGAACCAGACGCGAAACCATCGAGTTTACGTCATTTCCGCGGCGTCAGACCTTATCAGAGTGATCAAGTGTGTATTTGCGCACACACATGATCACTCTCATAAGGCCTGAACAGTTAGCTAAGAGGGCATGGTAAGCATCACTTTTATATTAAATAATTGATTATATAGAGTGACTTGGTAAATAAATTAAAAAAATTATTTACGATTTTACGCAGATCCAATATTACTGGTTGGTTAATTTGAATGAATGTACAAAAGTCTGGAATAACAGAGATGTTTTATTAAAACTTTTTTTTATTTTTAATATGATTTGTATACATTTGAATTTACAAAAAGTAATTTCATAAAATTGTTCATAAATATTCCCACCTAAAAACCATTGATCCTATCTAGGAGTATTATGGTCAATAATCCAAGTGACAGGCTCTATACTGGCGAGCTTACATCTAGATCAAGGCAGTTGCCTACATCTAAGTCTAGATTTAAATTCATTTAATACACATTCATAAATACTGCCTGTCGACTTACAAATAGAGAAACGTTTAAAAGCTAGAATATACTATTTAGGTCGAATATTTATACTATGTTGTAATAAAATTTGTGTTTAAAATATATATGATATAGGTCCGTTTGATCATTGTATGAAACTATACGATGGTTCTAGACAGTTGGTAGTACGCACCCACCACAAATATCCTCTAGACTGGTTTTAGCGAAGGCGGCCATTCTCAACATAGTCTAGCTTACTGAGCAGGAGATAATATATTACAGATCGATAAATCAATTCGAAGTAAACTTTATTCAAGAAAGTTCGAGAACTCCTTTGAATTTAATGTTTATTTTAATATAAAGCCACCTGTTCGGAATTTAAATTATTTCGAGAAGAACTGGCAAGAGACTCATTATTCACAATTGTTTATCAATAAAAAAAAAAATGTTCATGTAATAATCATATACATTTATATGTATTTACGTGTCATGTATGAACATCAACGAATGGTACCTTCAAGCTATCATTTATATAATCATGTAAAGTTATATCAAGCCTTACTTATTAAAAAAGTCAACATGAGGTTAATGTAAAATGGTCTGGGAACTTAATAAAATTTTGTCAAATGAGTCTATAATTCTAAGATTACAGACAGCGCGATCCGCTTGTTTTTTAAGAGTGAAAACCATGTTTATGTCTGAAGCATTCCATAAAAGGAATATATCATAAAACATCTTACATTTAACATAGTTAATAATAAAAAATAAATCCTTTATATTTTTTTAAAATTAACTACAAATAAAAATTAAAAATAAATAATTACTATATAAATCGCGACCGCGTGGAACGCTGGTAAGAATTTTAGCGGCATTTCTACGTTCAATCTTAATTACGAACCTCTGGGAGGCAATAAGACGAGGATTATTTCTTTGTCCCATTTGCAGTTAAAGCACTTGGACCTTGCAGTAGTAGTGCGAAAAACCTTCATTAAAAGTAAAACATTGATCATGACACTTTCAATGACATACTGCAACATGTGTTCTGCAACCAACCGGAATTAGAATATCGTGGTGGACTATCCTCCAAATCTTCTCCTCAAAGGGAGAGGTCTTACCCCAACTGTGGGACTTTAACACTCTTATTTTACCTTATATAAACAATAGGCAATTTTATAAATGAACCTTTAATTAGTTAAAAAAAAAAAACAATTAATCTTTCACTTTCTTAATGATGACATTACCTCAGTACGCTTTTTCCTATTAAGCGTATATAGGTATGTAAATGTCTCCCTACAAGTAATGTACGAACTGTGAATGTATAAATAACTAATTACTTACGAAACTCATTTACGAATAAATTAGAAAGAGAATCTTTAATGTATTTTACATATTAGGTTCACATGCTTGAATTTTCATACATTAAATTAAAGTGATCAAATAAATTTACTCGGTGTTAGGACTTTTTGCAAGGCGGGCTGGTTAGGTATCACCAACTCGACATAATTATATTCTACCACCAAGCAGAAATACTTCGTATTGTCGAGTTTGGGTTTGAAGGGCGAGTGAGCCAGTACAGTCATGAGGGACATCAATATCAAAATTAAAATCAAAATATACTTTATACAAGTATACTTTTACAAGCACTTTTGAATTATTTTTTTTTGCAAAATTATATTAAGTGAAGCTACCACCGGTTCGGAATGTAGATTCTACCGAGAAGAAATGGCAAGAAATGATTTTCTGCATGCTGCTGTGATGCCACTGTAAATATATACAATATTGTTGTAAATATATTGTGACGAACAGTAAGTATTCCTACTTCGTTAAAAAATCCCGAAGTCTCTAGTTCCGTGATTATAAATAGACCGGACTGCTCACTTTTGTAAAATAAAAACAGATTCAATATCTGTAGCGTTGCCCAAAAGTTATATGCTAAACTACAAACACAAAATAACCAAAATATACTAGACAAACTGTATCAATATCAGTTAGCTATCTAACCGTTTACGCTGCGGAGCTAAGTCTTCCTATCTGGGACGATAAATGATGACTCCACTGAATTTTAGAATCCAATACTATTCATAAAAACACCGCAGTATCGGCCTCATCATCGACATCTAATTAATTATATAAATATATATGTATGTATATACGATAGCGTCCAGAGTATATATATATATATATATATATATATATATATATATATATATATATATATTATATGAGTATAATTTTTTAATACAAACGTGTTAAATAAATCAAAGTAAAATAATATTCGCTTTCAAATCAAAGTTCCCAAAAAAATAATTGCTTAAAGATTATTAAAAACACATCACGATAATTTTAATTATCTCAAACATATTTACCGTAGACATTGAGAAGACCCGTTATTTTTTTTTTTTCTAATCTATCATCAACGAGCATTTGGTCTACGTGCCGATTATTACGTAAGAATCGACACGCATTTAACCTTTCACCGCTGACTGCGTACGCGTAACGTTCATGACTTACTTGTGTTTCTCTTGAAGTTATTTGATGGGAAAGAATGTGGTACCTACTTGATTTAATTGGTCAATCGATTTGGTAAACGGCAGGGTTAGAAATTTGAAGAGTTCGTATCAACATACATAATTTAAAAAGTATATCCGGGTTTAATATTATCTAATTTGTGATTGGACTAGTTGATGAACATTATTGTCTTAAAAATTAAATAAGTTAATGAACGACGAGTATATAATAATCATTCTACTCGTCACAAATACAATTTTTCATTACTTATTAAACGCATGCTTATTTTTAAACAAAATTGTGAGATATTATAATCTTTTAATCTAGTATGTAAAACGTTTTTATTATTAGCTTGCTGAAAACGTTTGTCAAGACATTTTCGATGCTGACTGTACACCGTGAGATAAGACACTATCTGCTGATCACGAAGCTGAGCCTATCCCTAAAACTTTCACCACTCTCACGGCTAAAGGTCAAGTATGCGAAAACGGTTAGGCACGAAGGTGCGCTCTTACATTGTCTTGTAATGTAACAAACTGTCGCCTTGACAGTGGGATATTATTATGTTGCATACGATATCTTAAATTTATACTTAATTATTACTTAATCTGAATTGACAAGCGACTTTTTTTTAAAACAAATTCACCGTGAAATGTGTCCTTGAAGGCTTATCGTAGTTGGTGAAATTTTTTCAATCGGCAATTTTATTATTGTTTTAGGAGGATAGTCAAATATATTGCTGACCACTTACCATCAGGTAGCTCATTTACTCGTTCACCAACCTATGTTATAAATATTTGGTGATGTTGCTTCGTGCAAGCCCGTCTGGGCTATTGTGTTCCGGTTTAAATGGGTGATTTGGCCAGTGTAACTAAAGGCTCAAAGGACTTAATATAATAGCTTCCATAGTTGTTGGCGCATCGGCTAAATTTTCACTATGTCCATTAGTGTATGTTTTTGAAAAAAATCTTTCAAAGCGATAACACCGAAAAATCATTGATGCAATAAAATTAATCTCTTACATCAATAAATGCTTGCTATACTTTTTACAAGCCTTTATTCAACATCATCTGTTAATATCTACTTAGTTCAATTCAAATCGTGCAACTGAAGGTTCCTCACAAACGATTGAATTGAATTTTAAGAAAAAAAAAAATCAAACTTATTAGCAACTATGTAAACTACTGTTTAATAATCGTTTCAGTAAATTATTCATTTACATAATAACCAAATTATTACGCAGAAATTTACTGTTAAACTACAGTTAAAATGAACCCCTATGATATTTATTTATAATACAAAGTATTATTAAATATACTACAGCTTAAAATGTGTTTAATAAAACTTTTACTTTAAATTTTATTCAAGGAAAAAGTATTAAGTAAGTATGATCATATTAAAAGGTAAACATTAAGATCTTATCTTATGGCGACTCTACACGGTGCACGGTTCATAGCCCGACAATTTAAGCAAAGTGCGAAAGATGATTGATGGTCATTACGCATGCATAATTGCTAATTTGCGTAGCGTTGATCTTTGTAACTTTATAACGAATAGAACATGGAACAATTTGTTTACAGACATTCAAGCGACTTTCTTCTCCTTAATACTTTTGAATATCATGGGCTATAATATAGTCTATGTATTGTGTTATACCCTAGCCCTTTAACGTGTGAATTCAATGTCACTGGAACTAACGCATGATTTTAAAAACTTAAAGGCGAATATAAAACCACGCGGGGTTTTTACTTATTTGGTACATAGTACAGAAACCAAGAAAGAGAAAGAAAAACGATTTGCAATGCCCGAAATTAATTAACGAATTACTAACATCCATATTTACCTCTCCTTTATAAGCACAATTATATCGATATTATCCTTAATCCTCTACAATCCGGGTCGAGGAATGCCATCGCGTTTTAATGCTACCTTTACCTATTGTATTGAACATTTATGATAATCCTGTAATCACAGAATTTATTATATTTTAAGGCCCTAAATAACCGTGCTTAAACTTATGTAATTCTTGGTCAGATATTAATGCGTTCATTGTTCAACACTAACCTCCAAACAACAAAGGTCCATTTATACACATATTCAACGAACCAGAACAAATATAATCTTAGAAGATCTATATCTTTTTCGTAAGACGGTTACGAAGTAACCATTCTGAGCAGGACCGTAGAATTTGATTGATATGGTAATCTGATTATGGATGTTTTCATTTTAATGACGGATTAGAGGCTTTTTAATAGCTTTACATATATTGGATATGTTTTAAAAATTAATTTAGTATACGTTTTGATTGCATTATCAGTTATTATTTTTTACAAAAGATTTGGCGATCAATGTGAAAATCGTTATTTTCGCCGACTGTACCAATATTATACAAGTTGTCCACGAAGAAAGTAAGTACTTAAACTTTATATATATATAAATCGCTGATTAAGATTTTTGATGAATAAATTCCTATAACAATTTTTATATTTAGAAGTTAATTTGTTTAAATGATGGGTATTCAACCTTTAAACAAACCTTTATCCAATTCCGTAATAATTATAACAACATAACCTACAAAATAATATAATAAAGCAAAACTGTTTTCTAATTCAATCACGAAATTTATTTCATTAATATATTTTTCAAAAATAAAACAATTGCAATCGTCCACCCGTGCTGATACAATATGTTATTTAAAGTATTATATTGCTTCGTCGTGACGTACTTGATGGTAGGGCTTTGTGCAAGCCCGCCTGGGTAGGCCCTCCCACCCTTCAGATATTCTACCACCAAACAGCAGTACTCATCATTGTTGTGTTCCGGTTTGTAGAGTGAGTAAACTAGTGTAACTACAGCCACAAGAGACATAACATATTAGTTCCCAAGTTTCGCGCCGGATTTGCGGATTGGCGATGAAAGGAATAGTTAATATTTCTTACAGCGCCATTGTCTATGGGCGATGGTGACCACATTATCAGGTGGTCCATTTGCACGTCCGCCAACCTATACCATAAAAAAACCTAAAAAACTCCTCCAAACTCCTCGGTCATCGTTGGGGCCAGTCGTCAACAGCCATACACTAAACGTAAAAAAACTTAAATTACATTTATAATTATCCCTTCTGGAATATTTTACTTTATTTTCTGCATTTCTAATTATTGTTTCCGATGTGTACAAGAACCGACAACATAATCAAAATTTGATTTCGTTATTATATTTATAAACAATGCAATATTTTTAATATAAGGCATTAAAGTTTCTTCCGACTGTAATTAATTATATACACCAATCACAAAACAGCCATAGGAATTCTTTTTTTTCCATCAAATTGATAATTATCGTGTGAATTAACTTTTACTTTTACGACCTACGCTACAATTCGTTTACATTAAACCGGTTATAGCTCATTCATTCATTCAAACATTCATATCTTCCTATGATATCAGAAAAAAAGTGTGAACCCGAGTGAAAGTGTTATTCTTATTTGTGTTACGTAAAACGTTTGTGAAAAATCACTGAGAACTGTTTTAAGACTTTAACATTTTATTTATCGATGGGAAACAATGTCATCTATGATTAATTCTTATAACCTTTCGGTGTTTTTATCTAGTTGTGACAATTTTACTTCTTAAACTCATTCAATGACTGGATTAATTTTTAAGTGTAAATAAGGTTATTGTTGAAAACTATGTTTTATTATTGTGTTTCAGTTTATGCGTGTGTAATTACAGGAACATACGTTGACAGGTACAAGGAACGTAATGTCTTGTAATATCTCGCTGTTGACAGCGTATCTTTTTGTTCTTATAGTGTTAGTGACATTGGTAATGGTGAAAATTGTATCAGCCTAAAATAAAGCAAAATGAAAAAATACATGACTAAAAAGCAAAAGTATTAAACAAGAGGCTTAATTATATTTGAAATTGCGGTACATTTTTTTTACACTAACAGTCTGTAAATGTCTTACTACTAGGCTAAAGCCTCCTCCGCCATTTTTGAAGGAGAAGAAGGTTCTTGGAACTTATATCACCACAGATATACAAGTGATATAATTTAATTGTAAATAGACACATGCAAGTATCCTCACGATGTTCTCCTTCACCGACAAGCACGAGATTTATTATAAAAACAAATTAAGCACACGAAAATTCAGTGGTGCTTGAACCCGCAATCATAGGTTATGTTTACGCAATAATCAACGCGTATGTATACGTTTAACCACTGGGCCCTACCGGCTCAAGAGTAATATCGTAGTAATAACTAGTAGTAGAATCTAGTTCATTAATTTTCGCCCACCTACCTAGAATTCCAATTCAAAAGTGAATTGCTAACATTCTTGTTACAGCTCCGAGTAATTCTACGTTGTATAAACAATTATTTCATATTAACGTAATTGACTGTTTGTAAATGTCCCGCAATTGAATCTCTTCTGAGGATACAATTTTGAACTTATGCGACGTCGTTTCAATTAGGCACGGCTATAAATTATCATATGAGTCAGGGAAATTTACTCACGATGTTTTCCTTCATCGATGAGAATGAGATCAATTATAAAACAAATGTAGGTACTATCTACAAATTCAGTGACTGCTGGCTTTTGAACCAGCTACTGAGCCATATAGGATCTCATTTTTAGGCGTTAAACAAAAATATTTCTATTAACATTAATATTATAATTATCTTTAAATAAAAATTAAAAATGGTTACTGTACAAATCAGGGGCGCGTGGGATCAGGGATGGTGACAAGAATGCTTGCAGTATTTCACCGTTTCAATTCCGATCCCCTGTGCAAAAAAATGAGCCAGCCCTCCTGTCACTGGTGAAGGCAATAAGATGAGGTGTTATACCTTTTTTAAACTTAATTAACATAATTTGTTTATTTAAGCATTTTGCAACCGTCATATGTTTTTTTATTACATTTGCAAAAGTGGTCTTCACCGTGATCGTATCAAAACAGTATATATTAAGTCAATACCATTAAAATTTGGTATAAGACATCTTTATCAATTTATCGTAACTAATCCTATCATTACACTATGAAATTTTTAAGTTTAACACGTTCATTAATTATCCCAGTAATTCATCAAAGATTCGTCTGACTTTCTATAATTTTCGTTACATCAATCATGCAAAACAGAAATCGATGGTATGTAATAGACACCATTACATAAGAAGTTGACATATGCTACGAGTGCGACCTTTTGTGATTCAATTTTATAAAAAAAATAATACATCACAGTGTCAATAAGGTCGAAACATAACACAAAGTGACATAAACTTAAGTCCTTATAATACTTGTTGAAAAAATTGACATAAGAATCAATTTGTGACCATCCAGCAATGGGAACTGATATCTCGATCGATCGATTCGGCTATACTAATAAAAAGATAAATTCGTTGTTGAACTCCCCAAATATATAAATTCGGTATTACTTAATTTGAAATTGTCATCAAAACAATTCGACCGATGAGGTACTACGTCAATTACCACAATTATGAATTTTTAAAGTTTATATATTTGTACTAATCACTTCAATAAGTCAACGCTAGATGGCGCTGCAGCCCAAGAACTACACAAGCGATCGCTATCACAATTTTTATATTTTATATATACACAAGGAATTCTTCTAAAAAAATTGTTAGTTAATCACTATTGAATCGAAACATAATAGTTGCCGTTCAGCCGAGTATCTAATTATTCTAGAAACACAACGAGCCAGCTACGGTTCGGTCATAGTTGGATAGGAATAGAATCGGAATCGTATCGTAAACAGTTACGTTTAAGCTGAGGTTATTTTTTGCGAGGAATAGTCCGAATATCGATCGAAATAGAATTTCGAACATATCAATACCGTTATAATTTAGTAGAAATGCCTAGTTTAGTTAGTATAATATATAAAACGAACAAGATGGAACAATACAATATCCACGAAAAAATACAAAATGTCGGTTAACGCAATACCGGAATTCTCCATTTTGAAGTAAGTCACTACTCACTAATGACTAACATTAACCTTTAAAGCAATAAAATTACGGTCCCAATTTTGCAATTTCCAATGACTAACCCGACCGGTACCTATTTCACACTAACACATTTAGTGTCGGTACTTATTCAAAACAACTGTGGCAAAATACGTAGACGACAAAGCTTTAGAATATTTAATACCGAAAACTGTTCATTGTCTTTGTAATGCAACTCACACAATATGCCATTAGTAGGAAAATAACATGTCGTAAAAGTCACACTATGGGACAAAGGCATCTTTATTTATAGTTAAAGGGTTGTAAGGAAGCATACTTATCTACTACTTAGATTATCTTACGGTTTTAAATATTTCACAACTGACATGTGGTACTAAGGAATTAAAAGATGAGCTCTAAAACTCAACCCACAAACTCCACAGTTTCGGATGTGAAGAATAGAAGAAATGTTATCTAAATAAAAGCCATACTGTAACAAGATTTTAGTGGGAAATACAACCACAGGGTAATTTGAAAATAGAGTATTTAATGTCATATTTGCGGGATTGTAGCGTTGACATACGACAAAATTACAAAGTTGAGGATATTATAAAATGGAAAACGACATTCCTCAAAGTAACGTAAATGTTTAATTTAATTTCAGATAATAAAAATCTATAACGAACTCAAATAAAATAATTTACGTTATTCGTTATCAAACAGATATCATTATCAGACTAGCGTAGCGAAGTTCTATGATATTTAATGAGGATTTTACAATAAGTGCTTAGTGACAAAGATGTATGATTAAACTGTAATCACTTTGAAATCGTATACTTAACTGAGACTTTGTAACCAAAAGAAAATAATCCTATTATTATTATTAATATTGTTACCTTGTTACTGTTTATAAAATCACTAGCGACCCACCCCGGCTTCGCATGGGTGCAATGCTGCCACATTATATTTAATACTACAGAATGTCTTACGACTATCAGAGTTTTTCAGTCGTTAGAAAATACAAACCGCTATGTGTCTGTCTTTTAGATCTGTAATATCTTCGAAAACATTCATTTAATTTACATGTTGTAAAGACTGATATTGATCTATATTAAGTGCACAATATATTTAAGGTAATTAATTGGATAAGGATTCTTAAAATCGCTTCGAAAATAAGCCATTATTTCTCGTAAAAAGTAAAGGATAAAAAAATGTTTCTTGGGGGCTACCCCTAAGAGATAGACATATACCATCATGGACTTTTTTGAAGACCTTTTTTTACTGTAGTACATTATTTTGATCTATCTCGTAGGGTTCAGCCAGCGTTTGCAATGTAAGCGCAAAAAATGTTTATTTACGACATTACTTTAGAGACCTCTAAAATTATCAGTATTTCTCTAATATATTGTGTATGTATTATACATATAAACCTTCCTCTTGCATCAATCTATCTATTTAAAAATAAACCGCATCAAAATTCGTTGTGTAATTTTAAAGATATAAGCTTACATAGGCACAGACATCAGTTAGCAACTTTGCTTTACACTGTGTTTTGATACTTAATATTATATAATGTAAATAGAAAATTTTTATTGTTAATTCTTACGATCAATTTTAAGACTTTTAGTTTATAACGTAAGTGAAGTGAATAATAGTTATTGGATAAATTACATAATCATTTATATTCAATGTACTTATTGTCGGTAGTTTAATCAAATAACGTACACATATTCAAAAGGTTTATTATTAATCAAAATGTCAAAGGATTTTTTTTCCATTTAAAAAAAAAGGTTGTCAATGAGAGGTCATTTAAGTTTGTATATTCTATAATATGTTTGCTGACTATGAAGATTTTTAAATGATTCTATTTTTAATGGACACATCGAAAATGGTTCCATTTAAATTCGAAAGACAAATCAAATCCTAAAAGCGGAATAAGGGTAGTATGTTATTGTTTTTTTTTTTCTGTAAAGAGTTATTTTAAAAACGAGTTTTTATTTAATCCGTGTACCGATGATTATAAGTTAGTTTACTAGATGAAATACCCACCAGCAACGAAAGTGTCAGCAAAATTTATTGTTGAACTTGTTTAAAAAATCCGTTACAACAATTAACAATGAATTTATATTATATAATTTGAATGAATTATTAAAGTGAATATTTAAATTAATTTGCACTCACTCTAAGCACCGATGTAAAAAGTGAAGGAAGGCTGGATCGTTGCTCTGGACAGCTGTAGAGAGAGTTCTCGATCCAGGTTTCCGCTTTCGACCTTTCGAGTTGGTCACAGATCGCGGTGAACCTTTTGAATCTGTAAAGGAAGTAGTCACAGTAACCTTTTTTATGTCTAACAAATTCATACGATAGTATATATAAGTCGGTGTCATAATGTACAAGTTTTTTGTGTTAAGCTTTTTTCGCCGCTTGTGAATATGTACATATCTTTTAAAAAAAAAATGTTGTATGCAGTAATCCCAACTAATAATCTATAAGTATTAATAATTAATATGTCTTTATATATCTAACATTTGACCCCCCTACACGTGGTCGAAGCCATTGGAGAAGGACATAGGCTATTTCTGCCCTGAAACGCGAGCTAAGTCGCGCAACAACTATTATCAGTATATAAAATATACGTTAATTTTAGTCGAAATCGTTTCGCAACAAGTATAGATAGAATATTAGTCGTTGACATATTTTTTCGTTTGATTGACAATTTAATTATACATTTTAAAGATCAACTATGTATTGGGTGTAACGATGATTCAGGGGTATTACACACATAACGTTTGTAACATAAAATTGCCGAAGAGCTTGCAATGCCGTGGCAATTCATTGACAGGGGTCAAGTACTTTCCATTAAAAAAATCACAGATTATAGTCTAGGGAGCGGAAAAATTATATATTATTTACATAAATGATAGGTGATTAGGACGAAGTTGCCTTCGCTATATATTACACTAAATCTCACGATGAAATAAATTAACAACGTCTAAGAATAATTCGGTCATAAGAAATAAAATTGTTAATAAAAATATCGTGTGAATAAAACAATAACAAAAAAATAAATTCAAATTATTTTATATGGAACTGCATATGTTAGAAAGAGATAAAGAGAAAGAGAGGAGCATGACGCCTTTTCGGAACTTCGTACCAAAATATCAAGACTATTACGAAAAAAATATGTACAAATAAGGCTTTCGGAGTTAGTATTCGTTGGTTTTCATGCATGATATATACATAGCGATTATAATATATAATTTAGATACACTATTATATGTATAGTCTTTGCCCTTCGATGTAATCTCAATTCTGTACTATTTATAGTAACAGTCACTTGATGGTACGAATTTTTGCAAGCCCGTCTGGTTAGGTACCACCCACTCATCATATATTCTAGCGTCAAGTGCAATACTTATTTTTAGTATATTTGTGTTCCGGAATTGTGAATGAGCCTCAAAGAATATAACTTCTTAGATCCCAAGGTTAGTGGCGCTTTGGCGAGTTAAGGAATGGTTACTATTAAAAAAAAGGAGGGCCCTTCTCTCATACTTATAAAATATTGTTCTTGTTTATTGTTTATTGCATTCTATGTGATGCGAGCTAATAAAACTTACCAAAGAACAGTCGTTTCCGTGTAGCATGCAGTAGGAGATCAGGCGGCGGTGGACCAAGCAGCTCCATGATGCAAGCGAGCTGTTCCGCCTCGTTCTCCCCCGGGAATAGCGGGTAACCCGTGTGAAGCTCCGCTAAAATGCAACCTGGAGAAAATTTAAACATTGACTTATTTTCGTAACCTGAAAATTATGTAATCATACAACGTAAGGTCAACGGCATGTCAATCTCTTATGCTGCCATGACCCTCACAACCACCCTCTACTCTCTTTTTGTGTGTGTAGTGCTATACTAGTTGTAGTTTGCTTGAGATTTAGTTCGTTGTCGTCAGGGTTATAGGCATAAAAATAGCCTGTACTACCCTTCCCTGGTATTCAAGCCTGCTTCATAATAAATTTCATAAAGAAGTTCAGTTCTTTGGCCTTGAATGACTAACAGACAGACAGAGTTACTTTCGAATTTATAATATTAGTATATTTTTATATAATTTTAATAATAAGATGATTATATCTATTTTTATAAACGAAAGAACTTTTCAATCAGTTTATTTTGATTTTATTACAAGCCAGCATTACATCACAATCTTAAATATATATTTACATAATGTTTATTTATGCCCATTTGCCTTTCAACTAAAAATAAATATAAAATAAAGAATCTACCACACATGTGAACGAAGTTTCAAGATGAACACGTTATACAATAATAATTTAGTTCAAATATTAGCAGTAATGGCACTTTATGAATCTGTCTATTGCGTAAAGGAGGCAGAATTTTATATACATATGTCGATATTTGCAGAACACACGTGTCGTCTGACTCGTCGCCTTTCTCTTGGCTTTCTACAAACTTGCCGCTTACGTAACACGGTCTGCCACTCGCCGATCGTTAAAATATTACGAAATTGTTCAAACAGTAATCACCTCTATTACAAAGATATAAGATTTAAATTAGCATTAATGTTTTTATTTACTATTTTTACTTACATGTACCGAAACTAATGGTCACAGGTATGCGCGAACTGGTTTATTTGTTATGGAACTTAATGCTCATATTTTTCTATAATAAAAAAATATTTTAAAATGTTATGTCGGAAAATTTGTATATAAAAATTAGAGGTTTTAGTGTCAATTTGTAATATCCGGTTAGATGCTTCTTAGGTAATATAAAAATCTGTTTGTACTTCAATCTTAATAATACATATATAATTTTGGAATGTAGCTTCTAACGAGGAGAACCGACACGAAACCCAGCAGTTACGCTTTTCCACCAATTTACGTATCTATATTACGAAATTAAATACAATTAAATTCACTATTTACCCTGCATTTAAATGAACGAAGACAAACTATTAGATTTTTTTCTATTTCTTACAGGGTCAATGTTTTTAGGCGATGTTGACCGGCAAAGGGACCAGCTGATAAGGATATCGGCTGGTCCCTTTGCCGGTCCCCCTATCTATTACATAAAAAAAATAGAGGAGACCTCTTATAATGAGGTGCTACCTCAGAGTACCATGTTCTCTTTACTGTTACTTATAAATTAATTAAGTTTCTCCAAACAAATATGTCTAAAAATATTGATACGAATATCCAGTTCTTACTAACCCATACTCCACATATCAATAGCTGTGCCGTACGGCAAGCCCAGGATCACTTCCGGGCTTCTATAGAACCGAGATTGTATGTAGGTGTAAACGCGGGCGTGTGTGTAGCACGAGCTTCCAAAATCTATGACTTTGATCGACGAACTTCCCCGGGCTTTGAGCAATATGTTTTCCTGAAAAAATACATGAAGTCATTCGTAATATTTAAGTCACAGCCGCCTTTGAAAAAAAGAGATTTAGTCATGATAATTGGGAAATTAAGTAACTTTATAGTTATATATATTCGGAATGTTTGTTTGTGTGGGGAGTCTTGTGTCGAGTTAAAATATTAAAGCCGGATGTTGGAATCCCATTTAAGGGGTCAGAGAGGCTGAACCTCAGCTTAGGAGGCCGTCGACGTCGTATATTGCAGTATGTCATTATCATGTTACATCTAGTCACGAGAACTTTTAACAGCCTTTTATTGAATTCTAATAGACATATTGTAATTATGAATCGTACAAATCGTTTGAATTTTTGCCATTATTAAAATACTGTAATATTTTATTTGTACTTGGCTGTAGGATTTTGTACAAACCCGCCTGGGTTGGCCACCACCTAATCCAAAAGACTGTCATGTAATAAATCTACCGCAAATGTTCCGTTTTGAAGGGTGCATTACAGGCACAAGGGGTTATGTCCCTCATCTTAGATCCCAAGGTTGGTGACGCATGGAGATATGAGAAATGAATTATATTTCTCACAGAATCAATGACTATGAGCAGTGTTGACCACTTACCATCAGTCCGCCTACCTATGAATTAAAATTAAAATTATCTAAAGATACAATACATTGATTCAAAAAACAATACTTACAGGTTTTAAGTCGCAATGGATAATATTCTCCGCTTCGAGTAGCCTCAGACAGCGAAGAAGAGAACTCGAGAACCGTCTGATGAGGCTTAAGCTGAATCCTTGGTAATTGTTCTTTTTTATCAGCTCATAGAGATTAATACTGAAATAAACAATGATAATCCTCCTTTTAATGATAAAATAATCTATAAATTTTCCATTGCTAAGCTTTTTTTTTACAAATATTAAGTATTCCTTACACCGGCAATGCTCGGCCAAACTTGTGAACTAAATTTTTTGATGAGCCCTGCCTTCTGCCTTCAGTTACATGGGCCTTTTCACCCTTTCCACCGGAAGACAATACTAAGTATTTATGTTTGTCGATAGAATATCTGATGAGTGGGTGTTACCTAACCAGACAGAATAGCACAAGCCCCATCACCAAGTGATTGATCCAATAAGATGCTTCACTGCAGGTTAACGCAGATTTTCTCATGAGCACAATATGAGTTAAAAATAATCACGCGAATAATCAGACGCTCTTGATTTGAATCTAATATGAGTTAATCCACGACCTATAGCCAGGTATCCTATTTACCTGTTTTACAATTACTGTGATTCTTTCAATTGTAAGAAAATTAAAAAAATTGGATATTAAAGGTAACTTGTACATAATGTTCATAAATCGTTCTAAATTTATATATATTTGAATATATTTTCGACATTATTTAAATAATGATGTAATTAATAATAATTGTAATTATGCATACATAAATGTGATTAAAGAATAAGGAAAAAAGGGATTAAATTAAGCTCCCAACTTCTAAAAGACGTTGGTAATCCGTATTCGGTTAAAAGCGTTACATCCTTAATATATACAGATATTTAATAGTAACTTGTTAACTGTTGGGCTATTGCGGTATACTCTTCTCAAAAATTAACGCTTATTTAGAGATTTTCCGAAAAAAGGCTTTGACATATAGGTGACATTTTGGATACGATTTTCAACAACAGATGGACGGCGTAAGGAGCGATTAATATTTTTTTGTAATCCCAAAAGTAATACGTGTTAGTCACAACACATTACGATAAATAAGTCAATTTAAACAATAGTTATTATATTTTATAAAAGTATTACATAAAATATAATCTTGTACAGAGGTTCTTTACAAGATTATTAATAAGTCCCAATTTCTCACATCTAGAATAAGGCTCTTCATAAAACGTATATACCGTAATAACGAACACCGTCATATTTCAAAATCACACCGTCTATAGGTGAGACCCGTGCAAAAATCCCGTATGGAAAAAGGCGGCTTCAGGATTTTAATTATGGAGTGATATGTATGAAGATACGCTGGATTATATTACGAATGTGAATACCTTGTCCCAGATAGGGTACATTGACGTTACGAAGACAAAAAGTCGTTACAAGTATACAACGATGATAAATAGTTTACGCAATCACTTTAATTAATCAAATGAATATTCAGATCTTGTGATAATTGAAACAAACAAAAGGACTACAAACTCTTTGTAAAGAAATGAAATCGGTATTGAGCGCTAGATTTACACTTCCTTACACTCGGGGCTACTGATCAGGGCGGGAAATTTTCAGGGTCATTAAAATTAGGAGGATGTGTAAATAAATCTTGGAATGACATCTCTAAAAAATATTTAATAAATTTTCTGCTATGAATGAGTTAATTTATTTATTTGAAATTTGCAATGCAAAATTTCGATAATGCGGCGGATTTTTTACAGTGTACAGTGGCGGCACTAATGTTGGCACTACTGTCTACATAACGTTATTGTTTCACCCAACATATGATATTCTATTCTCAATTGGTTTAAGGAGTCTTATAGAGAGGTTATCTATTGTGTATTACCGTCATCGGTTATAATTGGAGTGGTATAACAACTGGACCATCTCAGCTCTTGTAAAAATTACTAAACTGAAATTATTGATTCAACTACAGTGAAACTAGTCAGTAAGAACGAACTCAAAAACTCAACGCAATACGCGAATAAGAAATGACAGAAAACGATTTACGACAATGACTATAATAATTATAATATTTAAATTAAATACGGATCGAAATAGAATATCAAAAGATAGATTTAAAGTGAGTATATACTCATAATTTTACTTATTGCTTATTATACTGTACTTACAGCTTTTTTTATAAATATATATAGAAAGTTAATATTCGTTTATACAGGAAATATAAGTATTGTCTATGATTTGTAAATTTTTTTTTTGACATCTACAATTTTTTCGGTTGAAAAAGAGCAACTACTGAATGTCTTGCTTCTATCGGCAATAGCGCAATAGTTTAAGGGCAATCGGAATTTAAAAAGTTAAAGCATCAATCCTGACCCCTTGGTTTATTGTCGTCCCCACTGCCAACACAAACTTTAACCTTAATTTGAGGATTAAATAGTAATATTAGTAATTCCTCATAATGGGGTATTACTACCATTCTTTTAAAAACAACAGATATATTAAGTTCTTCTGGATAGAATCAAAATTCCGAACCTACGGCAGCTTAACATTACCATTGTAGCGGTAGCTAAAATGACGAATCAAAAGTTAATAAAAGTGTACTTGAACAAAGTATAGTTTGATTTTGATTTTATCGGTAACAGTTCTGAAATACTTCGCTGCGGTAATAGTCGAAATGAACGTATCTAGTTTCATGGTACGGCGTGATACAAGACCTGCATTGCCATTCATTAGCTTCCGCAGTTCGTTAACTTCGTTTGGCGTAGGTTACCATTTTATTTTCTTTTATGTATTTTGTAGGCTATTCATCCACAGAACATTAGCGTAATTGCAAATTTCAATGGTATTTCTATAGCTACATCAATAGTTATTTTTCATTAGCAATGTCTTGTAAAGAATGATTTTATTAGTATCGTCTGGGTAGTTCCCACCAACTTATCCTATATTCTACCGCCAAAGAGCAAAAGTATTATCGTGTTCTGGGTTAAAGGGGGAACGAGCCTGTGTAACTAAAGGCACAAGCGACATGACATATGAGTTACCAAGGTTGATAGCACATAAGTGATAGGAGAAATAGTTTTAATATGTCTTACATTACCAATGTGTATCGACAGTGGTCACCACTTACCGTCAGGTGATTCATTTGACATAAAAGGGTAAACGTTATAATGTTACAAAACATTATTTACATATGAATTATTAAAATTAAGTCCTTAAATATATACAAATTTTAATTAAAAATAGTTACTGTATAAGTCAAGACCACGTGGAATGGTGGCAAGAATGCTTTGAATCGCAAAAATAAGGGTTAAGTATAATAACATTAACAACGTACCTCATAAGCTCGAAACTGATGCAGAGATGATTTCTAAAGTAGAAATAATCCAGCATATGTATGACGTTGTGCGTTTGGTCTTTGTCCTTCAACCTGAGGTGGTCCAGCACCCGCACCTCCACCAGGGCCTGGTGATGGAATCGCTTCTTATTCCTGATGATCTTGATGGCGACCTGGTTACCGCTGCGGTGGTCGAGTGCTCTTATCACTTGACCGAATGATCCTTTGCCGATCACTTCGAGGATCTCGTACCGATATGCGATGTGGTCGTGAATTTTCTGGATAGTAAATAAGATTGAATCATGTAAATGAATAAATAATTTCAAAGAAAAATGGGTGACTTTGTTATATTTAATTAGTATACCTATGGAACATAATTGGTTGAAGACTAAGTATCTTCATGGCAGTATTTCTTGGTAGGATCTACTCTTCAGACATTTGGTAACAGAATTTTTGAATAAGGAACTTCATTATATTCAATTTATACTGAGTGCTTGTTTTTTTATCATCCGAGATGCGTTATACTTTTATTTTTTTTCTAATTGTTCTTTTTATGATAATATAATTTATTCACAGACGTGCTTTCCGTGCCGTTGTTATAGTAAATTTATAATATTCATTATGTTGTTTTAATGTGCGTGCATATAATTGCAGCATCACGATCTAATAGCAATATTTTGGAACTAAGTTTGAGTTTCTGAAACGCTGACCAAAGTTAAATTACCTGTTGTGGCTTTTAATTGCTAAATGATGATAAACGACAGCCAATCAACGCTTCGTATTAAGACGGATTTGATAATTTGACATCGCATATCCGAAGATGATAAATGTACGTGTAATCGTTTAAACTATTACAAATTTAGAGATTCAGTAGAACAGAAAACGGCATTCATTCGTTAATAAAATATAGCACTTGTTATATTACGCTATAATCTTTGCTGGTACCATTGTAACTGCTGCAGCGGAAATGACGCGGCAAACTGTCGCGTGTTCGTTCCCCGCTGTGTTTAATATTTGTTTTCGGAACATCGACTTTTATTAATGGTTTATATATTATAAAACTATCGTTAAAGTTAGGGTAATTTGTTCAGAATTAGCACACGATTATTAAGTCAGTGTTATTTAATTATTCTCAATTTTTTTTTGTAAAAATTATTTGTCCTTAAATACAAATAAAAAATACTTTTTGATCAAAACCTCATTGTTGGTGATACGGTAATAAATGAGCGTAAAATTTTAAGATAGTCTGTTAAGGTTTATTCCGTTATATGATGGATAAGAATACATATATGACTAGAGAAAGAGAATTGTATATTTAAGAAGTTTCACTCGTATCACGTGTACGGTGCTGCACGCGCAATACTTTCAGCCCATAAATAGATATACAAAAACGTACACAGCAAACCTCTTAAACCCGAGATTTTACAGCCTGAAATACTTTCTCTATTTGATCAAAAAACCAGGTCACATTTGCATAATCAACGGCAAGTTTTCCAGCGGTCTGGAGTTTCCGCAATGTATTTACTTCATAAATGTTTTAAACATTTAAAAAGTTTGCATCAGGTTTTACTCTAGTATAACGTTGTTACGTTCGCTCTTACTATGATCATCAGTCAGGTCACACACACTCACAGACACAGGTTTACACTTAAATTAATCTGGCAACATTGATTTAATAAGATTCTTCTAATAAGATAATAAGATCTTTTTAATTATGTACTCACGAAATGAAAGCGATGCTGTTCTGATTTCGTTTATGTTAAATAGGGAAGCTAATATTTGATTTATTACGTGAACTAGAGCTGAGGCGAATATTCATTTCATGTTCGATAATCGGCATTAAAAATTTTACTCCAATCTCATGTGAAGTATTAGACAAATTATAACAACTTTCAAACATATTACACAATACATAGCATAATTTTATCTGGAGTGATTTAGCGCTAACTATTAGTAAATACCGCAAACTTATACTTATATAAAAAACAATCCCACGAGATGTTTAAAATAGTAATTGATTTACCGAAAATAATATTCAATAAAACTCACTTTCGTCCCATAACTAAGAAGATTAAATAAAATAGGTCGTATAATCATTGATATATGCCTAAAATTTCGCTCTACCATCAGAGAAAAAAAAAATCTATTTATTTCTTTACTCTAGCCCTGTAAAAAAAAGAATTATAATTACCAATTATAATACTTACTTTGTTGTAACTGCCGTTCTCATCATCAAAGCCGCAATTGTTGGGTAAGGTGGACCACGCCTGGACTTTGCTCGCCTCAAGCCCCAGGAACCAGACTTCGGGATACTTTCGTACTTCCGTCCTCTCCCACGCCGTTAATCTTTCCCCATATAACTTTAAAATTTCTGGAATAAAAAAGGTTTTATGTAAATTAAAAACTGTAAACCTACTTTTCCTCTAATTATTTATAAGTCTAGATAGAGTGTCAATAAAAAAAAAGAGAAATAAATAGTAGCCAACAGTTGGGCATGACGTGTCGAGCGTCAAACGTAGCTGCCACTCACACCAATGTAATAAAGTTGTCTCGTTTTTTTTTTTTAGTTTTTTTGTTGTGCGACATTCAATCTAGACTAGTGGGTCTCCCGCGAAACTTCGCGTTTATTCAAAAGATTTTTTAGGAATTTCGGAACGTATGAAAGGTTTTGTTTTGATTTAATTTCATTAACATACAAATATAATTGTATTTAACTAACATGACTGTATTTTTAGATGTTGAAAAAGAGTAACTACTGTTCATTCCGAACCGGTGGTAGCTTTACTTTAAATAGTTTGTTAAATGACGATACAAAAGTTCTTGTAAAAGCCTACTTGAATAAAGTATATTTTGATTTTTGATTATAAATTGATGAAACCTTATTTAAATGAAATATTTAATGTCAAATAGTATACATTAGTTCAATTAGAATTGGAGTTTGTCGATAACAATTTACTTTAATTTTGTTTGAGTTTTTCATTTTTTTCGTATACAGCCGTAGTACCGCTCTCTAACCGGTCAGTAACATTTTCCCGCTCTTTAAAATTATTTTTTCGTTAAATTGTAACAATTTAGTAAATTGCAATCAAGAATCCTCTTTATTTTTCTGCACATCTACGGACGAAGCTCTTCAAAATGAGACCATAATCGAATTATGACTGTATGTGCAGCTACCGTCTCATAATCACTGGGACGAAAATTACGAAGACGACGATTACGCTAATAATATATAAGATATACATATATAATCTAATAGCTTTACCAAACATAGTTGTTTGGGGAACGATTAGTACAACAATGTTGTGTTATCTTAATTCGAATGTCAAATCCAAATTCAGAATCGAAGTCAAAATCTAAATATACTTTATTCAAGTAGGCTACAAGTACTTTTGTATCGTTATTTTGCAAACGATATGAAGTAAAGATACTCAAAACCTTGACTAGGGCTGAGTGGTGTTCCGTTTTGATATCACACCACTGTACAGTTTATAGTTTATGTATTTACTAGACGCCTTTTTTGATATGTTTTTTTTTTTTAATTTCTTTGTGTTATTAGTTACATTTTAGGTTTGAAAAAATATTATATGCATAGCCTGTATTGTGACGTGTTTGCCAATAAAACATTATTCTATTCTAGTATATTCTAAATCAATGGTAACAGAAAGAGGGAAATTGTGTTCATCGAAAATATTCTAAACAGTGACTGTCAATTTTTAATTATGGCGCAAGATAATTGCAATTTTCAAATTCAGTTATATAGAAATAATATGTATTTATTTTTCTTTTTCTCAGTACAACAAATACGTTATATAATTGCATATAATAACATAACACTTAATGCAATACTAGTTTACGAATACTGACGGTAATCTTATACATAATCCCTTATCGAATAAGGTTTAATTTAATGAAAGATTTTTTAACATGTGATTGAAATATATTAATTGGCAAAGCTAAAATTAGATTCGATAGTCGTACTTATAATATAATTATAGTTAGGATAGACTGTAACTTGAACTAACATCCATCATCTGTAATAAATTCATCAGGGTGCCGAGTGTTCCGACACGAACCAGATCTGATTGGGTCAAGGACGGAACGAGACGAATTGTTTATTTATTTAGCAGATCTTTTGTCATCGCGGATTAATTATGAAAAATTAAAATTAAAGTAATCGTGTCGATTAGATTTGGATTGTTTTTAATGGTCTCGATTATTGCGAATCATTTGTTTACTACGCAATATTATGAAAAGTTAAGCAATGTTTCTTTGAATAAAACAGGATTTCAAAAATAACTACGATATTGCGAATCTTTTGTTATGTTATATACATTTAATACATAAAATCCGAAATTAGTTGGGCATGTTTTTGTAAGTTTTTTCCTTCTTTTTCTTTGAATATATTTAAAGGTAACTTAAGAATCAGTCAAACGAATATAAGAACTGCTTGAGAAGTAACTGACTCCTAAGATATGTCGTCTCCTAATTAAGGGGTACAGGCCTCTTATATATATGTAAAATATTGTTAAGCAATAAAAACATAATTTTTATTATGATCTCCTAACAACTAACTTTTTACACTGATTTTTTTCTTATTATTTTTGAACTGAAAATACAAATATTTCTCGAACTATTATTATTATTTACAACAATACCAAACGTTAGCGCGATTTAATTTCGGTACAGTGACATCTATTATTTAAATAATAAAACATATTAGAAATGACTTTTAACTAAATACTTTTTGCGTAGCTCTGATCTGACGTTGTATTTAAAAACTTACACCTAATGACACTGATCGAACTATTATATATAGCGATTATATATTATATATATATATATTATTATATAGCGATTATACGCCGGGCCCGAAATTATAATTATTATGATCATTTACAGTATTTTAATGTTTTAGTTAAATTTTAATTTCTTAATCATAATTTTTTATGTACTTATAAATGTTAATATTTCTCTCCGGTGACTTGCTGTCCGTGTCATCGTTATATAATATTATTTATAATTGTTATATGAAATGATGTCATTCTAATGTACTTGAATTTTATTGCCAAGCATCAATTTATATGTTAAAAATTTTTAATTTCTGTCAAATGTTGCAAATAAATTTCGATCCAACTGAACCGTTGAGTCAAAATGAAACATACGCTTTTGGTGATAATAACGATACTATTATATAAGCTTTATTACAAAAATTGTTATTCAATAGTTTTCTTTGTGGTACCAATAAGTGTTAGTAGGTGGTAACTATAGACAGAAGGGACATAAATCTTAGTTCTCAATGTTGGTGTATACAAACCGCTAAGAACGGATTTTATAAAACTCAACCCCTAAGGGAGTAAAACGGGAGTTGGAAGTTTGTGTTTTATAACATTCGCTCGGGTAAAACCGCAGGTTCAGCTAGTATATTATATTTGTTCAATAATCCTTTATAAATAAAATAGCAAATACATTTATATCAAACTTTGCTATTTTATAATTCGTCTTTTCTCCTTTTATAATATAATATTGTAAAACAAAATGTGAGTTACGTCTACCTGTATGTATGCACTTATCTTAGAAACTATTTGCGGACTTTCTTTTAGTCTGCACGTATATAATAATATTTGGACAAAATTAACTAACGTTAGCTGTTAAAATATGGACTTAAGCTAATAGGTTAAACGTATATAAAATAGTACAGAGACGATTTGATCATATCAAAGAGTTAAATAAAAGTTTAAACATAGAGTCGCATTATATACCTTAGCAAGTAACATGCAAAGCTGTATGCTAGAATTATATAATTATATTCTAGTGTTGGATACAAAATATTCTTGTAATTACCAATCAAAATGATTGTTAACGTAAACAAACCTAAATATCCCCTTCATTAGACCTTAAATTTATTCAAATATGTTTCCGTCTTATAGAGGAGGAACAACACGAAGAGTTCTTATGAGGTCACATGGAGCGTCGCCAAGTGTTAACAATATCCTAACAAAAACCCCTAACAAAATATACATAACAAAACATAACTTACTGGGTTACCAGGACTGCTGGATAATGGAGAATATATAATAGCTAGCTATACTCGCGGCGTTTCCCGCGCCAAATTTATAAAACTATTGCACAAAAACTTACATCCCCATTTTACCTCCCTGAGGGATGAAATGAAAAAAGAAATAATCTATGTATATCCTGTCCAGGAACTCGAGCTGTCATCTTACCAAATTTCTTCTAAATCAGTTTACCGATTTAAGCGTGAAGATGTTTCAGACAGTGACTTTCGTATTTATAATATTAGTAGGGTCTTATCTTAGCTGTTACTTTTGAAGTCTTTAAAATCTGCGTTGAGGTTTCAACCTCAACATCGTGAGTGGTACAACAATACGTTGCGTCACATTACTTTGCGGCTTTAAATTCTACTAATAGTGCGTTGGAGTACGGTCCACAATGATGTGAGATCTTATTGACTCGAACGCCTTGTTATTATTTTTATCTCTAGACCATATTTCAAACTCAAATTCCTTTATTAAATATAGAAGCGTTCCACTCACTTACTGATTGTCAGATTAAACACTACCACCGGTTCGGAAAAGAAAATACCCTGACCTGAGAAGAACCGGCGAAAAAAATTCAGCAGGATTTTTTTAAACGTCTTATTTTCAATTATTTTTTTTATACAATAGCAATAAATATAATTTCGTCATTTTAAACAGCCTGGAGACGATCATCTCATTTCCAAGGTGTGCACTGTGCAATAATTTAAGAAGTCATTAGTTTTGTAACATTTAGCACAGAAACGCTCTTTGACGATTATTTTAAATTTAACAATTGAATATTTTTGAATCTGATTTTCGCTTTCTGGGATCCTATTGTAAAAGAGTATACACAATGTAATTCTAACCCCGTGTAATCGGGTAATTGAATGGACGGTTAAATAGGCCATGTGATTGTAAGAGGTCACTACTGCCTAAGGAGCTTGGTATTGAGATGTTATGGTCCTTGTTCCTGTAGTTACACTGGTTGGTTCATTCTTTAAACCCTCTGGCTGTAGAATATCTGATGTTTTGGTGGTAACTATCCATATAAATATCTTAAAATAAAACTTAAATATTTATAATTCGAATCAATAGAGTTGCTTCAATCGTGTATTTGCAAAATAAACCTTTATAACTATTGTAAACTAAGTTCCGAGGTATTAATTTCCAAGCCAGTGGTAGATTTTTGACTATCAATAAGTAAGCGTAACACTTCTATATTGAAAAAAGATCTTTCACTTCAACTTTGACATTGCCTATGTGTATAATAAAAAATAGTAATGTATTTAAATAATATGATTACAAATTGATTTGGCAACCGCACCCTTTATAATTTGAGAGAGCCTCCCTGAATTCGCGTCTGCCTGCTTATTATTCTAATTACATTCTGTCATGTTAAAAGCTTTTAAGAGTTATTATCATCTGACTTCAGAAAATTTTGTAGGTCATCCATTAAATATATGAGACATTTCCAATTTACAGATACATATATATTAATGACAACAGGACCAACGCCTTGATGTACAGGACATCACATTTAAATGAGAATGTCTAGAATAATTACATGTACCAGTAATATCTCATAATTATAAGGTGCTCATAGATAAATATTTAGGCTGTAAAGATCACATCATGCAGACACACACTTACATAAAATAACTGTTCCCTATAATATTTTACTTTACCAAATATTTTGAAATAATGGAACGCAAATCTCAAAAGGAAATTCAAAGACGCTAAAAAGTCTTCGTTTTGTAATCCAAAAACCAATCAGTATCCAGCCTATACTTACGAGTTGTTAAGTTTGGCCATCGTTCGTCATCGTTCATCCACAGATAATGAAGAAAACATTGTCCTACTTATATAAATATTTTTTATTAACGTCTGTCTAAGACTCTATTGTATAAATCCTAAAGTTTTATAGTCAACAAACCGTGCACAAAAGAATATTGATGTCTAACAAAAAGCTTTCAGAATATATCCCATAGGAGGAACTGTCGAATCACCGCTTACTCCTTGGAGGAGAAATAAAGAGGCTCTCAGAATATTCAATATAACTATATATTTTATCTGTATTAAACAATATGCTTCAACTTATTGTTAGTAGTAGATCACGAATTCAAGCACTACGAAGCAAAATTGAAAATTTATATTTATATTATTTAAGTTAGAGGAGTGCCTTGAGAAAACTATATCAAAGAGAGTATATACGACTCTTACAAGATTTTATCCATCACAAACAAAACCGTCGACATTAAATAAAATAAATATTGGACAACATCACATACTCTGATCGCAATGTAAGTAGCTAAAGCACTTGTGTTATGGGAGATCAGAAGTAACGACGGTACCACAAACACCCAGACCCAAGACAATATAGAAAACTAATGAACTTTTTTCTTCATCGACTCGGAGTACCGTACCCATGAAAAACGGTGTACACGCTACTCGACCACGGAGCTCGTCAAACATTGCCCTCGTTGACCATGTAATACATACAAAAACCTTCATAAAAGCGCTGCATCGTCTGGTTTTATTTACATTGACTTAGGAGTCCTGTTATTACAACGAAGTTGCTTTCGCAACATATTTTATTTTAAATAGCGGACATAATGAAATATAACAACAACAAAATTATACTTAAAAATCCCGTCTGAATTAAAACAATAATAAAAATAAGTTTAAATAATAATATAAATAAATAAAACCGTATAAAACAGAAAGAAAGAAAGGGTGAAATCGCCTTCTGCAAAAATCGTTACGTTTATTAATATAGACTGGTTTAATACAGTGACCTAATAGAGGAGTTTGAAATATATTGTAATTGAGAAATCTAATTAATATTGTTGTCATTTAATTTAGAACCGACTGTCGATATCTTTGAGATATGGGTTCTGCATGGCACCAGATGTGGCAATGTGCCAGATTATCTCGCAAGAGGCTCAAGAGGTTGCGCTAATCGAATTAGAGGTCGTGGTCATCGTTACACAGACTATATGGCGATTCAGTTATAAATATAGATTTTCATGTTTTGAAATCATATTAAAAAATGCGTAGTACACAACAATAAATAATTAAAATAATTACTGTTGTAATTTGACCAATCATAAGAACACAATATTAACACATCAATCTAGTTCTTAGAAGTATACAAATAATCCCTTATACGGTCAAACATATTATATTATATTACGAGCGACCCGCCCCGGCTTAGCACGGGTGCAATACTGATACTAAATATACAAAAGAATTTCATTATATTATACTAAGTTCATAGCTTTTTGTCATTAGACAATACAAAATATTATCTTCGAAAATATTAATTTAAATTACATTCTGTAAAGGGCCATATTAATCGAATGCACAATGTTTTTAAGGTACTTAATTAGATAAGGATTAATGCTGTATTGCTTAAAATCACTTCGAAAATAGCCATTATTCTCGCAAAAAATAAAGGATAAAAAATGGTTATTGTGGGCTACTTCTAAGAGATAGACATATACCATCACAGACTTTTTTGAAGACCTTTATAAGGTGTACAATTCTGTAGTAAATTATTATCAGTGTTTCGCTACTACATTGTACATGTATAATACATATAAACTTCCTCTTGAATCGCTCTATCTATTAAAAGAACAGCGTCGAAATCCGTTGTATAATTTTAAAGACAGACAGCGGTAAGCTACTTTGTTTTATACTATGTAATGATTACCATCTGCCGCGACCTCGCCTGTCACAATTAGTAAAATATATATATATAAATATATAGTAGTGTGCAAAAAATGACATGGCGATTCGATTGAATGAAGTTGAAAAAATAAAGACAAATCCTTTCTATAACACGTTTTTAATAAGCCGATTATTTCTTCGAAATGTATCAAGATTCTAAGTATTAAAGGTCAGGTTTCCCTTTGATAATAATCAACCAGTCGGGTCATTACCTTATACATATTTATGAGATAATTACATATTTTAAAGATTAATCAACAACAAAATAAAAAAACAAAAAACGTAAATAAAAATGTCTTGTAAAAAGTAGTCCTACTACTAACTTTGTTGCAAATAGATACCCGACTTGAAGAAGTAATTCTTTTAATATTAATGCTTCGACATAGAGATCGTTGTTTTTCTTGTCCCAATTAAACCCGCGTTGACCTACATCCGCGATCCCAAGGCGTCGCAGGTATAAGCCAGTCATCCGCTGCACGCGAAACGCTAGCGCGAAATATGTAAGCAAGAATATCAAGTTATTGAAAAAACTCGAATAATAATATCTAAAAATTTGATATTATTACTTGCAGGCCCAGCTACTCATCATTATGACTACGTTATACGTTGAATTATATTGTAGATATTCTCTGAAGCACGATGAATATAATGATGTAAATTTCATATGAATTTTTTTTGCGTGATGCGAGTTCAAAAATATCAGCGATCTTTTTATAGATATGAATTATTTTCTGTTTCCTATAATTGAGGGAGCACATCGGTATAATTATTAAAATTTAAATTAAGGTTGTGCTGTATTCTTTGTTGAAGATTTTAGTAAAATAAAATAGGTTATTTTCAATCGAAGTACATTTTTTTTTTTAAATAATGAAATTATTGATCTAAAGAAAATAAATTGATTAAATGAAATAATTGCAAACATTTTCGATCGAAATTGATTAAATGAAATAATTGCAAACATTTTTAAATTAGTAAGTATTCTAGAAACAAATCTTTTCGGAGTTCATTTCTTTTCTTTTAATTCTTAATTTTTTTTCTAATTTAGGTACAGTATTGGAAAATTAAATCGTGTTAATTTTCTTTCCTGTTTTGGTAGTGAAACTTTTCTGACGTAGAAGGCTTCACATCACGGCCACGTCACGTGTAATAAGTTGCATGTACTTTATATAATTTTGTTATCGTTATTAAAGAACAATCATAGGTTTTTGACGTTTGATGTGTATAATCTGTATTATTCATAGAGAATGTTTATGTTTCGTCAACAAAGTTTCGCTCCAAAACTCGTAGCAAGAAAAATACTTCTTTTCGTTGTATTCAATGGACAGCCACCCTGAGTCACGATGCATGCCTTTCGTGCGACCATTACTTTATTGCTCGGAGTTTTTTATCGTATTAATATTCCAAGAGGCTTCCATTGTAGTAACGTTGCTCGAAAATAGATAGTGTATTTAAACTCCAACGTATATTGTTATGTTCTCATATTTAAGTTGAAATTATGCTTGGCGATTGTAATAATAGTTATATTTTGTAGCATAAGTGAATTTAAACATCATCATGATCAGCCTGTATTATTCCACTGCTGGACGTATTCCAAGGCGCCCCACTGAGTCCGATCTTCGGCCCTTCTCATCCATGTTCTACCGACCACCTTTCGTACACCATCGCTTCACCGCGCTGTGACCTAAGGCGTCCCACACACTACACTACGCTTGCCGATTCGCAATCTCCACTCTAGAACCTTCTTGCCCCAACGGCTATCAGTTCTTCTACAGATGTGATCGGCCTACTGCCACTTCAGCTTGCTCATCCGCTGAGCTATGTCGACCACTTTCGTTTTCTCGGATAACCTCATTCCGGATTTTATCATTCAGAGATACTCCAAGCATAACTCCATATCCCGCTGAGTGACTTTAAATTGGTGGACCAGCCGCACCGTAAGTGTCTCGGCTCGGCTGCGTAATTCATGATGGGTAGGACGCACTGGTCGAAGACCTTCGTCTTAAGGCACTGGAGTATTGGCGACGTGAAGACATGACGTAATTTTCCAAAAGCTGCCCAGCCTAGTTAAATCCTTCTGCTGGCTTCCCTCAAAAAAGGCTAAATATAACCTATTATGTGTTATGAAGTACTACGAATGCACGTGGGCGCACAGACAAAGGTAGCACGCCAGTATACCTCCAAAATAAAATCATTTTTGTGGTTCTAGGAATATGTACTTTTCTTAATAAAAGAATAATTAATATTAACATTTGTAATATAAAAATTAATTTTAATTAAAAACGTTACGAATGATTGAAATTCCTAAATGAATTAAATTTTTTCGTTTTGATTTTAAATTCTATCAACACCATAAAATACGTTTAGTTACGTTATACGTTAAGTTCAATTTTTAAGAAAGCTTCACATTCCTAGGACAAAGACAATGATTCTGTTTCGGGGTGTGTTTCCTCTGTTTATATGCCCGAGTGTATTAGTGTTTCTGATTTCAAAAACTGGATTATTTTTCATGATTAAAAAACTTTGCTTCAAATTTAAAACCATAGTTTTTTCATTCGTAACACGTGAATATTTCCAATATTATACATGGAAAGAACAAATCTCAAAACAATTTGTATGTCAGTGTTAAATGCCAAACATTTAATAAATATTGTTTTTAACGATCTCACTTGTTTTGTGTTATGATTTATTCAACAGAATCATATATTCCAAATTATTATGATTTTCTCTTCGACCTTTACCGCTGCCACTTATTACGGTCAGTGAGTTTTAACCAGAGTGAAAACTGGTGCACGTAATTAAAGTACGAGAGTAATCGTTACGGACTTATTTAAAAATAAAACAAAATGTTTGAACTTGGTGAATATGCAAAATTTAACCTTTCTACTTTCTGTGGCCCAGAATTTTTTATTAATATTTCGTGATTAATACTCATGTTTCGTGTAGGTATAATTATTTGTCATCTTTATGTATTTCAATGTTTTAAAATAATACAAGTATACTTGTGACGTTATTATATAAATAAAATAATTAATTAAACAATAAAAAAAGTTAAAATAAAACGTAAAATTAAGCTAAAATGATACAAATAATGATTGTTTAATTATGTACCAGGACGTTGACGTCGTTAATTCTACGAACTAATAGACTAAGTGTTTAAAATAGAAAGGCCCCATCTCTTGGGTCATCAGAAGTGTGGACCAGTTTCGTTTCTCGAAACTGGTCCACACTACTGATGACTGTTTTAGGTATCTAAATTTTAATATTATAATTATTGTTATATTTTTTAAGGCAATAGAAATCAAATCAAATTCTATGTGTATTTTAGCTTACTTTGCTTACTTATTAATAACGTAGAAAATGATAAGCCTTTAAAAAATATAATTTATTAAATGGTTTGTATAAATATTCCTTGGGAATTTCATTAAAAAAGTTTTTATGTACTTTATTAACACGAAAAACATTGTACTTTTTTGTATATAACAATGACCTATTTAACCTTAAGGTAGGTAAGTGGCCGCCTTTGTCTACAGACAATTAAAAAGTAAAAAAAAAAACTCGCGATGCGCGCCGTTTCTAATATTCGCTTCTAGTATTTGTAATATTCGCATCATTTTTTGGAATTTTTATATAAATTTACATTGAATTACCACAGACCAAGAATACCTGGGGTTGTTTAACTATGTTATTTAAATGCTTATATTTTCAGACTCGTATTATACCCTACTCGCTCGCACAGTTGAATTAGAATCAACAATATGAGCCGTTTATATCGTTAAACATATACTTCTACTTGAAGCGCAATACTTTACGGGCTGCCTATCGATGTTAAAAGTAGTAGGATCGATCCTGACGCCTTGGGCTATTGTCGTACCCACTCCTAACACAAGTGATAAGCTTAAAAAGAGGGGTAAATGGAATATTAGTGATGCCTTAAATAATTTAGAGCATAACTATGATTCTTTAAAAAAAAAATATATAAAAAAATGAATGACCATCAAACCTCCCAGTCGACATAATTTTTTCCGGCGTCTCTCACAATCATCGTCATATTTCAGCCAATTAACACAAAACCGCAATGCATTATACACTTAAACCTCCCTTGTGAAACATTCGATCCGTCGGTGAAAACCAGGGACGTTATAGATATGTTTTAAAAAATATCTGAATACGTATACGTATATATAATATTTGATATATGATACGATTTTTTTTTCAGATTATGCGATTGTTTCAGTTACGAATATCAGATAATTTAGAAATTGTAAAAAGGAAAATTGACTTTATTTAGTTTAAAAAAAGCATTTACAACAACTATCTTTACTATTTAAGTATACAAAAAACAAAAAAATATATGATAAAGAAAAGAAACAAAAGAATAAAGGATTTTGCTTACAACAAGAAATGATTACTTTATAACATTCTGCCTTATATTACTTGATATACTTAACTCTACCACTGTGTAGACCTGTGAGACAGTGTGTAGTACCAAATAGTTAAATTAGTCATAAGCCGCCCCAGTGCGATAAACGCATTAACGTACATGTTTACATAATTATTAATTAACATATACCTATATCTAAATACAACTACTTACTTGTTATAATTACAACACTAGTCTGTACTTTTCCAATTGAATAAATTGATCGTATTTATCAAGCCCTTATATGGATTCGCGAGAGGTCAGGGATAGGTCAGTGGATCGGTCAATTCATCTGAATGAAGGTAACTTGAGCCACCCTTCGATCCAAATTGATGTCGGAATCCTTTTAGAGACCCTTTAGTTATTTATGGATCAGTCGATCACTGTAAGCGTCTAGATGTATTAGTCTTTTAAAAAAGTATTAACGATTTATCGAACTTATTTCGTGTAAATTTTCATTGTTAATGTATGTCGGCGGAAAATCACGTGTTTAAGAAAAACACGTGCCCGGAAATTATTGTTTTAATTATTTTTAATAATTGAGAACTGTTTGATTATTATTAAATTAATAATATTTATTGAATGTTGAGATGTGAAATTGGTTTGAAATATTTCAATGGGCACGTGTTTTTCTTAAATACGTGTTTTTCGCCGACATATATTATATAGCGAAGTTGCGATTTGAGATAATAAATGCTTATAAAGTTTTGGTCATTTTCAATGGAGACTAACCAAATACGCTGAATACATAATAGATTCACTAGTGGACCATCTCGGTCCATATGTCAATATATGTCAAAATATTATATCATAGAGCGCACACTAATAAAATATTGCTATCAAAAAGTTTTCTTTATATTTATATTCAGGCTTATAAAGACATGAATTGCGCTAACTTCGCCGTATTGGATTATAGTTATTCTTTAGTTGTTTCTTTAGTTTGTTTCTTTAGTTATCGCGACTTGCGCCACAATCGCGGTTTGCCAGTGTTACAAGCATTATATAGAATTATGGAACAAACAAGATTTATTTCTAAGGCATACATAATAAGCTTTTCGATACGATATTTTCTGACGTCACGAATGATCAAATAAACCTATTATCCAATTACTAGCAATGCTAAAGTAACGCTTCAGCTGTGAGCATTTTATAATAATAGCTGACTTCGTATTGGAAAATTTATACAAAATTAACTTCTCATTTCCATTTAAATTTGGAATTACCAAAGACCCTGTCTTAGTGGTCTACCTCGCGAAAGAACTAATAATGCTAAATCAATACAATCGGACTTTAGTTTCGGAGAACTCGTGAACACTTTTCGCTTATATATAGATAGATTTGCATAAACAGTCCATTTGCTATCGTAATATATATAATCTTACCGCCTAATACATCAATGCCTTGTAACGTAATGTATTAAAAAAAGAACACAGCACCTATAACAGGCCTAAGTTTACTTTTTGGTGCGAAATTTGTGGTTTTCAAAAAAATTTGTCGTTTTAGTGGCTTTTTGTAATTAAATAATATAATTTATTATAAAGTCAGATAGTTATTTTTCTGTTATTATTAAAAATTCATTTTCACTGTTGGTCTATAAGAAAACATTATTTTGTATGAAGACCTTTTTGAAATGTTAATTGTATTATAATATTCCATAAAATTATTAATAAATCCGTTTATAAACAAGGATAAATGTACAACTTGAATAACTAGATGAAAAGCCGGTTTCACTCGGGTAAAATAAGTAAAACTAAACAAATGTGTATTTATGCACGAAATTATTATTTGGAACTTACTGAACGCACCCGTAAACGTCAAACATGGCCGCCCGTTTGACGTTTACTTTTCTTATATCATTGAATTTTATGGGTTTAATAATATCGAAAATCGCGATTATACGAATATGTTGCCAACTAAAAAATCTTTATTTTTTAACGATCTATAATCATATTGTGGATAGGTTTCGATCGGGTCTTTAGTAGACCTGCACGAAATTATTAATATTGATGCTTAGTGGTAACAAAGCCAACAAGTATTATACAGTAGCTCTATCCCACGGAGACTCGTCACATCATTTATTCTACCGATGAACATCAATACTTTGCAGATGTCCGGTTTGAAGGTGATTGTGTAGTAACGAACATAAGGAGAAGACATATTAGATTCAATAATAGGCGATGCTTTGATATAAAAATGGCCATATACTTTCTGCAATACCAATTGACTCATTCGCAACTATATGTTAGAAAAAAAAATTAAAAAAATTACGTCCTATAAATTTTCTTAAGCTTACAAATCTCCTCTTTATTTATGCTAGAAATAGGACGAAAATAGCGTAAGGGGTTACGTTAAATACCTCATTCATACACTCGAAATCCTTGCTGAAGCCTACTTGAATAAGACGTAATCTTAGATACGAATGTATCTATAACTTGAATTGTTCCGTAGCAGATTTCTTCCTTCTTTACATACTTAAAACTAGTGATCAGCCCAGCAAATACAATTTATACCCTTTAGCACTCGATAAAGATATTGAGAATTGAATCGTTAGTTCCGGATATTACGATTATGCTAACAAACAAATTGTATTGCTTAATAATATTATATTAGTTAGATGAATCCTCAAACATACAGAGTAAGTTAGAATTATAAAAATACCTAATTGAAGAACAAATAATTGTACTTTTAACTTATACAGCATGTTCTCTTTATCCTATAAATATAAGCATACTTAACGAACGATCTCACTTTTCGCATTTACAATAGTTAGGTTAATTTAGTGGATGTAAGTCGAGTGACTAAACTCACCCGACGGTGTGAGTGGCGTAGCTCGTGGCGTTGTAAGCTGCGCGTTGTGGTTGTCGTCTCGGGGAGGGCTAGCAACCGCACCCTCTGTGTTGTTGTTGACGGGGGGACCAGGTCCTTCGCCAGACCCTGCTTCATTCTGTAACTGAAATGCAACCTGTTAATTAATCTACTCAATGTATTGTAAACTACAGAAACAATACCTGCTTTATATTTTTTTAAAGTCTAGAGCAATTGTAGAAATATGGGCGTATTAAATGTTCCATAATATTAGATAAAATAAACTGAAGATGGCGCACTACATTAACCAAAACTATTTATTAAGAGTGCTTTTCAATATCCAGTAACCGTACTGAATTAAAATCATTTAAAATACTAACATCTTATAATTAACATGGTAGGTAGGCAAGCCTTTCTGGTACCAACCACTCTATTCTACAAAACAGCAATGATTAGTATTCTTGTGTTCCGGCTTAAAGTCTGAGTTAACCTTGCCTACCTATTCACCTGTTAACTACAGGCACAAGAGACATAACATCCAAATTCCTAGTTGGATTTGTAAGAAATGGTTAACATTTCATAGGCCAGTCCGCTTACTTATGTAAATAAATCAAATAAAATATTTCGAATTCCGTATTTTCAAGTTTACGTATAAATAATTAAAATACAATACAAAATGTAATGTTACGTAAGAAACTTTAATCGCTACAAGCGAACATAACATAATTGTAATAAATATTTTCAAAGTTATTAATAAACTTCTAAATGGTTAAAAAATTCCTTTGTAAATTTCCTGGGGTTACACATAACCGATTCTGAAGAAGTCGTAAAAAAAACACGTTTGAGAAAATTTATTGTTACTCTTGCAGAAGTTACAAAATTTTCGGTTTCAAGAAACCTTACAAAATTCTTTACCACACTTTTAACACTTACGAAATTATATAGAATTTCAATATAAATGTCATTTTTGTTTTCCGAGAGAGGCAGAAATTATTTTTAAATTTACACACCAACATATTTATATGATGTTATTTAATTAATTAAGCGTCCCCAGGTGATAAATAGCAGAATATCATCATAATCGTTATTGATTTTGAAGTTATGAGATCCAGGAGTTCCCCCGGCTCTATCTCTTCAAATCCGCCGAAAGTCAGTGAACTCAATCTTATTGAGTAAGTTGCAGCTATGATAAAATCCCCCGTAGATCCAAAATCGAAATCAAAATAAAACAAAGGTTCGGAAAGAACCTTTATCATAAAATTTATAAAAGGACGGGGAAATAAGATATCTGATGGTAAATAGTTACTATCGCCCCTGGATATGGCGCTGCAAGAATTAAATCACCAATTCGCCACCAGTCATGGGAACTTAGACGTAGTGTCCCGTGTCCAGTAGTAACACTAGCTCACTCATCTTTCGAACATACAAAGTATTACTGTTTGTCGGTAGGATAAATGATTAGTGGGTGTTACCTACCTAGCAGACCTGCTCAAAACCCTACCACCAACTTAACTTGTCATAAGACCCCGATTGAGAAGCAAATGTGCTTGATTTTATATCAAATATTATTTTTACTGCAATGATTGTCATATAAATCAAGTTCGCAACCAATAAAAGTTGAACATTATTTTAATTTCCCAAAGGATATAACAAAATCATTCATTCGTTTTCAATATCGAGAGTAAATACGAACCTCCTCAATACACATCGCTTATTTTTGTTATAAATCCTTAACGGACGGGAATTTAACGAACATATATCATGTCGAAGACAAATTCAATACAGACTAAAAACGTAATATTTACTATATATAAACTTCTAGGTACAAAATAAGGGACAATGTAAAACTTTTAGACAGAATAACAAACTTAAAAAGGAAAATTCTAGTATTTTTCCGGCTAGAATACTTAAAATTATAGGCCATTCTTTACTATAATATTCATGTATTATATCTACGTATGAACCTCTTGAATCACTGTTTATTGATGAAAACCTAATGAATCCGCTGGGTAGTTTTAAAAATGTAAACGTACAAATGGCGGGAAGCGACGTTGTCTTATACTACGTAATTTGTGCGTATAATTTAGCAAACAATAATGTTATTTTTATTTAAATACATAAGATAAGTAACATTACAAATTTTGTAATGTTACTTACAAAATAATATTAATAAATTTAATAAGTTTTTAAAGATTAATTTTTCAGTAACTTGTTTCCGCCAGTGGCTACATGTTATCTGACATAATGTATGAAAAATTTCGTGAAGATCGGTTTAATAATAAAATATTGTAAGATTGAATTTATTTAATTATAATATTGGTTAGAATATTAATCATGGTTTTTTTTTTAAAGAATGGCACCTTAGTAACGTCCATTTGACATATGTACCAAATACAGATAATCACAACACTTATAACGTAACTTACTGTCTGCTCGAAAAATACTTTTTATAAGAGCTACTAAATAATTATTTTATTATAAAAACTGAATTAAAATGGACCTTTATCAACAAAATAACAAAACGAATAAATATATTCCAAAATATAACAATAGCAAACCATATTGCCATCAAAAACGTTCCTGCTCTCCCTGTTTAATTAGTCGTGATGATGGCAAGAGACTTCATGGACTGACATAAGTTTCCTGGGAACAACGACGGGCCCTAGTGTGGATCGCTACTAGGGTTGATACATATTAGAGAAACAATGTTCGGATCCGGAGCCGCTGCACAAAAAGCTAAAGAGAACAAACGATCCAAATATTCGTACCTAATTTCAAATGTTATGTTTTTGCCATTTGCAGACGAAACGATTGGACCTTAGAGTAGTAATACAAAGACTTTCATTAAACAGGAGGCCTCGTTAATTTTTGCTTGGAGGATCGCAATTGTGTTTTAACGGGGAATGCTGCAAGCATTCTTGCCACTATTCCACGCGATCATGGTTTACACAGTAACTATTTTGATTTTTTTGTATATACTTAAGGCCTTAATTTTAATAATTCTTATTATTAATTTATTGGACATTACTTGTCACCAGTGGCTTCGCACGCGTTTTCGCGTTTGGTTGTCTTAAGTAATAAAAAAGTAACCTATGCCCTTCCTTGAACTTCAAGTTTACTTCATCCTAAATATCATTAAATTGCGTTCAGTGGTTTGGCCATGAACAGGCAACAGATAGACAGTTTAAATAAATAACTATAGACAAAGAATTAATGCTATTTGCATTAAGGCCATTAATTCATTTATTACCAAATAATTAGAGCTTAAAATAGAAGTGCAGGAAATACATGTACATGAAAAATATATAATTTTACTGACTGCGTTTGAAAGAAAATACGTGTGTGATAACAGTCTTCGCTCCAAATAGATATAGAAATAATATCTATCCAAGCTATTTAACAAAATATCGATAGTAGAAAATCAATTTTATGTCATCAGTGTTATAATTAATATAGATTTCCCAATGGATGGACAATAATTCCATGAAAGATTTAGGCCGAGACGGGCATTTGAAGCTAATTCACTTTTTTTTTAAAACTATTTGTTTGTCCATCAATTCAAAGCTAGATTGCATGTAACACGCGATTTTCTTCAGATCATTATTAAACGTAGGTATAATTTTACGGCGTCAGAACTGTATGAAAAACTTCCTAAGATATGATGGATACAATTATAATTTAAAAGCACACAATTAATAACAAATCATTAAAGAGTGATTGTCTTAAATATAAAAAAAAAATTTTAGATGTTAATGTAATTTTTTTCTAAGGAAAGACTAAGAGCGAAAAAAATGGACTGGATAGACTGTGTAAGAGAGTGTTTATGGAGAAAAAAAACATCAAAGAAGAAAGAGAAATCAATTTCAGTTTCCTCGACAGAAAAAGGAATAATAATCGGTTTCTACCAACGAGTCCAGTGCATATTTCAATAAGTTTTTTTTTTCAATTTTTAAGCAAAGGCAATTTTGTAAACAGACCATTATTAATATTTATGACATTACTGGTTATTTATTATTAGGAGGTTTTGGAAACTGGTGATCTGGACCGCTTACGCGTTAAATATATGGTAATACACCGAACACATGAATGAATACCGCTTTGAAGAGTAAGTGCGCAATTAAAAGGCCAAGAAACTACGCTTCGCCGGTTTCTTTAACGGTTTATACTTCTAAGATCTATAACCATTTACCCATCCGCAATCCTTTTTCAAATAAAAAAGGTCATTATATGTATATCTGAACTTCCTTTTTTATCCCATAGCTACATTTGAAAATACGAGCCATTATTGTAACACGAAAATGATTTCAATAATCATTTCTGGAACACGAAAAACGAATAATGGCTTCCCGCGCCGTAAACTTTACGATGAAGCTAATAATAGATTTCCGTTAAAGAAACGCCAAATGAAATGCTGTTGAATTACAGGAAGTATTATTAAAATGTAATTTTTTTATGCTTCGTCAAAATTATTCTTCAACAAACTATCTTTTTTAATGGCTAAAGTAAGCTGTTTTTTTAAAAGCAATTGCTTTACAAATAGGAATAAGTACAGTTTCTGGGCTTCCGTCAATGGTTCTTGTAATGTGGTTACAAAATTCTATCGTACTTATCTGAATATTACTGGTTTTAATTGAGAGATTTGAAATTTAATTTAAAGAACGATATTGTTATGAAAAGCACTGTTTCATTTTAGCTCTTTGAATTTTATTTTGGATTAATTAAAAAAAAAATGGGTCACCAGATTGAGCGAGCGATCACCACTACCCGTACATGAACACTGCATGAAATATTAACCAATGCACGTCGTCAATGCGACATTATCTTTTCGATCTAAGATATTATGCCTGACTCACTCATCTTTCAAACCGGAACACAACAATAATGCGAAGAGTTAGTCAAGATGGAACGGCAACTGGCATCACAATCCGACGCGACACGACAGAGTTCAGGAGCAGAATTAAACGGCTTTACGCGCTCTCCGAGGCACGTGAGTGTATACACCATCTTCCAAACTCTGAGCTGTTACTAAGATTTTTCTATAGAAAAAAAACCGATAACTTTTTTCAGTCTGGCCTGAGGTTTGAACTCAGGACCTTGGGATCTGCGGTCCTAAATCTGACCATTAAATATTAATTGATCAAAATTACAAAAACATACATTAAAAGAAACCGGGCAAGGGTAAAAATCGCGGACTCGAGAACTCACTCACTAAATGTTCCACACAATATTGAAAGATTCAATATTGTGTGAAATATTTAGTGCAAGATTTAATAATTAATTTACGGTTTTCGGTGCTTCTTATATGACTCTAAGTCAAAAGAATCAAACCCTTTAGGTTTTGATTCCTTTTGCGAATGTATGGGAATTGCGACATAAACAGTCCATATCTTTTGATTGCGTAAACGTTTGATTTTTTTTTAAAGCTCCAAGTGACCACAGGCTGCAGTACTTGGTATTAATTTCAAAGGTTCTCGATGTACAGATAGACAAATAGATAGACAGGCGGACGGACAGGCGGAAAACGAAGTGGTGAATTTTGGAAAAGAGTAACTATTGAGTATCTTGCCGGTTCTTCTCAGTAGAATCCATATTCCAAACCGTAACTTACTTAATATAGTCTTCAAGAATATAATAAGGTAAGATTCAAAAGCCTATTTCAATAAAGTACATTTTGATTTTGTTTTTTTTTCTAAGTGAAGTGAGGAAGTGTCTACGTGTTATTTTTTTCCTTTAGAGGTTCGGAACTCTAAAAATAAATAGCTAGGAAGGCTATCATCGATGTTGGTAATTAGACGAGGTATCATGTCGATCATCTCTGTAAATGCAAAAATGTCCTTTCCAGAAACGATCAAGCCCTTAATTAATCTCTTCTATTTTAAGACTCTCCTGGCCATAATCTTAATACTATATTCATATTCTAAAAAAAAATACGCTTAAATGGCGACTACGAAAAAAATCACGTTCTAAAAGTACTTAATATGAAAATATTCGTTTCAGAAATTCTTCACGTCTGAATAGGTGATGAGTACCAAAGTACTCATCAGATATTCTACCGCCAAACAGCAATAATCAGTATCATTGTGTTCCGGTTTGTACCCTGTTTTGAACTCACGATCTAACAACTAAAAGTTTCATGTACTGGGCTCAGAAAATATATTTAAAATCGTTTTATTATTCCTTTTCCTCAATAATTTAAAGATAAGTACATTCAAAGAACTCGTGAAATTGATGACATTAAAACAAAGTTTTAATATCAGTTAGGAATTTAATCACAACAAATTAAAGTTTATTATGTACCTACAAACATTTGAGTTGTGAGAGTATGGCCGCCTGCCGCAACTTGGGTCTTTCAGAATTGATAAAGTTTAAAATTAATTAAAACCGCTTTGTCTCATCACTAGCAAGAGCTTTTTTAAATGTGTTGGCATATAACTTTTATGTTGTATAACTTTTATTTTTTGACTCATTAAGTAGCATCATCATTAATCATTAATTATGATACTTAGGTTACGGAATTCGTGTTACTGAACTTGTCAAAATACTGATACAATTCAATTTTCTATTGAACATCAACCTATCGCAGTAATTGATTTTAGTAATGCTTTCAGTAACCGTGATCACGTTTTACATTTAGAAATATTACTCTGCTTAATAAAGGACTTAATGCAGTAAATTGATTTCAATCTTATCTATATAATTAACAACGCATACGTGTTGATGGTCTCGACTTATTGTTTCTTTAATGGGTTCCACAAGGTGGTGTCTTGTCGCCTCTGTTATTTTTTATTTTTATAAATTTTATTCCTTAGCTTCTTTCCGGTTATTATTATAACGACGTTGAAATTGAAAGAAGAATAGATAAGAAAAAGAAATGTTGGTATCATCAAATTATATTCCGATCTTGATGAAAACGCATAATTATTAAATTATAAACTAATAATAATAATAATAAAAAACTTTATTGAAAAAACACAATGCTTACATAATAGATTAACATATGACCTTCTTAAACTTAACTTAAACTATTACAATGTTTTCCATTGGTTGAGGTGCATTATGGTTTTAGCAATTTTAAAATTTTGATTATCTTTGGACCCCACACTAGGAGACCTGTATCGTGGGGCCCGAAACTGTTAATAATCCCAAACAGCATCTATTACTAGCTCCCACCGATCAAAAATTTGATGCTGATATTCCTGTAATCTTCCTTATTGAATCCACAACACATCCATTCCATACAAAAATAAAATCCCGTTTATCTGAAGATCTGTTAAGCAAAGTGGAATGCATGCAAAACCTTTGTATTCGCTTCATATTTGGACTACGTAAATGCGATCACGTATCGAGTGTTTTGAAAGCTGCATTTTCGTTCCTTCATACTTTACTAGTCTCAAATTACACCTTATTTTGAAAACTGACTATACTGATACTCTTTTAAATTTGCACCCTCAGTGTTATATTAAATTTTACTACCTTATACCCAATTTTATAGTAATTCTTCTGGAAAAGCCGTCAAACTATGGAATTTCCTGCCTGACATATTCAACTTCACGTTTTATCAAGTCAACTATAATTATAAACGTACATCTGCATTCCGAAGCGGTGGTAGCTTCACTTAATATAGTTTGTTAAAAGACGATTCAAAAGTGATTGCAAAAGCCTACTTGAATAAAGTATATTTTTGTTTTGGTATATTTACAAGTCGTTTTCGTATTTATTATTTATCAATTTAATTAAATAGTCCATTTATTATGTAAACATATAAGCTTATATGTTTTATTAGCTGTATGAGCGCTCTAATATTATTTTCTCACATAGCAAAAAAAATTTAGAAAGAATAAATAAATTTGGTATTTTTGAAGACTATTGACTGAAAAAGCTCGGCTGTTATTGTCTGAACCTACCTTTTATATCTTTGACTAATACAGTGCTAAAACTTTTTCCGAGCGTAGAATATATTTGGCTTTCACATAAATTATGTTAAATTGGAACATCATTAAGGATAAACTAGGTAGGCGCGTTTTTATAGAGTTTATTTCATTATTTCCATCCCCAATCTCCGTGATCTCAAATCAAATAAAATCGATTTTATTATGTTGATGCAAAGAAGTCTTCAACCGCTCAATGGGTTGAAATTTTCTTGTAAAGAGGAAATTCTTTAAAATTCTCAGATTTATCTGTCGCTTCGTGTTTCAGGAGTAATATGTGTGTGTATACGGCAAAATTTACAGCATCTTTTGATTGTCTAGAGATTTTCTAATTCCTCCATCTTCGAATACTTTCTCCGCTGAATAAGATATAAATAAAACCAACGTTCTTCCTTCAGTTTTAATACTACACTCAGCCCCGAGAAAATCTTTACGTTGAGAGCTTAGAAAAAAACACAGCGGGATTGTGTTTCTTTCACCGATTCGTCGCAGGTCAGAGTGTTTTCTCTTTGAACCGATTGAAGAGTTTAATTTGAATAAATTAATTTGATTTTTGAGTATATAATAGACCTTTTAATTGATGCTCCTAGATATTGGCTTTTTAAATGGTCTTTAAAAGTATTAAGGATTTGCTAAGTTTGTATTAACCTCTCCCATTCCCGGAGTGCAAATTTTACAGGGAATTCACAAACTTAACCTTCAGTAGTGTATCCAATAAATGTGGACAATTTTTAACTCTTACTTTGCGTTTCAATCTAGTATAACGATAATTCAATTAATTTGACTTTTAGTCGGTTCATAAACATCAATCAATTCTCCCTATCTCTTAGGACGCAAAAATTTCTTCTAATATCGACTATCTAGCTACAGTATAAATTAAGATTACGTTTTGCATTATATCCAGTATTAATAAGATGATATGATTAGATACTGTATCGTAACCAAGACGCGAACTGGTATTAGAATTCTAACTTTTTCTCAACTAAAGTCGTCCGATCCTGAAAATTTATATGATACCAGCAGCAGTTATTATGTAGTCAATTCCACACAACTCTTATGTCTAATACGTCAAACATTTACTTTTCTTACGATCTTCGTTTTCCTGATTTCTGAAAGCCTCTTAGTTTGTATGATCTTCTTAGTGATAGAAAGTTTTCTTTCTACAGCTTATTTATTTAGTAACCAATTCATCAGACCATCTAGTCCGAGTACCGGACGTCCAACATTGAATTGTGTATAAATGAAAATATTTTTATAATATTTGCATAAAAACACAAAAAATGCGGTAGCTAACTCTATAAGTTTGACGGAATTGAAACCTTTTTTTCAATAGAAAAGTTCCTCTCAAACGTTACACGTTGCGATAAATAATTTCACTTTAAAATATGCTTAGAAACTTGACAATAATCTCTAGCAAAGTTCTAAAAGACGACCGTATATTTTTTAGGATTCAAATAGCAACGCACTATAAGGGTCTAGATCAAATGAGGCTATATTTATCCAACCCTTTGTTAACGAGAACCCGAGGGTTCATTCAACAGGACTGTTTCAGACATGACGTCACTCTCTACTTTGTGATATCGCTCGCTAGCTTTAAAATTTTCTCTTAAATATATACTAGCTTTGCCACCTACTTCGTAAAATCAGTATTAATTATTATCTCTATCAAATTTTAATAATTCAATAAAGTTGTATTCTAGCTACTACTCTTCAGAAATCGATTAAAAAACTATAGATGACTAGTTTCCGCACTCGGCTTCGCCCATAGGTGAGGAGAGGTAGGGAACACCTACCAGTATTCTGATTTTTTTCTGGACCCCTGACAACTGATACATTATTCACGGGTTGAGTAGTTCGGATGCGTAGTTAAAGGTGTAACAAACAAACATAGTTATTATTGTAACAGAAACATTAAATAAAGCTGAAATAAAGGGAAACGATCAACGAAATTCAAAAAAATAGTACACCAGATATTCCGCGTGGATTGGTCGTAGTTTCATACCGATACGTCCAGTAGTTTTCGGGTCACTGACGAAAAAAAAATATTTATAAATATATAGATAATATAAGTATAGTATTAGTTTCAAAATTTAAATTAAGTGTTTAAGAATAATACTGAGGATTTTTTGTGTCTGAAGTTTCAGATCAATTCAAAAGGTATAACATAAAACTAATCGTAGAATTTGGCATAAGAAGTATGCGACATTGACTTTAAAAATTACAACAATATAAAAAAAGAAAAAGAGCAGCTTCAAAAAATTTAATACCTACCTATACCGAAGTCAATAACACTGGTAGTGTTATATAAAAATGTTCATTAGCTTTACTACCCAAACTACTCTGCTCTACTAGAACTCATTAACGACACTATGACTGGTGCAATAATAGACAGGCTATTTTAAATATACTATTTTACAATTCTTAGCTTTCACGAATATAGTGATGCCATTTTAGATTTTTATATATGCATAAATATATAAAAATAGTTTCGAATTTGACATAGGACACGCATTTAAAAAATAATTAAATTGTATACATTTTTTTTAATGGCATTTGTTGGCGGATGAGTATATTAGCCACCTGATGGTAAGTGGTCACCACCGCCGATAGACAAAGGCGCTGTAAGAAATATTAACCATTCCTTACATCACCTATGCGCCACCAACCTTGGGAACTAAGATGTTATGTCCCTTGTGCCTGTGATTACACTGGCTCACTCACCCTTCTAACAGGAACACAACAATACAGGGTACTGTTATTTGGCGGTAGAAAGTCTGATGACTGGGTGGTACCTACCCAGACGTGCTGGCACAAAGCCCTTCCACCAAGTGGTAGTTAAAAAAAACATATATAGATTTCAATCAAATATAAAATGTGGAGTAACGGTATTTGTTTAATAAACTGTATTTTTCGTTTTAAAAATGTCATTTCGCAAAAGGTTAATTTGTCATAACGCCAACGGCAACGTTTCGGGGTAGTTATTCCGCTGAGAATAGCCGGCGGAGCATATACATAAATGATATAATATTGCTACCGTCATTACTTTCAAATAATTCCTCTTTAAATATTATTTATGTTTCAGTTTAATAAAATAGTTTTATATATATGTATGTATATGCGTATTAAATGTTGGACTACTTTAAAAGTAACTTTACCGTGTAAAATCTATTTCATAAACAGATTAAACGATATTATTAATAATTGCAAAGAAAAATAATGCTTTTCATTTCCCGGCAAATACTAAAAAAAAACCGATCTAGAACTATACATTCAAATTCGATTAAACAAATTTAAAAAAAATACGTATAAGGAAATTCTGTGGTACTTCCAAAATAGTGGGCAATCTCGATTTTACAAAGCTTATAACACGACCTACTTCGCCTCAACAGGACCGTGGCCAGAAGAAAATAAACAAATTTAAATGAAACGAACTGAAGTTGTATTTTTCCATATCAAAAAGTCGAGATATTCCGTTTGGTCCTTTGAGAATGCTACAATCGAGGGAGGACATAGAGAAAAGCTCTATTTTAGCATTGCAGAAATTACACAGTTGTAAAAAAGAGTTGCACTTACTACTGGCTTCTGCGGAGGCGCGCTGTCAACTCCCATTATTAATCACCACTTAGTCACCTATTCACATGATATAATAACTTTTTTTTATGTCACAGCGGTTTTTTAATATATTTTTTTCAATTTTCAGCCGCGGTGCTGCGGCCGTCCGTTTACACCCATGCTTGGGTTACTGAATGCTGAACCGGTATAGTGATGGGACACGTCCTTATTTAATAAACTCTCGTACCCTTATGTTACAACATTTATTATATTAGTTTTCTTGTTGTTACTTATAAATAATATCACACAATTTCACATCTCAATAAATATATACAATGGACCCAAATAGCCTGAAACCGTTTTAAATTATTTTTTGAAAAAATATTATAGGTGGCGTGTTATATCATGTACAAGTAAGGTCATATAGAATCGCATGTTTCTATTTTGTCCCGAACTTTTATATCGTTTCGTACAATTTTAAACTTATACTTCCGAAATATATGGTCAACATATGACAAATCGTTTTATAGTAGTTTCAAAACAGATCAATAACAAATGTAAAAAATAATTATCGATGTTTTGATTCTCATCACTATAACTCTTAACGCTGCGCGCGCCGCCGTCGCACCGCACAGCCTCACACCTTCATCTCACCACAGCAATGCATTTAGAACTTTAATATCTTCGAATTAGAGTACATATTATTTATTTCAAGGACTTGCCCTTCAAATTGACAGTGGAGTCCAAGTAAGAGACGCATCATTGCGTTTCTATTGAAGTTAAATGTCAAGATTGACGTAAAGGTCACGTTTCGCTAATCGCCAAACGAGAACAATATCGTCAAAAATTACTGCGAAAATTCGGGACTAATTCTATATTATAGAACACTTTACTACTAACTACGGGTTCTTCTCGGTAGAATCTACATTCCGAACCGGTGATAGCTTCACTTAATATAGTATGTTAAATGAAGATTCAAAAATGCTTGTAAAAATCTACTTTAATAAAGATTATTTTGATTAAAAAAAAAAATTGTGATCAATTAATTTAATTTTGCGTAATACGTATAACTGTGTCAAATAATATAATGAAAAAATGGTATATCTCTCAGAATGTAAAAAAAAACTATTGTATAAAGAACTCTCGATATATGTATATGATCTTTTATAATATCGTGTAGTTAAATCTTGTGCTATTTAATTATATTACAACAAAATGTATTTAAAAAAAAAAAACACATTTATTTTTATAGATTTAGAAAAACTCAATTATAATTTTGTAACGAGATATTTAAACCAGAATAGAAAATAATTTCAATCTACGGATTTTGAGCCAATTTCGTTGGAACGTAACCGAATTTGAATATAATTTATGATTTTAAATTAACATGGTTATTTTTATTATTAACAGTGTTTAAAACGGGATATTTACCATGTTTTTTTTTAGCTCCACCAAATAAAAATTAAAAACATGGTAGATATCCCGTTTTAAATACTGTTAGTAATAATTTATGATGTTTTTTTTACTCTGTCTATGTTTTAACAAAATAATTATTTTGATCTTAACTTAAAACAACGACTTCATGTTTATATGAATAACTATTGGTCGCCCACGGTTTTGCTCGCGTTTTAGGGGTTGGTCGTCTGATGTTAGGCGTAAAAAAGTACCAAAACCTTAAATACTAAATTTCATCAGTCAGTGGTGTGGCCGAAAAAGTGTCGTTGACAGTTAAACAGACAGACAGAGTTACATCCGCATTTGTAATTTATAATATTAGTATAGATATTGATTCACTGTTACACGTACAAATAATGTAACATATGTACAATGTACTTGCTGGACTTAATTAAGAATAATTACTCCATAAATATATTAAATTAAAGATAAAAATATCCTAGCATTTAAAACTTCGACATTCCAACAGCTTTAAGCCGCTTTACACTTGCGCCAGATATTTCGATGGAGGCGTACATTCCCTCGTACATAAGCAATAATAGATGTTTTATGGATATGCTTATATAATAGTCTGCACGTCAAGCGCTTGTTATGGATGACGTCACAGCGACCTTACATCGTCAAAGATCGGAATCCGAACTACGAAGCTACAACTTATGAGTACTTATTAGTGTTGTATATCTGTTATAAACAGATTATACAGGGGTTGCCTTTTATACTTCGTAAAAAAAAATGAAGCAAGTTTAATTTCGGAATTCAAATGATTACAGTAATAATTGTTACTGTAAAAATAGCTGTTATTGAAAAAATACATTATATTAATTTTTTTTGGGTTATTGGTTATTTTAAGCAATGTTATAGTAACATATACTGTAACTCTATACATCAGTGTTTAGCCGCGGTCTCTCTACATTTTTCAGGATAAAATATTAGTCTGTCGTTAGTGTTACAGCAAACCGTAAAAACTTACTTTATTTTACTTACTTTTATTTTTTATTTTTAAAATTAATAATCATTATCTTTATTTTGTATTTCATTCTTCTGCATCCGTGGTAAGGGTGACCAGGCAACCATGCAGGACATATTATAGTGCAGATGTGTGCTTTCAAATACCATTGCACACTAATCTCATAATCCGATGGGACGGCGATTCGAGGGATTTATATATAAATTAAAATAAACAATAACATAGAAGAGCCGAGATGGCCCAGTGGTTAGAACGCGTGGATCTTAACCGATAATTTCGGGTTTAAACCCAGGCAAGCACCACTGAATTTTCATATGCTTAATTTCTGTTTATAATCCATCTCGTGCTCGGCGGTGAAGGAAAACATCGCAAGGAAACCTGCATGTGTCTTATTTCAACGAAATTTTGCCACATATGTATTATTACACCAATCCGCATTCGAGCTGCGTGTTGGAATATGCTCCAAACCTCTCCTCAATGGGATAAGAAGGCCTTAGCCCAGCAGAGGGAAATTTACAGGCTGTTACTGTAATGTGTAAACAATAACTTAATTATTAGATACGTCATACATTTTGCGCTAAACGTAGTATCTCCGTGAGCACTATCTCTGTGCCAAAAATTAGGACATGATGGCATTTGAGAGCTTTATTCCGTTTACTGTCACTTTACTGGTATTTGGTCTTTCTTACCCCAAAGGAATGGCAATAACTGTTTAACATTAAAAAAACACGTTAATATTTAGCACGATGCTACGTGAAAGAGGGACAAACTAACAGGATAATAAACATACCTACGTCATTCAGTTCGTAAGAAAGAGTATACATACGAGTAAGTATTGCATTTAGCCCGTCTGGGTGGATACCACCCACTCATCAGATATTATATTATTATACTTATTGTTAGTATTGTTGTGTTCTCATTTGGAGGATGAGTGAGTCAGTGGAGGTGCTTTGGAGATATGAGAAACTATTAATATCTCTTACAGTACCAATGTTTATTGGCAGTGGTTACCATTTGCTGATCCAGTCCAAAAAATTAAAAAAAAATTTGAAACCTTGCTCTTTCTTCTCTTTTAAAACTATTTTAGAACCGTTGGAAACTTTTAATTTAATCTTGTTAAATTACGATTCAAGTGCTTGTAAAAACTCTACCTATAAAAGTTTATTTAGATTGATTTGGAAAAGACTCATTTTGCTTTTGTAATATTAGTAACTTCTAACGATTAAGTGAAGATAGATAGATTCAACAAATAAAACTCAAATTGCAATTCGAAAAATTTATTAATCATCGCTCTTCTGAGAAAAGTTCTTAAGTAAAAAAGATTTTCTCTCAAATTTTTCATTTGCCTGGATTCTCGTCAAAATTGACTACCCGATTTAAATGGCGACAGTCCGACCTTGCGCAATTTTCCCGACGCCCCCGCCAATACTTATTTACTTCAGAAAATCACAACTTAAAAAAAAACAATCTCAATACAATTAAAAAAAAAATCTATTTAAGAATTGTAAGCTATACAATTCTTGAAATAGAACTGAGTTAACGTTAAATAAGTAAATTAATTAATTATTATTCTAAAGATTTGATACATTTTCGACCAATGTTCAATTTCCAGACAATGAACAGAGATAACTAATCATAGGTTATGTAATACAGAGCTTACACCAGAAACCTCAGTGCGAAGTTACCTTATTGCGATACACGTTATCACAATCCATTTAATTCCGACTAGATTTTGTTATGTATTACTTTATTTTTTACTTTTACAATAAGATCATATTTAAAAAGGGAATATGTCATAGTTAAGTTAATTTATTAATACCAGGCTATATAATAATAAAGTTCGTTGTCAATTACGTGATTTTGCACTATACGACATGCGTAATCATAATCGTTAATCCTGAGTAATTTATAAAGAATACGTAGCTTAAAAAAAAATCAGGTGCTGTGACATTATATTGGCAATCCAATGTGTGTGTGAAAAAATATATAGATAAATTTGTTATTATATAAATGATATATTTATTATTTATTTTTAAATAAATAAACGTAGCCGAGCTACCAAATCTTGCTGCTCAAATATAGCATAATATAATTGTACTTAACTATATGTCGTCGATATACATAAGTAGCCTAATTGTTTTTTTTTTTTAAATCGAAACAGAAAGGCAAATATAATTGTCGTATTTAATTTTTAATAAATTTTACTTTTTAGTTCAAACTTGTGGGCAACAAATACAAATATACTAAGGACAGATTCCTTGTGTATGTGTGTCAATTAAAATAATGCTACAAGTGCACCCGCACTGGAGGATTAGTGGTGAAATAATCCTTCTCCCTTAAAGAGGATGTCTTGCTCACAAGTGGACATTTACCGGCTATTACTCACTTTACTGATAATTAATGCAACGACCATAACATTTTATTATATCAATAGTAATATTGCAAAAAATACTAAAGGAAACGAAATCCCCAAGTGCCTCTACAAATAATAGTAGCACGTTTCTCGCGTAGCAGATAGCTACGCGCGTAGAAACGTTCTACGAGAATTGCAATGGTTATTTTAATTTTACATGCAGTAAAAGTACTAACAGTTTCTAATGGACTCGCCTTCGTGAAATAGGATGATTTTTTGAGAAATGTACCCATTTCATATCAAAGAACTTTTAGTATTTGTAGTTTGCGAATTATTTTTCGATACATAAAATTATGAATATTAATAATAAAATAGCTGGAATAAAAACGGATATGTAGATTTATTGTGTCTACGATATTATAAGTACTAAAATCTTTGCCGACCAGAAATATTAATTAATTAATTAATTTTTAATTTAACCTTAATTACATTATAGCTCTTTTCAATGCGAGTGTTTTTTTACATTAAATAATTTCCGTTTAACTCCATTCCATATATAACATTGAAAATGCACTCTTTTTTTAATTTAAAATAGGTAAGCAGATCCACTAGCACTTTACTACACATAGCCATTCCGCAAATCGTTAACGGACCTCAAACCTTGGGAACTAAGGTTTTAGCCCGCCTGAGTAGGTATCACACCGCCAAACACATGGTGGTAAGGTTTTGGGCAAGCCAATAATAGTACGTAGTACCATCCACTCATCATATATTTTATCATCAAGCAGAAATACTTATAGTATTGCTGTATTCAGACTTGAAAGGTGAGTGAGCCAAAGTAATTACAGACACAAGTTGACCACTTACCATTAGGTGGCCTATTTGCCCTAACGTCTAACAATTTTATAAAAAAGAACAATAACCCTTGTAGTATAATAGTACTTGTTATTATTTGTTATTATAATAATTATGTTATTATAATTATACTGTCTCACAAACTGTGCGTTAAAACTTGACTACGTGGTACCAGCCCAGGCTTGCTCACAACTGTACCCTATATGAAAACTTCAAGCAATTAAAAGAACTTAAAAGTTATACAAATTGTAACAAAACCTCACTTCACTAAATATAATAAAAATATTTTCGATATTTCAGGCATTGGCATAGAATATTTCACGATAACTATTTACCAAGAACTTAATTTGTAAAAATCAATTGTTTCTGATTGCTTTTTAATTATATCTCGAGGCTCCAACCAGCCCCAAGGATGTCTACCGGTTACGCCAATAGCGTCGGGCATATTGCCAAAAAACTTGACAGTATTTATTCTTTTTACAATTATTTAAAACCACTAGCCAAGTTGTCACCTTAAGTCTTATAATATATTTATGGCTTCTTGAAACGTAGCCCCTAATTTTTTAATTGTTATTAACCTTGGAGGTTGTATATTTCTACACCGTTCCTTTATTTTAGTAAATTAAAAATATAATAAAAAGTTCATAATACTTACGTCATACAGGATCATGTTTTGAACTTGTTCAGTCACTTGTTGCACTTGCTTACGCTATTTTATAATACAATTACATCTACAGTTTCGTCTTATCACACTTTTATTAATTCTTGGTGTATTGTAAGAATCAAACGGAAAAAAAAGTCATAAACTATAGAATACCAAGATTTAAATTTTAAATTAAGTAAAATATTTAAAAAAAAAGCACAATTGAATATTCGTTAATATTTTCAACATGCGTTTATTTTATTATTTTTTTAAAGTATTGTTACCGTTAATTAGTATTTAGATATATCGTTTTGTAAGCGAGTGAATTCTAAGAATGCCCGAGTATTACTGAGGGTGGTCGCGGCGGGTTCGGGCGGGGCTGACTACGAGACGAGTGGGTTTAATTCTGTTAGCTGTTATTATAGATAAACTTTACCCAATAATCATATAGACACTAGCATTCGTATCATAGTAAAGTTAAAAATTACAATGAAGAAGAAAATAACCGTAGAATTAATTTAAGTTTTAAAAAAGTAATTATTTATTTTCGAAAATTAATAATTACATACTTTACATCTGACCATTTAAGCAGAATATCGCAGTTAGGTACTGAACATAGGCTTGGTACGACAAAGTTCCCGGCTATCCGTCTTATAGATAGATTGCGCTACATTATTCGAACAAGTCACCTGGCAGGACCATACGTGACGATCGCTTCACCAATTGAGTTTAATTAATTTAATTAGCTAATTTTACAAGCTACGTCAGTAATTTTGGTTTATCTTCAGGTAATCTCAATTCTTATTTTTTCATTCACAGATATCCAGCCTTCTATAGCTTGCTTCATAGCACGCCGGATGACCTTGAATTAGTGGTGTATCCCGCAGTCGTTGTCTACACATTGATTGAAAACAATATAGGTACATAGTTATATATTATAGCATAGTTTTTAGTATCATTTTCATTTATCTAATTTAAATTTCGACCTCAATGACTGGGTGAACTTCCATAAAATAACACCAGAATATACAAAATACATTATAAATATGTAAAGTAAGTAACCTAATTTTTGTAGAGCAGCAGTTCCCACGGAAAGCCTGAACTCATTTCTTCTTAGCTAATACCCCATATTTTACGGAGGTCATTGCTCTAACCCAGATCTGACCAAATGCTTCGAATATATTAGAATAGAAGAAAAAAATAACTTATTAAATAAAAAAATTATTACACAGCTCTGTGAGGTGAAAACTACGTCAGCTTAAATTGGCAACATAAAAGTGGTATATGCCCTTTGGATTCTAACACTGATTAACAGTGACTTACAACAACTGACGACGATAATATGACAACACCAGTTTTATAACGTCAGTGATAATATTAAAAAATAAACACTCTGTATACTCTTATAAACGACTACTTTCGCCCGCGGATTCGTCCGCACGTTTGAAAGTTTTAGGCATTGAAAAGTCTCAAACTACTAATACGAATTTTCATCAAAATCAATTCATTGGTTAAGTAGTGAAAGCGCAAACAGAAAGACAGAAATACTTTCGCATTTATAATATTAGTATAGATTATAATTTGTGGTTTATAATAACCATCTTAATATAACCATGCATCACACTTCTACAACTTGAAGAGATGGATTGGACTTTACACCACGCTATTTCAATAAAATTTGGGAGATACACTTGTGACATAATATTCCTTGGACACATGCCGGTTACTTTATTGAATTTAAAAAAAAATATATGTAAAAACTCAATGTACCCGCAATCTTATTAGATCTCGCGTACAATTTTATAGATTTATAGTAATTTTGACAAAAGTAAAATGTAAATAACGCGAAACAAAAATTAAGCAATCAAAACAAATCACATATATAGAAGCATTACACTATTGATTTTCAAATTAAACACTACCACTGGTTCGAAAAAGAAAGCACTCCATAAGTAAATGGTTTAAACGACGTAGTATTTTCAAGACGAATTCGGAAAACTTAGTTCGTGCAGACATTAGCAACATTAGCACAGAGAGAGAGAGAGAGAGAGATAGATAGAGCTAGATAGACCCAATGATTTTGTAACAATGTAAAGTATATGTAATGTAAATGGCGGAGTAAAAATAAATAATTAATCAGCTTTGACTTTACATTGTCATATCATAAATCGGGAAATAAAATAATGTGTTGTATTTATTTCAGTGATTCGAGAAAAAACGGCATTCTAAATGTTATCGAAACTTTCACTATTAACGACTAGGAATTTGTAATTTACCTTTTTTTAAGCTTTTGCATTTGTGGAATATAATATAATATAACTAGCGACCCGCCCGGCTTCACACGGGTGCAATGCTGATACTGAATATACTACAGAATGTCTTTCTATACAAAGTTCACAGCTCTTTTTTCATTAGACAAAACAAACCGTCTAACCTATGGTCCTGCATTTTAAATCTGTAATATATTCGAAAATATCCATTGATTATTATTAATCTTATATTATTATTATTAATCTTTATTAAATGCACAACCTATTCAAGGTACTTTATTGGATAAGGATTCATGCTGTACTGATTTAAATTCACTTTGTAAATCTGTTTTAAAGACCTAAGAATACCCCGGGGCAGACCGGACAGCGGGAAGCGATTTTGTTTTATACTATGTAGTGATGATATTCTAATTGTTATAAGTGAAAACAAAAAGGGTAAATCATTATCGAACCAACAAGTTTCACGTCACGGGACGGCTCGTACACCGTTGAGCCTTTTTTTTGCTGGAAAAACGCGTTACGCGGTAAACGTGGAAGTGGGAATATGTGGGACTCGCCGGTGCCCAAGATGTTAGCGGTACACCGGGATACCCACTAAAAAACCAGCGGTACCCTCTCCGTCTCATCAGCGGGCGCCACGGGATCTATATCATGCTACTGTGACGCCCTGACGACACCGTTGAGCCTGCTTAATCATTTACTTTTCTAAGGTATAACTGCAAAGCTATAGATCCCGGAAGCTTGGTTCAAATCCTGGGTCAGAGTAATAAAAAAAATGATTAATCTTCCTATGCTACCTAAAACTGTGTCAGTATTTACCATCCTTTTCTTTTTGTCTTGCATAAGATCTAGCTGCCTTGAATCAATCAGAATATTTAAATGAAACCACTGTCTCATTGATTTGTGGCTAGCTTAAGAAACGGCAGATCCCTAGGTCTTGGGTTCAAAACCCTGCGTCAGGCCATTGAAGAGCTATTGGATTTTCTGAGTAGACTTCCCATTAGCCACCCGCGTTTTGGAAATTGGTTTTTACACTTCGTGTTCTGGGAAGCAAATAAAGCCGTTGATCCTACGCCCGGACTCTTCTAATCATGTTGGATTTGCCGTCCTAACGAATTATATTAGTATAAGAAAGGAAGTACACCTATATTTGCGCACACGCCTGTGCGCTATAATATGGCCCCCACAATTGGATAGTTACCCTTAAGAAAGACGATCAGAAAAACTCTATTACCTGAATTGTCACTGTAATGTAAAAAAAGTTTAAAGCGTTCAAATCAGTATATTTCTATTCAACCACAAAGGCGCGCCCCTCCACGTTAAATTATTATCAACATGCATTAGTAGAAGTGAGTGACGCTCGTGCTTACAAGATGTCTTACGTTAGTGTGCGTGAGACGACTAAAAACAAAGATAACTAAAAATACAATTTATATTTGATAAGTTGTTAAGTTTATTATTAAAAATAATTAATTTGCAGACTCATGCCTTACTGAGTGAATAAATCTATTACTTAATGAGATTGTAATGATTAACGACGGATTAATATTAACGGACGTCTTTATTCGCTATCACGTGTCCGTGTATGCGCGACCGTGCGATAACGAATCACGGACAAGCCTGCGTATAACAATAATCCCATTTTTATTTTTGACGAGCATACATCAATTATATTATCGCTCTTATTGCTATAATCATAAAAGCTATAGTTTGTTTACAAACCTATCGTCTATATTCGTCGGTATATAATTGGATTTAGTGTCGCGTGGCTACGGCTTCGGTCCCACGAGACTCTCTTTGTGTTTTTCACATCCACAATTACCTGTGTCATTGCTAATGTCACTTTGTTAATTTTAATATTAAATTAACAAAGTGTATTAATTGTTTGTGTTGTTGTTTGTGTATTAATTTTCTGTGATAGACAAATGATGTCTTTTATTTTTGTTGAAAAAACCAACAGCCTCGATCTAAAATCTGTAATATTAAAAATACTGTTACTATGTCGTTAGCAAGGTACGGAATTTTTGCATAATAATTTTGAAAACAATCAATATATTATATTTAATTTTTAATGTTGGCAATAAATTATAAATTTATGTACAAAAATAAAACAGTCTATAATTCTAGCGAGGAAAATGTTTTTCGATCAAGTCAAGTCAATAAATATTTAATTACTAAAAAAAATAAACTAAGTATACTTTAATGTTCACACATTAGCTTGTGACGAAAATTCGAACTATCTTATTGCCATTTTACCGTTTGGGTATTATTATTTTCCAATAACCCTTTAAAATTATAGACGTATTTAAATTATTACAAAAAGGTACTAGTCTAGCGTCGAGACATGTTGGACTCCAACTCCAATCTCACAGCCAACATTTCTGACTTCTCAAAGTTGAGTCTTTTTTAATAAGTGGTTTTTCACTAGATTTTCCAGTGAAAGAATCATGAGTGTGAAATTTGCGTTGGCAAACTTCTGCCACTTTCAACCAGTACTGAGCCATCGTGGTAGACGTGACTCTTTATCAAACGAGGCTTCTGCTTAGCAGTGCTAATATCTATACTAAATATTATAAATGCGAAAGTAACTCTATCTGTTATTCCGTCACACTTAAATCGCTGAACAGATTTATTTGAAATTTGTTGTGGAGATAATTTGAGTCCCGGGTAAAGACAGGCTACTTTTTTTTATAAGGTATAAACCGTGTTTACGATATCATTATTATTAAGGTATTTTTGTCATCAGGCCATTGATATAGCATTTATTCTTGGTGTATTTTTATTTCAAAGAAATAAATTAGTTAAATACATATATTTAAAAGCAATGTAAATCCCGACTAAGTTACATCATCTATTTAAATCATTTTGGAAATAAGCCGGCAAAGTTACTAAAAACGTGTATTATTTCTAGAACCGAGATGGCTCAGTGGTTAGAACGCGTGCATCTTAACCGATGATTTCGGGTTCAAACCCAGGCAGGCACCACTGAATTTTCATGTGCTTAATTTATGTTTATAATTGTGGGAAATAAGGGTTATAAGTGCAGTGGGAAAGTATGTATGTAATGTATTTCTAGAAATATACCTAAATAAATAAATAATTCATTCAGTTCTATCCCCTATTTAACACCCATTGGGGCTTCATTACAAAAAATCTTAATCAAAATATTAATGTTTATATTTCTATCTTAAAGTACGAAAAGACCCATATGTGGCCCTTCGTTTTTTTTAATGCTTTTTTATATTTCTAATATTATTATAGATTAATATGATATAGCCTTGATTGGTTTTAATCGTGGCAGCCATTATACAGTCAAAAGGACATAATATTAAACTATACAAGTGTATGCGTGAACACAAGCATTTTATATTGCCTCACTCTCTCCGTCGAGATAGTAATCAGGTGCTGTAACATAGGCGTTAATGCAATCCGAGGCACGAGAGTGTTTATATTTCCAAGTTCGGAAGACTGATACTGAATTTTAAATTTTATTTATCCATATATTCATGTCAACAGTGCGGTTGTCTATGAATTTACTTCGTATCTCACTCGTGAAACGTTGATGTCTGACTTAAGCTATTTAGTAAGCATAATTCCTTAAATTTTATAATCATTAAAGTTAATGCCGCGTGTCAGATATAGAGTACCTCTACTGGACATCGAGATCTGCAGCCATACCATAGCCAGAGGAACTTAATAAAAATAGTAAGTAAATATCTTTAAATACAACAACAAAAATAGATTTTCCTCCTCCTGGCTCTATCTGTAGTACCAAATCAAGTCGATTCTAAATTATATTAATAATGAAAATTTATACAATATAAATATTATATTAAAAAAAACTACATGAATAAACATACTTAATCCATTAGTTGTATTTTGAAACCTTTGATCTTTCTTTAATAATAATGCAAAATATTAAAGTATAAATAATGATATTATACATGCTAAAATAGGATTATAAACAGCAAATTAAATTAGAATTAAGCCATTTAAGTTATTTATCTGCTTAAGTTAGTTCGTAAAAAAGATAGGATTGTTGAATGATAAATCAAATGTCAACTGTCAAATTTGTCAAACATTAAAGGAAGCGTTTCCGTAATAAACAAATCCAACGTTTTTACGATATTGTGTATTATTGACATATTTTTAAAGCTTTAGAGATAAATCTGTGATCTTTTCATCTAATTTTAGATGACTCTTGGACGAAAATACCAGAATTGTTCCGGGTAAATGGTTCTCTAATCCTTTTATGGGTCTAACTGTTTAACCATGCATGAACTTCGGTGAGAGTATTAATAAATGCTGGAGGATTGATTTTTCGATATTTATAGGAATGCGGGGGACGCTCGTAAGGTGTATGCTAGCCAGTCGAAGGTCGGGACTCTATCAGGGTGCTCCTCTTCAGTGAGTCAGGAATCTTATTAGTCGCTAGTGCATGCCTGTGAATCACTTCTTACTGCCCTTATCCGTATTCAGTGTCGTAAATACCACACACTTATTCCTTATTATTCAGTGTGATCATTAGCATTTTTCCTTATATTTGATACCAATGTCTTATTTTGTTTCAGAACAATAATATGATACTTTATATAATAATGTATTTATATTTACCAAAGTACAGTACAGCTTTCCTCACTTGTATAGAATATGCCATAAATATCATTAAATTTAAATGTAATGGTCGATCCATTCGTCTTTAGTAACCTTCCTTGTACAAAAATGCATGCTTTGAATTCACTGTACTTTTTTCACAGCATGTCTTTGATTTTATTGTCGAGTAGGATTGGTTTCATCCATTTCAATTAATTATAGTTTAGACTGTAAATCAAAGTGTATAGATATTGTAACTGTTATCGGAAATTTTCAAATAAAATTAAAGTGGATATAAGTAGTTAAGTGAATTAGTGTTGTTTCGTATATGCACAATATAGCTGAGTTATTAGCAAATTGCATGGAATAAGTAAATCAAAGTGTTTTTTTTATTTTTGTATCGTTTTTTATCATCTTCAATTGTAATAGGGTATACTTTATAGTATTACATATAAAAATAAAGTACCAGAAAAAAGAAAATAATATATATATTCAAAGATAATTTTTATCAAGTTTTTACAAATCAAATAAAAAAATAAAATTACCTTTTAAAGGTCTTTTAACAAGAAGAAAGATAAGACTATGTTTTTGTGTGGTAGATATTTACTATCTAAATTTTTTAGTGTTGTATTCCATATATTTTAATTGAACAATTTATAGTTCATTTGAGTTATTCACACAATATTATAATAAAAATGGTATATATAAATTACTCCAAACCACACTACAAAGTTTACATCTTACATTAAACAAATATATGCCTGCAATATATAAATGCAAGCATATAAAAGCTTATATACTATACATATTCTGATTCTCCACCAAACAGCACTACTTGTTGTTGTTGTATTCAGGCTTAAAGAGTTAGGCAGTCAGTTAAAGAAAATTTCAATGAACAATTCAGACATAGTAATCAGTTCTTTTAAGATAATAATAATAAAACACAGATTTTAGCATTTTAATGTAGAAACTATACCTACATTAAAATATATATCTCTTTAAAGACATTTTTTTTTATTGGCTTCGTTCGTTTAACTGCGTGCACAAGGGACATAATATCTTAGTTCCAAATTTAAGATGTGCATTGACGATGTAAGGAATTGTTAATATTTGTTACAGCACCAATGTCTATGAACAATGGGGACCACTTACCGTCAGGTGGCTCATTTACTAGTCATGTTTTCAATAACCTATTTTCAATAATAAATTTTTTTTTTTTTATGGTATTGGTGGGCGGACGAGCTTATGGGCCACCTGATGGTAAGTGGTCACCACCGCCCATAGACAAAGGCACTGTAAGAAATATTAACCATTCCTTACATCACCTATGCACCACCAACCTTGGGAACTAAGATGTTATGACCCTTGTGCCTGTGATTACACTGGCTCACTCAACCTTCTAACCGGAACCCAACAATACAGTGTACTGTTATTTGGCGGTAGAATATCTGTTGAGTGGGTGGTACCTACCCAGGCGGGCTTGCACAAAGCCCTACCACCAAGTGTAGTATTCATGTACCTTTTCTAATATGTATACTGCTTTCTCTTTCTTCCAAAATTTATTTGGGTTTTTTAATATGTCCAACCATGATCTGGGAGAAAACATTTATACTTTTTAGAGTGTTTTAAATTTGTGGAATGTTATAGCAATTTTTTTATCAAATGAATGATTACTTCCTGCATTCGGCTTTGGTAGTTACTTGCCCTAAAGAAATATGTAATACTGAATACTACAAACATATACAGAAGTTTTTTTACAGAAGGAACATCGTAATTACTTCTAAATACTATATATACTTCTATATACATTTATGGTTCCAGTAATATATAAATTGAAATAGAAATAGGAATAATAATACTGTGTAATCAGTGAGCATTTCCAAAATCATGATTTGGGTCATCGGGAAGATTGTAAATTATTAATACTAATACAAATTATATTAATTAAATACTTAGCCGAATTGGTACAGTAGTTAGAACATGTAAATCTTAAAACATGATTCCGTACTCAAAACAATGCAATCACAACTAAATTTTCATCTTTCTAAATCGTTCTTGTGCTTAGCTGTGAAAAGCTAACACATGTGTAACCACCAATCAAAAATGATCTAAATCCCAAACCTCAGATTATAAAACAAATCAGAAGCGCTCGAAATATTATAGTAAAGCAACAAAATCGAATAGGTACATATTCCCGGTGTGCGGTTGTATGGTTGTGTCTAACTTAATGGGCATGCATGTTTTCATTAACGACATCAAAATATAACTCGAATCTAATCGCACAGGCTTTTATTTTATAACATACATACATATACCTTTTATGTTACATTGAAATACCAATGACACAATACGTACAATTATCTCGTATGACATCGTCGCAATTAGGTAGCTTCTTTTGTAAAAATGTCTTTAATTTACCTGAATTCATAGCAAATTCTTAATCATATACAATATATTTAAGTAGTTTCTAACTTAAACCTTATCGGCATGTATTTTTTGCATTTATATGATTGATATGAAAAAAAATCCTCCTTCTTTTTTAAAGTCGATTAAAAATTAACTTATTAAATTTAAATGAATAATTTTAGAACATAAATGCAATCTATTTTTGAACTTTCAATTGTAGTCGTAGTCGTTGTAGTCTCTAGCTTATAATTAATCTAATTTAAAAAGCTTTCGATTGAAAAATAAATTAACAATAAGTGACATATTTTTGTTTTATATAATTCCAACTTTAGATCGACTGAGGTAGATATTATTAAACATTGCCACAGATATCACTCTCCGACATGATCGAGCCACCAGACTACGAGGAAGTATGCGACCGGCTGATGGGGGAGCGGGACCCCCTCGCCTACCCCGCCAACGACATAGAACTGCTGACCGTTCCGCGCCGCATCCGGACCTTAACTCATGTTCTACCAGATGAAGATCTGTAAGTTGAAAGTGAAGTCAAAATATTTAGATAAATATATGCACATAACTTGTGCTTAAATATTTTTAATTAAAATAACGTTGTTGTGAAGTGGACGACCAAAGAAACGATGGATGGATTGTGTGAAAGGTGATATGGCTGGAGATAATGTTACTTGTGAGATGACGACAGACAGAGAAGAAAAATACATGCTGCGCCGACCCCAAAAAAAATGGGGAAAGGGCAGGAGGATGATGATGATGATCTCTGTCAGTCTTTTATTTGTTCTTTCCCGGGTAAACCACAGAACAGAATTTGATAAAATTTTGAAATGTTTGACGTTTAACCCCAAGTAAGGTAACACGAGCCTAGCCGCATTCCACAACTAGTAGTGAATAAATGTGTGCTCACAGAAAAGTACTTTCCCTATTCCCTCACTATCTTCATCTAATGGGATCACAAATCCGATACGACTAGACAGAGTTCAAGCGCAGGACCAACAGCTTTACGCGTGTTCCAGCACGGGAGTATAAATACTGCCAAGTTCCAAATTCCAGTCTGCTACTGGGACTTTCCTGTTTAATTTTGAAATACGACATAAATGTGAGGCACATACTTGTTATATTTAATCAGGAGTAAGGCGCCGATGTTCGTCCGCGACTGCATCAGCTGCTACACGTCGGACTACACGGTGGTGGAGTACAAGTACCGCGCGCACTCGGGCTCGGCGAGCGGCCACGAGCGCCTCAGCGAGCGGCTCGACAAGCTGCTCGCCGCGCCCGCGCACACCTACGAGATAGACGCCGAGCCGTCCACCTCCATGGAGGAGTTGGCCTCGCAGCAGGTACCGACTTCTGTATACTGTCAAAAATCTACCACCAGTTCGGAAATTAATACCTCAGACCTGAGAAGAACCGGCGAAAGAAACTCAGCAAGATTTTTTTTTTATATTTCAACCATTTCATGTACAATAACAATAAACACATTTTCCTTATTTGAAACAGCCTGGTGGCGATCATCTCATTCCCAAGGTATGCAATCAGCTAAGAAGTCATTAGTGTTGTAATATCCTATAGAACACAAATTTTCTTTAACGATTCTTTAAATTTTACGATTGTTTTTTTACATAATTACAATATTGTTAAAATATAGCATTCGGGAATAATGTATTTTTCTATATGCTACAAAATATTTAGAATTTGAGCATTATTTCCGGAGACAACCCCCTGTATATAAACAAAAAAATACTCTTTATAATATTAATATAGATGAGGTAAGCAGGTTTGGGACATAGCTTAAATAGGTTTCGCTCAAAAAATATTTAAAACTAACTTTATGAATGAATGCATTCTGATTCTCACAATTGTAGCTACAGTTTGAATCCCAACCATCAAGTGGGCGTCAATCAGTCGCGTCGATATCTTCATCTTCGTCCTGCAACGAGACCCTGACGCCTCGGGGCTCCTGGGCGAGCCTGGACCTGCGTAGCTCGTCATCAGATCCCTTACTGCCTGATGTTTTTGAAAAGAAACCACCGGACCAAGTTGATGCTATCAATGAAGCTAAGAGGTTTGATGATTAATTAAATTTTTCTAGATAGAAATGTATTATAGTGTATTTACTGTGTAATTCACTTGGTGGTAGGGCTTTGTGCAAGTCTGTCTGGGTAGGTACCATCCACTTATCATATGTTCCACCGCAAAGCAAGTAAGTATTGCACTAATTATTATTGGGTGAGTATGAAGATTGGGTTCGTGGCATTGATGATATAAGAAATGTTTTTTCTTTTTTATGGCGCCAATGTCTATGGACATTGGTGACCACTTACCATCAGATTTTGTGCATATGTCCGTCAACCTATGCCATAAAAAAAAAAAAAACAAAATTAAAAAGTATCAAAATCATGAAACTGAATGTACAAGCATAGTACTTCTGAACTCAGCGACAGCAGTGTAGCACTTTATTACAAAAAGCACAGCTAAAAGTACTTTGCCTGTTAATGTTTGTGCAATATTTAAAAATAAATATTTTGTTTCAGATTAGAGAATCGTCAAACAGATCTCCTTGGGTTGTATGCCCCTTACCTCGATGAGGAAGAAGCGGTGGAGAGACGTCTCGCTGCTGAGATGCCGTGTGAGCTGATGGGTCACAGGATAATGGTCGTGTGCCATCAACTCAAGTGAGTATTACATTTGGAAAGCGAAACGCTTGAAGTTTATAGATATCAGAGAAAATTAGTTGATTTGTTAGGGAATAAAAGTCATTAAAATGAATTCTCGGGTTCATGGATCAAGATTTCATTTACTTTATTTATATTTACTTTCAAAATATACACTTTAGACATAAATATTAAATTATGAGTAAATTAACCTAGTGCAGAAAAAAATATTCATGTAAAATTTTCTAGAAATCCAACGTTTCATAGAGTTGTGTGCCTTTGCCCGGCAATGGAAAATTTACATTCTATCTGTTTACATTTCATACATAGTATTATTGATGACATTTCTTGCATTATTAGATTGGAACTAGACATCGAACCGCTCTTCGCATCGATGGCGCTCTACGATGCCAAAGAGAAAAAGAAGCTCTCGGAGAACTTCTACTTCAACCTCAACTCGGAGTGCACGAGACAGATGCTGGCCGCACACGTGCCGCACGCAGACCTCTCGACCCTCAGCCGCAGCGCTGTCTTCGATATACTGAATCCCTCCCCGGATGTGTTTCTGGTGGTGAGGGTCGAGAAGGTCCTGCAGGGAGACGTCAACGAGTGTGTCGAGCCGTATATTAAGGACGATAAGGTGGGTGAATGTTAGGGAAGATTTGAATCTGTTGTTTGTATCAAAATATTTTAAGGATATTTGGTGATCATTTAAGCAAGTTTAGTCAATATTGACGATTCGCTGAAAGGGTGGTGATATCGGATTGAATTTCAAATAATGATGTGTTTTAAAAAATATACTCAAAGAAATCGTTCTCTAAAATTGTAAACTATAAAAACGTACAGAACCGCGAAAAGGTCCGCGCCAGCGCGCAGGCCGCGTGCACGCGGCTCGGCAAGTACCGCATGCCGCTGGCCTGGAGCGCCGTGTCGCTGCTGAGCGTGCTCAGCGGCACCGCCGGCGCCGAGCGCGAGCAGGAGCGCGACTCGCACACCAACAGCCTCGGTGAGTGAGCGAGTGAGCGAGTGAGCGAGCGAGCGTGAGCGGGCCCGTAGTAACCGTGTGCGGCGCAGACCGCAAGGCGTCGTCCAGCAGCCTGGAGCAGCTGCGGCGGCGCGCGGGCGAGGTGGGCGGCTCGCTGTCGCGCAAGGGCTCCGTGGAGCGCCGCGCGCCCGCCGCCGACGACCTGGCGCCCGCGCTCGACGCCTTCAAGACCATCGTCGTCACCGTCACCAGCTTCTTCAAGCAGGTACCGCCGCTACCGTACCGCTCGTTGGGCGCGCGTTATACTACTTATTCGTTCTCTCATTCGTACCATTCTGAAGTGATTGCATGACTTGTTGATATTGTTTTCGTTAAAAGTTTTGATGCGATACACGATGTGCTGTCGAACGAATTCGGTAGGAAACGGACAAGCTCCGGGACGAGGACCTGTACAAGTTCCTCGCCGAGATCAAGCGGCCCAGCTCGGCTCCGAAGAAGTTGAAATGCATCCCCGGCATACTGAAAATCGAAGTGTCGCCGTGCCCGGACGAAATCAAGAACGGACTTACACCTGAATTGGCTAAACTTGCGCCTTACAACGGTACTTTGTTACGCTTTATATAAATAAGATAGATATTAGCAGGATACGAGGAGAGTCATTAATATGAATATTATTAAATCTATTAAAGTCGTAATTCATTTTAAAAATAATTTACTACCCAGACGTCACTAGACGACTCAAGGTCAGTAGTATTCTTATTTGAATCACATTAAATTATCACGGTGGAGATTTCGAACGAAGATAAAACAGAAGGCGTTCGCCCCCCAGCGGAGGAGAACGGGCGGCCGTGCAAGGAGGTGCTGGCGTTCCCGAGCAGCGCGCCGGCGCAGCCGCACGTGCAGTACCGCAACCTGCTGTTCGTGTGCGCGCGCGACGTCAACCTGGCCGCCTACGCCTCGCGCGCCGCCTCCGCCAGGAACATCACCGTGAGCGCCGGGCCCTCCATTAGTAATAGACTAATAGAGGAGTTCAATACAATTACATGTCTATATAATACATCCTGCTGGGAAGTCAACAAGTCGACTTTTTTAGCATCTGTTTAATCTTATATTGAATAATATGGCTTCTTTACCGATGCATTTTTTTGATTTGAATTTATGAAACGGCAAAGTTAAAAATATCTGCGGAATTTTATTATAGAAACGGATAGACGGACAGAATTACTTTCGAATTTATAATATTAATATCGATATATGGCTGAAACTAGTGCTAACATTATTATTTCCAGTGCGGAAACAACAAGGATTACCATAGTAAGTAAGATATACAAACAGAATCATTTATTAAAATATATAACGTTTTTATGACTAGGTGAGAATCCAACTCATGGCCGGTGAAGATCAGGCCTCCGCCCTTCCAGCAATCTTCGGTCGTAGTTCGTGTCCGGAGTTCAGCACTGAGGCGTACACAACCGTACTCTATCATAATAAGTAAGTCATAGATCCTTCCATGATACAAATCGTAAATTGAATATATAATTACTGCCCGATACTATTGCATTCTTAAACGAAAGGCTTCCTCTTTTACTAAAAAGGAATGAATTATTATCCGTCACACTGTTCTACTTCAGTTTGATTGGTAGAAATTTTACAGAATTACGTCTGATATGATCGCATTACCTTACAATGTTTTCGTAAAGAAAATTATTTGATAATGCAGTTAGTAATACGTAATTTTCTATTTTCATAATGATTAAAATTTTCCAAAATACCTCATCTTCCGTCCGCGCGCAGGAGCCCGTCGCTGTACGACGAGGTGAAGCTGAAGCTGCCGGCCGACCTGGGCGACCAGCACCACCTGCTGTTCACGTTCCTGCACGTGTCGTGCCAGCGCAAGCCGGTCGCGCCCGAGCACGAGAAGAGCGTCGAGACCACGCTCGGATACTCGGTCTCTCGCTGGCTCCGTACTTTGTAGTCTAATGCTTAACTTACATGAGGTCCCGGAATCAACATTCCCACCTAACTGAAGTACTTGTGATTGGGTTTTTCGTCTAGAAATTTCTATAGCAATCCGGAGTCGAATTCGTAAAACTACTATGTGTAGCATAATAATATTACAGCTTGTAGTACAATTGCAGTACCGACAACATAAAAGTTACAGAGGTGTAAAAAAAATTCTTACCATAAATGTCATGGTTCCAGTGGCTGCCACTTTGCCGTAACGGCAAGCTGACTTGCGGCGAGTTCAGCCTGCCAGTGATGCAGGAAGAGCCCCCTCCCAACTACTCCTACATCTTCCCCGACGTGCTGCTCCCCGGGACGAGGTGGATCGACAACCACAAGCCTATCTTCAATGTATCTCTAGATGCGTACACGACTGTACACCCACAGGTGAGTTCGTAACAAATAGATTAGCATTTTATCAGAATAAAAGATAACGTTTCTCTGTATAAAATGACATTTTTCAAGGTCACCATTACGTTACTATATTCTATATTCACAGGACGGCTACATCGAGCGATTCGCGATGGCGTGCGAGGCGGTGCAGGAGGGCAACATCCCGCCGAGGATCGGACTCGCCAACATGGAAGCGGAACTACGGGCCAGGTCAGTCTCGTAGTTTTCGAGATGTTATGTTATGTTCGTTCACTTTCATAATTCGATGGAACGGCAAATCTGAAATGACCGGAAAGAGTTCAGGCGTTTCACGTGTGTTCCGAGTTTCCGGAGTTTTACCTAGAATTTCTTGGCAAAACCCGCTAATTTAGACCTCGAACTGTGAGTAAGGGCGGTGCTATTGAATCCCCCCCACCCCTTAGCATAGCGGAGCTGCCGACGGCGAGCGTGGAGTGCCTGTCGCGCTACCTGCCGGTGGTGTGCGACAAGCTGCTGCAGCTGCTGGCGGCGGCGCCCGTGCTGGCGGGGGTGCCGCTCAACATAGCGCAGGACGTCTTCACGTGCCTCGCGCATCTCTTCACGGACCTCACCGTGAGTACCGAATTTCAGACACTGAGGTATTTTAAATGGCAAGAAAAACACAGCTTCTTTCTTATTAAATACGAAATAAAAATGTCTAAGAGATCTTGCTGTTGCCCGTGTTACTATTGTAGAGTGAGTGTAGAGGTGAAGGGAACTGTGCTTGTGTATAAAAAGTAACCCTCGAAGTGAATGAAATTTAGGTGGACCTGTCGGAATCCGCATCCGTCTTCAAAAGGCGTTATTTTTAAATTATACTGTTAAATCAGTGTATACATTCCAATTATAATAATATAATATCCTCATGGTACAGTAGAACCATTCGAACAATATACGGAAACCTTGTTTCGTACAATTGGGGGGATACTCAGCTGTAGCGCCGCCCGCCCGCAGAACATGTCGGAGGGCGCGACGTGCGACGCGCACGGGCGCAGCAGCCTCATCAGCAGCTACATCCAGTACCAGTGCCGCATCCCGCGCCCCGCCCTCTCCGACGCGGACGTCGGCCTGCCGCTGCCGCCCTCCGGTGACGTCACGCGCATTATAACATATACGTTATACGTCGTTAATTAACTAAGGCTTAAGGATGCCCAGGAATCCATTTTGAACCGTTCCGAACAAAATGTTTATTTATTATAAAAATAACCCGGTTCAACAATCCACCTTTTTTTAAGTTGCAACATTGCCATTAAACCGAATAAGACTACGATGTTTTTGATTGTTTTGATTACATTTAACGTACGGTTTTAGTTATGCTGATTTTTAATCTATGGAAATTTACTCGTAAAGGTACGCCTTCGATTATTTTTTTTAAGAAATAGATTTAGTTTTATATAAATTTAAACATTGATCGATTTATTATATAACGTCATTTATTATTTGAAAACAGTATGTATCTTCAATCTACAGTTAAACATTTCGAAAATTTAATAGTTTAATTTGTTCTGTTAGTTTTAACTGATGGCTCTTGCAAGATTTTACACGAGGAACTCGCGCTGCAGTGGGTGGTGGCGAGTGGCGCTACGAGAGACTTGGCCATGCAAAACTCCTGGTAAATTTAAAAAAGTTAAATTTATTGATGCTTAGACTTTGTGCAAGTCTTTCTGTGTAGGTACCACCCAATCGGTTATACCACCAAACAGCTAAAAACTTAGTATTATTGTGTTACTATTGGAATGGTGAATGAACCAGTGTAAATACGCCTTTAGACATAACATCTTAGTTCCCAAGATTGGTAGCTCACTGGCCATGGTTAATATTTCTTACAGCAACAATGTGTATGGGCCGTGGTGACCACTTACCACCCGTAGCCAGGGCCCATGTCGCCTGTCATGATCATCGTATAAGTAAACTACATATTGAAATTAATGAATTTTTTTTTGAAAGAAAAATGTAATAATCACTCTGTTCAGTTTAATTTAAGTTTTATTTGTATGCGTGCAGGGCGCTGTTCGAGCTGATGGTAAAGTCCATGGTGGAGTACCTGCACTGGAGCGGCGCGCACGAGGCGCCGCGCAAGGCGCGCTTCCCGGACCAGTTCACGGACGACCTCGCCACCCTCGTCAACAACGTCACCGCGGAGATCATCTCCAAGTGGGTCGCTAAATCACGACAGACTTTATTCAACTACTCGTGATTAATCAAAAGTTGTTTTTTCTGTGAGAAAAGCGAATATAGTATAATTATTCTAAAATCTAAACTGTTCCTAAACTCACCAGATATGGAAAGAATAGTCGCCTCACGCAGAGCCTGAACAACAGCCTGGCGTTCTTCCTGTTCGACCTACTCAGCATCATGGACCGCGGCTACGTTTTCAACCTCATCCGAGGGTACCACAAGCAGATGTGCGCCAAGATCGCCTCCCTTCCGGATGCCGTCCCACTCGTACACTATAAGGTACACTCCAGTAGATAGTATTCCGTCGGTACGATTTGCGCGCACCGACCACTAAAAGCAGCTGAAAGCGTGTCCGTTCCAGCTGTCGTTCCTGCGCATCGTGTGCTCGCACGAGCACTACGTGTCGCTGTGCCTGCCGCCCGGCGCGTCGGGGGCGGCGTCTCCCGCGCCTTCCGCGCGCTCCGGGGGCTCCGACGACGGCCGCCGCCGGATCGTGGCGCTCTCCGCCGACTTCCGCTGCCGGCACTACCTGGCCGGCCTGCTGCTGGCCGACCTCACGGCGGCTCTCGACCTCCAGTAAACTACCTCACTCGTACTCTAACTAAACTCAGTCATTCACAATCAATGCAGAGGGATTCTTTAGCCACGAAAACGAAACGCTTCCGAAAAATATTAAAAATGGAATCGACGATTTAAATTATTTACAATCGGAAACGAGGCGGACAAGGAGGGCCGTCTCGTTGCCGATCGTAAGGCGCCGGTCCGCCGCAGGAGCCCCGTGCTGCAGTGCGCGGCCGTGAACGCCGTGCTGGCGCTGCTCACGGCGCACGACGCCGACCCGCGCCTGGCGCCGCCCGAGCTCAAGGCGCGCGTGGCGGCGCTGTACCTGCCGCTGCTCGGCGTCGTCATGGACGCGCAGCCGCAGCTCTACCGCGGGTTCGACAGCGGAAAGGGTAAACGCCCCAACTAAATATTTCGAATTGCTTGCATCCGAACGACGACGACCGCCCCTTGGCTGACATTTACGATGTCACAGATTCAAAAACGAAGATATCAAATGAATGGTAATAGAGTTTTCTTATTATTTCTATTTTTTTCCAGAGACGCTACAATTGGACGGCGAAATGAGCCAATTTGGAAATATGTACGCCCCGGCCTCACCGGATGAGGTCAAGCAGGTTTGTTGAGTTTTGAAGCGAAAGTTTCGACCTAATTAGACATTGTAATTGCGTAATTTGTTGACTTGAAACCGTTTAATCTCTCCTGGATGTGCTAATCCGAAACTCTGAGACTCGGCCTAAATTTTTTGAAAAATAAAAATGTACCACTGCTTTTTTTCTCATACCTTTGATTTTGGAAATAAATACTACTACACTCAAAATTCTCATTATTCCCTAGAATTTGATCTATATTAGTGACACTGTCGAATTTTGTGTAATATTCAATCTGTGTTTTTTTTTTGTACAAAAATTAACAATCGTAACGTTTTTATTGCAATTGATTATTGTAGTCGACCAAACAAAATGCTTAGAATAATTTGTATAAATGTAAATCTACTTGTACGTTGCTGTTAAAATACCGACACATCGACAAAAATGACTAGATTTTGTCGTCTGATGATTTTAATGTGGACATCCTACTGATGACTCAAATATTTAAGATGGAATAGTCAATATTGGGGTACATCGTGTTCGAAGACTCGGAAGTCAATGGCGTGTGTTCGCAGAGCGGGCGGGCGCCCTTCAACAGCGAGACGAGCCGCAACCTGCTGATGTGCCTCGTGTGGGTGCTGCGCTGGGCCGAGCGGGGCGCGCTGTGCGCCGCCGTCGCCGAGCTGGCGCCCGCGCGCCTCCACGCGCTACTGGCGCTCATCGACCTCGCCTTCAAGTGCCAGGAGTACAAGGTGCCGCCTCGCCGCGCAGGCCGCCGAGCGCCGCAGGAGAACCCCGGTCGAACGGCACTCACGGCTCGATCCTCGTCGGTTACAGGGCCGCAAGGAGATACTGAAATGCGCTCAGCAGAACGTGCGCAAGACCACGGACATCAAGGCGAAGCTGGAGGACGTGATCCTCGGGCAGGGCTCGGCGCGGTCCGACTTCATCATGCGGCGCAAAGGTAGAGTAGAGCTCGGCCGGGGGCCCGCGGCCGCCCCGGCCGCCTCTCACCCGCGCGCTTGCAGGCGGCTCGAGCGGGCGCGGCGCGTGCCGCGAGCGCTGGCGCAAGCAGGGCCTGCGCGGCGCCGCGCGCTCCCGCCCCGCGTCCCCCGCGCGCGCCACGCCCGCGCTGGCCGCCGCGCTTGCCGCCGACGTGGCGCTCACGCTGCTGCACGCGCTCGAGCTCATCGTGCAGGTACGCCCGCACGCGCCGCGCGCCCCGCGCCCCGCGCCCGCGCCCCCGGCCCTCTCTAATCCCGTCTCCGTCGGCGCAGTCGTGCAGCGGGCTGGAGTGGGGGCAGTCGGCGTGCAGCGGCGCGCTGGGGGTGCTGCTGCGGGCGCTGCAGCGGAACCAGAGCGCCGTGGTGCTGCAGCACATGTTCGCGTCCGTGCGCTCGCTCATCCTGAAGCTGGGCTGGTCGTGGTGTTCGGAGGAGGCGGGGCCGGGCACGTGCCGCGTGCTGCTGCGCCACTGCGCGTCGCTGAGCGCCGGCCCGCGCGCGCACGCCGCGGCGGCGCTGTACGCGCTCATGCGCCACCACTACCACCTCGGGAACGTGAGTCCCGCCTTCTCTTCGTGGAACGATCATATCATTTTTTATACGTTTAAAGTATAAAATATATATTGAAAGTCATTTTGTAAACTCAGTACTGATGACACGCGAGTATGCAACTGATAAATGTTCTAAACGAAGCTATAGACTTAAATTCACGTCGAATTGTGATCAGAATTTCAGCAGAGTAAAGATGCAAGTGACGATGTCGCTGTCGTCCTTGGTGGGCACGTCCACCACGTTCAGCGAGGAGTCTCTGCGCCGCGCGCTCAAGACCGTGCTCATGTACGCGGAGCACGACCAGGACCTGCAGGACACTAATTTCCCAGAACAGGTAGGACACTTCTAGTACATGATTATTATGAATCAATTACTTATTAGTCACTTTACATCGATCATCATCTGAAGAACAATATCTTCCGAGCTGAAATTCGGAAACAACGATTATCTGCACAGGAAATATAAGTAAAAATAAAAATTGATTGCACAAACACACACCCTTTTAGTTCCTTTCATACAAAATACTGTCCCATAAAGTAATCGAATTTCTCATCCCCAGGTCAAGGACTTAGTATTCAACCTGCACATGATCCTGAGCGACACGGTGAAGATGAAGGAATTCCAGGAGGACCCGGAGATGCTGCTGGACCTCATGCACCGGATCGCCCGCGGGTACCAGCACAGCCCGGACCTGCGCCTCACGTGGCTCAGCAACATGGCGCAGAAGCACATGGAGGTGGGGCGGGCGCGGTGGGGCGCGGTGGGGCGCGGTGGGGCGCGGTGGCGCGGCGGCGAGTGAGGCACTAACGGCCGCGGTGTGTTCGGTGTGCAGCGCTCCAACCACCTGGAGGCCGGCATGTGCCTCGTGCACGGCGCGGCGCTGGCGGCCGAGCAGCTGCGCGCGCGGGGGCGCGGCGCGGCGCTGCTGCAGCGCGTCACGCACAACGCGCTGGACGAGAGCTGCGCCGACCCGCTGCACCACCACCTCACGCCGCACGAGCTGCAGGTGCTGATCCTAGATCTAATTGCTGCTCCATTTTTCTTAACAGTAATTAAAAGAAAAAAAATTTTTTGACTGTTACAAATTTTTAAGACTTTTTCTCTGGTCGAAGGTATAATCATGTAAACAAATACTAAGAGTGTCGATCGTATACAGGCGTTGCTGGAGCACGCAGCCAGCGAGCTGATGACGGCCGGCATGTACGAGACCGTGAACGAGGTGTACAAGGTGCTCATACCCATCGCGGAGGAGAACCGGGACTACAAGAAGCTCGCTAACATTCACGGGTCAGTCACATTGGACTCTCTACCGATAAGTGCCAATGATATTTTAAACAACATTATCTTAATATGATGCCTACAGTTTCTGAATTATTAGTAAAATTTATATCAATCAATCAAAGGAACACAAACAAATAACGGACCCAGTATAGAAATCTGTTCAGTCACGAAGGCACACTCACGAAAAATGCAAATTAAAAATAACATTATACTTAAATTGCATTAAGAAATAACCATTCCTCACATCACCGATGCGCCTCCAACCCGCAGCAAGCTGAACGAGGCGTTCACGCGCATCGAGCAGCTGCACGGCAAGCGCGTGTTCGGCACGTACTTCCGCGTGTCGTTCTACGGGGCGCGCTTCGGGGACCTGGACGGGGAGGAGTTCGTGTACAAGGAGCACGCACTCACCAAGCTGCCCGAGATCTTCAGCAGGCTCGAGGTACGCGACAGTAATATCAAACTGCGATCGAGAAAATGTTATGTTAGATTTGTTAAATAATTCATTTGGTATCCCTCTTACAGAACTTTTACGGTCAAAGATTCGGTCCCGAGAACGTAGTGATCATCAAGGATTCCAACGTGGTGGACGTGAGCGCGCTAGATCCGGACAAGGCCTACATCCAAATCACATACGTCGAGCCCTACTTCGAGCCGCATGAGTTGCGCACGCGCATCACGCATTACGAACGGAATTATAACATAAGTTAGTGATTTGGTATTTTACAATTCTTAATTTAAAAGTAGAATAGAACACGTCTCACATAAAGTCAAGTCGATACATTTTAACTTCTGCCTATGTTTGAGAGTCGAGCGGTACGCGTGTTGCAGAGCGCTTCATGTACGCGACGCCGTTCACGGCGGGCGGGCGCGCGCACGGCGAGCTGGGCGAGCAGTGCAAGCGCAAGACGCTGCTCACCACCGCGCACCACTTCCCCTACGTCAAGACGCGCATACAGGTCAAGCACCCCTCGCCGCTGCGCCCCCTGGGCCTGGGTTCAGTTACGCAGCCACACTCACCCTCGAAAACATAACCGCCAAACAGCAACGCTCGGTGTATTGCTGTTTGGCGGTAGATCATATCATAACAGGGTGGCTCCTAGCTAGACGGGCTTGCAATAAAAATATAAGGTGTGAAACATTTACGGTCTTTCCCTAAAAGGTTTATTTCAATGAAATATTTACAATTTCAGGTTGTGCAGAGGACACAAATAATTCTAACGCCCATCGAGGTAGCTATTGAAGATATACAGAAAAAGGTAAATTTTATAATTCATATTAAAGACTTTGTATTACGTTAAATGCCAAGGAAATGATTGTGTGATATTAAGTAATCAAATTAGACTATAATAAACGTTTTGCAATTAAGATAATATACATATAATTATACTTAACATATTTCTAAGAAATTATTTTGATTTTATATCACAAGGAACAATAATTTGCTCAGTAGAAAAATCTTATTTAAATAAAATATGAAAATCGTATATAAAATGATTTCCAGATAAACGAGCTGGCTGCAGCGACGAGTCAGGAGCCCCCCGATCCAAAGATGTTACAAATGGTGCTGCAAGGCTGCATCGGCACCACTGTCAATCAGGGACCCCTAGAACTAGCGCAGGTATGTTGAATAAAATGTTTGTACTGGTCCTCGAAGTTCTCTGCGTAAATTAAATCTTTCAAGTTTAAGTAAGTAATTGAAGTCTTTCAAACCTAAATATGCGATGAATGGGGTTTATTACAAATAAACATTTTGAGTGAGTATTTTAGTGTTGATGAATAAAGAACAAATTACATTTATCAAAATAAGAATTAATATTTTATAGTAAAAACTATTTTTAATTACGCCGAACTTCTCACACGCACTCAAATGTATACGCACCTTTATTTTTACAGAGCAGACAGAACCAAATATAAAAATATTATTAAGTTAAGCTCATCTTCACTAATAAAATAACTCTAATTCTTTATTTTATTTTTAAATTGACAATAGGTGTTCCTGGCGCCAGTTGTCGACGGAAGTCAACCCGTCACGAGACTGACAAATAAACTAAGACTTGCATTCAAGGACTTCTCAAAGAAGTAAGTACCATTTATGTCTAATTTTAAAGTACTTAATTTAAGGTACTCTCTTAAAGCTAAGTCAAAAGGTGGACCTTTCCCCTGACACAATAAATAACATCTAATTAATATTATTCTAATGTACAGGTGCCACGACGCGTTGAAGAAGAACAAGAATCTGATCAGCAGTGAGCAGCGCGAGTACCAGCGCGAGTTGGAGCGGAACTTCGCGCGCTTCACCGAGCGCCTCGCGCCGCTCATACACGCCACGCCCTCGCACGTGGCGCACCTCACGTGAGTCCCTTCGCCAAGGACACACTCGCTGTCCCACTAGAAAACACCTCTCCTCTTTACGCGAACTTTGGATATTACACCGGCACGATCTTCCACGCTCTGGATTCGTAAATATCCATGTGGTAGTTATAGTAGTATTTATTGCATTATAACATTTGGTTTGTCTGGATTTAATTGTTCGGTTAAAATCAATGTATTCCCATCACTGGACTATCACTACTATGTAACTAACAACGTTTAAATAAAATCTGTCGAAACTCATTGACTAAGTGAAAATAGTCACAATGGGGGTTTTTATGTAATTCAATACACACCTAGCAAAACATTGCTAACCTATATCATTATAGCAAATTCCTTCTTTCTTATATAACGATAATTCAATGGGCAGAGACTGCGGCCACTAAGTTAATTAAATTATTTTTCGACATGTATAATTATCACTGTTGAATTTTTAGTCTTGTTTGGTTACTGTTTAAACTTTATTGATTATTTCTAGAGAGTCCCCCGGCATGAACTCCAATCAACGACAATAATATTTAGACATAGACAACATAATATTATCTATATTTACTAATATGATATATTCCTAACAATACATAGATGTATAAAACAAAAGTTAATGCAAACCAAAATGTTAAAGTTTATATTTCAATAAAATTGTTTTTCAGGAATGGTTTAAGCAAAGGTGACTACAAATATCAAGCTTAGTCAGAGCTCCGTGACATAGGACGTGAAAGAGTGTCAAGACGACGCAATAAAATGGAGATTAAAATTATTTTTTCATACATTAGTATTGTAGTTTACACTTTAATTATCACATTCGTATTTTTTCTTCAATGAATGCAATTCCATAATACAATTTTAAAATTAGAAGACTTTAATTCGTATAAGTGTGTATTGCGTGATTCGTATTTGTGAAATCGAAATGTATTTTGATTTTTTAATTATTATAATGTTAAACAAGACTTGATTTACTGAAATATTTGATGTGATTGTACTTAGTTGATAAGTAATACTTTTAATGATAAGCACAATATTATACAGTGGAAATGACAATACATAATTGTTTCTAAACGTTATATTTCTTGAAACATACATTAACAAAAAAAAGATATTATACAATATGAGATGAATCTTTACAATATCAAAATGTTCATACGTGTATAGAAATTCTTGTACGTATCTTGAGTATAATGGGTTTTTTTTATTTTGCCCGAATATATCATTGGAAGAGCCGAGATGGCCCAGTGGTTAGAACGCGTGGCAGCTTAACTTATAATTGCGGGTTCAAACCCAGGCAAGCACCACGAATTTTCATGTGCTTAATTTGTTTTTAATTCATCTAGTGCTTGGCGGTGAAGAAAAACATCGTGAGGTACCACACGTGTATCCATTAACCCGCATTGGAGCAGAGTGGTGGAATATGCTCAAAATATTCTCCTCAAAGCGAGAGGAGGCCTTAGCCCAGCAACGAAAAGTTTACAGGCTGTTACTTTGACTGTTAACATTGAAAGTTAAGTGTCAAGACATTTTGCTATTTTATCTATTCATATTACAACACTAATGTAATGTATTTATTCTATAAATAAGGGTGATCGTATTGTAGGTTTCCAAAATAATAAAAAAGTTTGTCAGACAATACTTGTCAAGAGATAAATTGTAAATTTTAATGCTGTTCCGTACCATATTACTTGAAGATATACATCTTCAAGTAATATGGTTACTTGAAGATATACATCTTCAAGTAATATGGTAAATAAATAAAAGCTTAGATGGTTTGATCTGATTTGATTCTAATCTAGAATAATAGAGGCTTCATATTAAAAAGTTGTATTAATTCAAAGACAAATCATTACTAAAATATACTACATGTGTAATCCATTGAATAAACTTGTTACCAAATATTGTATAGCAGTTACAATAGTTTACCTTCTTGTTTCAAATATTCATATTGAACATAGAAACAGAATAATTAGTGAACTATTCACCGTCTATGCCTTTATTAAAATTACCGTTAGCATTCAATTTCACAAGTTTTTCTAAAACCATAGTGGTTTTACTGGCAATTCTGACATTTTCAAAAATAGTTGTATTATAATATATTTTTAAAGTGAGTATTTTACCCTCAAATTCACATTGGAGTAGTGTAATTGAAGTAGCCTAGTGGGACATTTACAGGCAGTGTTACTTTACTTTTTATTAATATAAATAATACTATTAATGAATGTTATAAAAAAAACTATATTTTTTCTGTCGTTCAACATAAGCTTTTGTTACTTCGAGACAACAATATTCACAAGAATTTCAAAAAAAGTTTTTTAAAGACCCTAATAATAATATAAAAGATATATATAATACATTAAAATCTAGTGCAAATTGTATCGTCATTTCCACTTACTAAATTTGCATTTATGAAACTCAAAAATTCAACTTAAATTATATAAGAACGAATTAAATTTTTAATATCCAACCACCTTTTTTAAAATCAATTAATAAAATATTATAATATACAGATAGTGTTTAACTACCGATAATAATTATTACAAGCAAATTATATACAGAATTCTTTATTGATATAAGAAAATAAGAAATTAATGAGAAACTTCAAGTAGTTCGTATTTATTATTAATATAGAATATAACAGATGTTATGGAATTTCATCAAATGAAATATTTTTATATGTTCAGCTAATATACAGTTTGTTACATTATATAAAAACTAAGCTGACATGTCTATTCTTGAACATTCCGACTAGATATTTTAATGGAATCAAGTAATAGATCTTCTGAGAAATTCCTGAGGAAGTATTGTGTCCCATGTAACAACGTAACACATAACATGAAGGGAAAGACCTCCACTCTCTTATAAAATCACCACAGACACTGTTTTATCACAATTTTAGTCTCTCGCCAAAAGGCACTATCACTCCGACTCGGCTGGAGTGTGCCATGTCAACCTCTCTTCGTAGAATGCAATTACCTAAAACAAAACATTATTAATTATCTACAATGCATGTCTCAGTTGCAGTGCAGCATTGAAGAAGGAAGTTAAAAACAAGCAATAATCTATTTATTTATACATTTCAAAAATCATTTACCTGTTGGGGGCACTTAACATTAGCAACTTTAGCCGGTACTAGTTCAGCTTCATCTGAATCTGCCCATTTTATTAAAAACATCAACTCTCCTGTAGCGTCCGATGCTCCTGTAAATATAAGTTACAAATAAATAAGCAATATCTATAGTAGTGTACAGCTCGATTTATAACTGCCATAAAGATGTTTTAGTTGTATACACATACTGTATATAAGAAATACATTCTGTATGCATACGGTTATATTATTATTATTAAATATTACAGTGTTACATACATTATCCAGTGAGGAATACAAGGACATGAAGTAGGATGATAAATCATGGATAAATAACATGTACAGTTCTTAATAGTCATCATCTTTATTCAATAGTGTGAGATCACATGAATAAAGAATTTTCTGTTTTTACAACAGAGTTGTGTAAATTGGTATTGGATTGCTTTCAATGTAGGTTGTGCTTCCTCATCATTACTATTCCATTATTTATTATAAAATATGATATAAAGTTATTCAATGCATATTCTGCATAAAAATAAATGAATAATTATTATTATTATTTGTTAGTCTAGTTTTTATAATGTTTTTGGAATGAGGACCATGTTGTGAGAAAGGTTTTGAGAATGGATGTGGATGGATATAGAGGTAGGGGACGACCCAAGAGACGATGGATGGTTTGTGTGAAAGACGAATTGGTTAGAACGAATGTTACTTGTGAGATGACGTCCGACAGAAGTATGGAAGAAAAAGACATGCTGCGCCGACCCCCAAGTAAAATTGGGATAAGGGCAGGAGGATGATGACTAGTTTTTATAATATTGTATGGAATACTAACTACTGAATTTATTTATTGAAAATTGGTATTGTAGTCACTATAATTTTATTTATGTATATTGCATATATACAATTCTTCAAAGTAACAGTACATACCTATTATTTTTTCTGCTTTAAGACCCTTCTCGAAACCCGATTTTGCCTTGTCATCTTTCTTTTCCTTCTTTGAGTCTTTGTGTTCCTCCAGAGAAGACACACTGGTCCCTCGTCCCTTGCGGCCTGTTGTACTTGTATCATCACTAGATTCACGCCTCCGTTTTTTGGTGCGCTCTTCAGTTTTTTTCACTTTTGCCTAAAATATTTTTTGTTTATAATTTTGAAGTCTCTTTAATTTTGCTCAATCTTATCTTAGATAAGTTTTTAGATGTTAGAGCTGTTTAATGAAATGAAAAAAAAATATTAAATTTCCTATTAATGTAAATAATAATCATTTAATGCTGTTAAAAATCCTTTGAAATTACTACACAAGACATTTGATCTACACAGCAGTTTTCTATAATTTTATAGACAGAAAGCACCACAGCTTTTACTGGCAACCACAAATAACTTTTCTATATAACCCCATATTCATCAGGCCTGTTAATTGCAGCCAAATTGTTACCAGACAAAAACCTTTTTTTAATAAGATTGAAAGGAATATGTATATTTCCTTTATCATTCTTTCAATGAAAATAACATTGTCAGCTACAAAGAACAAATAAAATTTAATAATGAATTAAACCACAAAATGGCTAATGTTTTAAGCTATGACATCTTCAATTAGGTATCGACCCACACACACACACACACACATACACAGAATAAATGTGAAATCAATTGTTTTCTATGGAGAAAATAAAATTTCAATCACATTATAGGAATAAAACTATATGCTATTATAACTTACTGCAATAAAGTATCGTAATTATCCATCTGATATTTGCAGAATATATATCACATAACCATAGCATACACTTAAGAAAAACAATTTATCGGTAAAGAACACAGTAATGCAATGAGGCTAATCAATCAAACTAACAAATAGGTTTGTTAAATAAATAACCATTGCAAGATAGTAGAATTAAAAGTCAGCTAAGTGTGACTTACCACCAACCTCTCTTACAAAATTGTGATATTTTAATACATATTAAATGACTAGTTCCAAACACATTCCATTAAAGACAAAAATATACTAATGTTGTATCCTTTCAACTTTCGTAACAGTCATCACAGAAGGGCTCCTGCTTTTTCTAATTCAAATATGTTTAATGGAATGTGCCTGTAATGGACCCATAAGTCAAACTCAACAACCAAAAACAACTGACTTACTACAATAGAAAAAATGTAACACAATACATATTCAGTTAGAAATATTTAATCAAATATTGACACAAATGTCACGCTTAGCAAAGATTTAAAGCCTTAATTATTTCTATGAGTTACCTAGTGGCAATTTAATAAAACTTAAATAAAAAAAAAAATAGCTGAATTAGTATTCAAATATTGTCTAAAATGAGTCAAATATATCGGTGGAAATAAAATTTAAATTGAAGCTTTTGTAGAATAGTTCTTAATACAAACTTCAAACCTAACCTCTTTTTCCTTCCTGCTGTCTTCAAATGTTTTAATCAATTCCTCGCAGTCCAGATTTTCTTCTGGTTCCCAAGTACTTTCCTCTTCTTTATAACCTTTCCATTTTAGAAGATACTGTACCTATATGAGATACATATTTTTTAGCCAGACATCCTAACATTGCATTAATATGTTACTTATATTTTATATAGATATAGTTAACTTATAACCTAAGTGCTACAGATTGCTATTAATTACTTACTTGAAGATTAAGATTAGTTATTTAGTTCAGAAATTATTGGCGCTATGAAATTTTAATTTCGTAGACATACATAGTTTAAATTAATAAATAATTTCAATATTTTGAATATTAAATTTTTTTTTTCCGTGAATATATGTTTATTTAGTTTAAATTCTACTTGGCAGTTATGTCTAATCATATAGTACGACGGTTTTACTTAATTTATTACTTTAAGCTGAACCTGAATAAAACTACTTGTTTGACAAAAAGGTAAAAATACATGTGTAAATGTCGTAAAAATTCGCTAACCTCAGAAGCTTGAAATAATAATCTACATAGGAATATTAACTTTATAATAATTGAACAAGTAATAATTTATAACCAACCTTTCCCTTCACGGTTCTCTTATTTAAAACCTTTTCAACAACGTACTCTTCTTCACTGGAACCGTCGCTGGTTTCTGTCTTTTTGTCTTTACCCATGTTTTTGTAAATAAAGTAAATAAAATGCTACGCTAAATAAATAAGAAATCAAAGTCTAATGTAACCGCTAATATAAGCCACAAAATTCCCAAAATGGCGCGCAGACTATAGCTTGTAAATATGCCAGTATGGCAAGTGGCAACTGGAACTGGCAGACAATAAATGTTACCAGATATAAATAAACCACTAAATAAAGTTATTTAAAAATATATATTATTATTTATGTACGTATTTTGAACAGAAATATTATTTTGTATGTAAAATTGATTTCCAAATTGTTCTCCTACAAAATTTATATAACAGGCAATAAAAGTTATTGATTCAAACAGATACAAAATTTCTGAAATAAAGTTGAGAGGTACAATTTGGTTAAGGTGAGAAAATAAGACAGGCTGTAAATAGCTGGAAGAGGCATAGTTTTCACTAATCTCGCTGATCACTAAGGCGAGAAGTGGGTTTTTGTAAAATTATAAATTAAAATACAGTTTAGATAGATGCTTTTATTTTAGATCAGACACTTATCAGCATTAATACTAAAAAATATTAACGTTTATAATTGTTTAATATAATTTATTAAATTTAAGTTTTGCATAAATTTATGTTTAGATAAAGATGTGATAATTAAATGTAAACTATTATAAAAAAATACATATTGATTAATTATACAATTTATATACCATAGAGTACTTAAAAATAATACGTTGCTTCTGTGTGGTGTGTGTGTAACTGTGTAGTTCAATTTAAAAAATATATATGTCAAAAAATATTCAAACTATAGAATAAGTTTGACAAAATAAACATATTTGTAATAATTACACCACAAAAAGATTAAATATATGTTTAGAACTGTATTTAATTGAATATATTATAATTTATAAACGGATAATTATTACAATTAGTTACGAGACGAAAAATATGTATTATAGAAAGTTGGTGTTTATTTACGTAGATACTCCATAATTATCTTATTGCCTCGATATTGCAATCGATACTTAAAATGAAGATAAAAAGGACACCTCAGCGAGAAGTTGATGAAAGCTCCAGCAAGAGAGTTAAAAGTATAAACAATAATGATTACTTTGAAACTACTTTAGACGAAAGTGGCTTACAATTACATTCACCGCCAGAAAAGTGTATGACATCACATGAAACAATTTTAATTACTCGAAATTTAAGAAAATCTTTGCAAAAGCATAAAGATTATCCGCGGAACGTGTCCGAATTCTTCGAAAACCTAAAACAAAGATGTGATGAGCAAACTTATTTAAAACACTATTTATATCCAAACATTGTTCGAGTAGCCGGCGAAGGTTCTAGTGAATCCTATTTGAATGACAGTCTAATTAAAATCTTATTAAATATTCCTGTTCTACAAAACAAATTGATAGATTACATTTTTGAAAAAGCCATTGATTTAGCTGCTGATTCTAAATGTGGACCATGGATACAAGCTATATTAAAATGTTTTTCTAGTCTTGATAATGTAGTTGACAGTGATAAGATTGCTATAAATCTCATAAATCTCTTAGATGTAACTTCAGAAAAAATGGTTCGCTTAGAAATTATAACTGCTATTCCTGATATAATAGGTGATCAGGCACATGAGAACATAGCAACAGAGATGAGTCGGATATTGAGTGAGGATCATGACCTTGTACCTGCTATTTTAGATTGTCTATCTTATCTATGTTTATCTGATGAGCAATACCAACAATTACAAAAGAAAACGTTAAATATTTTAATGGCATTACCTAAATGTAATCATTTTCCGAATTTTGTTAAATTCCTTCTAATGCCTGGACGAACTGTTGACAGTGCATATTATGAAGCTGTGCTTGGTCTTAGGAATGCACTTGGTTGGCCAACGTCAATTGCAAAACCACAAGATATTGCTTCTAGTCAGATTTTAACAGTTTCTGCCATAAGGACTTCTGTTGTATCATCAAAAGTTATTGCAAATGCTTGGTTGAAAGTTATTACAAATTGTCAACTCAGCGCTGACCATAAACCAATTGATTTTATAATAATTCTAATTTTGTATTCTACAACTGAAGAAAAGCAAAAGCAGGTAGAAAGTGTGATTAAAAAACAAGTTAAATTAAATATTTTAAATGAAGAATTGTTAGATGATGCTTTTGCAATGTTTAAACCAATATTAAGAGATTATTTAAAAACACTTATAAGTTTAACAAATTCTCTTTTGAAATGTAGAGGTGATGTTAAAGTTCAACAATTTGCTTCACATATTTATACTTTAATGTTTTCTAAGCTTGAGGATTGCTGCCAAAGTGTTGTGGCAGAACTATTGCAACTAGGATTAGATAGTAAACAATGTGTTATGAACATACTAACAATACTAAATAATGTTGCAGTTAAAGATATGTCATTGTTAAAACCTCAAAGTGTTCAAATGTTGACTCTACTCGATAGAATGGATGATATGACTTTATCAGAAATACGAGCTGTTATGAATTTAGTCTGTGGTCTTGCATATAGTTATGAAAATTCAGTCATTAGGGATGACATACATATGATTGTCAGAAAAGAATTAGGAAGTTCAAACCCAGTAGTGAAGATCCAAGGTATTCTGGCTGGTGTACATGCTGTAAAATACCTAATGGCTTCAACCGATGAAGAAGTTTCTATAGAATCTGTTGAAGATGTTAGTTATGGAACCATTAACCATCTACCAGAGGGTGATCTCCGAGAGGCAGCACAGATTATAGAATTAATCAGTCGCAGTACAAGACAGTTTCCTGACATGATAGCATTTTTTTATGATGAATTGTATAAAATAGTGCAATCAGTAGATTATATTAATTCACATTTTCTCAATTGGATTACTGAAGCTGTGACTAATGATTTACAACAGAATTTTATCATTGATGGCTTGGAATGTGATACATTTGAGGACTTGAAATTGAGCATGCAATATTGTCTCAATACAGATAGTGAAATGGATAATGTTATAGCCATTAACATTGGTGGATTGACACTAAATACAAGACAAGATGTCAACATTTTAATTTTGTCTCCACTTTTTCAACTCGTCCAAGCTCTACATACAAAAAAGCATGATGGAAATTTATCAAGTATAGACGCATTGTTGGGATGTCCTGTTATTATGCCGATTTTTGATATTGATTTAATTGAGAATATGAGTAATACAGCAATCACACATGTTTTAGATTGTCAAGTACATTGTGTTAATTGGTTTCGAGAATTGTTGAATGCATTTGCTTCTCAAAATGATCCAGCTTTGAAACCAAAGATTTTAAACAGAGTATTGAATATACAAAAGCTAGAAAAAACAATAGATGAAATTCTGTTGCAAAGTAATTTAGTATATAAGCCACCAATATCTACTTTCAATCTAAATAATAGTAAGATTCATGCTTATGAGAAAAAAAATATGAAAGTGCAAAATACTAAATCAAAAATACAAAAAAAAACACAAGATGTTTCAGTTCTTACAGAGACCTTAAAAAGTCAAGCAAGTGTACGAAATAATAGTGCTGTAAAAAGCAAAACCACTAAGCAAGTCCAAAGCATACCATTTAGATCATTGAACTTGACATTACTGAATCTTCTGAAATGTGAATTGACTGATGGTAAGAACGCTGAAAAGAAATTAACAATGGATGTTTTTATATTTCTATTAAAATACATAAACGCTCATTTAGAAAACATATTACTTTCGAAAATTAAAAGAAACACATTTCTTACCAAAAAAGATGACACAGAAGCTTATAATCATAAAAAAGCGGAAGAATGTGCCCAGCTTGTTAATGAAATGCTGCCAAAACTTGTGGATCACATGAAGTTCATTACAACACATTTAGATGAAAATTATTTTATTGACCTTGAACAAGATGATAAAGATCTTTTATATGATAGTGATATGCTAGGCTATCTATATGGCCTTGAGCACATATTAAACATTTGTACAACATATTTTAAATGGATTGGTTTTAAAAGCCAACATAAAAGTTTGTTGAAAACTTCATTACGTACTATTGCACACAGCTTAGATGGAGAAAGCTCAACTTATGTTCAAGATTTAGTATTATCTGTTGCTAAATATTTACAGAGACATGAGAAATACTGCATTCAGCTTACCACAGCTGTATCATTGTTTGAGAACTTCAAAGCAATTCAGGAATATTCTTCAAGTCCTATGATAACGCAAATCATTAAAGAGCTGGCAAAGAAATTCCTTTCTAATCAGTGGAAAACACCTGACGGTGTTGCTGAAAAGGGACTATTTCTTAATCAGTGTGTTGATAATTTTGCTAGAGTCTATTTTACAAATAATCAAATTTTAGAATTGAAAAATATAACACTTTTATTAGTCAATGATGTGCAGGAGATGGCAAAAACACGTAACAGTACATTAAATTCATTTCAAAGTGTTAATAAGGCCAACTTTCCCATAATATATAGAAATTTAGGTGGTGCACTTTTTCTAGCAACCAAAACGCAGTTAAATAAAAGGTTGACTAATTGTGAACATTTAGATATATGGAAAAGTGTGGGATTAATTTTGAAGTGTAAGTTAGAAATTGCTAAAACACTTGACAGCAGAAACAATTTAGCTGCCTTTTTTAAGAAAACTCTTCCAATTATAAAGCTATTTATTTCCCATGGAATACCTATAATGGAGTTAGAATTCAAAAATAAAACACAGGAAATACTCGAATTATTGAAAACTTTACAACAAATCACAAGATTCCTGCAGTCATTGTGTTGCCATTCTAGATTGAAAAAAGATACTGCATTGATTAATAAGGTGCCATATGTAAGGCAACTGCTGGAAACTCTTTTATATAAAGTTAAAGCTATGTTGGCTGCAAATAACTGTTCTGAAGCATTTTGGATGGGAAATCTTAAAAATAAGAATATTCATGGAGAAATTATTTCCACCCAGGAAAATGAAGAAAATGATGGATCAGGGGATGATTGCGATGAACAACTACCAGAGGATGATGATAGTGATGCTACAGATGATGAAATGCTTAATCCTGATTCAAGAAGTCTTAGTGACATTGTTTAAGTTTTTTTTTTTATTTACATATAAAAATAATATTGTTATGGTATTAAAAGTTCAAATTAAATGTCTTTGATCAAAGATTTTATTTTATTCATAAAATCTAGCATTTCTATTTTTAATTAATGTCAAAGATTCTATAGAATACATATAATTTATATATTGTTTTCCTTAATTTGCATTTAATAATTCATCTCGTGCTCAGCGATTGAAATCATTGCGAAGAACATGGAAATCTCCTTAAATGAACTCCCCTTAGGATTATGAGATAGGATTAGGATGTTTACAGGCTGTTATTATCGAAAAACTTTATTTTGATTGTGCCTACAATAACTTTAAAAAAATAATAATACTCGAATTTGGTAATATTAACATTTCGATATTACTAATGGAATCATCATTTTATAAATTACCTGTAGAGGTATAAATCTAATTATAAAATTAACTAAAATTGAAATTAAGCAGTATACACTGCAGTTACAATTTTGACTATGTAATAATTTAACTGTATTATATGGAATGGGAACGGCCAGCTAGTATGTACTTATGAGCATACATTAAACAGAAATAAAGAGATAATTTTAACGATTTAACAGACATAATATACATAGAGTCTGGCAAATGAAAGATGAGAATGAGTTTTTTGTGGAGCTTTTTATATGACAACACCAGCTGAATTGTCAAACGTCATTGTTCCGCCATTGATTCGTTTTGATTACATTGTTCACTTTCCGCAATTACTACGTTTTTGAGGGTTTATGATGAAGAAAACTATCAAAAGTAATGTTCGGAAGTTGTTGCATACTATGATATGTAAATACAAAGAAAAACAAGAGGAGAGAAACATTGCTTTCAAGAAGAAACAAGAGTATTTACATGCGATATCGTCGTTTTTAGGTTAGTACGAATTATCAATTTTGATACTTATGTTTATCCAATAAATTTACTCGTCGTTACTCACTATTTAATACGAGCATAATAAAACTACGCGTGTATGTAGGTACTTATGTCAGGTTAAGATAATATTGTTATTTGCTTTTTAACAGAAGGACTCGGGGATGTCACGGGAGTCGATATTGTCAAAAACACTTTAAAAAAGTTATGTGAGTTGGAGAATAAAGAAATTTTATTGACCGTAAACCAATACATGGCAGAAATTGCTTCTTACACTGGTACGTACATATTTACAGATGTATTTGAAATTTGATAAGACTCAAACTCTAAATCAATTGCCATATTTTAAGACAGACATGTTCATTGTTCATGCCCAACAATATGAAAATTTATTAGTCACTGTAAACATATCAAAGTGAAAATTTGAAGATTGAAATAGAACATTAACATACTAGAATAGAATAGAATTCATATTGTTGAGTATATAAATAAATAATGAAGGTAATATATGTGGTTACATACCACATCTGTATTATGTGTGAAGTAATTATATTCTTGGGGCGTAATTATGTACAAAATACCTGTAAACTTATATTTTCTTTATTTTTTGTAGAGGTAAGTGTGTCAACACTTAATAGAATCAAACATGAGGGGTTAGTCAATGAAGGTGTATGGAATACTCCAGGAAAAAAACGCCCTCACAAGAAAACTGTTTCAAACTTGGATAGCTTTGACATTCATGCTATACGAAACAAAATCAATGAATTTTATACCGTAAAAAAAGAAGTTCCAACATTAAGGAGTCTCTTGACAGACTTACAAGAATCCATTGGTTTTTGTGGCTGTCGTGAAACACTGCGACATATATTGCTTTCAAATGGATTTCAATTCAAAAACAACAAAAATGAACGCTCATTGTTAATTGAGCGTTATGATATTGCTGCATGGAGGCACAAGTTTCTCCGAACAATTGCTACAAAAAGGGCAGAGGGTAAGCAAATTGTATACCTTGATGAGACTTACATTCATAAAAACTATAAACCCAAGAAATCGTGGCAAGGTCCATCTACGAGTGGTGTTGTGGAAAACATATCTTCAGGAAAGAGGTACATTATTGTGCATGCTGGGCACGAAAATGGGTTTGTACCTAATGCGTTATTGCTTTTTAGCACCAAATCTAAGAGTGCTGACTATCACCATGATATGAATAGTCAAAATTTTAACAAATGGTTGACCGAGAAGCTTATTCCGAATTTGCACAAGCCCAGTGTAATAATCATGGACAATGCCAGTTACCACACTGTGCAGAAAAATAAGACCCCGACAATGACAAACCGCAAAGCCGATATTCAAAAGTGGCTTGATGAAAATAATATAGAGTATGAAGAATTTTTCTCAAAAGAGGAATTGATGTGTGTAGTAGAGAAGCATAAACCAGACCCTATATATGTGGCAGATGACCTTCTCCAGCAGAATGGCCATGAAGTATTAAGACTTCCTCCGTATCATTGCGACCTGAATCCAATAGAGTTGATATGGAGTTCAGCGAAACGACTAATCGCAAAGAAAAATATTGGCTTATCTGCAGCAGACACAGAAGAACTTATTAAGGAGACATTCGCGAACATAACTGCCTCAGATTGGAAAACAATGACTAACCATGTCATTAATGTAGAGGATAAGTATAGAGAAAGAGACAATAATGTCACATTAACAGAATTCATAATAAATGTTGGCAGTGATAATGATACAAGTAGCTCAGAAGAATCGTTATATGAATTTTTAGAGTCTGATTTTGATTACTCTGAATAAATAATAATAATATTTTGTTTTTTATTTATTAATAATTGAATTTACTAATAATTATTTAACATGAAAACTAATGAATGGGTTGGCATGAAATTTGATATGGGAATCGATTTAGATAATATTTTATGTAATAGGCGTCAATATTTGGGGCTTCACTTTTTAACTCATGAATTGGCCAGGTTCACATTATTTATTTATTTAAATCAACCGGACGAATATTAGTTTGAATTGTACAATATAGAGGCAAATTGATAAACTTGTTTTAAAATTTAAAATAAATTAAAAGTATCAAGACTGGTATTCGCATTACAACTCAGGGATACCACACTCTGAATTTTTTGAATTTGCCGCACTTTCTCATTCTCATCTTTCATTTGCCAGACTCTATTTATTACCTGTCATTCAGCCGTACATCAGTTTTAGTCATAAATAGTATTCTATCTCATAATTGTTTATCATAAACGCGCTTGTTTAAATAAATTTCACAACTTCAAGCCAATCGTTAAATTGGATTAAAAATAATTAAATCAAGACGAAGTTACGAAATACAAAACCAGTAGCAACATTTACTGTTTACAAGTTAACCAACATTACGGTTTTGAAAGAATTAGTTAAACTTACTAAAATAAGTTTATCGATTTGGATAAATATCCACATATTCAGAGTAATATGAGTTTTGAACACTAAAATATAGTAAGTGTTAAAATATCATGCGGAATTATTAATAAATTAAAGAATTAACAATCCTAGTGATAGCTCACTTCACTCTTGTTTTATTCTCTGTTGACTTTTCTTGTCAAAACAAGTGTCATTCGCAATTTGTAGCAGCTTCAGTATGTTGACGGACTGATTACGATAGTAGATACAGTTCGTACTACGTACTAAGCAGTATCTTGCGCTGAGGTAACACGTGAATCGTACTCGGAAACACATATTTTCTTTTAATATCGTCAATTTCAGTAAAAATATACAACAAAAATAAGTTTAAGTGATTAGTGATAGTTAAGTGGACTGCGTAAAAGCTGTTGTAAAGAATTAAATTACTAAAAGACTCTAAGATAACAAGTTTTTGTGTTGATTTGAGTGGTTTCAATTTGACTTTGACGTCACGAGAGAGAACCAATCGGTTGGCGCCAAAGATTATGTAGTAAATGCGTGTTTATAATTTTACAAACATCAGACAACTGTTGCTAAGAACCAATCTTGAATGGGGACCACGTGAGTGAATGTCCGAACTATGCTTTTAAAATGTACTGCCGATGGGAGGCGCATCAAAGTCAACGGGGCACCGATCAGTCAAGGGAATGTGGCGAGAGGTAAGGCTGATATAAATATAATAATTATCGATATAACGTAGTTATAAAAAAAATATCTAAACACGACCTTGTTAACTGAGTAGCTGAACGACAAAAACCGCATTGAAATCAGTTCAGCTGTTTTTTTATAATATAACACTCTCCCCTAGACATATTTTAAATATTATTATAGTGTTAGATAAAATTATTAAATATCTTGGATGTTTATTTTCGTTATCACTTAAGAACATCTATAAACTCGTAACTTAATTTTATTAATAAAATACTTATTTAATATTGTAAGTATATGATCTTTTCTTACAATTAATGAAAATTAAATTACATATCACATTTATTGCTCATTGAATATTCATTATAATGTTAAGCTGTTTTAAAACGTTGCATTTAATGTAAATAGCATAGAGTTGAGAAGTTTGAATCGTTGCTTGTTATATCACTTCTAAGTATATTATTATTCACCGCTTTGAAGACGCATTATGCAAGTATTTGTATTAATATAACGAGTAGGTACCTATAGCTCTTGGTATATCGTAAAATTCTTTCATAATTTCATAAAGATTTTTTTAATAATAGTAGTGTATATAAAAGTCATCACTATTTTTACAGTGTTTGTAACGGGGGCATTATTTAAAAAAGTTGCGTGACAGTTGTTCAAGTCTGAGTAGCAAACCGACAGTATCGATTTCCGTGTTTTATTTCTTAACACTACAATTGTACATACAATAAGATATAAGTGTATTCACAAATGTCAATATATTTTCGTATGAACGCTAAAGAGAACTTTTAATACATTTAATTAGAATTACTTTAAAATGATAAACAATAAATCTATAATGAATTATTGAAAAATAATTATTAATCACTGACGCGAAGCATTGCCCTTAGCTTTCGATTCGATTGAAAAAAGTGAACAAATTTAATCGAACTGTGTGATTTACTATACCGAGGTGATTTATCACGGTTATCCAAAGTTTTAGTCATTGTTAATTATAAGATCACATTAATTAGATTAGAACCTATTATTATCTTACGTATTACTTGTATCATTAATTTAGGTAGAGTAATGTTGAAATACTGGTAAATACACTTGCCGACAAAAAATATTATACCCAGTATTCGCAATGCAAGTTTTGAAATGTTCACATTTATATCTAATTTAAATAAGATTTGTCAACTCATACGTCTGATTGGAAGCCGAAAATTCATATCACGTTTGCTAAAAAACATATCAGACTATAATAGTAATTCATTTTTAAAAAACTTCAGATGAAAAATCTGCGCGAATCGACATTGAAACAACATATGGCAACACTAAAATAACGGAAGCTAAGAAAAATCCAAGAAGCGTTTTAAAAGTTGCACTGAAAACCGAAAACCTTGAAAAACTAATTGCAAACGTTAATCAGATTGCTTATTTAAATGTAAAATAAATCGAACAAAATGTACTCGGTCATTTTTATTTTTCATAAAATAACGAAAAGATAACCTGGAATAATACATAAATACAAATGATCACTACTTTACTTCTTGTCTTCCTTTCATAACTGCAAGACCTTGAGACGGAGCGTGAAATATTAAATGGTAGCATTCAATGGTACCACTAGCTTACTCTGTAACCTCGTCGTCTGTAGTAATATTTGCTTCGTGGTATGGTTTTGTACAAGCCCGTCTATACTACTCATTAGTGACGTATTCTACCGTCAAACAGCCGTAACTGGTATTGTTGCGTTCCGGTTAGAATGATGAGTGAGCCAGTATAGTAACAGGCCGGCTCACTGTAGTTACAGGCACGAGAGACATCACATACTAGTTCCCCAGGTCGATGGCACATTGAGTATCAGGGATGGTTACAATCCCAATATTTATGGGTGACTTATTAGCAGGGGACCTATTTGGATTTGGTAGTCTGTTTACCTAAGCTTTTGCACAAGAATTTACGTCGTCAAGAATTCACAAAGAACACATTGGCGTCGTGAGAATTAACCTAGTCAAACTGATTTTATGCCCTTTCACAGACCATATAACATTAGTTTACCACGATTCTATACTTAAATACATATAATATAATATTATTTTTTATTCAGGAGATGCAATATTGAACAATATATTATGCATCTTAATGCGTGGAAATATGTAAAATTCGATTTCCAATCAACTTTAAACCATCTAGGTATCATCAATTTGGAAGATAAAACGGAAAACCTTCATTTTGCTACTGATCGGAAAAAAATAGCCTTCAATACAGGAGATATTCTATGTTGACGCAAACGAATGACAAATTAAAAGAAATTTGTTTAAAATTATACCCTGTTCAAGTTAGCTTGATTTTTTGACAGGCGGGCTAGTGATGAGAAACAGAAAATATAACATATATATATATAACATAACATAACAATCGATGGAACGATGGAATGCGTAATTCAAATTAGAATTCAATTTTTTTTCCAGCTAAAGACTAGCCAAAGACCCTAACCAAAAGGACCCCCGTTTGTAATAACATCTTAACATATTACATTACATTAGCAGCCCGTAAATGTCCCACTGCTGGGATAAAGGCCTCCTCTCCCTTTGAGGAGAAGGTTTGGAGCATATTCCACCACGCTGCTCCAAATGCGGGTTGGCGGAATACACATGTGGCAGAATTTCGTTGAAATTAGACACATGCAGGTTTCCTCATGATGTTTTCCTTCACCGCCGAGCACGAGATGAATTATAAAGACAAATTAAGCACATGAAATTTCAGTGGTGCCTGCCTGGGTTTGAACCCGAAATCATCGGTTAAGATGCACGCGTTCTAGCCACTGGGCCATCTCGGCTCGTACATCAACATCTTAACAACTATCTTTAATAAGAATTTTTGTAATCGATATTTGTAGCACTTACTGCCTGTTATTCGTGTCCCTACAGTCCGACCGATGTAACATTGTACAAGCGTCTATTATTTTCTTTGTTTCTATTTAAATTTTACTTTGAGACAATAATATATAATAGAAAAAAACTTAAATTTTTCGGATAACGCTTAAATCTTTAAGAATTTTTGTATTATGTGTATTATTTAAATATTTTCAAAATCATTAAATTAAGAAAATAATATGTTCGTCATTGCAAAGTTATGTCGATCAGAAAAATATACATCTATCAAAAAGATCAAGCTATCTTGTACAGGGTATAGCTAAATTCTTAAGCACTCATATGTTTTTATTTATAATATTCTATATATATACTATCCGCCGCGAAAATTAACGTATTGTAAATTCGCAATTGTTTTATACAATGTAGAGATAAACCATTACTAACAGTAGTAAGGGGTTGAAGTCTAAAATTATTCCTTGCCCCTTTAATTAAACTGACCTATCCTTATTTTAAACTGGACCAAAATGCAAAATATGAAGGTTTAAGGTTAGATTAACTGATTAAATACTTGGACGTAGCCAATCGAAAATTTTCAAATGAATAACATTAAGATTTTAAGATTATTTTAATGTGACTTATGTATGTGTTTATTGGTGTGCAATAAAGAGTACTTTGTTTTGATTTGATTTAAGATATTGAATACAACGGTAGTCTTTAGTTTTTTGTATTATTTTTGTACGCGCTGGTTTCCGTTACCGTGAGAATAAAGAATTAAAATAAAAAAAAAAAAACATTGCGCCCAAAAGATAAAAGTTAAATATATATAAACTCATTCGAGTTAGAGTACAAAGGCAACCGTATTACTTCAAACAATATCTTACAGACAACCTTTGACATCCAATAAATATAAGTATGGAATCGGTAGTATCTAAAATTATATAAATAACTTTAGATTGCATCGTATTCAACACATCTTGAAATTGTACTCTAAAGGAGCATCTAAAAATAAAACGCTAGTGTCCTTTGGGAAATCAATCACCTTGAAGAAACGGATTGGAACCTTAGTCGGCAAACAAGTGTCGGTATCTAGTAAAGCCCGCTAGGTGCTTACATTTAATGGATCCTATAATCCAAAAGAATGTAAAGCAGATACATTGCCGATGTAGAACGCTTGTATCCATTACGTGCGTAACAAATATATTTTATTAATAAAAAAATGTATTTTTTTTTAAGACATAACTTTGGGAACTCTTTGATGTATTAAAATTTTAAAAAGTATTAAGCGCCAAAAATTATGGTAACCATTGTCAATTTTTTTTTCAAGGCCTAAAGATCTAGCTGTAGTCAAATTCAACTATTGATTAATTTTTTTCGAGTCATAGGTTCACAAAGTAGGTGCGTTAGTTTGATAATAATAAATACGAACTTTGCCCCGTTCCACATAACTAAAACCAACAAACAGATTAATTATAAAATAAGAGATAGACTGACTTATATCTGAAAATATCCAAAGACTTATTTATTTGTACGGTCAGTTTATATCGGTCAATATTATTGCTTTTAGATCAAAGAAGCGTCCTTAGTCGCACTCCAAGTTCCGGCTCTTATTGGCAAACAGTTATATGCCTACGTATTGACATATCCATAGCTGAAATAGAAGATTGCTTAACTGTACATTAAAAAAAAAACTTCGAAATTCAAATCGTTGAAACATCGATTGGCCAGCATTAAACTTGATAGGCCAATATTAAGCCAGCAAGATTACCCATCAAATTAAAAATATACAATTTAATATTTCCGCTTTTGTTTATATTTGTTGACTTGTATCTCTGTTAATTATATGCTAGTGTCATGTAAAACAATACGTCTGCATTTTTAAATTAAAATAATGATGTTTCTGCCAAAATATTAAACTCGTTAACATAAATATACGATAAAAAAGTTATATCCTGGTTTTTTCAGTAAATTCGTGCAATCAAAAAACGTACAACCATCACAGGCTACGAAATATGGGATTTAAAATCGATCTCTTGATAAAATTTTAAAGTTTTCGATGTAATGGCGATTAAAGTGGCTATTAATATGACTATTTTAGTGATTGGTAGTCACTAAAATTAAATAGTATTTTACAAAAATTAAAATATTTGAATATTTCTTAAAAAATATTGAATATATCTTACTTATTTATCTTACCTTATACTTTCTTGTATATATAACGTTTAACCGATTTCATATTCCTTCGAAAAATAACAATGAGATGATATGAAGAAGCAATCCTTGTGATTTTGTGATTTATATTCTGTTAATAACATAGATAATCTAGAATATCTCTTTATTTCTGGTATCAGAGAGCGCCGTACGTACTTTGCCGCCAATTTAACTGTCAATCGTAATTGTTGTCTTATGTCTTCATCATCAACAACCTCCTTGTGTCGTTGCTGTGTTTTCTTCAATATATAGTATCTGTTTTTATTTTTTATAATGCAAAAGAGTTACTTTTTTTTAAAAAAAAACTTCATTCGACTGAACTAATTATCAGTAATCACCAAAATAACAAATAAATATTAAACTATCCACTATTTTGTTACGAGTACTTCCGTCTCATGAATATTAGGAGTATTTACTTCATTTAAATACATAAATAAATGCATATAATGATAGCGGATAACCCACTTTATGTACGATTAAATTCGTCTACATCGCTTTTATTTATGTAAGATACGGCTTCTTTTCAATATAAATAACATTTTATTGATACGAAACGAACACAATTTGTTCGCTAAACATTTATAACGATGTCAATTTATGATGTAAGGTGTTTGCGTTGCGGTGGATGTGGTTCGGGTACAACATTGAACGGTCGTGTATCATGTAGTGTCGATAACGGCGCTGTTATCAGGAAGCACGCTATCGTGGGTCAGTCTGCTCAGTTCTGTTTACTCAGATGCAATGGACACGAGAGAATCATATGACAGGGGCTGGTTAGCACCAGATATTTACCTGTCTCAATTATCTTAATGATTTTGTTTATTAACATGTTGCTAAAATATACGTGAAAATTTAATCGTGTATAAATATTTGTAGTATAATTTGTTCACATTTCTGATCGTGTAATATTCGTTATCCTGTTAAAATGTATGTTTAAAGTAATAGATCGATATATTTTTACTTTTTGTAAATGTATACTTATGTTATTAATGCGAAAATAACTGTCTATCTTTTTATCTATCGCCAAGTAAGGCTATTTTTTATATCTAACACCTGACGATCAGCCCTAAACATGCGAGCGAAGTCGCGATTCACGATTAGTTGAAAAAAATTGAAGTTGTCATTTACATTTTATTTGAAAAACGAGAAAAAACATTGGCGTTACGTCGTAGAGTACCTATTGTTTTTTTTTGTGTCAACGACACGATGTTTTCCTCGATTGAAAGCAAAACCAATTGATAGGCTTCTAGTGCTGTTAGCCTTATCTAATTAAACACGAGAAGCCACAGATAAGATAATCAATTTGGGCGCCATGAATGACGAGTGTCGTTGACCGGTGTCAGACATCATCGGATCCGGACAATGCACTTCTCACTTTAATATTCCCTCCTTGTATTATTATTAAAATAAAATATTTTAGTTATTAATTTTATTGACATAAAACTCATTTAAAAAATTATGCGGTTATCAATTCGGCGGCTTTTTCTTGTTTGTTTGTATAAGATATCGCGAAAAACAGATTCTTCGCCAACTGAATGTTGATATTTTGATTTACAAACAAAACAATATACAATAATATAAACTGATATAAGTATAACTACTAAACCCCAAAGTAAGTTTTTATCGTATTAAAATATAAATAATATGGAATTCGTAAAAAAAAAACTTCACACCTATTTATTACGAGATAATTCGAAAAAATAATTGAATGTTCGGAATAGCCAACAAGATGTGTGATGATTTGACGGGATTAAAGCTAAAATTAACAAACAGAAATAAGCAAGATGGAAAGCATGACGCAAGTTTAGATTGCAAACGATTTAATCGACTGAACCCACATTCATAAATTTAATGGTGTTTTTTATCAGCAATTTATGCGTCATAACCAAAATACAGATAAATACGTCCAACAACATACAAATACATACAAGACATGGACCAAAGTTGTATGTTGAACCTCTAAGTTTCCTTATGATTCTTACGATTAATTGTCGAATTGATAATATGAGAATATTATAAGTACCTTTAAATTTTTAGGAGTACACAACCTAGATCCATGTCATAATAAGTAATTACACTAATTAAATAATTATTAAACCTATAAGGTGCGTATTTGGTTTTACAGATTAAACCCTACTTACTCGGGCTGCGGGATGGCTTTATGATTATGGAAAAATTTCCTCTAAAATACGTTATTTACCAAATTAAATTTAAATAAAAAGGTTTCAAATGATTATTCTAAGTTTAAAATTTAAAACTACGTCATTTCATATTGTTTATATTTAAAATGTTTTTTTTACTTTCATTTAATATTTTAATTCATTATGTTCAATTGAAACTCGTATTTTTGCCAAAGCCTTCATTATAATTAAACATGACTCAAACTTATTAGGTTAAGTTTAAATTTGGAATTCGAATTATGGCATTTTATAAATCAAAACAATGGCTTAAATTTTAATGTATTAAGTAAATGAAACACTTGTTTTGTTTTTCCAGTATTTTTGATACTACTCGTTATTAAAGATTGTACACTTTCATACGTTTAAAAATTTAGACAAAAAAATAAAAAAATAATTACGAGTTTACTGTATTACGTCTGGAAAAAATCAACTTTCCGAACCGGTGCTTTTTATGATCAAAATTTGATTATACTTGTGAAATCTTGCTCAATATGGCAACCATACTAAAATGTAATAATTAACGCGTAAAAGTAGTTTTAAATTGTAACTCTTTTTATAACTACAGTAAACAAACATTGAATCAAAGTCATTATTAAATATTCTAAATGTATAACAACGTGTTCCATTTGAAAATTTATAAAAAAAAATGGTATACAGTAAACGAAATAATATGTTGAATTTAATACATTTTAAAGCACGCTTCATAAATAGCAACGATATTATAGTATGCGAATAATAAATGAATATATCTTAAGATCACGTAGTGTACCTAGCTAATTTATTTGCAATGTTTTAAAATTTACTGAGTCGAAGTTCTTATGCTTATTTTCGACCTTGGTCAAAAAACCACTGACGTAAATTCATTAGCGAAACGCCTCAAAACTGAACTCGAGACAATTACTTTTTCTTTGATTTAAAAAATAACTCATTTAATGCGGTTTTAGGCAGTTATTTAAATGCTGTTTTGCTGTTATTACATTTTGAAAGATCACAGAATATTAATTACTACTCGGGTAGCTAATATATATTTTTTTATTAAAAAAACATTGCTGTTTTATATAATTAAGATTGTTAATCATTATCTCTTTTTTTCTTATTTGTTTATCGATAAACGTTTAACATGACGCCGAATGATTGATTACAATACTCCGCATCCATACTATAAAACACTACACCGATAAAAGGATGTTTATCGAATTGAACGTCACGTAATTATAAGACTAATAGATTCAGATGTCGCGAAACCAGCTTACATTGATATGTATTTGGCGCTTAGCATCCGCTAATATTGGTATTAGTATAAAATGAATGTATATTATTAGTATAAATGACATATCTCTGTTCTCAAAGATGGTGGCGCATTGGTGATTTTAGGAATCTTTTTAATTACTAACGGTGCCAATGTCTATGGGTAGTGGTGACCACTTAGCATCCGGTTACCGATTGTTCAGTCCGTCTATGCCACAAAAAAAAAAAAATTAATCATTCGAATTAAATTCAATCAAATACAGAACTACCGGTTCGGTATTTAGATTCCACTGTGAAGAACCAGCAAGAAATTCAGTATTTACTCTCTTCTGAAATCGAATATACTGTAAGTATATTAAATGTATATTTCCTGAATAGATAACGACGATTACTGATATCACGCTTTTTATCATCTATACATTCTTGCATTGTGTAATAAGCCTTATCTACATTGATGTTTTTTTTTAAACATAATTAAGATTTATTTACGTATAATAATTTTGGTAGCAATATGAGCGATGTTTAATATTGACAGTACTAATGTTTATGGTTAGTGGTTATCATTTTTATCACCTGCCGTGGCCCATTTGCCAATCAGTCAAGGTATACAATACACAGCGCCACTTACACATGTAAACTGTCAAAAAAATCATGAAGCTTTATTTAAATCATATGACGTCATTAATTCATTAATAAAAACTGAGCAATATCTTGATTCTTTCTAAAATAGTGTGGAGGTGTCATGCCGTTTCTTACGATAAAACGTTTGTACATTCGTTTTATTTTCTAATATTCTCTGTTCAAAGATAACAACAAAATTCATGTACGGCAAAGAAACGTCAGTGTCATTAAAAAAAATATAATTTTGTTAAAAATATAGTATACATACATTATATATTGAACTTCATACATATTGTTCGTAATATAAATATATTCCATTCAAATTTAATGAAATTAACATAGATATATTTTTTTTTAAAATAACGATATGTATTGAAAGTATTTAACTATAATTTTTCGTCTGAACACCTTTAATGTCTTTATAAGCTTGATAGTTCCCTAACGGTCTTTAACTTTCGCCGTAAGACTATCTGAGACATTGTTCTTGGAGTTCAAGGCCTCCCCTTGGATATCTTCCTAGACTTATGTTTAAGTTTCATTGGTGCACAATAATGTCTTAGCATTGTATAACGCTATATATATTAATCAACTTGTAAATTGCCATTTCCAGTATTCAGTACTGTTGAGTCGGTACTCCGTGCCAACACACGCTAATAGAATTATTTTACACAGGCAAACAATTTATCGTTTTAGATCGTGCTAAAATATATACTGTGCATATTAGCTGGTTATTGGTATATTTCTGTACCATTCATCCGATTAAGTTGAAACTTTTGTACAGCTGTTGTGAACGGGAAGTGACAGCAACGAAGAGATTTTTAATATAGGTACTTAAAAGCCATTAACGTACAAAGTTTAAACATTTATAGGTAAATGTATATTTAAAGAGATATCGCAACGCGTGCTGGGCATTAAAAGAGGTTTTTGGACACATTATCTAGACTTATCGCGAATTGTCATCCCCCTACTCCATCAAAGTATTAATATTTTAATAGGAAAAAAAAAATGTTTTAAATTTTTATGATGATGAATGGCACTTGTATTTCACAAGTTGAGAAAAAACTCAGCAAATAGTAAATTGCCCGTGTGGCGATTGAGGTTTTTTTTACGTATGACAGTTCGACACTTCTGAGATACTTGAGAAAAAAATCAGCGAATAGTACTGCGCCTTAAATTTTGACACGAGTCGTAGGAAAATCAGCCCTTGGCGAGCACAACCACGAATTAAGACATCGCTTGTCTCAATTTGTATTTAGAAATATATTCATTATAATGTAATGTTTTTATGATGTTTTTAATGAAGTCATACCTTAATTTTTTCCGTGCCTGTATCTATTTAATAAAATATAATAATAAAATATATTGAATTATATTGTTAATTTTGTTGTACTCAAGTCACATACTCCAAGCTTTTGATATAACAATAATAATTATTATACTTACCTCATTTAAAGTAACTGAGCAATTATAACATTGATCTACACACAATAATGATACATCGCTCATCTAATTCTTATGCTTAATGATTTATTTTCAGCGGGGAATGCGGACGGCACTGAAATCTTGTGATTGATCTATTAGACGAAATGTAAACACCCACTGTCGTGTTTCACTTGACTAATGACGCGTCAATGAGTGCGAGGGAGCTAGCTACTGTTTTGACAGTACGAGCTGCGCGGGCGCAATACAAATCGGCCTTGACCTTGTATGTATCGAGCTATCACATATTTAGTGTTCTCTACTTCTCTAGTTATTCACAATTGATTCCTTTCAATTTTTAACACTTACGGAACGTATGTTAAACAAGAATGTCATTTAAATATTGAAAATTTAAGATTTTAACATAAATTTTATATGTAGTGTATTGATACGTATTATGTAACGACAATAACATAACGCTGTTTAATAAGGTTTAAAATTTGAATTATTTTAAAGTTACAAAATCAATACCTCTATTTAATAAAAACCGTTATGCTTAGTGATTGTCAAATATACGGTATACCACAGATACTCGAAGAAAATACTTCATACCTTAGTAAATAGAGCTGGAAAAAGATCATTGGCTTTTATTTTATTTTTTAAAAGGTAGCGCAAATGTATTTAATTTGTTTATATCCATTTTTATTTTACAATATATAAATATTATTTTTTGCCATCTTTTGAAAAGTTTATATTACGTTGTCCAACAAAAAAATTACCAACCCAGTGTGTAGTAGTACATTTTAGATTTTTTTTAGTTTCCAAGGTTAATAAATGCAAATTAAAAGCAACCGGCAGAAATACATTATACGTGTTTATTTTTTCTTTTTAAATGTTTTACCCATTTGTATATTTGGTGAACGTCTCGGAATAAATGAATGAACTATTATATTTTATTGTTAGTACCATGTATAATCGTTAATTCATAAATAATAATAAGTTTAAAGTATCGTATTCTATTTAATAATTACGTTACAAACGGTCTTAGGTTTACAGTACTTAAAATTAGTTTTAAACAAAATTATCATTTATGTAAAAGACACTGAACGGTTAACTAATTGTCGTTGGTAATTTTTTTATCGAAATAACCACGAGTAAGTAATTTAGTTGAGTAGGCCATTTCAGTGATAAATTCTTTCCTAATCGACATATAGTCGTGGCAATAGAAGAATTAATATCTTTACGCAATCACGTTTACATAATACAAAAAAAAAAAGAAAAAATTAGACGAATTGACAATCCTCGACATTATTCAGCGTAAGTACATATATCTTATTAAAAACGAATACATAAACTGTTTAACGTATTTGTTAGCCATATTTAAAATTTATTTCATACGAACTTAATCTGTCCTAATATTAAATTTTACTATAATAACACTTATTTGATACAAGATTGAAATGTTTATTAAGTATTTTATTGTGATTTAAATAAGTGAAGTGAATACTTTTTTAAATATTTTTTGTTTGTTATCTATGAGGATGATTTATTATGATCATTGACTATACCTCGAGTAAATGCATTCTGTGGGTTCCTTTGAACTGTCAATTATAAAAACAAAGTCATATGTCTATTGTGCTTCGAAATATCTGACCGATATATCACGTAAGAGGCATTCAATAGATTTGAATATGGAAATTACTTTTTTCACAAAAATTATACCATTACATTTACACAACAACACATTATTTCATATTTATTCAACTCGTAGATTCGCTCCGACTTGAGTGTTGTTACATCATTATCAATTCACAGCCGTTATGTAATGAAGAATACGTTAAACGTCGTACGTTTAAATAGAGTAGCTATTTTCAACGATGTTCTTTAAATAGATTTTTATTTTTATTGTTTTATTATTATTGGTGACGTTAAATTTAAGAGAACATTGCCATTTCAATAAACTTTATCTACATTTAGTTTTGCAATATAGATTTCATGTATTTTTTATTGTTATAGGTTTTTTTTTTTAAATTAACCTTCTTAAGTCTTATAGGCAAAGGTTTTCCAAAAATAATATAATAGATTTTTTGTTTTCATTATGATCGATTCTGAAAATCTTTTAATAACTTGACACTATTCTTTGAGCCTATCTACGCGTGCCTATTTGAAAATATTTAGGAACGTACTTGTATAGTATAATGATACATTTAAGAATAACAAACCAATAATAATTTTTAGGTTTCGGTGCTCTTACACTATGACAAATTGATACTGTTGTATATAACGAAATTAATTAAAAAATTATAACGATATGTTTTCTTTGTTATAATAGCATATGAAATAAAGTCAATGACATCAGTAAGTCGGCTAATCTTGAGACTCAAGGCTGTATTATTCTAATGTACTTCTGCGGATATATATTTATTTTTATTTTCCTCTTGACCCACGCACAAGATTATATGTTGGGTTGTTGAGGAAAATGCAACGCAAAAGTATTAAGCAATCTAGTGGATCCAGTTTACGTCAACCATTAAAAGGCAGCGGACCTAGAAATTTTACAGTTTCCCAAAATCTGACTCAAGCAATGCCCCTCGCTTACTTGTTTAAAATAATAAAGTAAAAGTATACCTATGACGGCGCGTGCGTATGTATATGTACGCGCGTGTGTGTATTAATACTTGTTAAAAAGTATATAAAGGCATACATCGTTGACCTCGCTCGATTTGCGGAGCTAAGTGTTAGAGGTATGTTCAAAACAACGTCTCATTCTATTATTTACTGATTTGCGCGTGTCGGTCACAAAATGTAAAAAAAAAAAAAATTAAAAAGATAATCTGCAAAAGTAGGCTGAAGGCACGCTAAATTTTGTTTTCGATATAAATAAAAAAAAAAAAAAAACTTGTGATATATTTGGAAAAAAGCTAATAATAACATATTCTTAGGGTACTTTGCATATTTATACCATTCCTCCTACTTTTTAATTTATATTGACAAGTAATGAAATTTCTGTATATGATGTAGGCACACATATTTTTAACATTTTCCGGTAACAACTGCCTAGAAAAAAGAAAACAATGTAACTCAAACGAAACTTTTGTTTCACGTATATCGACGACTTAATCTGTTGACTGCAACTTTCAAAAGCGCGATTTTGCAACAACAAGAAAGAATGTTAATTAAATACATTACTACTTATTACTACTATTAATTACATACTTTGTAGTTTTTGTTGTAATCATAAAATGTAAAATTAGAATATGCTATAATAAAATTATAAATGGCGTAATTTAAACAAAATAAACGGGTAATGTCGCTAAAATATTTTTCTAAGAATTAACCGATGCTTTGTTATCTTATTTGTAATTGTAAAGTGCTCGTGAGTTCGTTGATTTATGATATGGTGCGACGCAAGTAATTAAATAGAAAACTTATGAAACAAGATTTAATAAAATATTAATAAGAGCAGTAAGATATTGCTCAGCCCGTCTTGAGCACAACACAATACAAGTAGGGTTCCCACTCCCAAGAATTTTAGGAGATCTTTTGGCCGACTTTCTAATGTTCCAACATGATCATCGGCGAGACGCCCCCAACACGAGGGTTTCTTGAACCCTCGATTAAGACGGATCCGATATTACTAAAACAAAAATCGCGATTAAACAATCGCATGGTTACTGACGTTTTGCAGCATCAAAAACCAGACCAAAATCCGACTTCAAACAATGGTATTGAGGAGTTTCTGATGTTTTTGTATATAAACTCTTATGTAGTTTAATAAAACACATAGACATTGGTGCCGTTAGAAATTTTAACCATTGCTATTATCATCAATGCACCAACAACCTTGGTAACTAATATTTTATGTCCCTTGTGCCTGTAGTTATACTGGCATTCATCCTAAAAACTAGAACACAACAATATTAATAAATAAATAAATAAATAAATAATATTTGACAACATCACATACATTACTCCGTAAGTAGCTAAAGCACTTGTGTTATGGAAAATCAGAAGTAACGTAGGTACCACAAACACCCAAACCCAAGACAACATAGAATACTGATGAACTTTTTCTCCATCGACTCGGCCGAGAATCGAACCCGAACCTCGATCGAACCTTGAAGTGGCGTTCCCATGAAAACCGGTGTACACACTACTCGATCATGGAGGTCGTCAAATTATATATTCAACATTGTTTGTTGGCGGTTGACTATGTGATATATGAATTAAAAAATGGTATATAAATTAGCCAATTACTACGAAAATGTAATCGTCTCTGTACCGAGGACAGCGCGTGAATAGTTTGCAGTAATCCCAAGAACGTGTCCAACGTTATAAATACTTTCATTTGAGAGGAGAGTAAGATGTCGGGGTCGAGGGCCGCAATATTACGCCGTAATAACGTTATCAAGCTGTTATCTCGTTATTACTTCGTTCCTCATATAAATAAACAAGTGTTCAGACACACCTCCGAAATTGCTAAAGGATTAATATGAAATACAACTAATTTCTCGCGACTTATAATGTCAATAAATGTAATGTCATAAATTGGTTCACGTCATATCCCGGGGTACATTAATTTTAATGTTAAGTTGATTACGATTGGTTCAGAGTTAGTTAATCGTGATGAGGCAACAAACGGCCAGACATAGTTGCTTTTGCATTTATTATGTTAGCTTAGCTTTGGTCTTAAAAGATATTGGGCAAGACATTGAATTATATTGAACATCGACAAAAAAATATAAGTACTCTACCTACTTCGAATTTTATTGTGCCCAATAGTTTTACTAGCTTTTCTTATTTAAAATCATATACATAGTTGTCACGCCAAACGATGGTATTATATCAAGTCGGAAAATAACTAGTCCCTATATCTATATATATAAGCGAAATACCACTGACAGACTCATCACGGTATCTCCGAAACATAATAGGGAGGTAAGGCGAGAAGTACTTTTGTATTTATACTCGTACGAAGTCGGGACGGATAACTAGTAAATATATATACACAGAAAAAATCGTTTCACTTTTTGCTTCCCGACTCCGCTAATTTATTGTATGTTTTAATTTCATTGTAACAAAACCACCCTTAAATATAAAGATATATAATATACATATATGTACTTAGAAAATGTTTTTGAACGATTTTTATCACATATATTGCATGTATTTATAGAAAAGAAACACTTTCATAAAGATTTTAATTTGTGTTATTTCACACATACAGAAATTATAAGTTTGTGTAATGGCGTCGATTCGACAAAATCAAGGTTTGAACGTCAAAAACGGATGTTTAAACTGATCATATTTTTAAATAGCATTTCTAAATACCTAATGTTAGTTGTATTAATTGATTCACACATATATTGTAAGTTTTTTTTTTTATTTCATTTCATTCAAACACATAATTTCTTGAGCGTTTTATGAATATGACGCCAATTTATTATGCATACACGAATAATGCGAATATTGGCTTTGTCTCGATGTAGGAACCCTAGCCTAGCGAAGACTGTTGAACTTCGGGCAAAGTCAAAAACACTTCGCTCCACAGTCAGTAAACTCTCGCCATGGTTTTATTCTAATAAGCTTCGCTTGCATATAATGACGTATGTAAAATTTCGTTATGTATAACGATAACATTTTGAATTTTATTAGCAATTATACTTTCGACTTCATGATGAACCACACGGCCAGTATGGTCATGCATACTCGACTACTCGTCCTAGGCATTAATGTCTTTACCATAGGGCACATGAGGCACGTGCACCCATCCTGAGAGGGCCCCGAACAACCAACAATTTACCAAATGAAACCAAAAATATCTAGCAAAAGGGCCCCAAATTCATGGGTGCCCAAGGACCCCAGCATAGCTTAAGACGGCTCTGACTCCTAGGCAAAGGCAACTTTTCTCGAACGAATATTATCGCGTCGAGTGCAAAACCAGGCATTAGATTCATTCACTAAATTTTGATAATTTTATCGATGTCAAGTTTGGCTTACAAGCCTTCCATTTTTAAAATATTTACTTATTATTTAAATGTTTCCCAAAATAAACGACTGGTTATTTAAATTTTTATTACGCATAATAATTAAAGAACATATTCAATGACTATGAAGTTACGTTGGTTTATTTAACACCGTTACGGGAATAGAATGTCGCTAAACATTTCTTAATAATTATTTCCAACCAAATAACATTAACTTTTCCGAAACAAGTTTTCATCGAAATATTTCTTATAACTAGCTGGTGTTGTTAGGTTTATTTAAGAATATTCCTAGTATACATTTGGTTGGGTATTTAGAAATTTCATTAAAATGTTATAAAAGTATTATTATAAAACCTTGTTTCATATTTGAAATCAATTTGTAGAGAGCCAAACCGACATTTAGCTATATAATTTTTTTATAATCAAGTTTTTGTATAATCAAGATTCAAGACAAAACTAAAGTCGGCTTAAACTAGTTTCGGGCAGTCATTTCGTGCGTAGAATGGCCAAGAATAAAAAGTATTTTATACATTAAACGGGTCAGTTACATCCTGGTGTGGTTGTTTAACCGGATCGAACCGGTTATGTTTTTGCCGAAGGAAATTAATTATCCATAACCAATGCTTAGTTGCGCTTGTAAATATGGATACGAACAAGTAAGCTTATTAAATAAAGTACAACTAATATATCCTAGACCAAATTAAGAAAATATTTGTCGTAAAGTTTTATTAACTATTAGATTTTTGAGATTAATATCCCTATTATTTTAAAATCAAGCAATCGTTTATATAGTCTATAAAGCCAAGTGACATTTTAATTGATAAATCAAAATGGCGGCTGTTGAGTAATCTGCTGACACCATTTTGTAAAAATAATATAGAATATCTCTTATCATAGTGTTGTTAGCTTTTATCCAGTCCTGTCTCAATGCCAACTGGAATCACTAATTAATGGCCTAAATTCGTTTAGGAGACGAATTTAGGCCACGGTCACAAAACTCAAATAGAAATCGCAAGGTAAACTTTCAGTCCTATGGGACGGAAATCCGACCCGACAGGTTCAATACATCGATGGGTTTGGATAGCCCATTCCAATCGAAGGAGTAAACATAAAAAACAATCTTAGAATAAGATTAATACGAAATACACTACCTAATTCTACAATTACTTAAAACAGTTGTAATTTTACTTCAAAATGCCTGATAACAATCTCGCCGACAGTCAAAACTATACAACCATAGGTATTCAAGATATCGACCAATGATATAGCGTTAATTCAATGACAAAGTATTTTTTTCACTGTTGTGTTGGAATAAGTATAATAAATACGTCAGAGCCTCAAGACTATAACCGTATCTGTCCCTTTAACCCTTTCTAACTTAACAAAATATATGTATATTTGTATAACAACGCAATTTTACTTGTTGCTATTTATTTTATTACGAAGGTATGCCAGCACCTTTTCTAATAAGAGCAATGTTAAGCATAAAAAAATGATTAACAATAAATTGCAAACCTTATGACCCAGCTAGCCTATGGACCCCTAACCTATGCGGGGTCACAAGACAATTGCCTATACCGCCTAATGGATAATCCGACCCTAGTTAAATCACTGACGAATGTATGAAACCTTAGATAATGAATTAAATGGCAAATATGAAGCGCGCAAAACATTATAGTGAACCAACAAAAGGGAATACAAAATTGTCAAAATTACTAATTATTAAATACTAACCTATTAACAAATTTTTAATTACTACACTCACTACCGGATATTTGCATTTGTTACTACACTATAATGTTGCGTGAGCTCTATCTACCTTTTATTTTATTGAGATATGAAACATTAATTCGGACTTGAAATGTCCCTCATATTAAAATACCGTGTGTGCGCTTGTACGCACATCAACGAGTAAAATTCATACATACATTACATACATTAGCAGCCCGTAAATGTCCCACTGCTGGGATAGAGGCCTCCTCTCCTTTTGAGGAGAAGGTTTGGAGCATATTCCATGTGGCAGAATTTCGTTGAAATTAGACACATGCAGGTTTCCTCACGATGTTTTCCTTCACCGCCGCACTAGATGAATTATAAACACAAATTAAGCACATGAAAATTCAGTGGTGCCTGCCTGGGTTTGAACCCGAAATCATCGGTTAAGATGCACGCGTTCTAACCACTGGGCCATCTCGACTCCTAGTAAAATTCAACAAGATAAATTTTCAAACTTTCATTTAATTAATGAGTGTCCTTAAAGCGTACTAAAATAATTATATAATCTGTCTAAGATGCCAGCAAGGCAAGTTAATCAATGATAAAGAGGCACGTGCCACTCTATTAGCGGATACACTTGCGTCAGATTTTGTTTGAATAATGAATGTTACGCGGTTCATTTTAAGAGTAAGTTGTCGTAAATGATAATGCAAAAGATCGTATGTGAAAATAAGTTGAAATTTAAAACGTTAAATGTCTTTTCTTTTTATCCGATATCTCTCACGTAAATTATAAGTCACAAATAGCATTTTGGCCCGATAACGGACATATTTATGTTAAAAAGTGAAAAATACTGTTTTGTTGATACAATAACTTACTAATAGTGGGAGTTAGCGAAATGTTGTCTCTGTCTTGTCGCTTCCTGGCAACATTGATTTGACTTTGAAAGAAGAAGATTGTTTAACTGATCACCCCATAAATAACATTTATTGAAGTCGTTGTTAATGTTTTATTAATTCCAATAATAATTTCATCAATCACCACGAAAAGAGCACGGGCTCAAAGGAAAATATTAATATTATATATATAAATTAGCGGACAATATTTTCTTGCTTAGTTCCTATCAATAAAGCAATCAAATTGTATTTTTACTCTGCTGCAAAGAACACATTATGATTATAAGACCTTTAGACACTAACGGTAATGATATATAGCAGTTAAAATCTTGACAAAATCTATTCATGTGAATCAGATGAACATTTTACATAGCTTATGTCATATTTTTTGATGAAAGATCTAAAGTATTTTCGACCATAAAATGTATTGTGTTGTATTACTTTCATAATTAATTATTTACATATTAGTAATAATATTAAACCCTCGTTTATATATGAGTTGCTATCGCATATAAAAATCTACTAGATCGCAATTTTATATTATTATTAAGAGGCATGCGCCGCGAGTGTCACACATTGCCAACTTGATGTGCGTAGGCAGTATCAATGAGACGTCACGATAGAAACTATTGAAATATTTTTGTTGCCATACTTAAGAATTATTATTATCAATTAATTTATTATACATGACAACTTTATGCCAGACACTCGAATAGTAACTGATTTAAAATGAAATACGATAAGTTAAAGGTGTTCTATTTTTTTTACTGTTTATTTGAGTTAAATCAGACGTGAAATTATGGCAATGTACCAGATTAGCACTAAAATAGAATATAATTAGCTTCGAGCAGTCTAGTTGTCGATGCTTCGAACTTAATACTTTTAAGGTTATTTTAGTAGAGATAATAAAAATAAATTTTAATTTACATCACATATACATATATATTACTAGTTTTATGCGATTACCTTTTCGAATCGTCATGGCAATTAAATTTTGAATTGAGCGAGTTTATATAAAACGTTTATAATTATCATCATGTCATGATAGCAATCGTGACGATCTAACTGATAAATGATAAAGTAGAAGTAAGTATTTTAAGGAATCATATATAATAAAATATAATACATTTAAACGGTGATCATGTACTATGAGACAATCTTAATTTTTTTAAATATTATTGGGTTTTACCAAGTTTTAAAAATTACAAAAACAAGATGAAATTTACAGTTATTTATTGAAAACAGTGCCCACCTTAACATCAAAATGGCGCCATACGCAACAGCGAAATTTGGCCGCCATTTTGAATTTTAAATCAAACTAAATATTTATAGATCTTTAAAATTATTTATTTATTAAATGTATTTGACTGATTGGACTATTTAGGGAACATGCTTAAAGTATATTATCGGAAGCCAACTCTTCTATTCTCTTTTACATATATACTGTTATTTAACTCGTAATATTATGTCTTAAAATTTATTCTGTCTTCAACATTTATAGTGACACTTGAAGAAAAGATAATTATATTTATAACTTTACTAATGTACTATATTTATCAAAGTAATAAAGTAATTAATTTTATTATAAATTAAATTATACTAATTTATAATTTAAAAAGAAGCTTAATATATTTTTATATCCACTTGGAACGTTAATAATAAAATTATTAAAATTTGTCAAAACCGTAAATTTGTAAATAAATGTTCGAACAACAAACATGTTATCCGGTTTTCAATCCGGAGTTTCCAGATACTAAATTACACATATTCGCGAGTTTTATCACAAATTTTAAGATATTTATTTTATCTTATCACGTTATCAGACCTTGCGATGCGTCGCGCCAACGCATCTCCCTACAAATTACGTAATCATATAACGAAATACACAATCATAGCAGTTAATACAGTGTCGTATGATACACAACCGCATATGACATTGACGTACTCTTAAGTAATAACTCAATATCATGTATTCTACTAACTCCTATTTTTATTCCAAAGGTTTGATTTGAAATTTTGATTTTGATTTTAGACAATGTTGTTGTACATACCCATAAATTTCACCGAAATCAGTCTAATAGCTTAGGAGGAGTTCAGTTTCAGAAGATTTATATATATAATAATCGTTTTTACGCGCGACTTTGTTCGCTTTTTATTAGGGATTAGTATTGAGGTGCTAGCTATAAGAAGTAGCCATGTCATTTGGAGTTCAAGCTTGCTTCATACTAAATTTTAGCAAATTCGGTTCAGCGATAGACAGACATATTTACTTTCTCATTTATAATATTATATATATATATATATATATAAATATTTTTATTAAAATTGCATTGCCGATTTCTAACTATATTATATTCTATATTAAAACTTTGACAAGCGCTGTATTAATTTGATATACTTACAAAGTGTGAAGACTAAACTAAAGAAATAAGTGCCTAATGATTTTTAAATAATTAGTTAAGTTTTGATAACTTCAATGATATAATTTTGTCACGGTCTCTTGAATGCTGTTATTTTATGCGCAATAAATTAAATATAATTATAAATGTAGTAGAGATCAAAAGGAGACATGCTGCTAGAATTCTTGCCAGCCATTCCACGCGGTTATTGTTTGTACAGTAGCCATTTTTAATTTTGATTAAATAAAATTCTATAATTTTTGTGTAAAAATTAAATTGCCATTATTAATTATCATTGAAATGTAGAATATATTTATATATTTACATCCATTTTAAAAAATACGAATTAAAATATTTTTCTCTGGTAATACTTTCTTCGGCTCAAACTTTAAATCGTTGAAAACTACGGCAGTGATTCGGTGCTTAACGATGAGATCATGACTAGCCAGTCAAAACTAGTGTGCTTAACTCGTTGGTGTAAGCCTTTTATACTTCGTAATAAATGTTTGTAATCATATTTATTGTATATATTAGTAAAAATTATCATGGCGCGGCGCCGCACTTAGTACCTATCTGGCGCCGTGTAATTTTTATAATGGCGACTCGGTCCAGACATTTGTTGAAAATAGATAAGTAATGTTTAATATAAATAATTACCGTATTCGAAAAAAATCATAACTACACTAGAACGACGTGCTAAGTAAAGCTTCGTGAGTCTAAAGAGGCTTATGGTGGCTACTGATATTCTTTATGTTAAAACCAGCTGAACCCGCGTTTTCGTTTTCTTTGGCGTTGAATTCAGCTTAAAACGAAAATTCTATGAGGGTGGTACAAAGGGCTTTGTGCAAGTCCGCCTGGGTAGGTACCACTCAACAGATATTCCACCACCAAACAGCATTATTATGTATTTTTGTGTTCCGACTTGAAGGGTGAGTGAGCCAGCGTAACTTACAAGGGGCATAACATCTTAGTTCCCAAGGTGGGTGGCGCATTGGCGATGTAAGGAATGGTTAATATTTTTTATAGCGCCATTGTCTATGGGCGGTGGTGACCGCATACCATCAGGTGGCCCATATGCTCGACCGCCAACCTATACTTTTAAAAGTAAAAAGTAAGAAGGCAGCAAATTCTTCAAAACTTTCATATTACTCGCACCCCAATATTACCCATTTGAAAGGTGAAAATACTTTTTTTAGGTCAATGCATGTCTTTGGGATTCATTGTCTTCATCAAAGTCAGTTCAATGATTTAGTCGTGACAGACAGAGCTACTTTCGCAATTATAATATTTGTAATAGTAAAACGCTTATTAAAATGACGCTTTAACGCTTGTTAAAATGACAGACATTTGTATATTTATATATTTATTACTTTTATATTAATGTATAAACATTTATTATATATTTATTTGATTTCATCAATAAAACTCTTAATAATTGCAACAAAACTCTTTATTTATTTTAAGTTGTAATTTTGTTATAAATTGCACTGGGAATTCTTGGCATATTATATTGTTTTTACCAAATCTTAATTTAAATTTGGATATAGATTTAAAATATATAAATATGTTCAATATTCGAACTACAAGATGTATGATTCTCGTATAAGAAACGCCAAACTAATGACTTCTATGTGCTCGTATTTACGTAAATATAATCCATATATGCTGAAAAATCTGGTTTAGTAACTGGTGACTTATAGACTTATGTGTTGCAAGTGTCGTTAGGTAATAAAATTCTTAAGATTAGCTGACGGTAACGGCCAGGTCTCATTAGTTTAGGAAAACCTTCACGGAGTTCTAATTTGAGATGAACTCTCACTGTAGTGTGAGATAAACATTAGCCGTTGTAGACAACTATTGATAAAGCAACATAGTTCTACGTTTTAATCTATTTTGTAACTAGAGGTGACAGACGTAAACTTTCTCCAAATTTCAAGATTATAAAAGAGAACTGAGTTACTTTTTCGAAGTAATTCTTAGCTTATAAAGCAAAATAACGGAAGGAAGATACCGCGCGTGGGGCATTATAGTGAAGCAACAAAAAATCAAAATCAAAATATACTTTATTCAAGTACTTTTACAAGCACTTTTGAATCGTCATTTAACTAACTATTTAAAGTAAAGCTACTACCGGTTCGGAATGTAGATGCTACCGAGAAGAACCGACAAGAAACTCAGTAATTACTCTTAATTAATTCTATATCATCTTCATCGATAGTAAAAATCGACAATTATATATTTATTTATAAGTTCGTTCGTAAGTGGTAGTGCCACACTGCATACCTTCGGGTTGCAGCCGAATGGGCCGGCACGCCCGGGGAAGTACCACTCTCTCACTTAAAATCGGCGTGAAGTGGTAGCTATGTTACCGCGTTTCGTCTGGTATGTGAGAGTCCCGGAGGCCCGATACCCCCCCCCCCCCCTTAAACATGATGGTTGTGCAGAATTTGGTTACATTACCCCAGGAGGGTACCATCAGCGACTGCGGTGGAGAATCCCTCTCTGGGCATCCATGCTCAGGACATACACCACCTGAGCAGGGATGCCCAGGCTGCCCTCCGAATTCTGGGGGGGGCAATTTTGCGCTCGCCACTGTTCGGGGCAAGCGGAGCAGGCATCATAAGGCAACCCCTACCACCCTCACTGTGGACTTCTGCAACATAAGGGGACTCAACTCGAACTTGAACGCCGTCCACTTTCACCTTGAGACGGCGAAGCCGGCCTTGCTCTTTCTTACCGAGACTCAGATATCTTCTCCTGCCGATACGACTTTTCTTTCCTACCCCGGGTATAAATTGGAACATTCCTTTGTACCACGAGCTGGGGTGTGCGTTTACGTCAGAGATGATATCTGCTCTCGACGCCTCGGCAGCCTTGAAGGACAGGACCTATCAATTATCTGGCTGCGTGTAGATTGTGACGACCATCCGCGAATCTACGCTTGCCTTTATAGGTCCCATAGCGGTAATGCCGAAACCGACCGACTGGTTGAGCACGTCCAAATGGCTACAGATTCCGTACTGCAGCAGATCCCATCCGCAGAGATCGTTATTCTTGGCGATTTTAATGCCCACCATGCCGAATGGCTTGGATCGCGCACTACCGATCATGCGGGTAGATCTGTTCTCGACTTCGCTTTAGCATATGATTTGACACAACTAGTCCCCTCGCCAACGCGAATACCAGACGTGGAGGATCATACACCTTCCCTGTTGGACCTTCTGCTGACTTCCCATCCGGATGGCTACCAGGTTATCGTCGAACCCCCTCTGGGCTCGTCGGACCACTGTCTCGTCCGAAGTACAGTGCCGGTTGCGCGTTACTCACGACCTCGTTTCGTGGGCTGCCGCCGAGTGTGGCACTACAGGTCAGCAGATTGGGATGGGATGCGGTCCTTCTTTGCATCCTACCCATGGGGGCAGGTTTGTTTCTCGCCGGATGATCCGAGTGTTGTTGCTGACTCTGTTGCCGATGTGGTACTTCAGGGTATGGAACTATTCATTCCGTATTCTGCGGTCCCCATCGGTGGCAAGTCCCAGCCCTGGTTTGGTCGTTTCTGCAAAACGGCTTCACGCAGAAAATGGGAACGCTACCAAGACTGGGCTAACGCATCAGCGTCTCGTGATGTAAATACCAGCGCAATCAGAAAGGAATATAACTCTGCCTCTAGGTCCTTCAAAAACGTGATTGCTAAGGCGAAGACGGAGTACATTGGCAGAATTGGCGAGAGACTGGTGCGCCTCCCTTCAGGAACACGTGCGTTCTGGTCTCTCGCCAAGGCTGTCTTAGGGAATTTCTGTCAGCCTTCCTTACCATCTCTGCACAAGGACGGTGAGTCATTGGCCCATACAGCGAAGGAGAAGGCTGATCTTTTAGGCTCTCTCTTCGCAGCGAACTCGACTCTGGATGACCGAGGAAAGTCACCACCAACAATCCCGCGGTGTGATACCACGATGCCGGAGGTTAAATTCCGGCAAAGTGCAGTTCGTAAAGCACTTCTTTCCTTGGATATTCATAAGTCGAGTGGACCCGATGGCATCCCTCCAATCGTGCTACGGACTTGTGCTCCCGAGTTGGCGCCGGTCTTAACGCGTCTTTTCCGGCAATCCTATGCATTCGGCGTCGTCCCGAACTCCTGGAAGACTGCTTTGGTGCATCCGATCCCTAAAAAGGGCAACCGCTCAGACCCGTCCAATTATAGGCCTATAGCCATCACCTCCTTGTTCTCCAAGGTAATGGAGTCCATTATAAACTGCCAGCTCCTGCGGTACCTAGAGGAGTACCAGCTGATTAGCGACCGCCAGTACGGTTTCCGTCGGGGTCGCTCAGCCGGTGATCTTCTAGTTTACCTTACCCATAGATGGGCGGAAGCAGTTGAGAGCAAAGGGGAGGCATTAGCAGCCAGTCTGGACATAGCGAAGGCCTTCGATCGCGTGTGGCACAAAGCGCTTCTTTCGAAGCTTCCTTCCTATGGGCTTCCCGGAAAATTATGCAATTGGATTACCAGTTTTTTGGCAGATCGGAGCATCAAGGTCGTTGTCGACGGTGCATGCTCTGACTTAAAATTCGTCAATGCTGGTGTTCCACAAGGCTGCGTTCTATCACCCACTCTGTTTCTTCTGCATATCAATGACTTGTTGCAAATCAGTAACATTCATTGCTATGCAGACGACAGCACCGTAGACACCTCATACACCGGCCGTGCTAATATTTCTCGGGAAAACGTCGAAGAAAACCGGAACAAACTTGTATCTGAAATCGAGTCTTCGTTAAACAAAGTCTCGAACTGGGGTCGGCTAAACTTAGTTCACTTCAACCCCAAAAAGACGCAAGTTTGCGCGTTAACCGCTAAAAAAACACCATTTGTCGTATCTCCACGATTCGAGAACATTCCGTTAGCCGCTACAGCTAGTATCGGAATACTTGGCGTTGATGTTTCGAGTCTCGTTCAGTTCCGCGGTCAATTGGAAGGCAAAGCCAAATTGGCATCAAAAAAGCTTGGTGTGCTCAGCAAGGCAAGACAGTATTTCACGTCGGCCCATCGTCTAAGACTATACAAGGCGCAAATTCGGCCTCACATGGAATACTGCTCTCACCTCTGGGCGGGTGCTCCCCAGTACCAGCTCCTTCCATTTGACCGTATCCAACGTAGAGCGGCTCGAATTATCGACGATCAAGCCCTTTCCGATCTGCTTGATCCTTTGGCTTTGCGTAGAGATGTTGGATCGCTCTGCATCTTCTACAGAATTTATCACGGGGAATGTTCCGAGGAATTGTTCGAATTAATCCCGGCTGCTGAATTTCACCTTCGGACATCTCGTCAAAATTCCAAATATCACCCGCACCACCTAGATGTCCGAAAATCCACAACAGCGCGATTTTTAAGACATTTTCTGCCTCGCACAACCACTCTGTGGAACCAGCTTTCGCCGGCGGTTTTTCCGAACCGATACGACTTGGGAACCTTCAAGAAAAGAGCGTACTCTTTCCTGAAAGGCCGGCAACGCACCTGCAAGCCCCCCGGTGTTGCAGATGTCCATGGGCGGTGGTAGTCACTTTCCATCAGGTGAGCCTCCTGCTCGTTTGCCACCTTATGACATAAAAAAAAAAAAAAAAAAGTTTACAATTAATATGACTTCTACCTTAATTTTATAACGTCGTTATGTTGAAACAAGTATTTTTATTAAAAGATTTTTTATATCTTCCGTTATATAATCGGATATATGTATAATAGGTCTGCATCTAAGAATACAGTCATGTTAGTTAAATACAATTATATATGTATGTTATGTCTCCTGCTTGGAAGTCAACAAGCATTAACTCCACGCTTTTTTATCATCTATAATCTTGTATCAAATAATATGCCTTCTTTACCAATGTATTTTTTACAAATGATGAATAGCGAATACAAAGAAAACGAATGAAAATTCCCGGTAGTGCGAGACGACTCTTTTTTTTAATACGTCCAAAATGCTATCACTCGAGCAATAAAATTCATGTTCGTAATAATTACGTACTAACATTAACGCTATCCGAAGAGTTGAACCAATGACATTCCTTAAATAAGCAAATGTTCGCTACCAAGTTAATGTACATTTGTATCTAGGTTGATCATGTCTAACCACCATTTAACATCTTCAATTTACCAGGAATTTTATCTCTAAGAAAAAATGTCGTTGGAATAAAATACTTGTCCCGGGTATTTTTAGGCGTAAGCGGACTAAATATTTTCGCTATGAACGAGACACAGGATATTTAATATATGCTCTTGGTAGATTATCTAATTTGTTGCAGTACATACTCGTATGTAGGTTATAAATGATCCAGCTGGACGTCTTACGATGTTTACTCACCTAAAATTAATATAATTTCAAACTAATTTTCTTTCTTTCTCATGACTCGCAAACTGTCCTAGTGAAAACTAATTGTAAGTTGTGACTATTACGTGTTGTGTTATGATTTCTATACAGTTTTTGAAATGTGTCGAACATGCTGTTGGTAGCTCGTTCCTTCAATGCAAACATTCATAATGAATGATTAGCTACAATACATTTACAGTAAATATATCACTTCACTTGCTGACATTTCACGATAGTCTTCGGTGAGTTAAGTTTGATCTTTCGCTCAACTGGTACTCGCTACCTCGCTCTTTTTAACGTACATTTTACAAAGACCACAATGATTTATCAAATGACTAATTACAAATATTTGAAGATCACTAAATACAAAACAAATTTAAACCGAGACTTTACTAACAATAGATTGTATGTTACGCTATTTTTTTCGGTAAAGCATTTCATTCCGAGACTACTGATACATTTACTAAGGATGTTCTAACTTATATATGTTTTTGTTACAGGTAATATACTGGCGATTCGATTTGGCGGTAAATATAAATGTTAGAAATCAGAATATCGGTTTTTTTTTTCATAATATTCTGTCTAAGCTGATCTATAAAAAGGTTTTATATGTTTTCTTTTTTTAAATAAATTCTTTGAATGTTCAGTTCACAGATTTCTAATAAAGAGACATTACAAGTGCATTTAAGGACAAAGGCCTTCACTCCAATGCAGGAGAAGAATATAGTCCCTGATTAGTGGGTATGGCATTTGGCAGAATACCATCCGTAATATATAGGTTTTTGCACGATGTTTTCTTTTGCCACAGAGTAATAATAAACACAATTATAGCACATGAAAACTCAGGTACTAGTACGGATTTAAACCGATCTTCAATTCGTCTTCTATCCTCGGTAGTGATTAAATTAATTTTTTGCAAATAGGTATGTATGTTGCAATAAAAAACATTTTAAAATCCAACTTTTATTCTTAAAAATCCCGTTAATTATAAAAACATTGATTGACCCATGACCCATTCTTAAGCTTACATAATTTTTTTTCAAAACTGTTATGTCATTCGGTAGCGTGATAAAAAAATTTACAGCCTCGAGAAGCTACAAAAAAAGTTACGTGCACTTTATTTATATAATAGAAGAAATAAAAGTCATTTATATAACTTACATATCAGTATTACCAGTGGTGTTAATTAATATTTATTTGATTAATCCAAAGCGATACCGGAACGACATCGTTAGGTCCTTCAGAGAGGACTATGGACTCTCAAATGACCAACACAATTAATAGCTTATTAGTAACCTAATGAGTTTTCTAGTAATGTTTTAAATTGTATTTTGTATATACAATTTATAATATATCTTTGTAGTTTTCTTAATTATTGTCCATTTTTCCACGAATTGAAAAACCTTGAGTATATTATTCCAATAGTAAGTATTGAAAAATGATGAAATGCTCTTTAGATTTATCAGGACATTTCGATGTTTAAAAAATTAACTTTAATGTATTTTACGATTATTAAAAAGTTACATTATAATTATTTTTTTTAAATTGTATTATTTGTAAAATGATAGAATACTGCTTATTGATATATCTTATCCCTTGAAAATGTTTCCTGATGTATAAATTAGTTTGGTCTATCTAAATAATACTGCCAATACTAGATACAATTAGAAGATACGTGTTAATAATCACCAATGTAAAGAATAATCAAAAAATATATACTACAAGTGCTACTAATTCTCTTTATTGGATATAACCTATGTATACATTTAGTTCGCGTAGTGAAGATAAAAACTTATGGTATGTTTTGCATGGTAATTAGTTGCCAAACTTAAAAATGATGTGCTCAAAAAATTTCATCGCAGTGTTGTTTAGTTTTGTTATTGTATCGATGACGATAATAATAAATCTACGATAAATATTGTTATCATGTAAATAAGTGCTAATTAAGTACTGCAAGTATAGCAAAAATAGAGTTTAGGTGCCCGCAGCCCTAATAAATATAGTCAATCAGTTCTTCCGGAAGTTGAAATCAGTATTGAATTAATGTGATGATTAAATACTAGTAAGATGCTTCAACAACACAAAATAAAAAAATCTTAAGGATACCTAATTGCAAAATATACCATAATCATTATAAACGAAAGCAACGAGATTCGAAATTGAATACCTCGAAGCTCCTAATTATTAGCACCTAATTATTTGACATTAGTCAAAGTCAACATATTTATTAATAATAAAAGCGTAGCACTTACTGTTTGTCCAAAATCTACCGCATATATATCAGACCAGAGAAGAATCGACGAAACAAACTCATATAAAGAACATATTGATTTTCGTGGACTTTCGTAATAATTACCGGAAATCAATAATGAAATATGGAGTATTATTAAAAACATAGACTTTCGTAAAAGGGTTGATATTTTTCTTATAATTATAATAATATATATCTATCTATATATCTTTATTTTTCTTATAATAATAATAATATGCATAGTGTAGCATAGTATGTGAACCATGCACACATGGAAGTATAGAGGGGTTAAGCCGTTTACAGTCACGGTATACTTTGCCCATCAAAAATTCGCTCAAAGTCATCTCATGTACATATCAGCCGCATTCTGTCCCTATGTAATACTATCATACATATTTTTTTATTAAATTGTGCTACTTATAATTATTTCAACTTAAATAAATGATTATAAAAATGTCATTGTTCAAAATCGATAGTGTTTTTTTTTTCGATAGTGTGGTAGATAAATAATCAATAAAATAAAATGTATTTATTCGATATTCGAATAGTGGCCGAATATTCTTTGAAACTCTTGTATTTATTATACAAAGATTGCGAAGAATATTAGTACAGGTGACCGATAAAATTACAAACAATACCACGTGCCTTACGTGTCGTATTTACATTACTAGACGTTAACTGCATTACATAACAAGCTCACAAACACGTATAATAATTATCGATTATTACCTACAACTATTATTTTAAAGTACTTTTATAATAATTGATTTATTGACTCATATATTGTTCCGATCAATCCCTATCGTTTTTTGTAGATATTTGATAAAATAATAATTAATCTGTTACTATTTGGCGCAGATTATATTAACTACTGTATGTAGTTGTACTTGTTCTATAAATATAATTAAAACTCATTAAAAATAACGATTTATAACTTTTCATATCTTCTTTTTTGTTGCCACAATAAAAAATAAAAAAACTATAAAAAGCAAAATTAATAAATAGTTTTAAAGACATTTAAAATATTAATTAATAAATGTGATACCTTTTTTTAAATAATTATAGTAAAAAATACCTTATTTTTTAACTAATTACATTTAAATGTTATTATAGAGAAAGCAAAACGATATAAAACAGATAAAGTACAATCGAGAGCTTAGTCTAATAAAAAAAATCAAGTAGTTTGTATTTATGTGTTAAGTTATATACTAAAAAAGTCGCAATACAAAAGCGTCCGTAATCGAATCGTATTGGAGTAATTAAGACGAATGACCAGGAAAGCCGTGCCCACCGCTCGCTTCTAGGAAAACTCATGTTAAACCAGCACCACACTTGCCTGTTTACAACGGAAGTGTTTGTTTATTTGTTCTCCCTTAATGACGCTATTATAAAATGATCGTAATTTAGTTCAACAAATTAAATGTTATGATAATGCAAAATGTGGTTAAATAGAAATTGTCGTATTTAAAGTTTGCGTTTAATGAGGTATATGAAAATAAACCAACAACCGATTGTTGGAAATGAATAACAGAATCGATTCTTGTAATTTCAGAATAAATCGATATTTTTCCTGATTACCTGTGTTGAAATATTTTAAACAGTGAATGTGGATCGGCGAGTTGCGGGCGCGCCCTTACCCCGTCCATGGCGTCGTCACAGCCTTTACAAGGAAATATTCGCAATTAAATTTACGTAATAATGTTTACTTTATTTTCTCAGTTTTATTCAGTACGCGTCTCGACGCCGGCGGATGCATACCTTGATGCAACTTTTTATAATTGTGTTACGTGAACGCGCTGTGATTTCCAAGTGTTAAAGTGAATGTGTTTTATATAATTGTAAGCATCAAATTGGTTTGTTTTCATATATATTAATTTTAATTGTTAAGTGATAAAATATAAGTATGAAGCTGGGATAACCGAGTGGACAGATCAGACAGAATCTTTCTGACTTCAACGTCACAATTAGTAAGATTTTGAAGACGGTAGAAGTACACTGTTAGTAAATATTAGGTGCTCACAAAGTCTCAAAACTCATAAAGTTGTACTTATCATGGATACTCTTGGATTCACCAACTTTTTGTGCACGTTTTGGGTTTGACTGGTTGAGATTAAGTATACCTTTTGTGTAATTACATTTTAAAGTCTGTAAATAAATAATTTAATGATAGCTTAGAAATGAGTGTTACTCTGTATACAATCACTTGTAATGTTACAACTTCGAACGTTGCAATAGGGAAGACAACACGAGTACTATATATACGATGCAGTATGAGAAGCTTGCCATCGTCAGAATAACTGAATTAATGTGATACTGATTCATAACCAGCATAACAGGCGCGTATTAATTCAGTACAACCCACTCAACACATCTTCTACCACTAAACAGCAATACTTTTAATTGTTGTGTTCCGTTTTAAAGTAAGAAATTAATTTTAGATCATTACTTTTCAATATTCTTGGTACAATGTGGTTGGTACTTGAGTACCACCCCCAAAGAAATTGCAGGTATCGCATTGACGCAGTGAAATTTATACCTCTATACGATAATTCGTCAAACCTCAGCGAAATGTAGTGGATTGAGCTCCCTTGTGTAGCAGTGACACAAGATCCGGTTAACCAATTACAATATATTTTTTCTTTGATTATTGCAATCTGTGGTAGTAATTCCGTGAAACGGGACGGAAGTGCGTAACAGGAAGATTTGATCTACGTACGCGCGTGGTGTTTGAGTCAGTCGTCATATGGTACCAAACCATTTTTGAAGAGGACATAATGTTGATATTGCTTATTAGTTATTACCAAGTTGAAGTGTTCATTACGCATCATAAACGATTACTGTAAGATTCGCTCGTTTCTTTTTACGATCATTCGATTGCGTCCTTTTATTAAAATAGATTAGACAGACGTCAGAATCTCTTGAATCTCTTAATTTTTTATTAAAACCGACCCTTGAATTAAATTTGCTGTAAATTCCTGCTGTATATTCCTTAATAACAATATATTAATAATAATATAGTCTTAATAACTGTTTAAATTCGTATGATTTTTCAATGCCAGCAAGTTTTAAGAGAAATGATTTTATTCAATGTCGTAACGCTTATTTTTACTAAATGTTGTGTAATCGTGGAGTTGCCTATTCGGTTGAATTTACATATTTATTTAATTATTACAGCCTGCGTTACTATTATACTACTAAATTAAGAATATAAAACGTTTCAACAAGAGTAACGTTGTTTGTCTTTTCAAAATAATTTAATGCATTATTACATGTCACTGGGTTTATATGGCTAGCTCAGGTACGTCACGGTAGCATGCTTAAGCGGTGAAGAGACGGAGAGGTTGCCTCTGTTTTTTTAGTGAGTACTCCGCTGTACTAAAACCGATAGACGTGCTTCTTGGGAGAAATGTGTAACTCGTTTTTCCAGCGAGATAAAAAAAGGCTAATCCTGGGACTTACCAGTTACCTTTTAACATGTTGTTCTAGTGCTTAAAAGTCTAGCGAGTTGTGGATTAAGTCAGTGAGCCAGTATTAATTATACAAATGTCATAACATACATATTTGATCTCGTTGGCAGTGTATTGACAGTGACAGAAGCGATTTATGTTTTTTACAATGGACGAAAGTCCACTGCTTTTGTGCATTCCTTAAATAAATATATAAAAAAATTGTGATAACGCAAAATAAATAATGCCTTTTAAAAAATATGTAGATACATATTATCTATCATAAAAGGAACTGTCTTGAAAAACATATTCGATATTATTATTCTTTAACGAGATAGACAAAATGGGGTTTAAAATAGAATTAAAAATATCACCACTATGTTCTGATAATTTATTCTGATAATTACTTCTTAGATTACTAATAGTTAGACCGAAGTTACTAACAAGAAAGTGACTTAAATTTTTCGATTTTGACTTAATTTTTCACGTAAAATGACAATTTATAGGCGCTTATAACTGTGTACATATGAAAATATATTGATAATTTCTGTTATAAGTGCAAATGTACATACCTATATGTAAATGTAAATGAATGAACAATGTATAAATCTTATTTAATTTCATAAAAATATATGTATATCTATAATATAAAAGGTAGAAAATTTTCTATCTTCTTTTTATGCAAACATTAAAAAAAGATAACAATATTTATAGTCTTTGAAAAAGTTTGCAGAAAGTGAATGGCTGAACCGATTCCGTACTGTAATGTTTATCTTAAAGAATATTTTTAATAAAATAAATCAAGAGATGTTTTATTGCGGAGAATGCAACGCGTTTTTGAAGAAGGTTGTACTTGTATATAATATTGGAATATTATAAATGGCGCTTCTAAGTTTCAACCGTTTCAAATGTAGGCAATTTTTTTCAGAAGCGTGAAGTACGTGTTTTGGAACCCTAATGCAATAAAGTAGAAAGACATAGAAATACTTTATTTTTCTTGCGAGTTTTTTTAAACGATGAAGACCCTTGACGAAAAGTTTTGAAATAAAATAATTGTTTGTGGTTCTGCGTCCCCTTTGAATCACCATGCACCCCTTACAACCGTGTTTCAATTATATACTGAATTTTGATGTTAACTCGTGAATGTACGAGGAATGGCTTCATTTGAGTTACATTGATTGCTTTTTTTAAGTTAATCGTTACCGGAAAAACTTTAAAATATACATATATATTTTTAAGTTTTTGCAAACCAACATCACATATTATTTCCTCTTCAAATTAAACAATTAAAAGTAATAGAAATAAATATGGAAAGTATCAACTAATTTTTTTATTATTAGCATTTTTTTCCTATGTTATCTATAAATAGAGCATTATATTTAAATTAGAATATTACGTCACAAAAATACTAAGGGAACCTTCGGCTTATTTTTACAGAATATTTTTTATAAAATCGTTTTAACGATATTTTTGACGTAATCGATTCGCGCAAATTGCAATCGAATCCCTCTGTCGCTTAATAAATCAGTGTGGAGCGAAACATTGGACTGAATGGACGTGTGACAATTTTCTACGTAATTACAGGACATAGTCAACGACGTCTTACCACGTCAAAAAAAAAACTTGTCAATATTACGTTATTCCGACAAAAAACAAATTTACCTCTTTATAATAGGATGATAACAAAGTAATTATCAAAAGTGAGCTATTAGTATTGTAGGTCGCAGTCCATTCCTTGTATTCGTATGCAATGTGGCTTGCGTGTTTTATAATTTATGTTGATCGAGTCGAGATAGTCGAGAGCTCTTTGCAATGATACATATGACTCACTAGCAACCCGCACTGGGTTTGCGTGGCCAATCGAAACTGCTTTGAGAAAATATTATATATATGTATTTGTATTATATAATAGCTATGGATGATTAAAAAAAAAAAATTAAAAAAAAAAAAGCCTGTTGTCTCTCATCATCAATAAATAATTATTTTTTACTCTTCGCTATTTTGGCTAGTTTTTTGGCTATTCTTAAACTAACTGACATCCATTTTCTTTTTCATACGCTTCATTGCTGTTTCTGCCGCCTACGTTCCGATATACTTTCAACATTATTAGTAGGTTATAATTAATTTCTTTTTTTACTCCGATTATAAATTACGTTAAAAGAAATGCTTGGTTTTAAGACAAAAAATTCTTGTAAATTTCAAAAAAAGTTTATCAAAGTTTTATTTTTATTAGAAAGTATTTAATACTTACAAATTAAATCCATTTAAAGTTTATTACAACTAAAAGCTATTTTTATTTAAATTGATTTGTTTTTATACTTGCAACACTAACGACTGCTTTTTTTTTTTTTAATTTTACGCAGTAATTTTATCCCTTGCATGTCTTGGGTTTCCCCGAGGCTATTCATATCAATTATTTTGTCTCTTACACTTTGATTATAGCGTATAAAGTATTCATTAATAATATCTGTTTTGATGTATCGTACATATATAAGACATGACGGTAATAATAAAATACAAGTACTACGTGTATATAATATAATAGTCTTTCATTATTGGTATAAAATCTTAAGTAATGTAATTTCAGTAGTTCGGGATGGCAAAATAAAATTATAATATTTTTACAATGATCCACAATCATCCAATTGTTTTCCTTATGACAGCTCAATCACTTTTAAAATAAGAAATAATGTTACATACCAGTATTAAATGTTATTCCATATAAAATAATATTAACTAAAGTTGTATAATATGTAATAATAATAATAATGTGATATTATTAATGGTATAATTAATTATGATATCCTATGACGTAGCACCGTATTGGAGGCTAGGGCTAGTCTCTAACAGTAAATTAAATTATACTTTAACAAAAAACATTAATTTATTTTTCTTTTCTTGTAAAATAGGACGAATGCTTAAATGGGCCATCTAATGGTAAGCAGTAACCGCTAGGCATTGTCGCTGTAAGAAATGTCAACCATTCCTTACGAAGAGTTCCACTATCCATGGCTCCATGGTCAGATCATCTCAATAGAACTAAATTTTTGTATCGTCATTCGATTTATGTATGAACTCTTCAATTCGATACGACAATTGCCAGCGGGTATTTTTTTTTTAATTCTGACTTTGTTAGTAACGTGTACGTATATACAATTACAAGTTAAGCCATTATAAAGTGCGCTTATATGAACTGGTTATTGTTATCAAATTTTTATCCTCAAAAGATACGTTCACTGTTGAATTAAATTCGTGGATATATAAGTAAGCGCTTGTGGTTTATAACGTAATAATAAATGTGTTTAGTTTAATAAATATTTGCCATATTGATATCCAAATTAAAAATATAATGCGTTTTTAAAAATATTAGGACTCCTTTCGGACCTGTTTATTGCGAGTGTTAGCAACACTTGTCCAAAATTCAACTCTTTAAAATAAAGAACATGACAATTTTTATATTAATAGCGACCCGTCCCGCTTCGATTTATACTGAAGGAAAAACGGAAAAACGATGAATACTTTAGGAACGCATAGAAGACCAACATAAAAGTGTAAACGTTCATTTTTAATTTCGCTTCAAACTATTATTTAAATACGTGTGGACGTCTTTAATAAATTACATTTAGTTCAAGAACAAACGTATTACAGAATTCATATATTAATTTGTTCAAAATGGGTCACATCAAGATAAGAAGCGGGATTACCGTATATCAGTCACAGTTTCAAGAAATCTGACTTGTCCTCTGTGCGGGACCTCAGTCCAAGGATTGTATTAATTAATAGTTAATTAAATGTAATGCGTACGACGTAAACAATGCTGATTCATGCTTTATAAGGCTTATTCTGTAAATTAACTAAACGGTGAATTTGATACTAAAATGTCAAAAATCGCCGTAATTAGAATTAAGTTTATTTAATATTTGTATATGTGTGATATAATTGTATTCGTATCACACTAAATCTTGACTTTTGAATAAAGTAGAATATCTATTTAAACTTTTTAATACAACCCTACTCTACACAGATATATAGATCTTTTCATAGATACAAAATAATTCCAAAGACAATAACTGTGTTTGCAAATTATTTGTGTATTTAAAAAAAAAAAACACTAATTTCTATAACATAGATTTACTAATTACCGAGTCAAGGGTTGCACTAATAATAGATAGTATATAATTATATTTATCATATCAATATAAACATTAGACTCATTATTTCATTACTATGTTACATCTGTATATAAGTCGGTAGCCTTGTGCTACAAGGGCCGAAGTACAGTTTTGATACAATGTAAAGGAACTTTCGCCATTTGCCAAAACATTTCATTTTTTTTCTTACACATTACTCGTATCAACAATATTACAAAAACGGTCAAGTGTGGGTAGAACTCGAGCACGAAGGCTTTCGTGCCATTATCTATAAAAACGGGAAAAAACCATGTCCGTTGTACCATAGAGCTCCCCATTTATTCAATTTTTCAGTATTTTTTGATATAGCGGCAACAGAAATACATCATTTCATTATCAGTTCGTGAGATACAGCCTTGTGACAGACGGACGGAATGATAGCGGAGTCTTAGGAATAGGGTCCGTTTTAACCTTTGAGTGCGGAACCCTAAAAAAGCATATGATATATAAAAAAACCAACGTGTGGTTATTCTTTCTATACTAATTACCAAACGTCCATCGACATTTGCCATTTTAACACCAGGCCATATACAGCTTACAAATGGAGTCAGAGGTTAACCAAGCGTCTGCATCATGAAGCATGTAGGCTTTATCTATAAATTTAAAGGAGGTCATTCTTAAACAATGATGTGTCTTCTTCTTTCTAACTAAAAAGCAATAATGACAGAAAGAGATGAATCAGCGTTTAATTAAAAAACCGCTAAATATTTTTTAAATAAGGCCGTTAATCATTAGGATTAATTAATAAACGGGAGATATTAAAGCACTTGAAATTATTGAGGATTGAAGCTCGTAATTTGTTTGTTTTTGAGTTCGAATTTTAAATGTAAGTATATACAAGTTAAAAGTTCGACTAGACATAGTCTCCGAGCTGCGGTCGTAATATCATCAATTGATTGTGGCTGCCACTTCTCGGCTTTTGTGGTTATGATTTGTCATATATATTTTGAGAATATTAATCTTTGTTGTTTGGTAATTAGACGGTTAATAGTGTTGTGCCTTGTTTCAAGACTTTTCGAGACGCAGTATAAAATTAATTGGAATATAATTTTAAATTTAATATGTGATGTTAAATTCGAGTTGAAATTTTATCAACTACTAAATTCATAAAACTGAAAATACTTTATTCAATACAGTCGCATTAACCTTAATTATTGATATACGGAAATATACGGCAAATCTTTTTACATATAAATATTAGATATGTAATTAAGTTACTAATAATATTATGTATTAACAGCGTTTTCATATTGTTGTATCCAACTGGAATATGTGCGTAATAATTAACTTTCGATATTTATTTTCTATAAATAAGCAAGCAAGGTAATTGCCTCTCAATTAATACGGGGAAGAATTCGTAACATTTCCACACGTATGGCACCAGGAGCTTGTATTACACGTGTTTATTGAACTAGTATTATATCGAACTATTTTCGTATCTAAGTATTTCAAGTGGGTATTGAAAAATAATCTTTTAATATTAGTAGTCAGTAATTTAAGAATTAGGACCATATTATAGTATATAACCGCCTTCTAAAATGCGTTATTTGAACGCAGCCAAAATTTAAACAGACAAAACAGATAATAACAATTTTCGTTCTTATATTATTTATTTCGTAGATATACAATAAGTACGTTATTATTTAACAAATTTGTAAATTTCTACAAATGAAAATCAAAGCTTTGCAATGTTTTTATTAAATAAATAACAAAATATAAAGCAGATTATAACAAAATAACTTCTTATTATTTATTTGTACAAACTACAAAGGCAGACAAGCGTACTGCCAAAAGACATTTTCAACCAATGAATCCTGAGCTGTTCAAAGAATAGAAGGCGCAAATAATATAATTAGAGAAATAAAGTATTATGAAATTACTTCAAAATCAAAATAATTATATTTAATAACAATCGTTTCTCTTTAACTGGGAGTGGGGCCGTGTGCGAACCCGTCTGAGGACCACCAACTGAGTATTGGTGTTTGAAAGGTCAGTGTAAGTAACATCTAGCTCACAAGGTTGGTGGAGCATTTGTTATATAAGAAATGCTTAAATTTTCATAATGGCTTATTGTATATAAGCAGTGGTGACAACTTACCAAAAAGTGGCCGTTAAAAAAAAATTCAAATAGTAACTTATAAGGACTTTTTGATGTCATCAGAAAACCGGTTCGCAAAGTGGATTCCACCGAGAAGAACCGGTAATTAAGGCGTTCCTAATTTTTTCTCAAATTATATAGATACATAAAATCTTCAACTGTGCCTTATTCTTATCGAAGATAGAAGCAACATTAGACATAGATATCCCTGTGCTGAGCTGCATTTTGCAATATAGAAAATTCATGATTGATATTTCTTTAGATATAATGTAACACTTTAGTTCCAAAGTTCCGATTACATCTTCGCCACAATCAAAACGCCAATTTTACAAGGATCCATAAAGAACATTTTAGATTATTCAAGATATCAATGATATCGTCAGTTTAATATCACAGTTGTTCACTTTGCTTTATTATTCTTGTGGTTTTAAGACTATATATAAACTGTACACAAGGTAAATGATAGAATTCCACGTTTTTTAATAAGTATAAATGCGTTCTTTATTTAAAAATAACAATATTAACTTAAATTGCGCGGGTACTCCACACCTAAAGCATTACAATTTATGTACATGAATTGCAAATCTAAATTTTCATATAATTATCTTATGCAACCCAGTATATAATATTTATACGTATATACTGATTTGGTTTAAATAATTGCAAATCGTTTCCGATTTAATCGTAATGACGTTAGTTTATTTATCAAGAAAAACGTTTTATTGTAACCGTATATGGTTTTTGATATAATGTCTAGTTCTTGCGGTTAGCCATTTAATTATAAAAGTATATCCGGTCAAGTGCGAATAGAGCAACGTTTATGTGAACACGGTATAACTGTATTTACTTTTGCATTTTGTTAAGTTATATATTTAATTAGAGAAACTCTAGGGTATGTCTTATTTTCTTTTTAATGATTATGATTGGCTAATTTGAAAATTATTCAATTAATATTCGTTAATTTTGTAATTCGCAATGATTTAAAACCAGAATAAACATATTCTGTCTGTGCAACTTATTTAACATTAAATATGCAACGTGTCAAGTACCACTTGACAGGAATCGAACATTTTTCAGCCAGAATCGTCACACTTAAATTTGAAAATATTTTTTTCCGTCATCGCATCTAAATAAATATTATTCCGTACAGTAACCGAAGTTGTAAAATATTAATACATAATGATAATTATTTATTCAATTACGCATTAATAGAATTTTTCAAAGAACAGTCGATAGCAGTATAAATTACGATCAATTGATTTACTACACATTACTTGAAATCGAAGTGTTTTCATAAAGATACTTTAAAAAGTATCGATACATTATTCCTTTGTGATTTTTATAATTTTTCTGATATGGCAACACTTACAAAATTGATATAGATTATTAAAATATTAGCTACTTTTGTTTTAATTTTTAATATACCATTATATTAAAATAATAATTCAAACATAGTTTCATTTAATAACAAACAATTCACGAATTTATAAATGTGAACATAAGACTGACATATTGAAATAGGAATAAATATAACTACGACTTCCGCGGGGCTTCGAAGAGCACTTCGAGCGCCTAGTTCCCCGGATCGAGAAGGTAGCGAGTATCTTGGACAGACATCCTGCGAGCAATCGTGTCGGCGATTCTCCTAAGGAAATCGTCATGGCAATTGCGAAGCGAAGGCCATAGCCTCCTTCTGTGGGACCGTTATAGTAGACAGGGAAATGGAAATGACGGAACCCTTTTGGCGAAGAATACCTTCGTCCCCTAAAGAGAGAACCATCACGAGCGGAACACAGATCCGTTATACGATCCCTGCCGAAGACGGATGTGAGAAGTTTTATTACAACTGGGCAATACTGGAGGATAAAAGATCGAGACGTGCGTAAAATATGTAAATATCACATTCTATAAAAGTAGTTTTTGTTCGTAAAATACAATTAAAACTAGTTATTATAATCTCAAATATCGAGTCTCTGACGTATATTCGAAAAACCCACACGTAATTTCAAAAGAAACGAAAACAGTTTTTTTTTTAATAATATTATTTAAAACGATTATCGACACATAGACAACACTAGCAACCATAATTGTCCATTGGAATTAATCAACTGCCCCTCAGTCAGTGCAATTTAAGCCTTAATTATAATAAATTAAAGTCGTATTTCTTTCGTCTGGTTTGTTTCGGTTTTTCCTCTAGATTACGGCGAAGGTAAACCGGGGTGCGTGCGTCAAAGCCACCCTTTCGTTGTGAGTCATTTCAGATCAAGGGCAAGATGATGTTTTAACGTATTCAGCTTAATATTTATTTAAAAAAAAAAACTTAAATTATCGATTATAATTAACTTTTACATTTAATGTTGCTACATAAAAAATATAATGTCAATTTGGGCACAACATTTGAAACATTCGATGATGGATACACAGTTGAATAAGAAAGTAATGTTTCTAATGTAATGAAATATCCCAATTTTTAGTCTACAATATGTGAAATAATTGCACAGATTAAAAAAAAATTAAAATATATTGAAATAGTTTTGAAATTTCGCAATCGCATTCTTATCCGAGTTACAAGTTTATTTTTACAGAATAGCTGAATTAAATGAAATAATGTTTAGTAACAACTTATTTTTTGAACAAATAACACTGTGAATATCCTCCTAATTTAAATGCAATATTTATACAATGGACAAAAAAGGGTTCACGATCTTATTACGGCGTTCTTTCGACGCATATTTTTATCTGTATAAAAAAAAAATAATGATTCATAATAATGAGAGATGTTTGTGTCTATACTCTATGCGTTCCTAAGACATTGATGTTATTGCCACTCTATATAAACGTTTATGTAGACCGTTATTCTATCCTTGCGACGGGTATTTTGTATGAAAGTTATTTAATACTAAATTTGTCCGCGTTCGTAATTTTTACCTTTTAAAAAGTGTAGGTTTTGTGGTTTAGCCGTGAAAACATAACAGGCAGACAAACTTATTAGATAAACAGATTTTCAGAGACGGGAACCTTTATAAAGTATAGTAATTAATAGTATCAGTTAAACTAGGTATATTCTATTTAATAAAACAGAAATGTAACCCATTTTAATTTTCGCGCCACAGTTTACTCACGTAAATATTTCAAAACGAAATATCATTTTTTTTTAATTCTATATTTGCACCAACCGTACTGTTACTAATGTGAAGCTATCAACAATGTGTAGTATTCAAAACATGTTCAAATTTAACATAATGTTGCTGAAAATATCTACTCAAACTCATTCATTATTATTAACCTTTATTACAAATAAATATGGTTCATTTTGAGTATAATTTCTTTTTGGACTCATTTGAATGAAAAACAACATAAACGAATATAACTACATGTCAAACCTTCTCCTAAAGAGAAAGGAGGCCTTAACCCAACAGTGGGACATTTACAGGCCGTTGAGAATCTTCTTTTTGTTTTTTTTTTTTTTCAAAATAAAATTTTCTATCATCGCGGAATTTTCTAACACGTGTCTTAAAATAAATTTTAAGCGTTATCGGATTAGGTTAAATTTTAATGAACATCAAACATGATACAGATAATCTCAAAAGCAAAGCTATTCCCAAGTTCGATCGTAAAATGTTGTTAACTTACGATGATACATAAGTTTTTGTAAAGTTTTATAAATATTATGACTATTAGTCTAGTTAATGTCACATATCAAATCATTTCACGAATGATTTTTTAACAAATTCACAGAACCAAATATAACTTACGACATAAAAATTAAAACAAAAATACTTATATATTTTTTTATGTATGTATGTATTCGTGTATGTTTATGGTGTGTGCGTATAATTTAATCTATGTCTAAATATAAAGAACCGGTTTATTTATTTTTTTCATCTGCTGTTTGAATTGATCACACAACTGCGTAGATGAAGCCGCAAAAAATATATTGTTTATAATATACCTTACACGTCTCACTCTGAAGTGAAACGTATTAACTGATTGATTTTTTTTTAATTAGTAATATTTAAATTCGTATCATTGCTTGATTAATAGTAAATAAATACATTCGTTATTTAAAAATTCGTTATTTAAATAGCGTTGCATGCCCGCAATTTTTAATAAGGGTCAGAGCACCCTTATTAAAAGCACACCTCTGAGGTGTGAAACCTCGTAGAGCAACTCTTTAATAGTTTTATTATACGCAACTGAATTCATATAAATACACAGAAAACATTCATATATCATCTTGGATTCTCATTCGATTATATATACCTTGAATATATTATGTAAACTGTTTTTGTAGAAAGTATATATTTATTTTTACGTTATATTAAAATTCTTGGCATATGATTTTGTCAGAACAGGCTGTGATATGAATGGATTTCCACTGTTGATTGGTAAACTGACATATCTCAGATTTTCATACTGGCAACACTGAACTAGATGAGCTATTAACACTACAAAAATGTTACTCTTCGTATTTCTTCCTTTAAACCTAAAAGCTAAATTAGTAGATGGTTAAAATTCATACATAAAACAAGCTAACCCTTGGTTGCTTGCAATATGTTATTTATTTGAACCCTCGCAAGTATCAAGTAATTGCGAAGTTGTCTGACGTGGTGAGAGGCGCAGACGTCACCGGGTCATCGTACTCGTTATCGACAATCGATTCAATAAACACTAGCGCGTCGAGTGTCCACTTCATCGATTAAGTCCTGCACTACTTGCAATCACTATAGAAGAAGCCTTGAAGACAAAATCATCTTCTTGATGATTTTAATTAAATTCAGGCCGCTGCGAGAATGCTTTTCTGACGTCTGCCAGTTAGTACTTAGACTACTGTCTAATATAGACGGAAAATAAACAGTTGACATAACCTTGTACTGCATTGACTTGAAAAAAAACTATAATATTCTCATTTATTAAAAACAACTTAGCGCAAAATTATACCGTATATTATGAATGATTTAAATATAATATAAATAAACGATTTAAATATATTTATAATTCAATTCAATTCTTAGTTAAATGGCTCTAAGTCGCACCAATCAGACACAGATTATAATATATTTATAAATTCTGCCACTTCAAAGTTAAATCGTTCATTCGATCAAGGACCTGTCAGAAACGTATTCTCTCAGTAGGCAATAACGTAAAGTAAGATGGAATCAATCACCTTAAGTTTTTTTTTTTTTTAAATACTTTTTCAGTAAAACTGACAAATATATTTCGATAAGTCTTTTGATAGTACTTGAATGTAAAATAAACATTTCGACTTTGTATTTTGTATCTTCAATCAGCATGTTTATTGATTTATATTCTTAGAGGTCAAATAAAATGTGAATCGTTGTTACACAGTCTTTGTTATTTCCTTCTGTATTTTGTTTACAATTGTCAGATAAAATAGTTTCCTCGTAATTAATTTGAGAAATTTTACCATTTCAATTGTCATTATTTATAAACATTATGTTGTGAAATGGGTGTTCATAGACCGGACGCGATTAAAGGTCATTTTAATGATACCAGACGAAACGTCAATTCTTTTTTGTCAAGCGTATTTCGTACACAATTGATGTGTCAGATAAATAGCATGGTTCCTTAATATTGTATACTAAACGTTCATATAAAGATCACATATAAATTTAAAATCTAGTTACTGACAAAATCGCATACATACGGAGAAAAAGAAACCTTTTCTTTTTTGAAGTCGTTTAATAAAGTGAATGGCAACTAACTATCAGTATTTAGATAATTACCTTAATTATATATTTACCTTAATTGAGTCGGTTAGTTAAAGCATCGCTGCAATAACGCATCTGGTTTTCGAAATATGACGTGAGACTCGAAGAGGAGAGCTGGTAAAAGCAGGCCGTTGATAGATAGAAACCGGATTGGAAAAACGAAACTGCGTCACTCTTTATTCGTGTCGGTTACTTTGTCCATAAGAAATATTAACATAATTAAATTTAAATTATCGTCTTGGTAATTTAACACGAGTTGTGATAGTGAATTATTCATTGTAGGATTGAGTTTGTGTTGAACGCAATTCTCGCACTTCAAGCTTATATTCACAGGGCTGGATTTGAAGTCTTGAAGGGTAAATGAAGAAGTGGAGGCCCCTAATTAATTATTATCTAAATTAATTGAACTTTTTATTAAATTTAATAATGTATTGCGGTATATTTACTAACAAATATTTATAAATATTATCTAAAGATTAAAGAAGCTTTTCGAATTTGTCATGTTTTTTTACTAGGAAATCTATTGCCTCCCTCCCTTGTGAAGGCCTCGGGCCTGTAGCACCGGATGTCCTCTTAAATCCGGCCCTAAAAATTACCACCAACGCCTATGTACACAACTAGATAGTGATATTTTGTGAATCCATTTAATCTTACATCTTTCTACGTGTATCAAATTTTTGCTTTGAAAATTAATAAATTTCAATTCATCATGTTAAAGAAACTTTGATTAATAAGATGAAAAAAAGTGTGGACTTAGTATTCGTTGGATAAGTGATACACAATTTAATTATTGTAATTAATAATCTGTGTAACTGACTGTTGGAAAATAGTATATTTTCGATATAATCTACGTTCCAAACCGGAAACACCTATTTATATCCGTATTTTTTCTCTAACCGATTTATAATTTGAGAATAGGTAACGAAGCTACCCTGCTAACAAATCGCTAGGCAACTGTGACGCAATGTGGACTTATATTTTCCTCCATCCCTCGTAACGGAGGGTTGGTAATCTATTTTAATAATACCCAATAATATAACAATATTTTAATAATGACTATTCCTGTGTAGGTTTTGGGTTTAGTTTACAGACTATATTTTGGGAAGAAATGATCGCTTCCATTCGCTTAATAATTAATATGAAAAAAAAAACGCTGAGTTTCTTTCGCCGGTTCTTCTCTGATCCGAGGTGTTTAAATACGAATCGGTGGTTGCTTTCTGCCAATCAATAAGCAATCGTAACGCTTCTATATTGAATAAAGATTTATGTCTTTTTTTTATATATGTAGTTACTTAATATAATTATTATTTATCAATTTAAATTTAAAATGGCTAATTAAAAATAAAACTAGAGCGAGCTTTATAAAACTATGCGGGTCTATTGAAACATTTCCTTATATATATACATCTACAATATCTAATGTATAATGTAAATATTACGAAAACATTAATGTTTTCATAATATATTTAATGTACAACAAGAACACTACATATATATATGCTAAACACAATTTTTTTGTACAGCTTATCGCTCGTTCTAATCTATTCGTCGGTTTAATTCATTTTTCATATTTCCAAGCATGTTTATTAAAGAAGGAATAGGATATTTACTTAAGAACATAAATAATTTATCAAATTTCTCAAATAGAAAGATTAGCATTCATAAATCGTCGTTTGATCTTTATCTGTATTATTTTGCTTAAACCTTTTATTTTAAATAGAAATAGAAATTTTATTCCTTCGACTATAATGTAAACGTATTGAAATGCAAATTTTTATCCCTGGTAACTCAAGCGACAACGGAAAATTTTAAAAACGCTTTTTAATTAAATCCACGTCAAAGGCTACCGTTGCGAGCATAGTTGCGATATACCTCTTGATAAAGTCCCCATTACCAGCAATCAATTTGTCCAAGTTTAAGCGGCACATGCTTATAAATAAACGTGTTTGCGAACATGTGGTATTTAAACACGAGTTGGGTTTTATTGTTCCCTACAACTCCATAGAAACCTGTGTGCATATAACCTCCTTGTTAACTTTTAATGCGCATAATGGAGTTACCTAATGCGGTACTTTGAAATATTCACGATAACCTGAACAAGGGCTCAGAAACAAAGTTACAGGAAATTTGTATGATGAAAGTACGTTGTAATACATAAATGCAAGGTGATTTACATGCGCAAGCCTTCCCGTAATGCCTCCTGAAGAGACGGTGTGGATAACGCTAGTTTTTAGTGGGTATTCCGGTGAGCTGCGGAGCTTGTGAGAGTTCTTGAGAGTTCTCAGCAACGGTGACTCCGAAATACTGCTTCACTTCACGTGGGGTAAACGCAGTTAAGAGTATTTTGCTACCGAAAAAAAACAACTTGGAAACAAGAGATGTGTTTTGGAGTAAAAGGCGTTTAATGATCCTTCATTGACTTCTTAATCGGATGTTGTCCTTTTGTCTCTACCATTTTATATTTTTCCACTACTAATTGTAATTTGCTTCGAGATAAGTTTAAGCAAGTCATGAAACATGACCATTCCAAGAGAGTTGTGGTGTTTTAGTTTTTTTACCCCTTTTTAGTTCCTTTATTTTATTTAGAATAATTATTCCATTAATGGAACTTATTAAATTCGTTGACTTTCAGTGTTTTGTTAACTTAACATATTTGTGTTCATAATCACATGCTTGTAAAATATTTCAGAATACGACTAGCATTTAGTGATTTTGTGTTTTTGTCGTCATGGGAGATTAATGATTGATAGAAAAGAGAAAAGAAAAGAGTGAGTGCTGAATTTCTTAAATATTTTCTTCTCTTGCCGAGTCTTTTCGGTAGACCCTTCAATTTGAGACGGTGATAGCTTTAAAGTTCATCTTGTTAAATAACGATTCTAAAGAATAAGAATAAGAACACCAGAAAAAACATACGTCACAAATAAAATTAACAATGCAAGTGAAACGTACCGTGTTTGTGGTGGCTTTTTTACATTCATACGTATATGTCACATTTGTCAGACAGATACTTGATAATTACTAAAACTACCCGCAGTGATTTTTTTTTTAATTATTTACTATCACAAAGTTTCAATCATTGTAATCCAATAAGTTAATCGTAAAAAAGTTTTTATTGTTTTTCGTGTTAAAATACCAAATTACGCCATTACTAGGAATAAGATACAATAGGTGTGTTATATACTTGTATATTGAATTATACGGCATTGAAGGTCGCACTTAATCTTCCTTCGTTCGTTTTCGTTTATTTTGGTCCCCCACTTGTTGCTGGGTCAGAAGTAGAGCTGGAGTGTGCGAGGTTAACTTATATCGATACTTATTTAAACAGTAACATTGGTTTGTGATTTTTAAATAATATTACATGAATTAATATTTTAACGTAGTTCTAACTTTATTAGTGATGTTATCTCAAGCTTGGAATTCATTGTGCCGCTGAATAAGTTTGTTACTGTTGTAATAACAATGAAAATTGCTATTCTACCAAACATACATGCTATTTAGGTATTTACTTAGAACAACCAACAGTAGATACATTTAATTCACATTATAATAAAAAGCTTAAACATTGATAATTTATTCGTTAAATGTCATTAATAATAAAATTATGATTAAAAACGATATTACAAAGGATTCTTAAATCTATACAAGCAACCTTGTATCTAAAAAAAATATTTAAACAAAAAAGTCACGATTCGCCGGGAGGAAAATCGATTTTCTATAAGATATTTATCCCAATTTAAACTCGATAACATTTCTTTTAGCGTTGGACGTTACCACTCAACAGGTGAACAGGGAGTAAACAAACACTCAAGTCGCACTCACCCACCCTGTTGCTGTAAGCAACGGCACCTCCCTCCCCACTAAACATCTGTCTAACACCCAGCTTTACAATCGACCAAGAAATATTTATACGAGAAAATTGCTCTCTTTGTTGCGTTTACAGTAGATATCTAGTTACAATTGACTACTGTTTAAGATAAAAGCTTAGTTTGTAACGTTATTGTTTTATTTATCGATTCATAATCATGATTTAAACTGAATAAATTATTTCTTTTACCTTCGAAGGAAGAGAGAACATTATTTAAAAAAAAAAATTATATTTTTTTGCTTTTGGAACGAGGTTTTGAAACTTAAATTTTGAAAAAGTTAATTGATAGACCTCCTTTTGTTTCTCTTTCTATTACGTTTTTATACGTTACTAAAACGTTTTTATACAATATTATCTTTATTCTTATAATTGCATTATTCACAAAGTTGATACATTACTTTCACTGTGTCTGTCATTTAATAAAATCTCTTTTCCAACCAGATAACCGGTACCTCTCAATTTGATATATTGAATTAAAAATGCAGATATATAAATGCAAAAATAGAGGAAATATATCTTTAAAAACAAAAGATAACTATTTTCGTAGAAAAAGAACAATGTAGTCAGATTAGAGATAGATAATAAATTAGCCTATTTTTATTTTGCTTATGTTAACTGTCTTCGTCTAAAGTGTTTTAAAAAAAATACGAAAGTTGAATAAACTTAAACATACACGTAAATAAGAACGCATGTGATTTCAACTTCAACCGAATAACATCAACTTATACAACTTGCTCGCTACTCTCCTTTCACTCAACAACTCGGTCACTTGATACTTTGCTAATTTAAATTCTATCTATAAAACGATAAAAGCTAAAATCGAGTGCCACGACAAAATGAAAGAGTTAGATATTTGGAACACAGTTTTATGACTTACATTATAGTAACAAATACGATTACACTTAAAGGGTCAATATATTATTGTCTTTATTTTAAATCATTTTAAATTAAACATAAATATTTATAATTGTTTTACGTCTATAAGTTTTAGAAATGTTTCATTTCAAGATAACTAAGAACAGGATTTTATATTCAAATATAGAACGACACCATGATATGTTATTTCTAGATCCTTAAGTGTTATATTATTTATGATCTGTGACATTTAAAAGATAAAAAACGCTTCCTTTACGCCATATTTTTGTTTTGTTTTAATTTTCTTTTAAACGCGTTCAAAGTATTGATATAATGTTATCGTGTACCTTATACTCGGATATTTTTTTCTCGCAACATTTAAATTTCTATACATCGGTTTTATCGATTCCAAATTTTACTGATTGTAATATGTTTGCTCCAAAATACTGCACTGAGGCTTCAATAATTTAATAATTGTTTTTGTTTGTGTGGCATCATACTTTAGGCCTCGCCCATTATAAATTCCAACAGCGAATAGATTAATATAATTGAGTAGGAGGAGTAAGTTTCATCGCAATAAAGATTGTTATTTTTGGTTACACTGAATACATATAACAAAATCGGGAGGAAAAGCTTTAATTAACGGATGTGCGCAACGGATGTAAGTCGAGGTTGCTTGTATCTATCAATCAAATAGACATATATCTCTATATGCCTAAAATACGACATTTATGTTCTTCGACTAGTGTTCGAGTTCAACAGTCGCTAAACGACAAATTGCATAGACGTGTGACGTACGACCCCACAGGCGCGGCTTCATCGAACCACTTCAATTTACAGCTCGAATACTATATGTACGTATCAATTGTTAGATGGACACTTGCAACATTGTTGTGAAGCTACAGAGATATCATTGCTAGTAATTGTACGTGACCTAGGACTGAGTAAATGTTTTATTTTTTTACGATCGGTATTATGTATACATTCCAAATAAAACAGAAATAATAAATAGTTTTTATTATATTTGTGACCACTGTTCTTCAAATAATCCATTCCTTCTTACCTATGTATGTATTCATTTTTAAGTTTATATTTCGTAATTTTATCGTCCGCACATTTTGCACGCTTAACGTGACTGACACGTATCAGTCATAAGATAATAATTGTGATTATACAACATTGACCTACAAATTATATAAAAACAGATAACATAATAAACTTTATATTTAAAAATTCTGCACATTTTTTACTGATAAAATTAAAATCATTTATCATTTGTACTAAGTGATTGCGAATATAAAATTAGACTTTACTGATTTATTTTTAATTCATATTCATTGAATATCTTTGTTTATATATTTTTAGTATATATTTATGATTGCATTAATTACTAACTCAATACAGTAATAAATAATGAACATACACTAAATATAAAGTAATATTAGGTATATAACCTTATATTGATTGTATATGAAAGAAATTCTTTTTTAGAAAACGAATAAATTTTGGCAGAATTTTAAGGTTGATGCATAATGAAAATTAAAAAAAATATATTGTCTGCCTACAATAATGATGAGATCGTAAACGTCAAATAAGGCCGTTATTTTAACGATCTGTTTTATTGCATGGAGTCGTTACAAAGGACGTAAAATCTATTCGACTGTTATCTTTATTCCTGTTTAGATGTCTATCGCATGTAAGCGAATTCTATAGGCGGCACGTCCTTCACGACGTTTGGTTTTGTATACTCAATTAATTGGTTTATGTTTATTCGTAATATGATGAAAAAATTGTAGAATTTTATTTAATTAAAGAATAAATATAGGTATTATCATGAATAAAAATTTGATTACCTGGTTTTAAATAAAATGAAATCGTTTCCATTTACAAGGTTCTAAACTATAACAGTGGCTTGTATTACCAATTCAAAAAATTTAAAAATAAAAAAATAACGACGGATTCTGTATGAACCACAACAATATAACATTTTCTTCTTCATTCTCACTTTCGCGTGTGTGTTATCTGTGTCAGAACAATGAGAAAAATATCGCCTTTGTCTCGATTCCGTTCGCGGATAACATTTTCAATAACAACCTGCACCTACATGTTTTCATTTAGTAATTAAATAAAATTTAAATGATTCCTGTTATCGACACTAATGTTAACGTAACGAGCGACAAATCGGTTAATAATAGTTGTGGCCTAATGGCGGGTACACACCTGCAGGCCTCTCAGACAAAACGGGCCGCTAAAATGATATGCATTAAGTTGTATTTTATGTATACTCATATTTTGTATTGCTGTAATTTTGTTGGTAAAAATATTTCTTATAAATTAGTTGTCTATGGAATTAAATATATTCATTTATTTTATATAACAGTGCGTCAATCGTGGATGTTATCTGTCTATGTATATAAATAAGTATGGAGATGTTTATTTCAAATAACTATGACTTATACATAGCAGAAGACAAACGTAGAATTATTGTTTTTTTTTAATGTAATACATAGTTTTAATTTTTATGTGTAATGTACAATTGTTCTTGATAGTAGAAGAACTTTTATTATACATAGATATTATATAAAAGACCTACAAAAGGAAAAGAAGCCGTTTTTTATCTCGATTTAAATAAATAACAAAAACCGTGTAAAACAATATTTAATTCTTAGAACTTTTTAATTTAAAAATATAATGACTTGTGGCAGTATAGCTACTCAGAAAAACTAGAAGTGTAAGTATTTCCAGAAGCATTCTGGTTTATTGTTTTAAGCAACATCTTAGGTATCCAATTCACGTGGCAAGCGCGTGTTTGCAATTATATTGATCCTGAGAGACGCAACACTCTCGTTCGTATTGTTGTTTACAAACATGATCAATTACTTATTTTCGATAAAAAAATAATAATTAATCACAATTATATTTAATTATAAATAAATAAATATATATCTAACTATAATAACAGATAAGATTTTTTGATGATATGCCTTTGTGCAAACCCTTGTCAACCCACACATGTCATATTCTCCCGCCAAACAGCAATACTTTATTGTCGTGTTTCGGTTTGAAGTGTTAGTGAGCCAGTGTGAGTACATGCACGAGCGCCATAACATTTTGGTACCCAAGTTTGGAAGCGCATGTAAGGGATGATTAATATGAGAGTGCCAATGTTATCAGGACGCTGCAGATTGCAAGTCTACCTGAAATTTTAAATTAAAAAAATAGTTCGTTTTTTAAAGGTTGTTATTATTTATAAATTATGAACGTTACTTAATTATTCTTTTCTTAATTATCTTCGTATGAAAAACGACCGTGAGTTTCAAAGCTGAATTACAAGATACTATTATTTCGAAAACCGCACATTCTCCGTACATTATTCAATTGTGACATTGGCGAAATAACCTACGACCACTTACGTAGTTGTAGAAACTTTTTGTTATAAGCCGTTGAATATACATAAAAACAAATCGATATTTGAATATGATTACAATTGTGAATATAAGTGTCGCTAACAAATATCGATTTTTTTTTTATGGCATTGGTTGGTGGACTAGCATATGGGCCACCTGATGTTAAGTGGTCACCACCGCCCATAGACAAAGGCGCTGTAAGAAATATTAACCATTCCTTACATCACCTCGGGAACTAAGATGTTATGTCCCTTGTGCCTGTGATTACACTGGCTCACTCACCCTTCTAACCGGAACACAACAATACAGAGTACTGTTATTTGGCGGTAGAATATCTGATGAGTGGGCGGTACCTACCCAGACGGGCTTGTACAAAGCCCTACCACCGAGTAGAATAGTAGTACCATCAAATACAGTTATCTTTATCATAAGGTCTGTCTGTCTGTCAACAATTTAACGTATAAATATTGTTTAGAGGTCTAGGGGCTGATTATTAAAAAAAAAAAGTTATCTTTTATTCTTTCAAATGTCAAACTCAAACTTCAACTTAAATTCCTTTATTCAATATAGAAGCATACACTAATTTGTAGTCATTAAACACTACCACCGGTGCGGAAAAGAAAATACCCTGACCTGAGAAGAACCGGCGAAAGAAACTCAGCGGGTCTTTTTTTTGTCAATTTTATTATTTACATACATTGAATATGAATAGATAATGATACCCGTCAGTATTTTATTGATAATAATAATTCGTATTATAGTATATATATTATATATTATATATATATATATATATATATATATATATATATATATATATATATATATATATATATATATATTTAATATACAAGTATTACTGTCTAATTGAGTCTTGCATAAGTAATGCCTTTTATCTAATTTTACCGTCAAACATCAATAACTTTGTATTTTGTGTTCCGACTTTAAGGGTGAGTGAAATAGTGTAATTAAAGCATTAAGGTCAAGTGACATAACATCTTTGATGTATTTTCAAATAAATCTTAACTATAGTTTGTCTATTGAATCATGTTGATACTTTCAAGATAAGGATTGACATAATTATCAATAAAATAGTTATTTTTTACAAAATTAACGCGATAAAAGTATTCAAATTAAATTAACTCTTAAAATGAATGCAACTAATCTGTAAAATTATTGAAGTATAAATATGATTTCTACGAAATATAAATTATCTTTTCATCTATGATACTTTTTTTATTAAATTTTTGCAGAGGTGTTTGTAGGGTGACATCAATTTATATTAGAATGGATCTAATTAATTGACATCTTACTAATAAATATTATAAATGTGAAAGTGGATAAGCTCAAGTCTACGCTCGAACAGTTATAGATAAAAATTATTTATATGTATTATTATGTTATTGTGTGCGCATTAAAAAAAAAACAAGATAATCAGGACGAATATTCGTTATTAAAATATCATAGACAAATAAAATATTGATATAAACACTACACTTAACAAAGTGATTTACATAACTTGCACTAGATGTCACTAATAGTATTTATAATCTGATTATTTTTAAATATCGAACGGAACAGTTATAATAGTATAAATATTTAGTCGTAACAGCCGGTACCCGTATAATAACGGTAATCATCATTGTCTCCATGACCCAGTTATTTCATATACTAGGTATTAATGAATATGTTTATTATTTACATTCTATCTTCGTTGGATTATACCAACTGTTTGCTTGGATCCCCTTATCAGTAACTATTTTGTAATAATTAAGTACACATTTTGTAATAATATTTATATATGAATACAGCTACTTAAGCCTAAACAAATATTATTGACATTTTTTTATGGCTTATTCTTTTTTCAAAATAAAAAAGCCTTTATTGAAATAGAAGCGTACTGTGAGGTTGTTCTTTTTTCTTTTTTAGATATACTATTAAAAGATAAAAACAATCTCACAGTATATACGTGTCATCATACAATATTTTTATATACCTAATGACGTTTTTGTCGACGAAGAAATGTAAGCGAATCTTTGTGACTACTGCTATGTTACCCCTGCGAAAGCGTTGGGAATAAGATGTTATAAAATATTATCGATATTAATGTTTGTGGATTTTAATGTTCATTACATAGTCGTAACTGGATTTATTTTAACATAATTTACTTTAAAGAAAAGAACTAAAAAAAGTACTAAAATTTACCAAAAAGTATCGGAGGCAATTTAAGCTGAGTAATAGTAATAGCTTATATAACGTTTCCCGATTGCCCGATTTTCCCAAATGCATTATATTTTTGCGACTATTTTAAAGTAATTCCTACATTATAAAGTTTGATATATAACGCAACGGCTCTAGTGAGTTTATTTTGTTATATTTTCAAAGTCATATATCAAAAGATATTAATTTAATACATCTATAAATCAAGAGCTATACCTACTCGTATTTTAAACGATATTACATTTCTACATCTGCCCATTTACTTTTATTAAAAAATTAAACATGTTTCGCGTAATTTTTGAATTTCGAATTTATACTAATTAGTATTTTATAGTCTTTGAAATGATGAAGCAATAATAAAAAAAAAAAATGCAAAAATTGCAATGAAATTTATGCTAAGTCCATAATTTGAATGACGCTATTTACAACTGTAGAGTTATTATTCTAAAATTTATAGCTTTGAGTGAATCAATTTAGATTCTTTAAAACACTCGACAATAATATTTACATTCTCAGTTCGGGTCATCAAACTCATCGCATTAATTAATTCTTCGATGGTATTTGCATAGCTTCCAGTCAGTGTGGGCGAATAGTGTCTCGCAACAATAACGTCGGATCGATACTTCACAGAACAGTGGAAAAACCTGCATCTAACAAACCTATCCAAGTTCCAATATACACGAATAACTGATCTAAGTATAGTGTGACAGAGTTTTATCGTTTAAAAGCCTTAGAAATAGATATCATCATTTTTTTAGAACAGTTTGATAACCATTGAAGTATTTAGTAAAGTAATAAATATTTATGTCAATTTAATACTTAGTGGTAGGGCTTTGTGCAAGCCCCCCTTTGATAACACTCACTTATGTACGTATAATATCGCTCAACAGCAGTATGAATTATTGTTACCCTTTGAAGGAGTGAGCCAGGGTAACTACAAGCTTAAGGGATGTAACATCTTAGACATCAAGGTTTGTCTGCCTAGCAATATCATAAAAAAAATATATTTTACAGTCACAGATAAACAATAAATCCTATGTAATTTTTATTATTGAACAAGTTAATTAAAAAAAAAAACAATTCTTATATAATTGAATACGCAATAAAAAATGTTTACATATAAACATAACTTAAATAGTTAGCCTTACATAATATACGAATTTTACAATCTCCGCGTCAAGATTTAAAATTGTAATGTCACGTGCGACGCCACGTTGTTACTATTCAAAACGACGTGGATACTGTCGAAGAAATTTATTCAGAATTTGACCTATTGTCATCGATATATCTTAGAAATATATATACGGTTCACATTGCTTTTCATTTTACCTTTATAAATATCATAATATGATACTACACTTCTATCGGACATACGGTTTAGGCGAATGATTGTGAATGGTGACCCCTTCTTGACCTTATAAAATAGATGTATTTGTATATAAACCGGTATGTAACCAAAACTGTCCTTAAAAATGTCGATAAAATTTGTAATTTATAAAAAACCTTTCGAAGCTATTTAGGTACACTTAGATTTCTATACTCAGTTGTTTTGGTTGGGACTGGCAGAGATTAATTACAAACATACCCATGAGTTAAGCACAAGAAAATACATTGGTTTGAACACAGACTCTGTAAGATTGCTGATCTGTTAAGATTTACGTTTTCTAACCACTCTTCGTTTAATTGTCTCATTTTAAACGAAATAACTTACACGCGGAGAAAAAAACGGGATCTACATGTATTTTTTAAAACGTCATAAAAATATATAAAATATAAAAATCTCACAGTCGTTATTATTTTTTGCGGCACTTTCAACAATCGTCACATGTCAGATAATTTTTAAAAAACCTTTAATGAATTATATAAATGGTACTAAAATCTGTTCGGTATTTTTTGAGTTTATCTTTTATACTTTCATAATACTTCTAAATTCAATACAATACTGATAGTACTTAGATTTAGCAAGCGGGAGACGAAAATACTTTCCTTTATATATTTATATTGGATGTCTGTCATTAAAATCATAAAAAATATTTTCAGTAAAAGCATCGCTTGTAATTCAGTGACGATCTTGAACCAAAATGTTTCAAAATTAATATGAATTGATTATTTCAAATTAATATACATGGAACGTTTCGACACACATCATTTGATGTTTCGTAATTGTTAAATATTAATGAAATTCAAATTAAATTTTTATACGCGCCATGCATTTTACATATTCATTTGGTTTAATATAAAACGGACAGGCGAGGAAGTGAGATAGACATAAATCACTGAAATAATATTCTTAATTTTTATATAAAAGATTAAAAAAAAGACAGGTGAGAAAATGGGCTACTTAATGTTTTTATTATTATACTATGTGGTCATCCATTGACATTTTCACCGCAAGTTTTGGTGCTAGAATAATTGTTTAGATTCATACGTACAGCCACTATGGGCGTACACAATTCCCCCTAACTGTAAAAATAGTCAACTTCGGTACTATGAGTTACAAATTTCAATTATCTGCCATAGTTCATATCTAGAACAGTTACAATATATTTCTTAGAATTCAAAAATTAGCCTTTTTAAGTTTTAAGAAAAGTACTCTACAAATGACGTCACTACGTACGAATTAATAAGACAGCCATAAAAAATAACATTTTAGAATTTACTTTTGTTGACAATTTATTTCTTAACAGCGAAATGTTTACATTTGGCTCAAGATCTTTTAAAAATTTAAAGGGGCCGGAATAAATCACTAAATTTATTTCCCCTTTCATTCTTTACTAAGTCTTCTTTTCCGTCAAATTAAATGGCTATGAGCTGACATCTTTCGTCCCAAATATATAAATAAAATTAAATAATCTTATATTACCTTAAATATTCTTAGAAAGTAAGATTATAACAGTTTATTGCGGAATATCTTTCTCACAAACCCGAGTTCGACTTTCTCACAAACTCCTTCAATATTGCACCGATAATATTGACCACGCACAGATAAATTAAAAAATAACACAACTTTTTTTTTCATAAAAGGCTACTACAAACAGGCAAGCGATATAAAATTCCACGTTTTATACAAATATATTTCTGCTAATACAAAAACAATAAAGCACGATGTTATTTATTTACATAATAGATATGAAGTGTGCGTTTATTTTGATGTATATTTCATCGATGTCGTTTGTGAACGATAAGTGTGATAGGTCGAGAGTCGAGACACGCCGGACTGACAGGGTAACGAACTCCGGTCGCTACCTTGCAATTTAAATGTTTCTTACCCTGGCGTCATACACTCGATTAAATCCAACGTAGACTTCGATATATTCATGGTAAATCATACGCCTTCGTACTTTAACTTAACTTCTTTTTTTTTTTATTCTGACAGATCATAATTCTGACAGATATATTTAGATCATAATTATGTTGATAGTATAATCTGTGCCCTGTCGGTACACCTACCCGTTAAACTAAGAAGTATTTTTAAAATAATGTTTCTATTGGTTTTACCTAATGTATTATTATTTTTATATCTATCGCGTTATGGAATTACAATTCATTGACCGTTTTATCTGAATAAGTAGCGATTTCTTGCACGACGATACAATGATTTTTAGAATTAACAAAAAATATTGGAGACGAAGTTCTATGGCGGAATACTTATTAAAAGATAAAAATAAAACAATTGTAATTTCGTGAATGTAGTTAGTGAAAAACAATAATAAAATAATTTCAACGTAATTTGTCAAACAACTCAGCATTTAGACTTTTGGCTACATAATACAAAGAATATCTATTTTTATTTAAAGATTATTATCTTATTTCAATAGTTTTATTTATTACGCAATTAGAATAAATAGAGCAATTTATTGTAATGGCCTCCAATTAAAATGCTTGACGCATGTCGTCTTACACATAGGTACATACATTGTTTCGAGAAAATTCTTTAAATCAATTCAATAAAAAAAAACGGACATGATTTGACGACTCTATGAATATACTAAAGGGCATAAACATTTAAAAAAAAAAAAACATTTTTATACGTTTCATAAAATCTTAATAAAAGAAACTTAAGATTGTTTGGTTTGTTGTTTTGTTTTTTTGTTCGTCTTAGTTGTTTAACGTTTCAATGTTTTGTTATAAAAAAATCGAATATTTTTGTCATAAAAATTGAATCGAGGTAGAAAAGTTGATTGTGAGTCGACGCATGTTCTGAACTAAACATGAGCAAGGCGAAGTACGACCGAAATATCGTTTTCTCTGTATCAGAGGTGGCTACCGAAAATCGCTGAATGTTGCTTAAATTGATACTAGAAGGCTAAACGATCTCAAAGTAACAATCTTAGATTATTCATATACTTAGATAGAGTGTTGCACTACAAAATAACTAAAACAAACGAGCTAACTTTACCATCTTGATTTGCGTGTCAGCTACGCTTGACACTCGCCACACGCCATACTACTTTACCACTTGGTTGGCCACTATGTAAGAATAGTCGTTGTAATAAATTTACAAATAAAAATAATAATAATCAAAATCCAAGTATATTTATGTCGTTGATTTCGCCAATCGTTTTTTAAATCAAAACATATCGAAGCTCGGAATGCAGTTTGCAGACTCTTCCGAGAAAAACCGCAAGAAATAAATAACAAATTACATTACATATTATTATAAATAAGATAAACATTTCGATTGTAAATTAATTATTTAATTCTTTATTCTAAACAACGTATACTATTTTATATAAAACCGTTTATATAATTTGTATGTCAACTGAACCCTTAGTTCTACCCGCGGTTATATAAAGCTTTGTAGCACCAAAGTCAAAGTCAAACCTTCACTTTATTTTAAGGAGGAATTAAAAAAAAGTAGCCTATGACCATCCCTGGGACACAAACAATCCGAATTTAACCTAAATCGTTTCAGAGTATTTAGCGTGTAGAGGTAACAAACAGAGCTACTTTCGTATTTATAATACTAGTTGGAATAGAGAAGCAAGCAAAACGGTCCTCCGATGTTAAATTGCTACCATCTCACAGCAAATAGAGGCATTGTCAGTACAGCGTTGCATGGCAACATTGAGTACCAAGCTGTTATATCCATTGTACCTACAATTGCACTGGCTTCACGCACCCTTCAAAGTCAATAAGAATTGTTTATCGCTTTGATCAGGGGTTACACAAGCAGAAAGATTTAACCAGCAAAAAATTCTACCATCAATAAAATTAATTATCTATTAGTGATAACAATACTCGATAATGATAAAAGTATTGATCCAGCTGATAATATCAATTTTAATTCTATTAATGTGTTCATAATTAATTAATTTTCTGGTTGACAAAATGCATACTTGGAATTTATAGAATTTGACTTTGATTACTAGTTTGTATCCGTTACATCCAGAAATCCAATAATTCCGTTACACACAGATAATTTATTTAATAAATATTTTAAAATAATAGACTAAACGTATCGACTAATTTATATACAGATGCGTTACCAGTATTTATTGTAGACATCTGATGCTAATCAACACCTCGTGTTTGATTCATCTGTCCTCAATGTACAACGGTTGACTTGAACCGTATGAGGTTACAGCTGGATTAATAATTCATTTACAAGATACCTTGAAAGTCTTAGCTATTAAGAAATTCTTAAGATTTGAAATGTTAAACTAAACACTAAGATATTATCGTAAAAGTATTAACGATTTATTCAATACGATCTCAGAGCTGTGTGTGATTATGTGGATCGTAATCAAAGACAATAGGTTTATATCCGGGCAACCGCCAATGAGTTTTCTTGTGCTGAATAAGTGTTTATAAATCATCGTGTTAAGAGTTTTCCGTGAGACAATATGCATCTGTTTGATGCAATTTGGTACAATGTTTGCCCACTTGTCAGACAAAAGGGTAGAATAATTTCCATGTCTTTAAAATCAGACAAATGACATTTAGTGGCTTTCACATTGACCTTATGACAATATAATGTTGTCTTAGATTTTCGCGATTATTACACAATATCAAGTTGATATTGGACATGTATTCATTAATCTTGTACAGTTACGATTATTGTTAATCAAGTTATTTTATTTATATAACAACAATTATATACCAAAACAAAATTTTCAATTTCTTGGATGAAAAATATTAAAAGTATATATATTTTATATAATAATAGTATATTAGTGTTTCATATATATCCATATTAAATTTTATAGATCTGAATTAATTTTAGTGTCTCGAGGCATTCAGATACGAGGAACATGGCTACTTAAATCTCAAGGCAAGCAAGAATTCGGTGGCTTCCTACAAACCTATTCCTCTACAGGTCGAGGTGAAAGACAATTATGTTGAAAAGACAATTATGTAGTTTTTTTTAAATAACGTTACTATTTTAAGGTATAAATGTGACCAACGGGCAATAGTTAGCAGTATATACTTACATTACAAATATCAGATACGAAATATGTACCAGATGTAAAATATATACAATAAAATGGTAAAAGAGATCTCTAAGTAGAAAAAGTTTGACATCTCTTGGGGATATTTTTCGACGTACAAAATCGAAAAAAAAATCTTGTTCTAAATCGTACAAAATTACAATTTAGCACAAAATTTATTTTTTTATAAAACGAAAGCGATTTTGCATATTAAAACGTTTGTATGTATACATAAATAAGGTCGATATTATTTAAAATATATTAATTGAATTCTACGGATATTGGGATTTCAAAGTATTGCGTTTTTTTATGTGTGGGCTTTTCTTCATTCTCCAAACTTTTAAAAATGCCGGCACTTAGCGCATAGCGTTTTTTTGCATGTCCGCGCATAGGGATTAATTAAATATGAATTATTAAAAAAATAATAATAACTATAATTAGATTTCATTACGCCGTATTCAGATCAAAACATCATACATATAGTAACGTTAAAATATGCTGCTTATAAAAATTATTACAAAACTAAATACAGCCAACAAAACTCATAAATATGAAGTTCACATCTACACCTAGTTAACAGTTTCGCGGCATCGACAGTCGACAGTGCCAAAATAAATTTATCGTTTCTAATTTCTATGGTAATTAACGTCAAAAGCAATAATGCTATAAATTGAGCCGTAGCACGTTGCCTGAATACTGACAAGCACGAGATTTTAAGTGATCCATCCGTCTAAATGTTTACGTATTCAGTGCCACGTTTGAATTTACGACGATCGTCTATACTGATTGCTATCTTTAATACTGTCGACTCAGTGTTTCGTCCTAGAGAATAATTAAATGTTAACACCGGTTCAAGGCTACCGAGGCACAGCATACAGATAGCTGAATTAAGGCGTTAATCTATAAATTAAATATAATTTAGCATTAGCTACCAAAAAGCTAACTTGGGAATTTGAATTTTATCATAAAATTACAGTAAATAAATATCTCACTATTGGTCAAATTCTTTGCGCTACGTGAATGCGGGTTGATGGATACATTCATCCAGCTCGTCCTACATACCCCTACTTCATATGGGGGAATCATATACCACCTCTTCAAAGTGGGGGAAACAGTGAAAGCGTTTTACCAATGGTTTGATGAATACACATGTGACAGAACTTCGTTCGATACACGCAGGTTCCCTCCAATTGTTTCCCTTAAATTTCAAATGAGATGAATTATCGATACAATTCAATAAGAGTCAAATTCTCAAATCTTAAACGTAAGATTAATATGATCTAACAACTGGCCCACCTAAGCTCAAAATTAATAAGTTTACTTTACCTACGCTGATACTAGAATTATTACAGCTAAAATCTTCATTTTTGACAGGATACCATTGCGAGACATTACTACATTTACCAGCTTTATTTTCCTATTAGAGACTTCTAGTATATCTCTGAATAATTCAAATGAAATATCTTACATTACAAGAGATACGATTGAATGTTGTAAATCTGTAGGAATATTATAAAACGAGCGTTAAATACGTGAAGAGTGGACGGATGGCAAGGCAATTAGAAAATCAATACTGATTATAGATATAATATAAGCTTACATGTACCTTTTTAATTATTCACAAAAATATCTAATTATTTAATTGGGAAGACGAGATGTATAGCTTATTATATATAATAGAAAGCTAGCTTAATTTAGTTCATAAAATATAAAAGCTAATAACTTCATATACGCTTGGACGTCGATCTAACACTTACTGTTTGTCGACAGGCATGAAAATGACTATGTCCACCACAGCGACAATGAGCGCCCGCGTTCACAGGAAAGTGATGCGAGCGCCGCATAAACGCGCACACCCGGGGAAAATGCTTCACGCCGGGAAGATGGTGCATCCGGGGAAAAACTTTCACGGACCGGGCAAGTTCGCGCACCTGGGCAAGTTCGGGAAACTCGGGCACTACGCACACACGCACTCTCTGCGACCGCCCGAGCCCTGCGAGAATAGTAACGACAGCGGTCTCGGACCAGACCCGGTTAACAGGTGAGAGACTAACTCATTATCGTAGCATGACTTTAAAGCTAAGTAAATCTAACTACAACTAATTTCAAATAGTTTCGATTTCGGGCATGCTTTAAAACGTACTCGCTTCATTGCTTTTGTCAAATGTGATCTCGTTGCCATAATCCTTTAAATTTTTTACTGTGTTTCTACCTAATATTAATCTACATATTACAGAAGTTTGACTATTCACAATAAGGAAAATTGTAATTTATGTTTATCTACAGTTTGAGGAATATCCTCAAGTAATATAACTTTGTCAAATTTAATTATAAACAAGATATGTGATACGGAAATCACACTATACCAGTCAGCCTATGATCAAAACGCCATTGCTAATAGATTTCATTGCGTATACTGTAGTCATAACTGGTAGTGTAAATAGATTACATCACTTATCGAAACTACTTCGAAAAGACAAACTTGAAACAAAATCACACGTTTCGTAAATAAAATTACATATTTATCTATGGTAAAAGTAAATTTAAAAGATGTTAAAAGAAACAGTAATTAATTTGATAAAAGAAATTGTTTCATAAAATTTACATGGCACATGTCGTAGGATGATTTTATTATTCCCAAAAAAAACCTCGAATAATTAGACAATGGTGATATTGGCAAAATTAAATCTTAAATTCCGAAATTTAAAAAAAAACACTCAAGGGGTAGCGCCGGCAAGAATTTGTAAAAAAAGCAGAATTGACAGAGTGGATTTTTTGTCAATTTTGCACGATCAAACAAGTAAGGTAAGTTCGTCTTATTATCCCTGTTTTCGCGATATCAATGTGGTTTTCAAGAAAATACGAATTGTTAAATCATCGTACGACATATATACAAATCAAAAATTTCATAATTCACACCGATTCTAGTATTTAATCTGTAGAGGTAAGAAGAAGTATCTCATATTCACCCAAAAAAGTATTTATATAAATTTTTGATATAAGGGTTCCAGAAATTTCCAGAAACGAGTCAGCTACAGCTAGGGTGCTACCTTAAAATAACATTTATGCGTTTATTAACTGGGATTTATACATTTGGTTAGCAGAATTATTTGAAAATAGCGCTTTTTAAAAGCGGCTGTAAAAAGTTCTCTCTAATTCCATTTTCTGTACCCAGCATTAGTGCGTTCCATCAAATTCCATCCTGTAGCTACATCAGCATAATTTAAACTTCATACTTTTTGAGGGATAATTTTTATTCACAAAGATACTCCCTTACCTTTACACTCTATCATTGAACGGTAGAAATGCAGTGACAAGAATTACAAATAATACAGATAAAAAATAAACTTAATATTGACACGGAAGTTGATAGCGACCGTGTGAAACCGATCCAAGCGATCGAAATTATCGTGTCATCGAATAAAATTAAAACAGGTTGTGTTATTTACTGAAGTAAATTTAAAAAATGGAGAAAGTTAATTAAATAAAAAAAATAAGTTAATAATAATAATAATTAGTGTTACTTACAAAGATGGAATGTACTGTAAAAATACAATTGATTTATAATCTTTTAATAGTTCTAGTTGATACGATGGCGTAAATAGCATTTCATAAACAATTCGTATTCAGCGAACGATAATTACAGAAGATAAAAGTTCTGACTTTACGATAAGTGGACAATTTATTTAACCGATTTCATATCGAGATCATTAAATGATTTTGTAGGTTATGTGAACTGTGCCTATTATATTATATAAACAAATCGTATGAATGTAACGAAGCGATTGTGGCCGTTTTGGTACCAACTTTCCCACTATTCGTACCTACTAGGAACTAGTGTATCGTCGTTTCAGTATAATATGAGCTAGTTCAATTATAGCTAACAGGATTAATCTTAGGGCTTTCAAAATATAAGATTTTGATTACGGTTAATGAAGTACCAACGTTTTTGAACAGGGACCACCAACCTAAAACAGATTCATTTCCAAGATTGAAATATGATCCAAGAATAATGTATTATCAAATTATTATTACCTTTCATAAAACGATTAAAAAAGTACAAAAATTTAATGACGTGTAAAACACGTTAAAATCCTGTTCAAATATCAATAGTTTTTTTTATAAAGCAAGTTATATCTCTCACTAAAATTATCTAAATTTCAATCATAGCGAAGTTCACATTTACAACGCCACATGGCGCGGCTGTGGAGTACCGGCGCACGTGCTAATTTGTATTTTTGGCACGAACCGTTCGTGAATCATCCGACGATACTATCTTTATTTAATCTCTTGTAGCGATACTGAAGGATTTACCTGTACACATCTAACCAATTTCATAAAATTTAATATTAATTTCTGCTTCATCACAAAAATTATCTGAGATAATCTAACCTAATTAAGCTACGGTATCGACCATTATTAATCGATAGATTTGCTACAGTTCTTTGACTATTATTGCGATACTATGCTTATGTCAATGGTTTTCTTTTTTTAAATCATTCTGTAGTACTTAAACTTTTTCAAGTGGGTGTATTCGAATCGTAAACACTAGTAGCAGTTCCGTCTCAATGATATATGTGACGCGTGTTTATATTTAAAGTGTTTTGCAAATTTTATATATCAAAATAACTACTAAAGCTCTGAAATAATATAAAGCTTAAGAACAGTTGCCAAAAATACCACAGTCGGTGCTAAGAGATGACGATACACGAGTTCCAGTTATAGAAGAATTATCACTGCGCTACTTGCGTCAATGCTTTAGAAATTCGGTCCTGTTTCTTAATTACATGAATAAAATTATTAGTTTATGATTTTAAAATTAACGTCACCCAATTACGTATATTCAAAATAGAAGGGATTTCCAAATATCATCATACGAACTTTAACTTAACGAGATAAATTACTGATAGTCGCCCAGTAGTACTAGTGTCATAAAAACAAATAAGTTAGTCTCAATTAAATTCGTCACGTCACAGCTTATAAACTGTAAGGACTATAATACTAAGTCGTGGGAAAACTGTAATTGCTTACGAAGTATTAACATAAAACATAGTAGCTTGTATGTAATCTGGATGACGTTTTTCATAGTATGAATCATCCTTGATATGAAATATCTAAACAGTATCAGCATGTGCGCAGATTATCCGAGGTAGCGGAGGAGTGGGAACAGCCGGAAACGAAAAGGCGGCGCGAGAACGAGACGGGTGTTAAGATAGAATGCGACGACGCTAACGATGCGTACGCGTTCGCGCTGCCCGCTGCGCCCGCGCATTCGCCCGCTCTGCCCGACGCTGCGCCCGCTCTCCCTATCCCCGCGTACGTTTTGACAGATACCATTTTATTTACAAATTGATGAAAAATACTACTGATTTCTAATTACAAATATGCAAAACCATAATAGTTGCGGACGCAGCGTTGACAGACCATTATAAGATTCGCTTCGAATAGATTGTCACTCAATAATCTAACATTGATCCTAGTTGGGCACGTGAGAAACTGTGATCGACATTACCTATCACGCATTCACGCGTCATCGTCACACGCTGCGCCTCTCATTACATATAAATACATATATATATGTATCTAATACATATGTACAAAAAGTTGTAATTCAAAATATACAACTATTAGTAGGTATAAATAAATCACCTAAAATATACCGAAATTTTCATTTATATTTTCTTTGTTTAGCATATTGTAATTTTTGAAATAACATTAAGAATATGGTCAAAATGTTGAAGATTTTAATCAATCAAACAAATTAATATTAATGTGAATTAGCTGATAAGTGTCACATGCACTTTAATTAATCTATAAATATTGCACTTTATTAACTCAATATAAATAATCACATTATACTTAGTTAGAATATCTATTCAATAACATGCTCTTTAGTACCAATATGTTAACTATAAAGTGCTCCCAAGATCGCAAATATGCATCTTCAATTTAATAATTCCTTATAAATATGGCAAAATACCTTTTCATAATAAATTATCTGCCGATCTCCATACTGAGTAATAGATAAGTACTGTTCTGTTTAAGTCTTCTCTAGTCGTATCTATGTTTTTGCTGAAATTAGCTTTTTTACCATTTACAATTGCCGGTTTTAGTTTAAGGTTGGCACGTTCAATGCATAACAGTCTTTACGTCAATACAATTACGTGACCTTTAGCTATATAATTATCATCATGTGACTGATATAACTTTAAAACTATAAAAAATATATTTGATCACATCGTGATATCGTCACCTCAGTATAAAATCTATTCGATTTTGCGCATTTTCTTGTTTGACATAAAATTCGTTGAAGTCCCAATATTAATAAAAACTTTGTCGCATTTCAGGATAAGAGCTGGTTGCAGTATATCTAGTCCAAGCATATCGGAGACACCTGGAAAACGATTTCAGGATCCCGCGTACAGATCGTGTGGCAAACTGGGTAATAGCGGCAAACTCGCTACCAAATACGCTGGCGGAGGGAAATTGGGTGGAAAGTTGGGCGGTAAGCTGGGTGGGAAGTATGGAGGTAAATTGGCGCAAGCCCTGGCCAGACGAAGAGCATTAGCAGCCATGTCACATTCAGGCCCACCTGGTCTATCTGCTCCGCTTTCCTGCAAGTCTCGGGATGGAACAGTGGAGCTACAGATATTATGCCAACCCGAGACACAACACAGGGCAAGGTAACCCTCGTATAATTATTACCTACTAATTGTAGCACGTAATATCCAATCAATAATAATTAAAATTAAATGTAATTTTTATAGATACCAGACAGAAGGCAGTAGGGGTGCTGTTAAGGATAATTCAGGAAATGGCTTTCCCGTTGTAAAACTTATTGGTTATGATAAACCAGCTGTTCTACAGGTACGATCTTAATCCCATGCGATCTTCTATCGTAAGTAAAAAATAAACTAGAGTTAATTCCGAATCAATTCGCAGGTATTCATTGGAACGGATACGGGTCGCGTTGCGCCACATATGTTCTACCAAGCGTGCCGCGTCTCCGGAAAGAACTCGACGCCCTGCAAGGAGAGGAAAGAAGATGGCACTGTAGTCATCGAAATTGACCTGGAGCCTGCCAAAAACTGGCAGGTCACGTGCGACTGCGTTGGAATACTCAAGGTTAGGAAATGACTCGAATTCTATGGCAAATATGGAATTGGCTTCATTTATTAATGCATATATGCATCTTATCTTGAAACGAAAATGTTATTTAAATAAATATCGTCTACATACCGCAGTCGAAGATCTCGTGCAAACTACTGTAAATACTGTGTGTATTCTTAGACTATGTCAAAGACGTATTTACTCAAGAACTAACAGATTACATCGTACATTTATAATGTAGGTGACATAACTCATCGAATGTTACCATTTTTTAAATTATTTTGTATTAATTTAACCAGAATTTTAATCTACTTACACTGATAGTTTTGATCACTTTGTGCAAGCTAGTCTGGGTAGATACCACCCAACCATCAGATATTCTTCCGCCAAACAGCAATACTAAGTATTGTTGTGTTCCGGTTTGAAGGGTGAGTGAGTCAGTATAACTATAGCCACAAGGGATATAACATCTATATAAAGAATGCTTAATATTTCTAACAGCACCAATGTCTATGAGCCTTGGTGACCGCTTACCATCAGGTGGCCGATTTGCACGTCTAAATTCTTAATAAAAACCATAATAAAAAATATTATCACTTTTATTGGAAGCGTAGTCTGTGCGCATAGGAGATAACATGTCATTTGATTTTTGAATCATCTCCATAGTACCATAATGTTAAGAACATAAATGTACCCGCTTCCCTTCAAAAGAACTTTGCAAAATAACTTTAGAAACATACAATGTCCAAAAAAAAGCGACTTAAGTAAATAAAAAAATAACTAATAAAAATGTCTGAGTATAAATTATTTTAAAACAGTAATAAAAATGAAAGTATTGCTTACTCATTACTACCCGCAATTGTTAAAAACCACAAAATGTTCCTCTGTTGCCTTGAGCCAAAATATAATTAGTATATACGATCATAATTGATATTAACAAGAAACGCTCAAAAAACATTACTCTTGTAAAGATACAAACCGATAGAATTTATCTTTGGAGTAAAAGTCAGGCTCGAGTCAAAGTAATTAATACTTTACTACGGTTACTTACACAAGTGAACTGTCGTCTTGAAAAGTAGTTTCATACCAATTAAAAAGTACCTTATAGGAGTCGATACGAACCAGTTTAAAAATAATGTAGGCCACATTACTCGTTTTTGTATTTCGCCGATTGAAAACCTAAGATCGAGCTTCGATCGGATTTTAAATATTCGTTTCTATAATGGCATAAAACGATAAGTTGTAAATAAAATAATTACGTTAGCGAATCAAGTTTATCAATAATTGAGCATTTATTGAACATCATTTAAGACCTTTGATTTTTTTTTATGTTTTTGGTTGGTTTACGGGAAGTTGGCCCTCCGGATAGTAAGTAGTCACCACTACTCATAGAAATTGGCGCTGTAATAATCTTCAAATATTCCGTACCACCACGTTAACAAAGATGTTATGACCCTTGTTCCTGCAGTTACACTGGCTAACTCACCCTGCAAACCGGAACAAAACAATACTAAATATGATGGCTGGCAGTTGCATTAATTAATAACTGGGTGGTACCTAACCAGACGAGTTTGCACAATACGTTGGGTTTTGACCACCCTTCAAGTGTTATTATTGGACGTTGTTTAACACAAGGACACGATTTAAGATAGGTCTTATTTAATTTAAATTAACATTAAATTTAAATTAATTTTGAGCTTTTTAATCCGTGTGATTTTCGCTACTGTAGAAAACAGATATGATCATATGGTCATAAGAGCCGACAAAGTATACTAGAAGAATTATCTCGTTGTAATTCCGATTATTTGGGCGAAAACTTAACCATATAGTTTAGAAAAGTTTTATGATATTACTTCACGGTTCGACTATTTTTATTAAAAAATTGCATTAAGTTCAAAATTTGCGCCACAACTTTGTAGCAGCAAACAACCAACTCCCCGCTAAAATACTCCAAGGGGCAATGATCACAGCGTAGACTTTGAATGAATGGGATAGACAAGCGAATTATGATGATGAGTTAAAGAACAGGAATGTGCTGTTTAACTGTTAGTGAAATAATACTTTCATATTTATATACATATAAATAAATAACAATGAAAGTTATTTTTATCATTTAATAACAGTTCTTAAATACAGACCGTTATATAATATACTTATCAAACAATGACCCAATTGGAAATGAATCGAAATTATGAATATATAGGCACGTGTTTATCTATGCGTTATTTTAGCGCGCCCTTTGCCCCGGCAGGCTATCTGCCTCCGCTATCGGGGGTCAATGTGCCATACTCTGCGCATTGGAATGTCGCTGTGATATGTTGTAAAATTTACAAAGCGATGCATTTTAGTTCTGTGTAATGTATTGTATTATGAGGAAGTTCATGTATTAGTCGATTCCTAGTAGAACACTATTGATGTTGAATTTTATGCAATATTAAAGGTAGAAGATATTTCTTAACCGTTTTTAAATTATTGCATTAATTGGAAACACCATAATAAAAATATTTAGATATACTATAATCATAAACAAACACATTCATATTATCAGTTTATTTATTATAACGCTTTTGAAGTATTTCTGGACGTAAATCATACTGAAAATTAACTCTGAATCTCCATTATACCTCAAAAAAATAAAAACCACTTTTTCATTCTCATTAAATTATAAACACTTTTATGCATGCCAAGGTTTTACTAAATCTCGTATAAGGTTCAAATAAATTTGCTATACATCTAGACGAAGTCACTAGTTTAAACGTGTACATATCACAGGAACGCAATGTAGACGTGGAGCATCGGTTCGGTGAAGCGCTGGGCGGAGCGAGCGGCGCCCACGCGGCGAGAGGCAAGAAAAAGTCGACGCGTTGCCGCATGGTCTTCCGCACTGAAATCCTCGACACCAACGGACAGCCAGAAACGCTCCAAGTTTGCTCCACGCAGATTATTTGCAGTAAGTACTATATAAATCGCACAAACCACACAGTTACGGTAAGATTACGATCTGAAAAAACAGCTGGATAAATTTTAGTCAATGAGATCTATCAAATCGTTAAAACCATACATCGGCCACACCTTACATTTACTAATCTTATTTCGGTTATTCTAGCTCAACCTCCAGGCGTACCAGAAGTATGCAGAAAGTCCCTCGTGTCGTGTCCAGCTACAGGAGGCTTGGAGTTATACCTATTAGGCAAGAACTTCCTTAAAGAGACCCGAGTTGTGTTTCGATTGCTGCAAGACGGTGGCACCTGGGAGGAAGAAGTGGCGCCTGATAAAGAGTTCCTGCAACAAGTAAGTTTTTTTTAATGCTTATTAGGATCACTCATACAGGCAATCGTGAAGACTACTCTCAAATAAAATTCGTAAACTGCGCCAGAAAGTGTTTATAATTGAGTTCGACCCAGTGGCGTAGCTATCGTAGGGCCAGATGGTGCAGTGCACCCCTGAGCTCTGGGGGCCCTCTAACCTAAGCTATGAAAAGAGCTTTGAATAGAGATGAAGTATGGATTTAACTTACTAATGATATGTTCAACTCACTGTATCCTGTATCCCATTCTTATTACTATCTATAATTTTGAATGCCAATATACGTTAAAGAGGGGGCGAGGGCCCGATTCTTTTTCTATGCACCGGGGCCCTTACCCACCTAGCTACGCCACTCGTTCGACCAACTTCCTGTCAAACCCAACTAACGGCAGCACACTAAGCCTACGTCTGATCTGGTTGCAGACGCACCTCGTGTGCTGCGTGCCGCCCTACCAGCGGTCGGACATCACGGAGGCGGTGTGCGTGCAGCTGTTCGTGCGCTCGGCCGGCAAGGCGTCGGAGCCGCACGCCTTCTACTACACGCCGGTCACGAGACACCCGCTGCACTGCACCACACACCCCTCGCACGCGCACCACGCGCACCAAGCGCACCACGCGCACATGTCGCAAGGTAATTTTATACTTTTTTCCGTTACGCAGCGTCACGATATGTGTGTGTATCATTTGAATTCTATTTCGTGTAAAATTTAAGATAGTAATAAGAAATAGTTTTTGTTAAGTAATTTTTAAAATTATGACTATGATTGCATTGTGTAAATAAAACAAAATATCTTTTGATTTGAAAGGTTTATGTATAATATACTATAGAATACAAATGATGCACACGTGCTAACATTGTGTGCGATATATAGATTGACCATTAAGTAAATGTTATAGAATGTTGCATGACTAACTTAGCGGATATGATACATTGCTTCAGTGAAATAATATTTATACGAAATTGCTGACTGTAAGTCTCTGCTTATGTAACGAAAATAAACGAAGATAATAAACAATGCGTACTCCGTTGCCAAACGTCGCTCTAAGAACATTATAAAGTCGTTATCGTCTCAGACTCGGAGCATATTTCATTTAAATATGTATCTTAATTGCTGAACCGATTTCAACGTCTTATATTATCTCAAGTCGGTGGAGTGTAATATAATATATTTGCTTTAATCTCTCACATTAAATCACAAAATCGTTGAATAAGACTCGAACATTTAACGATATTTGAAACTAATTCAAACTTAACCTTTAATATTGATAATGTTCCAAATTTAAAATATTCATGTTGTTGATAAAATATAATAATAATATAGATTAAACAGAAATATGACGAGATACACTTGATTAAATAAAAACTACGGCCACGCGGTCTTGGTATTTAATAATGGTTTAGCGTGAGAGATTGTATAACAATTGGATACACAAAGCGCACGTCCAATTAACAAACGTGAATACTTTATCATTTTATTTTATTTTGTACGCATAGAAGAGACATATCGGTAGCAAATTACACTACGGCTGGTATAAATATGTTTGTAGATGTCGCTCTGTGCATTCAAAGCACTAACCCATCTAATACTCGAAGGCTTGTACTAACGCGGTAACATTTGCTTATTTCCGCGCATGCGGCGGTGTCCATGTCGCCATATATGTTGTGATATTGTTTAATGTATAATTTTAGTGAAGTTTGGAAGAAATGACTGATGCGTATATGCGTACTATTTCTCTCCCGTCTGTTCAAGCTAGGTCTGTCTAGGTAGCGAGCTCGGCCGCCGCCCGCCGCCGCACCGCCGGCGTCTATGGTACTGCCACGCACTCGCACGCACACACACACACTACACAGAGACCATCGCTTCTCAACAACCATCTTACCAATCCATTGCAACCGAACGAAACGAACTCAACGCTAAAGTTAATCTAATTCATCGTTGATTTCTTGTCTTTTTATAACGTTGAAAAAAATGATGACCCTCATACGCAAAAATGCTTCACTTAAGGAGTTACGGCCTTAAAAGGTTGAGAATCGATGCAAGATACCATACTCGACCACATATACGATACACGTAAACACTAACGTACCTTTAACACACGTGTACAAAAAAACCATACCGTTAATTCATACAAACAATAGGTGCAAATTTATTGAAAAGTTACATGGTGAGTTTAAACATCGTAACGCAATCAACACGAACATACACGGATACAGATAATTAATACATTTTTTTTTAATATAAAATTTGCAACCAATAAATAACTAAAGATCCTTAATTGAACGATACGAAATTATATTATCTGTTTAAAGTTTACTTAAAAACATTACTGTAACAGATATACGGAAAACTTACATAACAAAATACGTACAAATGGCATAGTTGATTTTATTATTTTCAGTGATGGAAGATTTTATTTTATAGGTTTATTTTGTACTTTATCATAGAAAAGGAGGACATTCCAAGATCATTAGAAGAGATCAGAAGATATACTTAAGTAGATTTATGGTTTAATTAAATTAATTTTAGTTGCTTTGTTTTGATTTTAGGTTATAATTAATTTCTATTATCTGCACTGTTTTAAATGTGCATATAAAAATGAAATGAATTATAAAACTATTTGAAACGTAAAATAATATTATTAGCATTTTCAATAAAATGTAATATTTTTAAATATGGACACACATAATGAATTCTGAAATATTTCGAAAGAATTAAACAAATGTTACACATCACAAAAAATATAAGCTCTTATCGGTATTTTCTAAATTTAACTAATCATTAGCATGCTTATATAATAAGCATGTTTTATATTGTCACAAATTACAAAGTTTTTTTTTTTTATTATATTATCAAGCTGACGAAATATTGCCAGTGGAATTAACTATTTATTTACTTAGTCTTTTCATTATAAGTACAATTACAATTCACACAAAAAACGAACTATTCCGAAAATCAAATAATTGGGTTTGTTAATATAGGTACTTATATGTTAAATATTTTTTTTTCCAATATCAAACATACAAAGTTAACCTTACGAATCGGATTACATAATATATAGATAACAGAACTCACAATGCATACGATACACACGACCTCTGTCCAAATCACTCTCTCCACACGTAGCTAGTTGCCTTTCGTGCCAAAATGTAATTATTTGTCTTCATATTTCTAATACTACTCCCAACTCCATTTCAGTCTAGCTATCATACTTGTCGACGTTGATAAGTTGAAATTTTATTACTACATGTATCTGTGTCAGATCCACATTGTCAATCAATTTATTCGCACGTTAGTTTATTTTTGTAAATAATTATATAATCTGTTAGGATTTTTACTAAGTTTTACCAATATTCTTTGTTCTAAAGTTCTTTTGTGTTAAGTATAAAAATCTCTAGCACATTCGATCGCAATACTAGGGCCACTCGTCTAAATTGACGGAACTGAAATGGATTTGGTAGTCGGGCACGCAGCTAGGTAGCCCGCCGTACCCGGCCAAGTTTAACGAACCTTGTGAACAGGTGAGGAGGCGCGACCCGTGGTCTGCTGGGGGTCTGGCGGTGCGGGAGGCACTCTAATGCCGCCACCGCAGGCACCCGCTCGACGACCATCACTCATCGTACCTGACCCTCATTCACCTTTGGGCCTTAAGAGTGAGGTAAATAAAATTCTCATATTATACTTACGAATTGTTGTTAAAAAAAAATGTCTAAAAACTAAATATTAGATGGATAGAAAAAAATTTTTGGATTCTTAAATATTTTTTTACTCTATAAAATAATATATCTTTTTAACATTTTCTTCTAAAATTTTATATTTTTGTGACACGTTCAATAAGTCTCAATAAATGTCGGCCATCAGGTAACGGATGACTCCAGTCAGCACTCGCTGATCGATGGCTCAGAAAGCTGCTCGGAGGGCGAAAAGCCACTTCCCGACGACCTCAACGTCATGGACTTGCGCCTCAAGTCCGAAACCATCGCCCGGGACGGGCAGTCGCAGGTCAGAACCCATCATATGATATAACTAATTCTATAATTTACCATCAAATACTATCGTGAATCTTAATGTAATTTTTTCCAACAAACAGGTTAGCTATGGCAGCGGTTACGACTCTATCAAGTTATCTCCGACCACTCCCTCCCAGACCGAGTCTCCTTCGCTCATGGTCTCTTTTACGCAGCAGCTACAAGCCATTCAGAACCAGGTCCAGACTGATAAAATGGTTGAGTCAGTTACGGCCGCCATTTTCAACTCTGATAACGGTGGTCAAATATATGACCAGCCCATACTACCGATGAACACGATGGATACAATGCAGCAACTCATTTCTGCGAAAACGGCGATGGATCCCCTGGAATCGGACATGAAAGTACTGAACTCTGAGCTAATGATGACAGACTCGAGGATGCAATCAACAGTGTTGCAGTCAACAAACGAGCAGAGACTCATGGTGTACAACCAGGTGCAGCAAGAAAGAGAGGAAAGTTTTAACCCATTCGGTGCTATTACAAAAATGGAAGCTACGCAGATCAAACAAAGATTGGCTCAGCAGACCGCTCACATGGAAGCGCTGGTGGAGGATGCCATGAAAGCAACGGCGGCCATGCTCCCAGCGGACGCCGCCAAGCTAGATGAGCTGGTCAACTCCAGGGTGGACGACCACCTGTCCGGGTCCGCAACCTCCCCTTCTACGGCTTCGCACGCGTCTGACGTCATACTCAGTCCAAACGCGGCGGTCGTCTCTCGGAACTCCGCGACCGAACTCCTGCCCCCGATGTCGACGTCCGCCATTCCCCCAGACGTGATCCTGAATCCGCAGGTGTCGCCGAGCATGCTCTGCGACAACAACCAACGCATAGTGCTCCCAAACGGCCCCTCGCAGGACGACCTCATGATGATGCCGGACATACCCACATCGGTGAAGACCCCGCCCGCCGCCGTCAAGTCGATGATCCTGAACGCGGCGGCCGAGATCTTGACATCGGACACGACGATGAACGCGCTTGTCACGTCGGCCATCAACACGGCCAACATCCTGTCCACGGAGAACGCGGGGGGCGGCGGCATGCAGACGACGGACGCGCAGCCGCCGGCCGAGCCCGCGGGGGAGGCTCCGCTGGCCGCCATGTCGCAGGCCGTGTCGCAGGCCGTGACGCAGGCCGTCTCGCAGGCCGTCTCGCAGGCCGTGTCGCAAGCCGTGTCGCAGGAGATGACGGCGCCCGTGCAGGGTCTCACCGACATGAGCGACCAGGACCTGCTCTCCTACATCAACCCCAGCACCTTCGACCAAGGTGAGTACATGGACATTTGCTTCTTCTCCGATCGTACTTGTTGTGAGCAGTGAACGGGTTCTAGGAACAGTTACTTTTACGAGTATTTAAATAATTCCTTATATTTTAATAAGCACCGAACGACAATAATTAGCATATTGTATGATTACTGTGTAGTTCCAATTTAACCTCAGATAAAATTTAAACTTTTCAACTAAGTCATAGTTTATACGGGACTGATTTCATTGGATAAGATTAAAATTAAATTATCCAATTAATTTATCTAAGGAAGTTTTAGGTAGTTTCGTTTATTAATTAATTCTTATAATAACTGCCATTTCGACATAATTGTGACATGGATGTTATAGTTAAAAGAGTATTTTGCGTTAAACGTTTAAATTTATTTTGCTAGTGATACAAATATACCCATTGACTGATGGCGCACTTAAAGTACACATCATAGTTGTTATACATTAACGTATTATTTAATTTTTATGTCAAATTTATATAATGTAACTGAAATGTACATAGCTAAATATATATGTATATATATTATAATACTTATATTTATGGGTAAAGAAAGAAATACATACTAACGAATTTGCGTCTTTTGCAGTGTGAGGTGCCGCACTAATGCATTTCGTAGCGAGTACGGGCTCAAAGCAGTTTATATGTGAATTATTAATAAGTGTAACTAAATAGTTTAAATTAAGGCATTATAATCTCTATGTGTGGTATATATAACTGGTTTTCGTGTTATATTGTCAATAGAACGTTTGGGTCAATTAATACATGTGAGTCAGTATTACAGGGCTAATAAATAAAGGCACATGCGTTTTTTAGTGGAAAACCATTGATTGAGTTAACTGTCAAAAAATAGAACATTTTAACCTATTACAAATAACAAAGGCATCAAATTATTTCGAAAATTATTGTTTTCAATAAAGACTGCTGAATTTTGCTTGAACGTCTTTCTTTTTATTGCAATCAAATGAATTTGTTAACATATATGTTACAATGTGAGTTTTTTTTTTGTTTTCTAGAAAATTCTTTGGTGTTCTGTTAATAAAGGGATGTCCTAAAAGGTTAATTGTATGTATTTTATGAATGTTTAAATTTTATAAATGTTGATATATGAATGATTGTATCAAGTTTTATGATTTCGAATTTTATTATGTAAATAGTTAATAGATTTGTATTTATGACGTATTTTTGAAGTGCGGTGGCGGCCATCTTATCAATAAAAGAGAATTTATTATATTAGATACATAAATAAAATCATTGTACAATAACGGAAATAGTTTTACATTGCTTCCTATGAAATGGAAGACAAAATGACAATTTTTAACCTAGAAAGATTTTTTGTATTCTTTTAGAAATATAAAAACGATTTTAAGGTAGCCGTCAAAACCGCTTGTATTAAAACTCCATTGTGTACACTTGCCTTTATTAAATACCGCGACTCAATATTATGAATACTATGTTTTTGTTATTTACAATAATTGCACAAATGTTTAAATACTAAAAAAAAAACAGAAAGGCAATGTAGGCAGTGGGTAAAAGTATGAACGTTAGACCTACTGTTCACTGACGTACACTACACTGCATTGACTGCATCGTAAATAGAAATTTGCGTTTTTTTGCGTATAGTGAGTGTATTTCGTATGCCATTTATTGTGTGGTGCATCTCTGAATACTTGCTGATGTACAGTGAACTTAAGTGATTTAACATTAGCATTAGTTTATTCGTAAGATTAAGGCGACGTTACATGGCGATTTGAGTAGAAATTATGTAATATATATGTATGCATTGATATATTAAATATCAATGCATACATATATATTTTTACTTATTTACTTTTGGTTGAATTAATTGGCATATACAATAAACCAAAAAAAT